>NC_092054.1:96491472-97217988 GCF_003086295.3 Arachis hypogaea | reverse complement strand
CCCATTACATCCCTCTAAAGACCTCATGATGCTTGTTATTCATGCATTAAATACTAGTTGATTGTTAGATGAGTTGAAAATCTTTGAAAAGCATGATAAAAGGGGAATTGAGTGGTTAAACCCTAAACACTGAGCGAATTGAGTGGATACACATACGGTGAGGGGTTCGATCACTCAATTCCATGTTTTTACACCTCATATTGCATCTTCTTGCAAGTTGTTTGATTGGATAGTTTTGATAACTTCAATTCAATTCTTTGGACATTGATCTTAATGCATGAACTCTTTGCATTGGCCCTAAAGATCTCTTGTGATGGATTGGAATTTCATGATTTGTTTCTACCAACTCTCATAATAGTATATTTAGGTGCTTAGTCTTAGGATAGTTGCATACATTTAAGTAGTATATAGCATAAATCATTTTCCCTTTCATATATCTCCTTTGTGAGTTAAGCATGAGGACATGCTAGTGTTTAAGTGCGGGAAAATTGATAAATCCATATTTGATGATGATTTTTGGTTAGAATTGGATGGATTTTCATCATATAAACTTGCACTTATTTCCTTGATTAGCATGCTTTTGAACTTTCCTTCCAAATTGTGCTTGATTATGAAAATATGATCTTTTGTGCCTATTTAATCTATTTTATTCCATTTGCCTTGCATTCGATGCCTTGATGTTGGTTGTGAGTGATTTCAGGTGTATAAGGTAGGAATGGATTAGATAAAATGGAAGAAGAGCATGCAAAGTGGAGGAAACATGAAGAATCAAAGGAGATGAGCTCAGAGGCGTGTGCGTGCGCACAGCTACCTGTGCGTATGCACAGCCGCCCAATCAAAGCGCGTGGAGTGTTTTGAGCGCGTCACGCATCCAGCCAAGTATCGCTTAGTGTGCGTGCGCACAACCTCTTGTGCGTACGCACAGGCCTGGATTTATCGCGAAGTGTGCGGACGCACGCATCTGTACGTCCGCACATGTGTCCGCACATGACTTCATTAAAAGAGCACGTGCATCGGGATTTGGGGGCTTTGGAGGCCCATTTCTATAGTTCTCTAGCTCATATTGAAGGGGGAAATGAAGACATAATATAGCATATCATTAGTGTAGTTTTAGGAGTAGTAGTAGGAAGCCTTAGTTAGTTTTTCTCTATGTTTTTTATCATCTCTATTAGGGTTTATATTAGGGTTTTACATTCAAGTGCCATTTCCATTTTTGATCTTGGATTTTGCTAGCTTTCATTATAAGTATTCTCTTGTTATTACTCTTTATAGTTACATTATCTTTACTTTTTCTTCTAATTCAAGTTATAGTTCAATTTTGCTTCTCTCTTGCAATTTTAATTTCTTGTTGATGAATTTGATGTTTGATGTTTGTTTCATGCTTCCTTGTGTTATTCTTATTGATTGAGATGAATTGTTGCTTTAAGTTTCAAGTCATTTCTCATTTTCTCCATGTTTAAAGTTTATGCCCACCAAGTGTTTGACAAAATGTCAAACATGGTTTTAGGCTAAATTTTTTATTCTTGGCTTGGGTAAAGTGAGCAATTGGGTTTCTAGAGTTGGAATGTCCAATATTTAGTTTCAATTCATGGATTGTTGATTGTTAATTGTTCTTGTTCCCACTAACGCTAATTTATTGCTAAAGTAATTAGCAAGCAAGTTAGGATTTGTGGGTTAGGAGCACTTAAGCTCATTTAACTTACTTTCCAATGTGAGAGTTAATCAAGTGAGATTAATCCATCATAATTGTCATAGTTGTGGTTCCAACAAGGAAAGGACCCTTAGCTCACTCCAAGCTAAGACTCTTTTTGATGCTTTTAATCTTTCATACATTTCCATGTTAATCTCTTTTATACTTTACTTGTTTATATTACATAGTCGGTTCTTTAATTTCTTTATTAGTTCAATCATTACAATTTTTCATGTTCTTTTATTGCTTTATATTTTCATTTCTTCATTGACAACCCCTTGATCACTACAACTGGATTTGCACCCTCATTGTTCCAAAGTACTCCTTGGGAGACGACTCGGGAGTCAAATACTCTCGGTTTTGAATTGGGTTTGAATTGTGACATATCTTGTGAACCTCTAATTTGATCGATGGACAACTTGTTGGGTTAGGACTATACTTAAAACGCTAAATCTAATTTTGAGGAATTTCCTAACCCGTGCATTTGGTAGCACATCAGTACGTACACATGGTTTTGTGGCTTTTGTGCATACGCACAGGTGGTTGTGCGCACGCACACTCCAATGTGTGCTTCTCCTTTGTTTTCTTCATGCTTTCTCCCTTTGTACATGCTTCCTTCCACTTTTGCCTTGCCAAACTTGCCGCTAGGACCTAAAATCACTCAACAAACATGTCATGGCATCGAATGGCATAAAAGTCGGATAACAGTGATTAAAATAAGCACAAAATAACATGTTTTCACATTTAGGCACAATTAAGGGGAGAACACAAAAGCATGCTATTTGGATGAATAAATGTGGGTTTATATGATGAAATCCATTCAAATCAAACCAAAATATACCGGAAAATATGGACTCATAAATTTCCCGACACTTAAATAATAGCATGTCCTCATGCTAATTACAATCAAAGGAGAAGGATAAGGAGGGAAAGCAATTTATTTAATGCAACTAACTACATGCCTGCAACTATACTAAATACTATCTATCTATATCTATACTATGGTTCCTATTGAGTTTTGTAAAAACAAACAAAAGAATCTCAATCAATCCAAAATAGGAACTTAGGGCCATGACAAGAAAATATAGCAATGTAATCAATGTCCAAGGATTTGATTTGAAATTTTCAAAATTCATTTCCATAACTTGCAAGAAGATACAATATAAGAGATGGAATCATAGAATTGAGTGATTGAACCCCTCAACGGATGTGTTTACACTCTAATCGCTCAGTGTTTAGGGCTTAATCACTCAATCCTCCTTTATTCATGTTTTCAAAGATTTGCAATTCATCTAACAATCAACTAATATTTGATGAATGAATGCAAATATCATGAGAACTTTTGTGGGTTGTAATGGGGCTTAGGTAAGGGTAGGATGATTGCGAAAATTGTTGTGGGTAAGGAATTTCGCAAAATATTTACCTTGCAAGTATAGCTCCAAACCAACAAACAACTCTCGCATCAAATTAAATTTTAGGTTGTCACAATTAACAATCCCCAATAAGAATTAACCGAAGTATTTTGGACTCCGGGTCGTCTCACGAAGAGTTGCAATGAAGTGTTTAATTATTGGCTATGAAAATGCAAAAGGAGGGTTTGATTTGATATTTGACAAGAAAATATAAATGACAAGAAAGTAAAATAACAAGAACTTATAAAAGAAATGAAAGAACTCTTGGCTAGACATAGGTAATTGAGATCACCATCCTTGTCTACATACCAAATATTGATAATTATGAGAGGCCAAGCTCATTAAGTCTACTTCCAAAAGTCTTATGTACGTAATATCTACTCCTAGACTTGAAGTACGTCAAATGGCTTTGATCACATCAACCCATAAGTCCCAACCTACCTACTAATTAGATTAGTAGTGGGTTGGCGTCAATGAGTATCAAATTGATCACCAAGGGTTCTCAAATCACCAATTCAATGAGACCCAATGACTCAAGGTCACTCAATTCCCTTAGCCTAGGCCAAGAGTCAAGAGAACTACTCAAAAACTAGAGGAAACATTTTAACAAACACTTAGTGTGCAGGAAAAGTAAACATCATCAAATGCAAGGATTAAAAGAAACCATAACCAACATAAGCAAGAAATCAACAATAGCAATCAAGATCAAGATAAAAGAGCATGGAAACATAAAATTGCATGAAAGAAAAATTAAGATCCAAGAATGATTCATCAACATAAAAATGGCAAAATAGGGAAATTAACAACAAGAACTAGAAGAACAAAGGTGTAACAACAAGAAATTAAAAGAGAAAACTGAATCAAAACAAGAATTGAAAGGTGAAATTGAGAGTGATTAACCTAATTGTACCCTAATTTCTATCCTAAATCTAGAGAGAGGAGAGAGCCTCTCTCTTTAGAATTCTAGCCTAAAACATGATGAAAAACTAAACTATGACTAAGTGTGTTGACTCTCCTTCAATCCTTGGCTTGAATAGCATCAGAAATGAGTTAGGTTGGGCCCAAAGTGAGCTGCAAAATCGCTGGGGACGATTTCATTAAAGTGGGCCACGGACAGCATCGGCGCGCGCGCGCCCCTGAACGCGAAGCAACATATAGCAAAATTTATATCATTTCGAAGCCCCGGATGTTAGCTTTCCAACGCAACTAGAACTGCCTCATTTGGATCTCTGTAGCTCAAGTTATGGTCGATTGAGTGCGAAGAGGGCGGGCTTGACAGCTTTCCGGTTCCTTCATTTCTTCATTTGTTCTCCCGCTTGCATGCTTTTCTCCTCACTTCTTCCATCCAATACTTGCCCTATGAATCTGAAATCACTTAACAAATACATCAAGGCATTGAATGGAATTAAAGTGAATTAAAATTACCAATTTTAGGGCCTAAAAAGCATGTTTTCACATTTAGGCACAATTCAAGGGAGAATTACAAAACCATGCTATTTTTATTGAATAAATGTGAGAAAAGGTGATAAAATCCCCCAAAATATGCACAAGATAAACCACAAAATCGGGGTTTATCATAGGATTAATATGGTTAAGTGGGCTATTAGATTGGATCTTTGATTAGCTCAAGTATCCCACCTAATCCTATATCATCCTATATACATAACAAAATAACCTAAATACCTATTTATCCCTTTTTTCATGTTCACTCATGCATCTTTCTTTTTCAATTCACACACATATGCGTCCTTTATTTACATTCTTATTATCATTTCTTTTTTCTTTTTTTTCTTTCTCTTTTTTTTATTATTATCACAAAGAAGATGCATATGTTTTAAATGATGAATGCATGAGTGATTACCCATTTTTTCCAAATTTTCAATATGAGAACCCAAAGAACTAACTACCAATGTTTCCCACAAATTTCTCTACACTTGATTAACACACACACACTCAAACCCAAGCTAATCAAAGATATAATCCATTGACATAATGATTTTTTAGTTAGGGCAAATGATGTGCTTAAAATTAGAATAAAAGGGAATTAAAAGGCTCAAAAAGTGGTTTACAATGGTAGATGTAAGGGTTGGCCATATGGGTTAGTGAGCTATACAAAGATGGCCTCAATCATAGTAAGTGCAATCCAAAACAACAAATATAGGACATATAGATTAAAGCAAATCTAAGATCACAATCATAAAAGGAGTTTATCACACAAGAACAAGATTTTGTGGCTGAAAAATGTGAAACCACTCAATTAAAGCTCAAATCTCACTAGGTATTTTGTTCAAGCTCTTTTCTGTGTTCCATAAAAAGATACTTCAAGCAAGTTCAAAAACAAGTTTCAAATCTAATCAATGGAATGCCCTAAAAAGGGTTTCTTGAAAATTCTTTGTTGTTTAACCAAAACTTAATTTACTATATGTATGTATGTATGTATGTTGTGATGGATGCAATTTCAAAATCTTTCCTAGTTCTATTCCTAATTTTCAACAAGTAAAAGTTAACATGAATAATTAGGACAAAATTGAACTAGGTGCTATACTATTCATGTCATCCAATCACAATTTTTATCTATAAAATATATACTAAGAAAAAGATACAAAACGCAATAAATATAAACTATGAATAGTCTAAGACATATATACTAGAAGAAAATGCAATGCAATAATCAAAATCACTCCAAATATATACAAGAAACCTACTAAAAGAAGTAAAAATAAAGTGCAAGGTGTTTGGGAAAAGAAAATTTACACCCCAAAATGGCGAATCCTCCCCCACACTTAAGCGTTGCACGGTCCTCCGTGCACAAACAAAATTCGGGGAGAATGTCTCTCAAGAGCTCCACCTTCGGTTGGTGGATGCGGGGGCTTGGGAGTCCATGTATGCTTGGCATCTCCCTCCTCAGTAGCCTCCTCCTCTTCCGGCTCCTTGCCTTTTGATGGTGTTTTTGCGGAAAAACTAATTTCCAAAACACACAAAACTAACCGGCAAGTATACCGGGTCGCATCAAGTAGTAAAACTCACGTGAGTGAGGTCGATCCCACAGGGATTGATGGATCAAACAACTTTAGTGGGTGATTAGTTTAGTCAAGCTAACATTGAATGATTTGAGTGACAATTGAAGCCAACAGAATGTAAACTTGCAGGAATTATAAAGTGCAGAAAGTAAAATTGCAAGTAACTTAAAGAGCAAGAAAGTAAAATAGCTGAAACTTGAATTGCAAGAAATATAAATTGCATGAAAGTAAAGGGGACTGGGTGCAGGGAAATTAAATGAAAGCAGTAAATCAAAGCTTAGAACAATTGCAAGGAAATTAAAATTGCATGAAAAGTAAATTCAGATCACAGTGGCTCAAATGTAAAATGCAGAGGAACACACGTGCAGGAAAGTAAATGAGATTTGCAGCAGGCTTAATGTAAATTGAATTGAGGAACCGAACAGAAAATGAAATGCAGCTCAATTACAATAACTAAAGGAAAGTTGAAGATCTCAGGGGTTGGATGAGACTAGAGACCAAGTCAAGATCTCAATTCCTTCCTTGATCCAACAGTAAACAATTTGCAGAAGAAATAGAGATGAAAGCAGTAAAGAGAGTTTTAATTCAAATTGCAATTCACTGAAAGTTTGCAGAAGAGGAAAACAGAGAGAATTCTCAAGTTGAGATTGAAACAAAATTTCTTCAATTCTCAACCCAAGATTCAAAAAAAACTAAAGAGAGAGAGTTCTGTATTCCTAATGCTCCCTAGTGGAGCTCGCCCCCCTAATAAAATGAAACAGATGCCTATTTATAGGCATTTTTACAAAATGAAAATGAAATTAAAAACAAATTACAATTAAAATGAAATTTCTATTCTAACTATCTCTTGTGCCTTTGAGTGGTGTCAATTGGGCCCTTGCTCTTGATGGAATTGGGTTGATAGAGGCCTTGGTTGATTGCTCTTGGAGTTGGAGAGAGAACCAATGTGAACCGGGTTGTGAATCTTAAAAGCTTGAGTAAAAGTTTGAGTAAAAGTTTGAGGCAAACTTTTACTCAAACTTTTTACACCAGCTGCCCCATTCTTGCTGCTACCAACGTTTGAGCTAAAGTTTGGGGTCAAACTTTTGCTCAAACGTTGGCCCCCTAGTGCATATATGTGGCGCTACTTTGTCCTCTTGTCAACGTTGCCAATTTTATGCCCATTATAGACTATTATATATGGTTGGAAAGCTCTGAATGTCAGCTTTCTAACCCAATTAGAATCACCTCAATTGGACATCTACAACTCAAGTTATGCTCCTTTGAAGAGGACAGGGTCGCTGGCTTTGGTGTCCAACGTTTGAGGTAAAGTTTGCCTCAAACGTGGTCGAAAACGCCAGTTTTGGAGGCTCAAACGTACTGTCCACCCCATAATATTATACATTGTTGGAAAGCCCTGAATGTCTACTTTCCAATGCCTTTGGAAGCACATCATTTGGAGCTCTACAGCTCGAGTTATACTCCTTCGAAGGTGCAGAGGTCAGTTGGCCTCACTGCAGGTTGCCACCATATTCGTTTATGCACATTTCGGGGCAGTTTTCTACCTCAATTTTAGTGTCCACCATGCAGTGTCATATATGCCTGGAAAGCTCTTGATTCCTACTTTCCATTTCTTTTTGAATCACCTCATTTGGAGCTCTGTAGCTCAAGTTATGCTTGTTGGAAGTATACCCCTTGTATGCCTTGTGGTGCCAACGTTTGCCAAAAAGTTTGAGGCAAACGTTGGCGCAAGCTTTTTCTCCCCTGGGTGTGTTGGTGTGGCGCCAACGTTTGCCAAAAAGTTTGAGGCAAATGTTGGCGCAAACTTTTGCTCTCCAGGGTGTTGATTTGTGATGCCAAAAGTTTGCCAAAAAGTTTGAGGCAAACTTTTGCTCAAACTTTTTGCCCAAAAGTTTGCACAAAAGTTTGAGGCAAACTTTTGGTCAAGCTTTTTGCTCCCTGGTTCGTTTTCACTTATTCCAAAAGTTTGATCTAAAGTTTGAGGCAAACTTTTGCTCAAACTTTTTGTCCTCTCTTCCTCCTAGCCATTCCTTTTTGTTTCAACCTTTCTCCAAGCTTTCTTCACCTATCATCAATCAACCAAACACATCAAAGCTATGCTAAAAATCATGAGATATTCATTCTTTCATAATATATGACAATTATAGCATAAAACCTCATGAAATTGCATTAATTCATCTATGGTTGATTAAATCAAAGGAAGCATGAAAATCTACCCAATTGGCTTGCTTATGGCTTAAGAAAGTGCATAAAACCTATTGAAAACAAAGGAAAAAGCATAGAAAAACATGGCATGGTGACATGTTATCACAACACCAAACTTAAACCTTGCTTGTCCCCAAGCAAGAAAAGAATCATGCAATAAATATTGACAATCCAAGGCAAGAAGAATAGCAACTCAATGTTCATGGTAAGCTAGTTTTCTAAGCATGCTACAATCACAAAAGAAATGTAAATGATTGATGCTTCCATCTAGCTCAATTTATGAAATCTTTTTCTTATATTTCTTCCTTGAAACAAGCTTTTGATTTTCTTATTAGCTTCTCCTTTTGGGTGCTTTGCCCCATGAGTTGATAACAAAGCTACGACTTCTAAATGCTTTGTTTTCAAGTATTACCACTTGATACATAAGCACCACAAGCATTTGATTAGAGGACTTCATTAAGCTCATTTTTCTTTTCTTTTCTTGACTCTCTAATCATTGATGCTCAGAGCCTTGAGCTTTGAGGGAGTGCTTTTGCACTTTGAGCCTAACCTTGACTTCTAAGTGTTTTGTTTTCAAGCATTTGGCTTGATACATAAACACCACAAGTACTTAACAAATGAATTGCCATTGGTACTCAG
Source organism: Arachis hypogaea (assembly GCF_003086295.3). Classification (NCBI taxonomy): domain Eukaryota; kingdom Viridiplantae; phylum Streptophyta; class Magnoliopsida; order Fabales; family Fabaceae; genus Arachis; species Arachis hypogaea. The sequence goes on along the minus strand of NC_092054.1, from coordinate 97,209,022 downwards.
AGCCTTCAGCTTTCTCAATCTTTCCCTTTTTCTTTTTCTTGCTTTATTTTGCATTTGCTTCTTCAAGGTTTTCATGATTTTAAAAGATTTCACAAAATGTTCTAGATGAAAACTTCAATTAAATAAAATCCGATGCAATTGAGCAACAATTAATCATACTAGCTTTCCAATACTTGTATGCACATGCTAAACTCTTCTTTAGTTCCTTGTTTGTTTATGATCATGATGCTTTACTGCTTTTGAATTCACAAAACTCAAGTTGGTAATCACAATGGCACAGCACCATGTTGCAATTTAGAAATCAAACTATGCCTTTTCATACACACATGCATACAGAGAAGGTAAAGACAATCATGCAGTTTATAGTGCTTGAAACAAATGAGAGGAAAAGGAACTTTACAATCTTGTAGTTCATCTTCTCTATTGTTGTCATTTTCCTCCCATTCTCCTCCTTCCCATACCAAACTCAGAATGCTTGCTCATCCTCAAGCAACTATTAGAACCGTGGCTATGGGGCTAAGATGGATCATGAATGTCTTACACAAGAAATGTTAGTAGTACATGTGTTTCAAGCAAGCAAGATTAAAGATAATAATCACGGCACAAGAGACAGAGACATTGTGATTGCAAGCTTAAGAAGGTGAGCATAATACTTTGCATAAAGAATAAGTGGCACACCAAACTTAGTGTGACACTTTCACTTGGAATTGATGCAAGTATCTTGTAAGGATTAGAACCAAATTTTGTTGCATAGCAACACCAAACTTAGAATGCAATCACATGTCAATTTATTTGAAATAAAACTAAATGAAAGAAACTATTATATGTTAAATACAATCACCAAATGAAGAGTCTGTTATGAATAAGGATGTCTTGGTGATGTATTAACAAAAACAGTTAATGAAGGAAAGCATTAAAAACAAGTAAATAAATGAAATAAAGAGAAAACAAAAATTATCCAACTAAGAAGAAAAATAACACTGTAAAAGACAATATGATTATGCAGACAAGTGATGTTGCTGGATTGATTTGCATAGAAAAATAGGTGGCACACCAAACTTAGAATCTTGGTGTGTCACTTTCATGTAAAATTGATGCAATCATCCATGAAGATGGAAAACAGTTTGTTGCAGGGCAACACCAAACTTAGAATGTAACCATATGCCAATTTATTGAAATTTAAACAAAGCAAGGAAAAGAAATGTACCTACTGTCTACCTGTTTTTTACTTTCTTCCTCTTCTTCCAATTTGTTAAGAGAAATGACTTCAAAGGAGGAGAAGATTCAGCTATTACCCCCTGTCTTGGTCTCTCCTCAGCAAGCTTTCTTTTGTACATGGCTTGATTGAGCTTGCTTGCTATTGGTCCAGGGGTTGGATTGCTTGTGGTTGACCTCCTCTTGAATGTTGTCCTTGGTAGTTTGGTCACAATCCTCTTCTTGGTGCTTTTGTTAATTGCCTTCACTTCTTTGAATCCAAGTCTTGGTGGTTGTGTGATTGTTGGAGTCTTCTTTTCATCAAGAGTCTCTTGTATTGGTGGTTCCATGAACTCCTCCTTTATGTACTTCTCTGCTTCACTTGAGTTTGGAATGACTTCTTCACTTTCTTGCTCCTCCACTTCCTCTTTTACACTCAACATTTGTTTTAATAGCTCTTTTATGGAGGAGGTTTGTTGATCTTCCCAAGCTTTCTTCATCTCCTCTTCATACCTTTCAAGCATGGATTCAAGTGTTGAGGCGTTTTGGTCCAGGGAAATTTGTGAGAGTTGTGATTCTTCATGTTCCTTTGTCATCTCAAGTGTAGTTTCATTTTTAACCACCTCATTCTTCATTAAAAATCCACCTGACTCAGTAGCCTCTTCCTTTTGTTTTTCCTCCTTCTTCATTGCACTTTCACTTGACATAAGGACCTTTTGTTCTTATTTTTCCACTTCCTCTCCCACAGATTGATTTTTACTGTTTGATGGTTCTAAGTGTTTCCTTATGTTCTCCAGGTGCTCATTCGCCCTTTGACGGATGATTTCTTCCCTTTTCCAGGCTTTCATTGCCTCCTCCTCATTTTTTTTGAACATGGACTCAAGCTCTGAAAGCCTTGAGTGGTTCATGGAAGTTTGTGTGGGTGGTGAGTTTTGAAAGGGGCTTTCAGTTGAAGTATGGTCAAGTGATGATATCTTTGGATGAATATCATATGGAGCACTAGAATTCCCTTCCCAGCCACCATTAGAATCATGACTTGCATTATTTTGTGGTGGAGGAAAATATCCCATATGATTTTCTTTCTCATCTTGTGGTTCTGAAGCATAGCTCCATGAATTGGAGTGCCCAGAATTTGAAGTTTCTTGGTGATATTCCCAACCACCATTAGAGATTGGTGATGGTGGGTGATATCCCATAAAATTTTGTTTGACCATAAGATGAGTTGAATTCCATTTGTATTTTGTAAACATCAATGAAATTTGAAATTCATGTCATAGAGAAAGAATTTCTTAGTGAGGCAATAACTCAAACACCTTGGTTTCAACTTAGAACAGAGAACAAAAATAAAGAAAATGCTTGATCTAGACTTCTCACCCACTTAATCATTGTTGATCTAATCAATCCCATGGTGTTTTTGCGGAAAAACTAATTTCCAAAACACACAAAACTAACCGGCAAGTATACCGGGTCGCATCAAGTAGTAAAACTCACGTGAGTGAGGTCGAACCCACAGGGATTGATGGATCAAGCAACTTTAGTGGGTGATTAGTTTAGTCAAGCTAACATTGAATGATTTGAGTGACAATTGAAGCCAACAGAATGTAAACTTGCAGGAATTATAAAGTGCAGAAAGTAAAATTGCAAGTAACTTAAAGAGCAAGAAAGTAAAATAGCTGAAACTTGAATTGCAAGAAATATAAATTGCATGAAAGTAAAGGGGACTGGGTGCAGGGAAATTAAATGAAAGCAGTAAATCAAAGCTTAGAACAATTGCAAGAAAATTAAAATTGCATGAAAAGTAAATTCAGATCACAGTGGCTCAAATGTAAAATGCAGAGGAACACACGTGCAAGAAAGTAAATGAGATTTGCAGCAGGCTTAATGTAAATTGAATTGAGGAACCGAACAAAAAATGAAATGCAGCTCAATTGCAATAACTAAAGGAAATTTGAAGATCTCAGGGGTTGGATGAGACTAGAGACCAAGTCAAGATCTCAATTCCTTCCTTGATCCAACAGTAAACAATTTGCAGAAGAAATAGAGATGAAAGCAGTAAAGAGTGTTTTAATTCAAATTGTAATTCACTGAAAGTTTGCAGAAGAGGAAAACAGAGAGAATTCTCAAGTTGAGATTGAAACAGAATTTCTTCAATTCTCAACCCAAGATTCAAAAAAAACTAAAGAGAGAGAGTTCTGTATTCCTAATGCTCCCTAGTGGAGCTCGCCCCCCTAATAAAATGAAACAGATGCCTATTTATAGGCATTTTTACAAAATGAAAATGAAATTCAAAACAAATTACAATTAAAATGAAATTTTTATTCTAACTATCTCTTGTGCCTTTGAGTGGTGTCAATTGGGCCCTTGCTCTTGATGGAATTGGGTTGATAGAGGCCTTGGTTGATTGCTCTTGGAGTTGGAGAGAGAACCAATGTGAACCGGGTTGTGAATCTTAAAAGCTTGAGTAAAAGTTTGAGGCAAACTTTTACTCAAACTTTTTACACCAGCTGCCCCATTCTTGCTGCTACCAACGTTTGAGCTAAAGTTTGGGGTCAAACTTTTGCTCAAACGTTGGCCCCCTAGTGCATATATGTGGCGCTACTTTGTCCTCTTGTCAACGTTGCCAATTTTATGCCCACTATAGACTATTATATATGGTTGGAAAGCTCTGAATGTCAGCTTTCTAACCCAATTGGAATCACCTCAATTGGACATCTACAACTCAAGTTATGCTCCTTTGAAGAGGACAGGGTCGCTGGCTTTGGTGCCCAACGTTTGAGGTAAAGTTTGCCTCAAACGTGGTCGAAAACGCCAGTTTTGGAGGCTCAAACGTATTGTCCACCCCCATACTATTATACATTGTTGGAAATCCCTGAATGTCTACTTTCCAATGCCTTTGGAATCACATCATTTGGAGCTCTACAGCTCGAGTTATACTCCTTCGAAGGTGCAGAGGTCAGTTGGCCTCACTGCAGGTTGCCACCATATTCGTTTATGCACATTTCGGGGCAGTGTTCTCCCTCAATTTTAGTGTCCATCATGCAGTGCCATATATGCCTGGAAAGCTCTTGATTCCTACTTTCCATTGCTTTTTGAATCACCTCATTTGGAGCTCTGTAGCTCAAGTTATTCTTGTTGGAAGTATACCCCTTGTATGCCTTGTGGCGCCAACGTTTGCCAAAAAGTTTGAGGCAAACGTTGGCGCAAGCTTTTTCTCCCCTGGGTGTGTTGGTGTGGCGCCAACGTTTGCCAAAAAGTTTGAGGCAAACGTTGGCGCAAACTTTTGCTCTCCAGGGTGTTGATTTGTGATGCCAAAAGTTTGCCAAAAAGTTTGAGGCAAACTTTTGCTCAAGCTTTTTGCCCAAAAGTTTGCACAAAAGTTTGAGGCAAACTTTTGGTTAAGCTTTTTACTCCCTGGTTCATTTTCACTTATTCCAAAAGTTTGAGCTAAAGTTTGAGGCAAACTTTTGATCAAACGTTTTGTCCTCTCTTCCTCCTAGCCATTCCTTCTTGTTTCAACCTTTCTCCAAGCTTTCTTCACCTATCATCAATCAACCAAACACATCAAAGCTGTGCTAAAAATCATGAGATATTCATTCTTTCATAATATATGACAATTATAGCATAAAACCTCATGAAATTGTATTAATTCATCTATGGTTGATTAAATCAAAGGAAGCTTGAAAATCTACCCAATTGGCTTGCTTATGGCTTAAGAAAGTGCATAAAACCTATTGAAAACAAAGGAAAAAGCATAGAAAAACATGACATGGTGACATGTCATCACCTTTATGTCTCATCTTCAAAAAGAAGAGCAAAGTATAGTTAGGACTCATAGGGCAAGTAGCACAAAAGGGTAAAAGGGAAGAGTGAATAAGCATCTAATTGAGGAAGTTTGCATAGTGGTATGGAATACACACAATGGCCGGCTAACGTGGCATCCACACAATGAAAAAGTAAGCATGAGTTCCTCAACTAAATGGCCTAAGAAGCAAGCAATAAATGAGCATCAATCAAACACAAGCAAACTTAGGCAATTGCAACAAGAGTGAATTGAATTAAGAATATTGGATATTGAAATTGTGCAAGTAAAACCTCAAGAGTGATATAAAATAGCACAATAAACAACACCCGATCCATCAATGAAAAGGAAACTACTTATTTATCATGAAACACAAGGAAAAAGTCACATGGTATAGGTACTTGTTACAAAAAGTGATACACTTGATAGCAATCAAGTTAGGTCACTCAAACAAATGCAAAGCATTAAAAAGAAACAAGTACCAGACATGTGATCCATATGATATGAAAATCAAGATGAACAAGTAATTTCAACTCAATTCACCAAAGTGAAAGTGCACAATTCAAGATGCCAAACAAGGATAAAGTTTAATGCATATGGTAGCTACAACATATGAATCAAACTCACAATTCATCTAGGCATTTAAACAAGGCTTTTAATGCTCAGTGCACATATTTATCAAACCTGAAACCAAATTCAAGCAAGAAGCAACCCAATCAATGTTAAACAGACACTTGCAACTTATTTATTTGTCAAACAACTAAACTAAAGCTAATATAATTACCAAAATAAAAACTGAATGCAAAAAAAATGAACAAGAACAAGTATAAAATAAGGTGAAAGAGAAGAAGAAGAGAGGAGAGAAGAGAAGAAAAGAGGCATAGTGAGAAAATAGGGGCGTGCGCACGCACAGGGGTGTGTGCGTGCGCACACTATGAGGGAAGGGGGAGGTGTGCGAGCGCACCCGTTATGCGAGCACTCCTGGTAGAAGAGGGAGTGAGAAGTATGCGTGCGCACAAGGTTGTGCGCACGCACAGTAGAAATTTTTTTTTTGGGAAGGATCATGTGTGCGTGCGCACATGCTGTGCCAATGCTCCCACCAGAGTGGTTGCAGGTTGGCGTGCGGACGCACACGTCTGTGCGGCCGCACAAGAAGCGCGAAAAAGGGTATGTGTGCGTACGCACGAGTGGGTGCGCACGCACAAGTCGTAGAAAGCAGGGGAACGCGTGCGCACAAGGCTTGCTGGGGCTGCGAACATAGGGCAAAATCATGCGTGTGCCTGCGCACAGGTCGGTGCGCACGCACAGGTCGCAAAAAATAGAGGTTGTGTGCGCACGCACGGGTGGGTGCGTACACACAGATGCCCTGTTTTTCAAAATTTTTTTCTTTCAAAAACTAAGGTACCAAGCCTTAGATCAATCAAAACCAAACACCAAAACATGCAATAACCGATAAATTCATGATCCAAACCAAAATTAACTTACAAATCTCAAAATTAAACGGATTCTAAGCTAACCAATCAAACAAACATGCAATAAAGCCAAAATTTATACAAAAAGAGAAGAGTAGGAATGATGTTACCAAGCAGTTTTATTTAATGTCTTTAAGTTAGACAATTGGGAGAGCCCTTGCTATGGTGGTTTGTGCTTGACCTTCCCACCAAATTCTAGAATGTCCAATGTCCTCCGGGATCTCAATCGTAATCATCAACAAAGACAATCAAAAAGTAAGGTATTTACATATTAACATATATACAATAGCCAACAACAACACCATTGCAAATCTCCGACAACGGCACCAAATTTGACGAAGCCAAATGCACGGGTTTGGATTTTCACACTAAAAATAAGATTGACGTTGAAAGTATAGTCCAAACCCAACAATTGAATATCAATCAAATAATAAATTCAATACAAAATATAAACCGAGAGTATTTAGCTCCCGGGTCGTCTTCCTTACGAGTTGTAATTAAGTGTACAATTATTGGCTATGAGAGAGAGCATGGGGGATTGGGAGTTGTGAATGCAAGAGAGCAAGGCAATGTAAATAGCAAGGAATTAAATGAACATGCAAGGAATGTAAATGGCAACTCTTGGCAAGGAGTGGGTAATCTAGGTTTCCTATCCTAGTTGTGGACCACAAACATAGCAATTGTGTGGAAGCAATCCAAACTAGTCAATCCTCCTTGAGAATTAGTCAAAAGGTGTAATTCATCTCAATCCAAAAGTCCTAGTTAACTTACTAATTACTTAGTGAAAGATTAATGTCAATTGAAACCAAATCAATTAACCATTCTCACACAATGCGGAATGGACATCCACAACTCAATTCCATCCAAACACCCAATTTCTCAACCAAGAGTGTGAAAACTAAACATGCAAGAAATTAAACATCAATGCAATAAGAATCAAAGCAATTAAATGCAAGGAAAGGAAATGGCAAGAAAGTAACTTAACATGCAAGAAAGTAAATGAAAGCAAGTAAAAGTCAAAGCAATAAAACTTCAAATGCAAGAAATCTCTTGGCAAGTAATTGAGGACTAAGGCTACCTATCCTAGCCATTGACCACAAACATATGATGATTATGAAGAGTAAATCCTACTTAGTCAACCTTACATCGAAGATAAGTCAAATAGGCATAGTTAATTTCAATCCCTAAGTCCTATGTCAACACTAAGGGGTCACATAGAGTCAAGGGAGACCAAATCAACTAACTACTCTAATATATCAAACAAGAATGGACATCAAGGACTCAAGGAGCACCAAAGTCAACAATTCCAAGCCAAGAGTGAACAAAAACTAAGTAAAAACTAAGCCAAGTATTTTATCAAACACTTGGTGTGCATGAAAATAAAATAATATTAAAATACATTAAAATAAATTCTAAAGCTACCAAAGCAAGAAAATAGCAATAACAACTAAAGGAAGCAATAAATGACATGGAAACATAAATTTGCATTAATTGAAATTAAAATAACAAAAATGTTCATAACATGAAAATAACAAAATAAAGGAAATAACAAGAGAGAGATGAAGAGCAAAGAAGTAATAACAATAAATGACAAGAAAAGGTAAATAGAAACAAGAATTAAAAGTAGAAATGACAAGAAATTAAACTAAAGAACCCTAATTCTAGAGAGAGGGGGGAGCTTCTCTCTCTAGAGAACAACCTACATAATACTAATCTAACCCTAATTTCTCCCCCCTTCACATGGAGTAAGGCTTTCCTTCATATAGCACTCAATCAGCTTCAGAAAGTCCCAAAATTGGGCCCTCGAGGCCCAAAAAATCGTCCCAGTAATTTGCAATAAATGAGTCACGCGTTGGGACATGTACGGACGCACAGGTGTGTGCGTCCGCACACATGCTGATTTTCTTCGTGTGCGTATGCACAGGTTGTCGTGCATACGCACACATAGTTTTGTGGCTTTTGTGCGTACGCACAGGTGGTTGTGCGCACGCACACTCCAATGTGTTCTCATTTGTTTTCTTCATGATTTCTCCCTTTGTACATGCTTCCTTCCACTTTTACCTTGCCAAACTTGGCGCTAGGACCTAAAATCACTCAACAAACATTCATGACATCGAATGGCATAAAAGTCGGATAACAGTGATTAAAATAAGCACAAAATAGCATGTTTTCACATTTAGGCACAATTAAGGTGAACACAAAAGCATGCTATTTGGATGAATAAATGTGGGTTTATATGATGAAATCCATTCGAATCAAACCAAAATATACCATAAAATATAGACTCATTAGTTGTGTAATTATGTTCTAGATAAATTAGTCCCTTATTGATACTATATTATGTGATTGGCCAATTGTTATAGTGAAACAACAAAGTCCCATTTCAAATTATCTCTATTGGTGTGGGAAGTGTTGAGCTTGACTAGAAGTAAAATTTCGCACAACGGGTTATTCTTCTTTATAACCTCAGACTTATTTGTGATTTCAAAACTAATACTGGTTGAGTTAGTCCAAACTTGCTCTACAAAATTAGAAATTAGCATTATGTTTCATAGTTGTAGAAATCCTGTGGTTTGTGATTTGTGTTGACTGATATGATATGATTTTCGACATAGACAATCCCAATTGGAGAGTGAATTGCTACAAGTGGAGAAAACGAAGAGGTAGGCAATAAAGAGTGTGCTGAGTTATCTGGTCCAACAGTAAGGTGGGGAGCTGCTACTAGACATCACTGCGCGGATGAATTCTTTGGATGGACATGGCGAAAAATAGAAATTAGGATATATGTGATAGTTTGTTTTTCAGTATATGTTTTGTTTATGTCAACTATGCAGTATTAATTATTAGCCAAATACTTACTTTTTGGGTGACTATTGAAATATTTTATTGATATTAAAATAAACATATTAGTTTGTTTCGCAGTTAAATATTCATGAGTATTTTTTCCTGCAACATAAAATTTTAGAGAAGAACAATAAGATTCTTTAAATAAAAAAATAGATAAAAAAATCTCTAGGTTTATAAAATAAATAAAAATGAAATATTATATTTAAAAAAAATTCCTAGGAATAGCGGCGGTTTAAAACTCGCCGCAAATAAAGTCCATAAGAAACGCTGCAGCAATAGGGCGGTATAGGAGCGTCGCAAACATGTGAGGGAAATCACCCTTGGATAATATAGCGGTGGTTTTAAACCGCACAAAACTGATTGACGCAAAATACCTGATTTGTGGCGCTTATGCCAACGGTTGCTGGAAACCGCCGCTAAAAGTCATCCCCGCGCCCTTATGTGCTGCGCCCGCTGTTTCGTTGGCAAGCTGTTTAGCGGCAGTTTAAAACCGTCGCAAATCGGCAATTAAACTGTCACTATCCTCCGCATGTCCTGTAGTTATTACTTTTGCTTATTTAATTATTCTTATTCTTATTATTGTTGTTGCTATTGTTAATATCATTATTATTTTGATTAGTATCATTCTTATGGTTATTATTGCTATTTGTAAGACCCCAAATTTTTAGAAAATAAATAATAAATTATTTATATTTATATATATGGTTTTATTTTAGAAAGTCGCTTTTACTAAAAAGGAAATAAACCAAAGTTATGAGATTTCAAGTTTTAAATTAATTTGGATTTATACAAATTTTAGTTTCAATTAGATGTTTTTAATTAATCGAAATTAGTAATTTGAGTTTTGCTTGATTAAAATTGAAAGTTTTAGTAATTTGAGAAATAAATAAGTATTCTTAAAATTAATTATATTGGATTAAATCTGATTTTAAATTAAAACTCTATTCAAACCCTAAATCCCCAATTTTAAATCCTAATTTCAATAACCCTAACCCCTTCTACCCAACATACACACACACACACGATGACTACGCATCATGTTAGGTTTTTCTATGCTTTTTTATATTATAATCTAATTAGTCATGCTTAATTATTGAGTGTTTTTGTCCTTATGTCATATATTATTTTCAACTCTTTGATTTTGATCTATTTTGTAGAAAATGGTGGAAAAAGAAGTAAAAAGCACAAAACAAGCATGAAAGAAGAAAGGAGCTTAAAGGGTGAAGCAGAGAAGATAAGAAACAGCGCAGAGCGCCATTGGTGCTACACTTGCCCCAACAGCGCCAACACCAGGAGAGCACCTTTGGCGCTACGCTTTTCTCAAAAGTGTTCCTCAGCATTAAAAGAGCGCCTTTGGCGCTACGTTTGTTCCAAGAGCGCCTGCGATAGTGAAGTGGGAAAATTTAGCCGGTGACGCGTACGCGTGGGTAATGCGTACGTGTGGAAGAGTGCCTTTGACGCTAACGCTACGCCTTTGACACCAACGCTGAAGACCACACGCACACATGGACAAAGCGTACGCATACACGTGAGTGCACGAGTGCTAACGCTGCAGAAAAATGCTACGCAAACCTGGAAGCCTCATCTTGGTTCAAATGCATTCCAAGTCCACCTTAAACTCAAGCAAGCAAGCCCACAATTGTCAACCAATCAAGGTCACAAGAATCATCTAGAATAGTTAATTTTTATTTAATTGTAATTTGTTTTGAATTTCATTTGAGTTTGTAATTTAGGCTAGCTTATAAATAGGTTTTAGTTTCATAGAATTGTGAGAGGACTCTTGGCTGGAAACACATTTTGGAGGGGTCTTCGGACCTTCTCTCCGCATTTCTCTTCTCCTCCACTTTCTTACTTTGTAAATATTATAGTTATGAATTACTAACTCTTTCCATTGGGAAAGAGAGCTCTATTGCAATTCAATGGGTTGATGTATTTTTATTCTTCATCTTCAATTCTTCTTTTATTGTTGCTTTAGAGAGAGTCTTTGTCCTTTATAGATCTAATTACTACCGAGAGGAGGATTGGATCTACTTGAATTACATGTGAACCTTAAGAAAAGGATCATGGAATTTAGTTTGAGGCTCTTCTCTCATAATCCTCTTGATCAATATATTCTTAGTTGGTATGTGAGATGTAACCACTTTGAATTGAGATCTTGAGGGTTGTGTGGCCTTTGAATCAGAAATTGAACTTCATCTCTTCTCATGACCAATTAGATCAAGAGATTGGCAATTGTTTATGTTAAGAGAAATCAAATCACTAAGAGATTGGGATTTGGTTACTTATGATTTTCCAAGAGATCAATAATTGTATGATTGAAGAGGAGATGAGAATGGTTGATCCTAAAAGAGCAATATCTCTTGATCCCAATGCTTTTCTTTTATTTTTACTTCTAGTTATTTACCTTTCCGTCATTTACTTTCTTGCACTTTACTTTCTTTTCTGGTTGCCCATCACTCTAAATTGAACCGTCTAACTAGAATAATCAACTAACTATTGATTGCTTAATCCTTTAATCCTCGTGGGATCGACCTCACTCTTGTGAGTTTTATTGCTTGATACGATCCGGTATACTTGCCGGTAGTTATACGTGAAATTTATTTTTCCGTATCAACACACACACACGTAACCCTCCTCCTCCACACCCATGCATCCCTCAATCTGACACGTTCACTCACTCTCACCACCTCTTACCCCACTCATCACCCCCTTTCACTCCTAAGTCCTAACACACACATGGTTGGAACCTGGAAAAGAAAAGAAAAGAAAGGGAAGAGAGAGTGGGATCCGAGAGAAGAGAGGGAAGAGCATCACCAGAGGGGGCTTAGCACCGTCGCCGACTCTGTTCGTCGGGTCCTGCTGCGCCATCGCCATCGTCTGTCGCACTGCCACACCGCCATGTCGCACTGCCACACCGCCATGTCGCAATCGAAGAGTAGATCAGCGAGGAGAAAGAGTTCATGAGTGAGAGAGAGAGCAACGTGGAGGATGAGAGTCGTTAGCTTGGGACCACTGCCTCCTCGCGTCGGTCACCGCCACTGTCGGTGAAGAGGAGCCGTCGCGCTCCGCCAATGACCAGCCGCTGTCGAGCTTCGAAGAGAGAGAGAAAGACAGTTCGCGAAGATGAGAGAGAGAGAGAGAGAGAGGGGAAGCCGATCCAGTCACCGCCGCTGCACCCAGTCACCGTCATCGTCACGGGAGCTCGTCACTGTCACTGGCAGGAGTCGCTACTGCTGTTGTTGCTGAAGCCACGGTCTCCATCAGTTGCTCAGCCTTGTCTCTATTTTTGGTTCCCCTTTTGTGTGCCGAAGTCACTGCTACCGTGATGGTGGCCGTGGTGTTGCTTGTGCTTAAACAAAGCTGTTACTGCTGCTGCTCCATTCCTCTATTCTTTCCAAGTTTTAGTAAGTTGTCCTTGTTTCAAAATCCTCATTGTTATCGTTCTATTTTCATGGTTGATCAAGAATGTTGAGATGTTAATATGTTAGGGTTATGTCAATACCATTGAAAATTGTTCGATGGCATTGCTGTTACTGATTTGGTTTAAAGTTGTTACTGCTGCTGCGAGTTGGAACGAAGTTAAAGTCACGCTTAATTTTGTGGATTTCAACTAGCTGAGGTAGGGGATATTTTATTAAATTAAATATTTTAAACTTTGAATGCCTAAGAAGTTTACTGAATTATTGCAAATATATGAATGTTTGATCTGTGATGGATTTTGGATGCGGAGTAGATGTGTGACTGGTTGTGTCTTTTGGTGGTTTTATGTGGTTTGAGATCTTTGTTAAAAGAACGTGTATTTTGGTGTGAAAGTTTACTGAAAATGTACTGGGTGCTTGTAATTGTGAAAGCATGTTTTGTTCCTTGTTTGAAATATGTTTGAATGATAATTTTGAAGACGCTAGGTAACGCTAATTTTGGTTTTTAAGATTGATTTTGAGTTAAGATCGTGACTGTGACTAAATTGTTGGAAATTCTGATTCTAATTTATTATGTTAGATGGTGGTTATTGAATTGTTTGTTTGATTAGGTTGTGATTGTTGTTAATTGAATATGCTTGTTTGATTGGGTATTGTTGTATTGAATCTTAAAGTGAACCGTTGGTTACTAAACTGAAATAAAGTAAGTTGATTATTGAGAAAATGAGGGAGCCCGGAGGGGTGTTGAAGTCTAATTTTTAGGAGAATGTTTTGTCTGAATTTTTGTAAAAGTATACGAAAAAGTAATTTTGTTTTGAAAACCTGATTTAAATATGTATTACATTAAGAAGTGAACTTTGTATTAAAAATCTGATTTACAAGCTTATTTTGAGAAATGATTTTGAAATTGAACCTGTTTAGCTTTTAGATTTGTAAAATGATTTGGCATTGGATTTGGAATGTCTGATGTATCAAGGATGATCTTTGAGAATCGAAAATGATTTGGTCGGGACCCTGGAAGGGTGACATAGTCCGAATTTTAGAGGAAATGCTGCCAAAATTTTTATAAAATTTGGGACTTTATTTGAAATGCTATTTTAAAAGATTTGGTTTCGGAAAGTAAAATTATTTGAGACTTATTTAGTTGGAAAAATATTTATTCTATTTTGAATTCGATTTATTAAGAAAAGTATAATGTTTTAAATTCTATCTTTTGGGAAAGGGGTTTGGTTTAAGTAATGATTTGAGTTAAGTTTATTAAGGAAAGAAATCTCTACCACAGTCCACAGGAGAGCAGAGAACAAAGATTAAAAGAATGTATTAACTAAAAGGGTCTCTACCACAGAAGAGCAGAGGCCAAGGATAAAAAAAAGCTTTAAAATGTTGTCTGCCATAGGAGAGCAGATGCGACTTTGTTCGGGCCTTAGTGCCAAATGTATAGTGGGGACGCCCACAGACTGAGAACTGTTTTCCATATGTAAGCACATTGAAAGTCACACTTTATGCGCTTAGCTGTAAGACTTATAAGCACACAGTATGCATTTGGAAAGCCATATCTAGGACTCGTGCCCGGATAATGTCGGGAGGGGGTAGGCAACCGACACATGAGCTCATGGTTTGCGTTAGGAATAGACATGCATCATATTATTTGCATATTTGCATTTGATTGTGTTTGCTTATCTAGTTTCTCTGTGATTGTGCTGTTTGTCTTATTGCAATTTGTTTATGTGTTGATCTATTTCTTGTGCTATTAGTTAGTATATTGAGGTGACTAGGAACTGAGGCTGTGATTGAGATTTGCTTAAGTTTGGAAATTTAAAGAAGGTAATTAATTATATAAAGTAAAAGTAAAAAAGTATTTCCAAAGGTTTAATATAATGGTTTTACTGAGTAAGTTAATTATTTTCTTTAAATTCATTACTTTTGCGGCATTCCCATTCCCTACTGAGAACGTGTGGATTGTTTTCACCCCAAAATCTTCCACCCTTTCAGTGACAGGTTCGAAGATCCAGTATGAAGCTGCGGATGATTAGTAGATTTACTTGTGATACCTGTTGTTTTTATAGAGTTCCCTCGCCTTTGTTGCTTTAGATTTTATTTTATATAGAGGGATAAGAATTGTATTTGAGTCTCATTTGAATTCTTTTGTATAATATTTATTATTATTAATAATTATGTGATTATTATTACTTGTGTTCTTTGATGTATGATTTTGATTAATGAGAAATAAAATTTTCTGGCATTTTCTTAAAAATTGAAACGCGATATCGAACTAAAAGCTCAATATTAAATAGTAAATAAGGAAAACAGGTCAGTAACGTCTCACTTTTGGTACGATCATGACGTGCTGAAAGTTAGGGTGTTACATTGTTGCTGTCATGTTGTGAGTCAACTTTTTTTTTTTTACTAAAGATAGGGAGATTCGATTTCGCGATCTCTTAGATGAGTATGGAAAGACTATGCTATTTGAGCTATAACTCGTTGGCTTGTGACTCAACTTTATAATAAGATTTCATGATTTAATATAAATATAATAAATAAATGTTTAAGATTGATGGTCAATTTTTAATAAAGTAAGATATTTTGGTTGGTACATTATAAAATATTTTTGTTGTTACGATGTTATATTGTTATGAGATATATTAAGAGATGAAAATTTCTTAAAAAAGTTTTTTATGTGTGAGATAAATAGATTAAAAGTTAAAAACAAAAAAAAAATATTATTAAAACACATTTTGCTTTGCATAAAAAATTATTTTATATGACTGTTGTTTTTGCTGGTAAAGGGTCTATTTGAGGTATAACTCGTTGCAGAAGGAGAGACATCATCTTATCTTCTCAATAGATGAGATATACGTCGAACTTTAAAGAACATCAAACACGGTGAATGCCTGCAAAAGGTCCTTAATGTTACCCCTCATTTTCTTTTTCCACGTGTTATTCTTCTTTTTTGTTGGACATCGGCCATGGCGGATAGCATTTCCATCCTCTACCAACCCATGTTAAAGTATTAGCAATGAACGCTACACTGCAAGCTGAAAATCAGAAGATGAACGATCTATTAGCTCAATGCAAGAATAGTCGTTAGGATGATAAAAATTGCAAAAATATCAACAATGGCAATTTTCACGAGGACGTATCTCAGAAACCAACACTATGGTAGAGGTTACTCCAACCAGAGCAAAACAATCTTCCAATCTCTTCTTTGAAGACATCATGAGATTTCAATTTCCTGCCAACTTTACTCTCCCAACAATCCTCAAATCATATGAGGGACTTGGTGATCCGAACTTATATGTCACAAAATTCTATTCTATGATGCTGTTGAATGGTATCTCTAGCCCTATTTTTCACTACAAGAAAAATGTTGAATACCGTCCGAATTGCTATCGAAAAAATGGATAAAATCTGACGGTACAATGTTTATTGTCAGATTTTGTGTCGGTATTTATCCGACAGAATAAACCTCGTTTGTAACAAATTACCGTCAGATTTATGCGTCAGACGGTAATTTGCATTGGATTTACGATGGAATATGGTTATCAAGAAAACAAAATCTATTTAACGTCACCGGTAGAAATTTTTCGACAATAATATTGGCACCATATCATACATCTTCGCGCCATCTTACTGGCGGATTAATCCGATGGTAATGCCGATGGAAATATTTCTTAATTTCTTTTTGAAAATTGGTTGTGTTGTTATCGTCGGTATATTCCGATGGTAGTTATTTTTATTTTTTAATAATCTTTTTCCATCTATCTATATTGTACCCTAATAATTAATAATTGAAACAATATTTTAAACCTGATGTGAAATATCAAATATACAAATTAAAAATAAGGAATGATGGTAATTAAAATATCTAAATCAATGCTAATTATATTACATTCTTCTCAAAGTTTGGTAAAGAAATACATATGATAGAACTATATTTACATTAATCCTATTCAGATTCATCATTTTCTTCCTCTGGTTCACCATCCTCCTCTTCCGAGATAGTTTCCTGATCATCGAATTCATCTTCCTCTTCTTTGTTGCCATCGACCCCGTCTTCTTCTTGAAGATTGTCATCTTCTGGTTGTAGTGCGTTGTCATCTATTCCAAGGTTAATGATGTCATCATCCATAACAGCCGACCTAGGGGTGATCGTCTCATCTGTATCAACCACCGTTTTCAAATGAGTTAGGTCATCAATCTGGTAAGGTTCCTGAGCCTCTATCCCATCATCAGACTCGTTGTGGCCTCTTGGTTTAGTTTTAACCACAACCACCCAACTATAGTTGTATGAATCCGGATAAGTAAAAAAGTATAGCTATCATGCATTTTAAGGTAGAATCAAAGGATCGTAGTGCCTATATTTTTTTGTTACATTAGTGTTAATGATATCGTAGTGATAAACCCTATTTTAAGGGTTTATCTTGTGCATAATTTAGTGGATTTTATCTATTAAACTCACACTTATTCATATGATTTGCATGTTTTATATTTTCCTTCTTAATTTTGTGCTATGATTGAAAACATGCTTCTTTGGCCTTAAATTTGCTAATTTTAATCCTCTCCTATTACCATTCGATGCTGTGATATGTTTGTTAAGTGCTTTCAGGGTTTATAGGGCAGGTATGTGATGCCAGGGCATTTTGGCCAGCTTCACTGACCTTTTCTTTACTGTTTTTAGGGTAGTTTCATGCATTTCCTTAGGAAATAAGCTAGTTTTGGGTAGATATCCACTTACATCTTAATTCAAGCATACATTGTACATTTTACATGATTTCATGAGGATTTTGCATGAATTTAAAGACAAATTAGATGTTGCATTTCCCATGACTTAGACTAGAACTTTGATGCACTTTATTGCTTAATTTCAGGACAAAGGAAGCAAAGAAGAACCACATTAGTGGCTACGTTAGTTGCACTAACGTTAACACTAACATGGAATGGGAGTAACTTGCAAAGTTAATGAGAAAAGTGATTGCCAATAACGCTCTCGAAGCCATCATTGCCCACGTTAAGAAATAGAGCCAACGTTAGTGACACTTAACATTATCACTAACGTTGAACCAAGATCATGAGTGGCCACGTTAGAGTCCACGTTAACCTAGTTAACGTGGCCTCTAACATTAAGAAGGAAGGGGGGAGCCAACGTTAGTGACACTCAACATTGTCACTAATGTTGGCCAAAGCAGATTAAGCCACGTTAACTCCCACGTTAACCTAGTTAATGTGGAAGCTAACGTGAAGGAACAAAGTGGTCGACAACGTTAGTGACACCCAACATTGTCACTAACGTTGGAAGAACACAAGCCCCCAATGAGCCACGTTGACTCCCACGTTAACCTAGTTAACGTGGAAGCTAACGTGAAGAAAGAAGGTGATCGCCAACGTTAGTGACACCCAACATTGTCACTAACGTTGGAAGGAGCCACACATGCCACCATGAGCCACGTTAACTCCCACGTTAACTTAGTTAACGTGGAAGCTAACGTGGATAAGGGAAGGATGAGCCAACGTTAGTGACACTCAACTTTGTCACAAACATTGGAGATGGCTAGCAAGGCCACGTTAGAAGCCACGTTAACCTAGTTAACGTGGACTCTAACGTGAAAAATAGGGGCAATTTGGAACGTTAGTGACAATGGTAAGTATCACTAACGTTCTTGAAGGATGGCAAGTCTACGTTAAAAGAGCCACGTTAACTAAGTTAACGTAGGCTCTAACGTAGGGAAGGGGGAGGCTTCTCAACGTTATTGGGAAAGTTGAGTCCCTATAACATGTGCGAAGGACATAGTGGAAACGTTAGTGGCAACGTTTGTGCCACTAACGTTGAGGTTAACGTGGCCTTTAACTTTGGTGAGGAACGTTAGTAAAAAAGGTGATTGTCACTAACGTTCTCGAACCCATATTTTCACTGAATGTTAACACCACTAACTTCCTGAGCCAAAGCCCCTGCCCACTTCATACTTTCTCTCAGCAAGTAAAAGATAAGCCTAATGAAGAAGAGAACTGCTTCTAACTCAAGATCCAAATGCCCAAGATTTGAATAATCAACTAGAAGAACAGAAGAGTAGTATATATAGGAGTATCTTTGAAATATTTTAGAGAGATGGAAATTATAGGGAGATTCTTAGCATAGAACTACTCTCTGTATTTACTTTCTCTGCACTTCTAAGTTTTCATTATGTATTCTCCATCTTTGTTTTCATTTTCCAGAGCTATGAACAACTAAACCCCTGTCATTGGGTTAGGGAGCTCTGTTGTAATTTGATGGATCAATACTAGTTTTCATTATTCTTCTTCTATCTTTTCTCTTGATTTTACTTGAAAGCTTTCGATCTTCATCCAATTGAGTAGTTCTCTTGAAAAAGAAGCTATTCATACTTGGATCTCTTCTGAACCTTGAAAGAGGAATGAAGAGATCAAGCTAGAAATGCTTTCATGCTGGACCAAATTGGGTTTGGATGGATATGTGACTATAATCCTCTCAACACTTGGTTTGGGAAATGCATGTGGTATAATCAGTGACCATACTTCATCTCTTCTCATGAGCAATTGACCAAGGAATTGTCTATTGATCAAGATTTGAGAGATTGAATTACAAGAAATTGTAATTCAATCACTTAAGATTGCCAAGGAGATCAATGAGTGCATTGATTGAGGAAGAGATGAAAATGAAATTGATCCGGAGAATGCAACAGCTCCTAAGCCCAATGAACTCCCCATTTCTGATCTTACCAATTCTCTTTAATTTCTGTTATTTACTTTAATGAGCGATTCCCCCATTCCCATTTACAATTCTGCAATTTACCTTCCGTCATTTACTTTCAGATCTATAATTCTAGCACTTCCTTTCCTGTGAATTACCTTCCCGCCATTTTATTTTCTGCAATTCTCAACTCAAATTTTGGATTCGCTCAACTAGAACAGTCCTCTAATTAAAGTTGCTTGATCAATCAATCCTTGTGGGATTCGACCTCACTCTATTGTGAGTTTTTACTTGACGACAAATTCGGTACACTTGCCGAAGGGAATTTGTTGTGAGACAAGTTTTCCGTGCATCAAGTTTATGGCACCGTTGCCGGGGATTAATTGTGCATCAACAATGATTAGATTGGAGGATAACTAGATTGAGCATTTTATTTTTGTTTGATTTAAATTTCTGTTTGAGTCATTTACTTTCTGTTTTAGATAACTTCTTCCCTTCCCCCTTACTTTTTCTTTGTTATTTACTATTCATCTCACTAACCCACTAACTGTATTGCATCACTCACACTAACAGTAATTCTGACAGATATACTTTCTGCACCTATTCTCTTTGCTTGTACTTGTTGGTTGTATGACAGGGAGAAGAAGCGGGGCTTCAACTTCCTTTGATTCTGAACCTGAGAGAACCTTCCTTAGACTAAGGAGGGAGACAAGAGAAAAATATGTAGTTGGTGGTGAAGAAGAGGAGGAACACTTTGAGGAATACTTTGAACCAAACATGGAAGAAAACATGGAAAACCATCATGAAGAAGAGGCTCACAACCATGGCAGAGGAGGTGGAGCAAATCATGCTGGGGAGGATAGAAGAGTTTTAGGCTCTTACATCAATCCAAACCCAGGGAACTGTGGAAGTAGCATTCAAAAGCCAACCATCCATGCCAACAATTTTGAACTGAAGCCACAGCTCATCACCCTTGTTCAGAACAACTGTTCGTTCGGAGGGAGTGTCCAAGAGGACCCCAATCAACATCTAACCACCTTTCTGAGAATATGTGATACAGTAAAGTCTAATGGTGTTCATTCTGACGCCTATAGACTGCTCTTATTTCCATTCTCACTCAGGGATAAGGCAGCTAAGTGGCTGGAGTCTTTCCCAAGGGAGAGCTTGACAACTTGGGAAGACGTGGTGAACAAATTCTTAGCAAGATTTTACCCTCCTCAATGAATCAATAGGCTGAGAGCTGAGGTCTAAACTTTCAGGCAACAAGATGGTGATACTCTATATGAAGCATGGGAGAGGTTTAAAGACTTAACAAGGAGGTGCCCACCAGATATGTTCAACGAATGGGTGCAGCTGCACATTTTCTATGAAGGGCTCTCTTATGAGTCAAAGAAGGCCGTAGACCATTCATCCGGAGGATCTTTGAACAAGAAGAAGACTATTGAGGAAGCCATAGATGTCATTGAAACAGTAACAGAGAATGACTACTTCTATGCTTCCGAAAGAGGGAACACAAGAGGAGTAATGGAGCTAAACAATGTAGATGCTCTGCTGGCCCAAAACAAGCTCATTACCCAGCAGCTGGCTGACCTCACCAAGAAGATGGAGAGGAACCAAGTAGCAGCAGTCTCCACTTCATCAACAACCCAAGAAGGAGTGAATGAAGAAGCAGAGGGTAGTCAGGAGCAAGCCAACTACATTGGGAATTCACCTAGGCAAAACCATGATTCATACTCCAAGACCTACAACCCTGGATGGAGGAATCACCCAAACTTTGGGTGGGGAAATCAACAAGACCAAAGCCTTGATCAAAGACGCCCAAATCCAAACAATGCAACCACCCAACACTTCACATCTAGACCATATCAACACCCCCATAACAACACCTCCCCACATTCATATCAAGGCCATAATAACCCTACTCAGCCTGACCTGTCATCATTTGATGAAAGAATCTCAAAGATTAAGAATCTACTTGAAGGCCTAAGCAAGGAGATTCAAGACAACAAGGTCTTCAAGGAGGAAGTGCGAGCCAGTTTCAAGACCCAGGGAGACACAATCAAGAGGTTGGAATCTCAAGTAGGATATCTCTCTGAGCAAATTCCCAAACCCACAGATGGATTCCCAAGTGACACAGAGAAGAAACCGAGAGGTGAAACAAAGAAGGTAAGATGGGAAAATTGCAAGATGGTCACTATAAGTGATAAGGAGACTGAGGACAAGCCAAGCGTCAGAACAACCTGAAGATACCTCAGTAGAGGAGGTGGAAAAAGATTACCAAGAACCAGAAATCTCAAAAATAGGAGTTACTGAGACTCTATGCACCTTTTCCTCAACTGCTCAAGGGAGCTGTGGAGAGGAAAATATACTCAAGATTTCTTGACTTATTTGCATCTCTGCATGTGAACATACCATTCATCAAGACTATCCAACAAATGCTTGCATTCATCAAGTACATGAAAGAGTTGCTTCCCAGGAAAAGCTCACTCAAGGGAGGCCAAACTATAGTGATGAACAAGGAGTGTAGTGCCCTCATTCAACCGCAGTTGCCTACAAAAAGAAAAGATCCAGGGAGTTTTCATGTCCCCTGTGCCATAGGAGAAACAATGTTTGATAGAGCACTCTGCGATTTGGAGCAAGCATCAACTTAATGCCTCTATCCCTGGTGAAGAAGCTGCAGATCAATGAGATATTGCCCACAGATGTAGTCATTAGGCTGGCTGACAAAACTCAAAAACAAGCAAGAAGGGTGGTGGAAAACGTGTTGTTAAAGGTGGGGAAATACTTTCTTTCCACAGACTTTGTCATCTTGGACATGGAAGAGAGTCACACTTATCCAATCATATTGGGAAGACCATTCCTAGCTACAGCCAAAGCACTCATAGACGTGGAGCGAGGAGAGCTAATATTGAGGATCCATGATGAACAACTCAGCTTCAATGTCTTCAAACTCTCCCAAGAAACTGACCAAGAAAACAAAGAACCAAGCAATGATCATAACGGGATGCTGATAGAAGAAACAAGCACTGAGGCACCACCAACACATTTGAGAACCCCACTGAATGATGAACAAGGCAAACAGCAATCGTCACAGCTCAAGGAGAAGCTGGAGGAACCTAAACCACCAGAGGCATGTGAAGACAACAACAAAATTCACTTAAAAGAAGAAGTCACCAAGAACAGGGAAGCATCAAAACGGACAAAGAAGAAGGTACCAAGGGGGTGGAGGAACAAAAAGATCCCTACGGAAGGCCTCTCTCTAGGAGATAAAGTGATTTCAGCTTACTTCCCAGATATCCCCCCTAATCTCCCCACTGTACCATCTCAGTTACCTAAGGTCTTCACTATCAACAGAGTTCTTTCCTTGGAACATGTAGAGATCATTGATACAACCAATGGATATAAGTCCAAGGCAAGAGGGGAGGACTTGAAGCATTATCAACCACCCTGATAAAGGAGAAACGTCAAGCTAGTGACGCTAAAGAAGCACTTCATGGGAGGCAACCCATGTTTTATTAGCTTTTACTAGTGAATAAGTCAATATTCATAAATTCCAACCCAAACTTGGTGAAGTCCTTATACTGCAGTATATAGTGAAGAACAAGTTTGGTGTTCAAAGCATAGCAAGAAAGCATGAATGCAATAGAGAGCATTCTAGTCTTGGAGCTTTGAACAGAACTTTTCATCACAATGCTTCAAACTAAGTTTGGTGTCACCCCATGGTGCCACAAAAATGCATAAAGGGATACACAGTTAGTTAGTTAGTTGGAGTTCATGAATAAACAATCTAATCTTTTCTTCTCTTTATTATTTTAGCTGTAAAAATCTAAATTGATTTTTTTTATGATATTTCTTACTTTTCTTATTTGATCTTTATAGGGAAAGGAAAGGAGCATTGAAAGAGATTGATTGGACAATTTAATGGGAAAGGTTCGGCCACTTCATGAAGAGGGCACTACACACGTGCCTCAAGGGGGAATGCATTGGGAATGGTTGCCATGCAACATTGGAGGAAGAACAAACTTGGAAAGCGAACCAACTCCATCATAAAGTTGAGAATCCTCGTGCTTACTCCATATAAAACCCCATCCGTTTATCATACACCAATCCCATCAATCCACACCTTTCATCTCTTCATCACTTCTCTATATAAGTGAATCAAATCCACACCATCTCCATATTCAAAATTCATACCCCTTGCACCTCACTTTCCAGTAACCAATTCTTCAACTTCCCACTCTCTAAATCCCACATCTCTTCCCTTTACTACACCCTTTTTTTTTGCTTTAACTTCACTCATGGCATCATCAAGCTCCAAGAGGCAGAAGAGGAAGGAACCAACGGAGAACATTCCCTTCGACAAGAAGAGATTCAAGACTGCCTTCCATGAATGAGAATTTGAGCGAATAAAGCTCAAAAAGATACTGCCCGAGTTAACCTTCCAAATCAATGAAGACGAATGCCCACAGATTCGGGAGAAGATTAAAGAAAGAGGGTGGCAATTGCTCACCAATCCAGAGGGGAAGATCAATGCAAACCTTATCAAAGAGTTCTACGCAAATGTGGTCAGAGAAGACAAAACCAGAGCCCCAACCTTCAAAAGCTATGTAAGGGAAAAAGGAGGTAGACTTCAGCCCAAATGCTATAATAAGAACTCTTCACCTGAAATCACCACACTTTGATGAGCCTAGCTATCATGCAAGGATAAGTAAAAGCCAAGACAATGATGAGCTCACCGAGATAGTGACTAGCATCTGTGTTATAGCTGCTGACTGGGAGAGGTATGGAGATGGGAGACCCCGGTTCATCAAGAGGGGAGACCTTAGCCCAGAAGCCAAGGGGTGGTTTGAACTCGTGAGGAGGTCTATTCTCCCAGCTGCAAATAATTCAAAGGTAAATATTAATCGAGCAACTATGGTACATTGCCTAGTACAAGGTAG
The DNA here is from genome assembly GCF_003086295.3 of Arachis hypogaea. Classification (NCBI taxonomy): domain Eukaryota; kingdom Viridiplantae; phylum Streptophyta; class Magnoliopsida; order Fabales; family Fabaceae; genus Arachis; species Arachis hypogaea. Next base: position 97,184,648 of record NC_092054.1, on the reverse strand, counting down.
AGAAATCAACGTGCATGAACTTATAGCTGAGGGAATTCAAGATTCAGCTGAGAAGCTTGAATCAGGTGCTAGGCTTTGGTACCCCAGCACCATTCTCCGATTATGCACAAAGGCCAAGGTGGTCTTTGAGGATAGTAATCCAGACTGGGTTAACCCAGGGAGGCTAATGACAACCCAGCGTATGGCCTATACTACACCTGCTCAGCAACAAAGAAGGTGATGACAAGTCATCTTAGCCTAGTTTCACTAGCCTTTTTCTTTTGTTTTCATTTAGTTTTATGCACTTTCTTGTATTATAAATTAGCCATTTGAATTGGAATTGCATGGTTTCTTTAAATCAAGCAACCACCTTTTAATTGATACAAAATCATGAGGTTCAAGCCAACTTTAGTTGATAATGAATTGATTTATAAACCTTGTGAATTTTGTGATACTTTGATTGGTTGTTTTGATTACTTGTAGGTGAAGAAAGGAAACAAAAGGTGTGCCAACATTATGGAAGAAGGTTGCAAGAATGGGTTTGAGAAAATGGAATTCACGTTTGAGCTAACGTTTGCCTCAAACGTCAACTCAAACGTGAGTAGCAGTTGAAGAACACCCTGAGGAAAAGCCAACGTTTGCGCCAACGTTTGCCTCAAACGTTGAGGTCAAGCGTTGGCTGAAGAATGAAGCTCCTGGAAAGCAACGTTTGAGCCAACGTTTGCCTCAAACGTGAGGTCAAACGTTGGCTCCAAAAGAGAAGAGAATTGAAGCTCCTGGGAAGGCAACGTTTGCGCCAACGTTTGCCTCAAACGTGAGGTCAAACGTTGGCGCCAAAGAGAAGAGAAATGGCATCCCTGGAGGCAGCAACGTTTGAGCCAACGTTTGACTCAAACATGAGGTCAAATGTTGGCACCAAACAGCATGAAGGGGGAACACTTCAAACAAGAATAACTTGAGTTGTAGATGTCCAATTGAGGTGATTCCAAATGGGTTAGAAAGTTGACTTTCAGAGCTTTCCAACCATATATAATAGTCTCTATTGGGCACAAAAATTGGCAACACAACAAGAGGACAAAGTAGCCCCAAGAAGCATACAAAAGGGAAGAACCACGTTTGAGCTCACGTTTGACCTCAAACGTTAGCTCAAACGTGGATGACAGCAAATGGCCTAGCTGCATAATGCCTCACTCAAGTAACGTTTGAGTCAACGTTTGCCTCAAACATTGGCTCAAACGTGAATGGTTCATGGCCCGGTTCACTAATGGATTTCTTCCCAACACCCAGAGCAATCAACGGAGGCTACTATCAACCCAATTCCATCAAGACTAAAGGCCCAATTCAATGCTTAATGATCATTTGAAGAAAGTGTATAAATAGCTTAGGATTTGAAGTTTTTAGAGAGCTTTTCCTTGGAGAGTTTTCTTTAAACATTTTCATAAGCAGAGAGCTTTTGGTTTTTGAGCATTTTGAGATTCTGAGTCTTGGGTGTTGAAGAATTGAGGAAATTCTGTCTCAATCTCACCTTGAGATCTCTTTCTGTTTTGATTTACTGCATCATTGAGAATTTGCTGTTTCACCTCTTTTCTTCTACTGCTGGATCTTTACTTTTCTTGCAATTAAATTCTCAATTTGGATCTAGGAAGGTATTGAGATCTAGACTTGGTTATCTAGTCTCTTGGGTCCTGAGATCTGGAGTTTTCATTTTAATTTCTCTGTTGAACGCTTCTGCAAGCAATTTACGTTTCTAGTTGAGATCTGTTTCATTTTAATTCCTCTTTTACTTCTCTACTTGTTGAGATTTACTTTTCTCTATTTAATTTCTGCAAATCCAATTCCAAATCCCCTTTACAATTCAAGTCATTTACATTTCTGGCACTTTAAGATTCTGCAATTTACATTTCTTGCGATTTAAGTTTCTGCAATTTATATTTCTTACACTTTAAGATTCAGCTTATTTACTTTCTTTGCTCTTTAATTTTCTGCAATCTACCCCTCTCCCTTTATTTTCCATGCAATTTAAATTCTGGTAATCACAAATCACTCAACCAACTTTTGATTCGCTTGACTAAATCAACCACTGAACTAAAATTGCTCAATCCTTCAATCCCTGTGGGATCGACCTCACTCACGTGAGTTATTATTACTTGATGCGACCCGGTGCACTTGCCGGTGAGTTTTGTGTCGGATCGTTTTCCGCACATCAAGTTTTTGGCGCCGTTGCCGGGGATTGAATAGATTGACAATGATTAAGTGAGGTGGTAGTTTAGATCAAGCACTTTTTCTTTTCTATTTCTCTAATTTTTGACTGACACACTAACTGTTTGAATTTTTGCCTGAGCTAATTGAAACTTCACTTTAGCAATAGAGTGAAAGTCTCTTGGTTTAACTTGCTGAGTATGATTCTCATAGCTTGATAAATCAACGAGAAAAGTGATTTTCGATCATTAATCTCTCAAGTTTACCAACTGTTTGACACATTGCGTTAACTAACCCTTTAATCATATCCTGGCATAAATGTACTCCATCTTCATTTGAACTGTATGTGATTGTGCAGACCATGGAAGGGAAATCGATGAATGCCAGCAATCATGGGAGCGATATCCCCACTGAAGATGACCCAAAGAATAGTGAAAAAGCTGCTGGGTTGAAAGGGAAAGCAGTTATGGAAAAAAGTGAGAAGGCTACGGGAAAAGAAACAATCATCAAGGAAAAGCCCACGGTGAGAGGGGGAAACCAAAGGCAACAGAAGCCTCAACTTCCATAATCAGAGGATGAAAGATGTCAAGCTAATGACAATAAAAGAGCGCTTGTTGGGAGGCAACCCAACCAGAGGTAGTTTTCTTTCCATAGTTACCTTAATAAAAAGGTTAATTAACTTCATTTATATTGCAAGAAGCTAAGTTTGGTGTTGCACACCAAAACAATATAAGGGAGAATGAAGGATTCTAAGTTTGGTGTTCCACCAAAATTTCATCATATAACATATTCTCACCTTCTGCATAATGCTAGCTTCAAGCATTTAGACAAACTAGTTAACCATTCTGCTATTTTCAGTTTAATTGCCTTTGAAAAAGAAAAAGAGTTTCACATCTGGTTAGTTTGATGAACAAGAACCATTGGCAAGGTACTAAGTTTGGTGTTTCCACACCAAAGTAAGTACAAAGGCCCACAAATAAATCATGCATGCTAACCATTTTTCAAGTGCTTGGGGAACAAGCAACTTTCAATATCACTGCAGAGTACCATACAAACTTTTGGGAAGATTAAGCATCATCAACCAAAGAAATGAAAGATGAACGGGAAGGCCAGCACTAATGATGATGAGAAGAAGGAAAGCAAGCGAACTCCAAAAAGGTTGTATTGTTCAATGATTATTTTGTATCAGATGCTGCTAAATTGAAAGTTACATAATACCCCTGCCTGCCTGCATAATATAGTTTTTCTGTAATTCAATAAGCAAGATGCTTGATCATTCACAACATTTTTCTCTTCAAAACTTGTTTGCACTCAATGTTCAAAAATTGCATCACATGAAAGTTCTTTGAAAAGAAGGATTGAGGAATTAAACAATTTTGAGGCAAGCAAAAGATTAGGAGAAGTGGTGGTTCTAGTTGTATAAATATGTATTGAGGTTGCATGCTTGTGAAAACTTGCATGAGAGCTCATAGGCAGGACATGAAGTTCAAAGAAGTATTGTGGAGATTCTCAAAAATCTATTGATCCAAGAAGCAGCAAACAAAACAAAAGAAAGAAAAGAAAATACAAAGACAAAAAGAACATGGCCCAAGGCTCTGAGCATCAATTACTAGGCAGAAAAGAAAGAAGAAACAATGACTCAAAGAGTTGTTAGCCTAGTAAAATGCTTGTGGTTGAGTTGTGTCAAAGAAAGAGGCTTGAGCAAGTAAATCCCTAGGGGTGCTTCAACACCTAATACCTTAAAACCAACTGGTTTAAGAGTATTGATTGAAAGCTTATCTAAAGAGCCGCTTTGAGACATGACACTTAGAGTCAAGGCCAAAGCAAAGAAACTATAAGCTGCTTCAAGGTGACTACATATAAAGAGATCTCCATGATACCATTTGGATGAAAATCCTAAGACCTAAGACTCCCAATATGTGAGGACTAGTAAGCACTGAAGCCCTTGTATGAGCATATAATTTAGAGTTCACCCTACTGTTACTTAATCGCTTCACTCACTGGACTTTACAAGTTGTTCTTCAATCCGTCTTAAATGAAAGAACCATTGAGCATAATTCATTTCTTGCTTGGGGACAAGCAAGCCTTAAGTTTGGTGTTGTGATGACAAGTCATCTTAGCCTAGTTTCACTAGCCTTTTTCTTTTGTTTTCATTTAGTTTTATGCACTTTCTTGTATTATAAATTAGCCATTTGAATTGGAATTGCATGGTTTCCTTAAATCAAGCAACCACCTTTTAATTGATACAAAATCATGAGGTTCAAGCCAACTTTAGTTGATAATGAATTGATTTATAAACCTTGTGAATTTTGTGATACTTTGATTGGTTGTTTTGATTACTTGTAGGTGAAGAAAGGAAACAAAAGGTGTGCCAACATTATGGAAGAAGGTTGCAAGAATGGGTTTGAGAAAATGGAATTCACGTTTGAGCTAACGTTTGCCTCAAACGTCAACTCAAACGTGAGTAGCAGTTGAAGAACACCCTGAGGAAAAGCCAACGTTTGCGCCAACGTTTGCCTCAAACGTTGAGGTCAAACGTTGGCTGAAGAATGAAGCTCCTGGAAAGCAACGTTTGAGCCAACGTTTGCCTCAAACGTGAGGTCAAACGTTGGCTCCAAAAGAGAAGAGAATTGAAGCTCCTGGGAAGGCAACGTTTGCGCCAACGTTTGCCTCAAACGTGAGGTCAAACGTTGGCGCCAAAGAGAAGAGAAATGGCATCCCTGGAGGCAGCAACGTTTGAGCCAACGTTTGACTCAAACGTGAGGTCAAACGTTGGCACCAAACAGCATGAAGGGGGCACACTTCAAACAAGAATAACTTGAGTTGTAGATGTCCAATTGAGGTGATTCCAAGTGGGTTAGAAAGTTGACATTCAGAGCTTTTCAACCATATATAATAGTCTCTATTGGGCACAAAAATTGGCAACACAACAAGAGGACAAAGTAGCCCCAAGAAGCATACAAAAGGGAAGAACCACGTTTGAGCTCACGTTTGACCTCAAACGTTAGCTCAAACGTGGATGACAGCAAATGGCCTAGCTGCATAATGCCTCACTCAAGTAACGTTTGAGTCAACGTTTGCCTCAAACGTTGGCTCAAACATGAATGGTTCATGGCCCGGTTCACTAATGGATTTCTTCCCAACACCCAGAGCAATCAACGGAGGCTACTATCAACCCAATTCCATCAAGACTAAAGGCCCAATTCAATGCTTAATGATCATTTGAAGAAAGTGTATAAATAGCTTAGGATTTGAAGTTTTTAGAGAGCTTTTCCTTGGAGAGTTTTCTTTAAACATTTTCATAAGCAGAGAGCTTTTGGTTTTTGAGCATTTTGAGATTCTGAGTCTTGGGTGTTGAAGAATTGAGGAAATTCTGTCTCAATCTCACCTTGAGATATCTTTCTATTTTGATTTACTGCATCATTGAGAATTTGCTGTTTCACCTCTTTTCTTCTACTGCTGGATCTTTACTTTTCTTGCAATTAAATTCTCAATTTGGATCTAGGAAGGTATTGAGATCTAGACTTGGTTATCTAGTCTCTTGGGTCCTGAGATCTGGAGTTTTCATTTTAATTTCTCTGTTGAACGCTTCTGCAAGCAATTTACGTTTCTAGTTGAGATCCGTTTCATTTTAATTCCTCTTTTACTTCTCTACTTGTTGAGATTTACTTTTTTCTATTTAATTTCTGCAAATCCAATTCCAAATCCCCTTTACAATTCAAGTCATTTACATTTCTTGCACTTTAAGATTCTGCAATTTACATTTCTTGCGATTTAAGTTTCTGCAATTTATATTTCTTGCACTTTAAGATTCAGCTTATTTACTTTCTTTGCTCTTTAATTTTCTGCAATCTACCCCTCTCCCTTTATTTTCCATGCAATTTAAATTCTGGTAATCACAAATCACTCAACCAACTTTTAATTCGCTTGACTAAATCAACCACTGAACTAAAATTGCTCAATCCTTCAATCCCTGTGGGATCGACCTCACTCATGTGAGTTATTATTACTTGATGCGACCCGGTGCACTTGCCGGTGAGTTTTGTGTCGGATCGTTTTCCGCACATCAGAAGGCCACAAATAGGGAAACTAAAAGCAAAGGAAGGAGCTCACCAAGAGGAGTCTCATCAGGAAGAATATCAATAGGGAGAGCATCCTTACCCAGCAGATTTGAATATGAATCACCTTCTAAGAGCTATTGAAGATTTGGGGATGAGACATATGGAAGGACAAGAGCAAATATTGAACTGGATGAGCCAACAAGAAGAGTGGAAGAAACAACAAATGGAGCAGCAACAGGAACAATACTCCCAGCTCACTCAAACCATCCACCAAGTTACCGAGAGGCAAGAATGTCAAGATAAGCATTTGCAGGAACTCAATCAGCGACAACTAGCCCAGATGAAAGCATTCAATGAGTTCACTGTACTTAATGAAGGACGGCAACTACATCAGGAGGAGTTCAACGTCAACACTCAAGCCAAGTTGAACTACATGTCCAGTAATTTGTATCATCTACACTATGCCATCCCTACATATGATGAGGTCCAAAAAGATTTTGTAGAACAAGAAGAGAGGAAAGTAAAACAGCAAAAGGAAACACTCAAGAAGAAGATGGAAGATGGTGGTTTCTGGAAGAAGCTGCTTGGAAAAGGCAAGGGAAGTGGGAGCACAAGCAATCAAGAAGGAGAGCATGGACATCCACAAGAGTAAAAGGTGGTGGAGTTTTTTTTTTTGGTCCATCTTTCTCTATGCTTTAAATAAGGAAGATCTTGTATGAAATAGAACTTGCTTCCATTTCAGTTTAAACATTTCTAAATTCTTTCTTTTAAGTTCTTGTTGAAGAGGTTTATGATATCTAGTCCTTATGTCACTGCATCTTTACTTTGCTTTCTTGTATGTTTGTCCCTTTAAATCAAATAAAAAGAGAATGAGTGCTTTTAAAGACCAGAGAAGAGTTCATACTAGGGAGTAAGTCCATGAGTTTGTGCTGTGGTCATAAGTTAGCTAAGTTGGTTCAACCATAAGGTGGGAAGACAACTATCTGTCATGAATACTATGCTTGAGACACACCCCATGAGACTAGATAAATAAGAAGATCCTAATAAGAAAAAGGGAAAGAACAATCAAAGTTGAGGAATAAAAGAAAAATAGTAAGCAAAGGCTAGGCACCAATGGTTTTAATCTTGAAGCATGTGTTTGTGGTGCTCCTGTGTGAAGGATCTACTTGGATGAATAAGCTCTTAGGGGTGCCTTATCACTTGGTAACTTGGGTTAACTAACCCGGGATTATCAGCTGAAAGTCCACTATCAAGAGTAACCCTCACCACAGAGCATTTAGTAACCCAAAGAGGTGCTGGACACCAAGGTCTCAAGAAAAGAAAATAAATAAACTATGTGCCTGTGGTGTGTATGTATGGGGGAGAGACTTGAGCAAGTAAGTCCTTAGGGGTGCTTCAACACCTAGCACCTTGAACCAACTGGTTCGGGAGTGTTGGCTGAAAGCTTATTTTAAAGAGTTGCCCCCTTACAGAGCACTTAGCTTAAGAACAAAAATAAGCCCTCAAATAACAACAAAAGGATCAATGAATAAAAGTCTCATGGGATGCAATAACAAGTCAGTATTCTAGGACATGATAAAGGTCTGAAAGCCAAGAATGAGCCTAAGTTGCTATGCATGAAACCACCATAAAACCAGGACATGACTTCCACAAGAATGACTCATGTCTCTTGGCATTTCTTTCATCATTCTCTTGTTCCAGTACTTGCTTGGGACAAGCAAGCTTTAAGTTTGGTGTTGTGATGCCAGGGCATTTTGGCCAGTTTCACTGACCTTTTCTTTACTGTTTTTAGGGTAGTTTCATGCATTTCCTTAGGAAATAAGCTAGTTTTGGGTAGATATTCACTTACATCTTGATTCAAGCATACATCGTGCATTTTACATGATTTCATGAGGATTTTGTATGAATTTAAGGACAAATTGGATGTTGCATTTCCCATGACTTGGACTAGAACTTTGATGCACTTTATTGCTTAATTTCAGGACAAAGGAAGCAAAGAAGAACCACATTAGTGGCTACGTTAGTTGCACTAACGTTAACACTAATGTGGAATGGGAGTAACTTGCAAAGTTAATGAGAAAAGTGATTGCCAATAACGCTCTCGAAGCCATCATTGCCCACGTTAAGAAATAGAGCCAACATTAGTGACACTTAACATTATCACTAATGTTGAACCAAATTCATGAGTGGCTATGTTAGAGTCCACGTTAACCTAGTTAACATGGCCTCTAACGTTAAGAAGGAAGGGGGGAACCAACGTTAGTGACACTCAACATTGTCACTAACGTTGGCCAAAGCACATTAAGCCACGTTAACTCCCACGTTAACCTAGTTAACGTGGAAGCTAACGTGAAGGAACAAAGTGGTCGACAACGTTAGTGACACCCAACATTGTCGCTAAAGTTGGAAGAACACAAGCCCCCAATGAGCCACGTTGACTCCCACGTTAACCTAGTTAACGTGGAAGCTAACGTGAAGAAAGAAGGTGATCACCAACGTTAGTGACACCCAACATTGTCACTAACGTTGGAAGGAGCCACACATGCCACCATGAGCCACGTTAACTCCCACGTTAACTTAGTTAACGTGGAAGCTAACGTGGATAAGGGAAGGATGAGCTAACGTTAGTGACACTCAACTTTGTTACTAACGTTGGAGATGGCTAGCAAGGCCACATTAGAAGCCACGTTAACCTAGTTAACGTGGACTCTAACGTGGAAAATAGGGGCAATTTGGAATGTTAGTGACAATGGTAAGTATCACTAACATTCTTGAAGGATGGCAAGCCTACGTTAAAAGAGCCACGTTAACTAAGTTAATGTGGGCTCTAATGTAGGGAAGGGGGAGGCTTCTCAACGTTATTGGAAAAGTTGAGTTCCTATAACGTGTGCGAAAGACATAGTGGAAACGTTAGTGGCAACGTTTGTGCTACTAACGTTGAGGTTAACGTGGCCTTTAACTTTGGTGAGGAACGTTAGTAAAAAAGGTGATTGTCACTAACGTTCTCGAACCCATATTTTCACTGAACGTTAACACCACTAACTTCCTGAGCCAAAGCCCCTGCCCACTTCATACTTTCTCTCTGCAAGTAAAAGCTAAGCCCAATGAAGAAGAGAACTGCTTCCAACTTAAGATCCAAAGGCCCAAGATTTGAAGAATCAACTAGAAGAACAGAAGAGTAGTATATATAGGAGTATCTTTGAAATATTTTAGAGAGTTGGAAATTATAGGGAGACTCTTAGCATAGAACTACTCTTTGTATTTACTTTCTCTGCACTTCTAAGTTTTCATCATGTATTCTCCATCTTTGTTTTCATTTTCCAGAGCTATGAACAACTAAACCCCTGTCATTGGGTTAGGGAGCTCTGTTGTAATTTGATGGATCAATACTAGTTTTCATTTTTCTTCTTCTATCTTTTCTCTTGATTTTACTTGAAAGCTTTCGATCTTCATCCAATTGAGTAGTTCTCTTGAAAAAGAAGCTATTCATACTTGGATCTCTTCTGAACCTTGAAAGAGGAATGAAGAGATCAAGCTAGAAATGCTTTCTCATGCTGGACCAAATTGGGTTTGGATGGATATGTGACTATAATCCTCTCAACACTTGGTTTGGGAAATGCATGTGGTATAATCAGTGACCATACTTCATCTCTTCTCATGAGCAATTGACCAAGGAATTGGCTATTGATCAAGATTTGAGAGATTGAATTACAAGAAATTGTAATTCAATCACTTAAGATTGCCAAGGAGATCAATGACTGCATTGATTGAGGAAGAGATGAAAATGAAATTGATCCGGAGAATGCAACATCTCCTAAGCCCAATGAACTCCCCATTTCTGATCTTACCCATTCTCTTTAATTTCTGTTATTTACTTTAATGAGCAATTCCCCCATTCCCATTTACAATTCTGCAATTTACCTTCCGTCATTTACTTTCAGATCTATAATTCTAGCATTTACTTTCCTGTCAATTACCTTCCCGCCATTTTATTTTCTGCAATTCTCAACTCAAATTCTGGATTCGCTCAACTAGAACAGTCCTCTAATTAAAGTTGCTTGATCAATCAATCCTTGTGGGATTCGACCTCACTCTATTGTGAGTTTTTACTTGACGACAAATTTGGTACACTTGCCGAAGGGAATTTGTTGTGAGACAAGTTTTCCGTGCATCAGTATGACTTAGAGGATGGAAAGGAAGCATGAAAAGTGGAAGGAAAACAAGAAACTGAAGGAATTGCTAAGCTGTCAACCCTGACCTCTTTGTACTAAATCGACAATAACTTGAGCTACAGAGGTCCAAACGAGGTGGTTCTAGTTGTGTTGGAAAGCTAACATCCGGGGCTTCAAAATGATATGCAATTTGCCATAGTTGCCATGCAGTTAAGCAATGCGCACGCGTGCATCACGCGTACGCATGACCTTGCAAAAGTTCAGCGACGTGTACGCGTGGGCGACGTGTACACGTGACAGAGCCACATGCTGGACGCATCAGAAAATGCTGGGGGCGATTTCTAGGCTCTTTTTAACCCATTTTTTGGCCCAAAAAACACATATTAGAGGCTGCAGAGTGGAGGAATCAAGCATTCATTCATTACAACTTTCATACACATAATTTTAGGTTTTAAATGTAGTTTTCTAAAGAGAGAGGCTCTCTCCTCTCTCTAGGTTTTAGGGTTTTTAGGTTTAATTCTTCCCAATTTCAGATTTCTATCTCAGTTTAATTAGTTTCTCTTATACTTTTATTTGTCTTAGCATTCTAGTCTATTTAATTCCCTTGTTGATTACTTTATATTGCCAATTTAGTTTATGAATTCTCATGTTAGATTTGATTTTCCATTTATTGCAATTTGAGGTATTTAATATTTATTGCTTCTTCTATTATTTGTTAGTCATTGATGTTTGCTATTGGTTGTTTGGATCTAATATTCCTTGCTAGTTTTCTATGTTTTTATGTTATGCCTTTCAAATGTTTGATAAAATGCTTGATTAGATTTTGGTGTAGATTTCCCTCCTCTTGGCTTTGGTTGAGTAATTAGAGACTCTTGAGTTATCAAACTCCTTTGTTGGTTGATAATTGAAAGTTGCTAGTTGATTTGGATCCCTCTAAAGCTAGTCTTTCCTTAGGAGTTGACTAGGACTTGAGGAATCAAATTGATTCATCCACTTGACTTTCCTTCATAGTTAGAGGTTAACTAAGTGGGAGCAATGGACAATTGATGTCACAATTGATAAGGATAGCTAGGATAGGACTTCTAATTCTCATACCTTGCAAAGAGCTTTCTTAGCTATTAGTTTACTTTCTTGCAATTTACTTTTCTTGTTCCTTATTCAAAATCCCAAAAAGATACTTTTCCATAACCAATAATAACTACACCTCCCTGCAATTCCTTGAGAGACGACCCGAGGTTTGAATACTTTAGTTATTATTTTTATTGGGGTTTGTTACTTGTGACAAACAATTTTTTTTATGAAAGGATTATTTGTTGGTTTAGAAACTATACTTGCAACGAGAATTCATTGAGGAATTCTAAACCGTCAAAAATCTGTTCATCAAAATGGTGCCGTTGCCGGTGTATTGCAAACGTGTGCCTTATTATTAGTTATTGTGAATATTGTGAATAATTTTGCTTTTTCGTTTCTTTGTTAGTTGTTTCTAGTTTTAGGAGTTTATTCTCATTAGTTTCTTATTAGTTTTTGTTTTTAATTTCTTTGGTTACTATGAATTCTCACCCCTTTGGCTATGAGTTTAGTTCAAATTATGTTGTAGTGAATGGAAGCTATAATGAGAACATGCATCAAGGTTGGAACAATCAAAGATGGGAGGAGCCAATCAAAGATGGGAGGAGCCACAAGGATTTGATCAACCCTTTTGGCAACAACCTCCTCCAATGTGCCATGGGCAACGACCATTCTACGATGCATCCCAAGACAATGGTTATGGTGGACTTTTTCGTGACAACCAACCTCCACCAAATTACTATGGTCAAGAGCCATTCCAGGGTGCGTACCAAGATGATGGATATGGTGGAACCCCTTGTAGTTACCAACAAGCCCCACCATATGCTTATGAACCACCTCCTCACCATAGCTTTGAACCACCATACTCATAAGCCCCTTTCCACCATTCACCTCCATATGACCCTAACCCTTATCCACTACACCAACCACCATACAAACCATATGAACCATACCTAGAACCACCACCTCAGTATACACCATCTCCATACCCTTATCAAGAAGAACCACCTCCATATTATGAGCCCTTTTCCCTAACAAATGAACCCTCCTATCCACCCCAAGCTCCCATAGATGATACCTTTAGTGTTATTCGCCAAGGGTAACAGGAGCTTCAAACCACACTTACCTCTGCTCTCACTGGTCTCACCTCTACTCTCCAAGATCTTATATCCCATGTGGATCCATCCTTTACTCCCAATACTCAACCCTCAAGCTCTGCTGCACTTACTTTTAACCCTTATCCATCAATCCAAGAGCAACATGATCTCAATTATGCTATTGACATGGAACGAGAGAAGGGATCGTCTTAGGGACGTAATAGATCGGGTTCACGCGTACATACTTCAAGAGAAGCAAGAGGAGGCCCAAAAAGTGGAGGTAGGAGAGACCATTAAAGAAAGTTGTCAAGAGGTGGAAGTCATCAAGGAGGAGTTAGATTTTGTACTAGAGCAAGTGGAGAAAACCGAACTTATCAAGGAAGAGGAAGTGGTTGAGAACTTAGTAGATGCGGAACCTCCATGGGAAACTCAAGTCATAGAGCCTCCTTCCAAGACGTTTGAATTTGATGTTGAGGAGGGTGTACAACCTCCAAGGCATATCATGGTTGAAGAGGAAGAGGTTAATGTTGCAGAAGCATGTCAAGAGGTGGAGATCATCAAAGAGGAGCCCAAGAAAGTGCAGCATACATTGGCAAGTCCACCACTGGAGATACTTCCTCCCAAGCCATTTCCATCCAACACAACATTCAAGTGGGTAAAATTCTTATCCTTAAACTGTACCTTCCCACTTGAATATGGTCTGCTTGAAATGGATGGACAACTTAGAGCTATCTGCGGTTTTAAGAGTAAAAGGGAGATGGTTAGCGGTTGCCAACAGCATCCTAGGTTCGTTTTGGTTGGAAGCTCAAGGCCTAATTGCAAGGGTTGGTATAATTCTTAATTCATTGGGTCTAAGAGGGTGTTTGAGTTCTTAAATGAGAATTCCAAGGCTAAACCACCCGGATGGAATCATGATTATCAACTTGAAGACGGGTGTGGAAACAAGATTTGGGATCCCGACATACAAGAGGATTAACTTCGGGAGGTCGAAGCTTGTGAAGAACTTCATCAAGGCCTGGTGAATGCACTTGGAGATGTTAGAGCTTATTGGAAGTCCAAACATTGGTGGAAGTTTCAAGATGAGTTCAAGCACAAGCCACCATGACCCAGAGCTCAGAGAATGTCCAACTTAAGGACAATAACTAAAAGTGCTAGGTGGGAGACAACCCACCATGGTATGATCTTTCCTTTTTATTAATTTTAATTAATTTCTGTCAATTTTAGTTTCCAGTTCTGCATATTTACTTTTAATTCTGCATATTAAAAAAAATTAAAAAGGGAATCGACGCGCAAGCGTCTACGACGTGCATGCGTCGTATGTGTATGTGCAAATGAACAGAGAGTTGCGATGGAGACGCGCGGGAGGGGTATGTGGTGCACAAGCCACCGCACGCGTACGTGTGCCTCATGCGTATGCGTCCACTACATATTCGCCAATCCACGGGTAAGCGTCAGTGACGTGTACGCGTGGGCTTGCCAATCGGCGTAAAAGGATGCTTGAACAGAGAGTTGTGATGCCATGGCGTTGGAATCACGCGAGTAGTCATGCGTACGCGTGACCGATGCTCACGTGTCAGTGTTCATGTTTGGCCACCCACGCGTACGCGTGGGCAACGCGTACGCGTCGCATGTCTAATTCAGTTTTCACGCTTACGCGTGATGCACGCGTACGCATCGCGTCCCGTTTTTCATTCCCTTCTCCTTTCTTCTATCCTTTCTCCTTCTTTCCTCCTCCTTTCTTACTTTCTTCTTCTTCATTTCTTTAACCTCTCACCCTTACTCTCTTTCATTCTATTTTCCTTATTGCATTTGCATACCTTCACTCATTGCATTTTAATTTTGTGCATGTTTTCTTTTTCTTTTCTAAATCTGATACTTTTTCTTCGGTGTTGAATGTTCTTATTCAACTATTGCATCTTTTCTTGCATTATTTTGGTGCTCAGTGACTTGTTTTACATTTTTGGGTGATATTATTTATCTGTCAATGCCAATCTTTTATGATACCTGTATTCCTTTTGCATTGACATGAATTTATATTGTCTTTCATTACTGTTCTGAGGGTTACCTGAAACTGTAGGTCGATCTCGGACGGGATCTTCAGTACTGATCGGAGCTGACGTGTCTGGCTGGTGAGTGGTGACCAGAACTGTCGTGTCCGACTTATTAAACTGGCTATGCGGCTGATCCTCTATCACCGGAGGGTGGGAGTACCTGCAAGGAACTCCGATGCTTAAGTTAGCAAGGGTATTAAGCAGGTTTTTAGTAGAATCAGAGTATGAATTATACCTGGGTGCTCCAGTGTATTTATAATATTTGTAGAGTGATCTTTCTGGGGATAAGATAGTTATCTTATCTTATCTTCGAGTGAAGTCATCTTATCTTCAAGGGAACCGACCTTATCTCTATAGGCTTGGGCTGCCTTTGGATTTGGGTCGTGTTCCTCTATTTGGGCCCTTTTTGGGCTTTCCTGGTGATTTGGCCGAGCTCTTTGAGAAGAGGTCGGATAGTTCTGACCTGAAGAGGTCAGTCGACTTGTCATCAAACATCCCGGGTCGGACAGCTCGACCTAGGGTACGAACAGTGCCCCTGCTCGAGTGTGGTCTTCCTTTTGAGGTCGAGTCCTTAGTTTTAGGTCTTCGATCCTTCTTTGGTGAAGCCGAACTTGAGCATTTTGTCGACTTCTTCTTTGTAGAGTTTCCCTTTGAATGCAGAATGTTTTCTTTAATTTTTTGAAACAGGCGTTCCTTTATTCTTTTGAAACGCGCGTCTCTCTGCCTTGGGAACGTGCGAGGGTTTAATAACCCATTAATTCTTTCCTTTGCTATTTTTCCCCTTTTCTTCATTTTGAATTTAGTTTTTTCAAAGATTTGGCTTCCGTTTCTTCTTCTCCTTGGCTCACTGTAACTCCACTCTTCTTTGTTTTTCTGTCTTTGCCTGAGCCCGTTTTTCACGCTTCTTTTCGTGGCGTCATTGGTGGTTACTAGGGCTTCCTTTGTTCGAAAGGCTTTTCTGGATTTTTCCTCTTCGCGTTCAACTTTTTCGGCGCTTCCTCCTCTTTCAGGTTGGTTCTTCTTTCTTTGACTTCTTTCGTCGTTCTTCCTTTATGCTTGCATTGTTCTATTCTTGGTAAAGTTTTGATCTGGCTTAACTTTGTGTTGGAAAGTTTGAACCTTTTTGTATTGTCGTGCATTTGCTTGTTACTGCTCTGGGAGTATCTTTTAGTTTTGAAATGGTCCTTTTAGGGCTTCTACGTGCCGTTTATTTGTATTCTTGTTTGTGCTCCTCTTCTATGGACTGCATGTTATTACTAAGGCTTATGAACCTGTTTGCTTCCTCAAAAGATTGCTCCTTTGATGACTTTTGTCATGTTGGTAGTTTTGCTGATGAACTTCATAGAAAATAACTCTTTTTCTGGTGGCTTGTTTTGATTTTCTTCGTGTCGTTGCTTGTTTGGAAGGGATTATTTTTCTTCGCTAAGAGTTTTTGTTAGGGTGTAGCCTCTTAGGCTCTTTTCTGAGTCCTTACTCTATCCCTGCCTCCAAAGGATGCCCCTATACCTTGGTGTGTGTCTTGGGGTTTTCCTTTTACTATTTGCATTGCTCTGAGTCATGTTTGACCGAGTTGTTTTGATTTCGCTCGAGCTATTTTGGTTAGTAATCCATTTTCCTTTTCTTGTTGTAGGACTAGTTGGCCATGTCTTCTCGCAAAAACATTGTTGAGACGTCTTCTAAGGTTCCTGAGGGGATGTCCGACTAGTTGCACTCCCTTGTGTTGCTGTGTGTTTTTCTAGCTAACTCTGAATTCTGTGTGGAGCTTAGAAAACATCATTGAATCTGTAGTAGTAGTAGAGATCAAGAGAACAACTATGAATTGGTAGCACCTGATTCTGATGAAAGGGTTTGCTTCCCTGTTCCGACCCAGGGGGAGCGCCCCTTTTTTATGCATACGACTTATTTTTAGCCAGATGAACATCACCCTTCCTTTCACTCCTTTTGAGACCGACCTGTTGTGGTCGTGTAACGTAGCTCCTAACTCATGGGGATTTATCAAAATTTTTCAATTGGTTTGTCAAGAATTTAATGTCAAACCTTCTCAAACTCTCTTTCTGTACCTCTTTGTGTTGACCAAGCCTGGGACTAACAAAAAGAAAACTTCTTGGATTTCTTTTAGGTCTGTCCAGGGACACAAAGTTTTTTCCATGTATGATGAGTCTTTTAGGGATTTTAAGAATTACTTTTTTAAGATCCGAGCTGTTGAAGGAGCTCGTCCTTTCTTTTTGGATGAGAATGACGAGCCCAGCTTTCCCTTAGAATGGCAGAGGAATGTAGTGGCATCTAGGTATACCTGGGAGATGTTAGACGAAGTTGAGCAAGCTTTTGTAACTATGTTGGAAGAAAACTGGGGGCAGCCTCCCCATCTTGATACTAAGAAATTTTTAGGAAATCCTTTACTTCTCCGAACTGAGTTGGGTAGGGGTTGACTTCCTTGATATTTTCCGTATTTGTTTATTTTGTCGAGTTTATTCTTCTTTCTTTCTGGTTGATGAGTTGGTTTTCTTTGTGTATTTTCAGAGATGGTTAAAAATAATGACTCCATGAGGGCCTTTAAGAAAGCGAGGAAGGCTACAGCTGCCGAAAACATCTCTGCCAAAGCGGCTGGAGAAGGATCCTCTCATGCTCTACCAAATCAGCCAAGACCGAGCTCTCCAGGACCGAGGAGGATGAGTGAAAGAACGAAACTCTCGCGCGATCTAGAATTTTCATAAAAATATAATCGCGTTGTAAGTATAGCTTCTAGACCGACAAGAATTCCTTTCTTACAAAAGTTTTGTTTGTCACTTAAGAAAACCCAATAAAAATAAATAACCGAAGTATTCAAACCTCGGGTCGTCTTCTCAAGGAATTACAGGGAAGTATAATTTATTATTGGTTATGAAAAACAGTATTTTTGGGTTTTTGGTAAAGGTTTGAATGAGAAAAATAGATTGCAGGAATTAATATATCAATAGCTAATAAAACTCTTGGCACAGTATGAAAATTAGAAGTCCTATCCTAGTTATCCATATCAATGGTGATGAAAATTATATTTTGCTCCCTACTAAGTCAACCTCTAACTATGAAGGTAAGTCAAGTGGATAAATCAATTTAACACCTAAAGTCCTAGTAAACTTCTAAGGAAAGCCTAGAGTTATAGGAATTTAAATCAATCAGCAAAGATAACAATTATCAGTCACGATGAGTTTGACAACTCAAGAGTCACCAATTAATCAACCAAAGCTAAAAGGGAAAAATCTAAATTATTTATATAAATAAAGGAAAGCAATCATAATTCTAAAATACCTCAAATTATATTAAATAGAAAATCAATCTAAACATAAAGAGTTCATAAACTAAATTGAGAAAATAAGTAAAAGGAACATTGAACCTGTGATGAAGAAGAAATAATCCTAAATCCTAAAACTAAATCCTAAGAGAGAGGAGAGAGTCTCTCTCTCTAAAAACTACATCTAAATTATGAAAAGTGAATAATGGAAGACTTTTTATGAATGGATGCATTCCCCCACTTTATAACCTCTAATCTGTGTTTTCTGGACTTGGATCTTGGCCAAAAGGGTTTCAGAATTTGCTGGGGGCATTTTCTGCACGTGGCGTCTATCACGCGTCCGCGTGGGTCACGCGGTCGCGTCATCTGGGAGTTTTCCTTGTCACGCGTTCGCTTCGGTCACGCGTACGCGTCAATTGCGTTCTGCTCAAGGCACGCGTCCGCATCAGTCATGCGTTCGCTTCGATGCCTTTTCGCGCTAGGCACGCGGCTGCATCGTCCATGCATTCGCGTCGCTGCCTTTTTCTTCAAAACTCCATTTTCATGCTTTCCTTCCAATTTTGTATGTTTCTTTTCTGTCCTCTAAGCCATTCCTGCCTTGGGAGATCTGAAAATACTTAACACACAAATCACGGCATCGAATGGTAATAAAGGGTAATTAAAATTAATATTTTTAAAGCATAAGAAACATGTTTTTCACATACATCATATAATAAGGAAGGAAAAGTAAAACCATGCAATTTACATGAATAAGTGGGTGAGGGATTGAATAAATCACTTGAATTGGGCACAAAATATATCATAAAATATGGGTTCATCAACCTCCCCACACTTAAACAATAGCATGTTTTCATACTAAATCCAAGAAAAAGTAAGGCAAAGTGGTGGAATTTCATGCAATGCAATCTATCCTCAATGCAAACTACCTAAATGAGTCATGCAATTCTAGTTATGATTCACTTATATATAAAACTTACATGTAGTTAAATCAATTCATATCTTCAAGGAATCATATATGCATAGCCAAACCCCTAGATAATGTTAAAGCATGTTTACAAATGAGATGGGTAAAAGTATTTCACAAACTTGCAAGACAATTAACAATTAAGCAGAGATATATGATGATGAGCTATTAAACCCTCACTGGATTTTTGTGTTTACTCTCTAGTCACTCAGTGTTTATTGGGTTAATCACTCTACTCTTTTTCTATCCCTGCTTTCTAAAACTTTGTTCTTCATCTAACCAATCAACAGAAGTGGAATACAGACATACAAAAATCATGAAGTCTTTTTCGAGGTTGTAATGGGGCCAAGGTAAAGGTAAGGATATATGTATAAGGCTAAGTGAGCTAACAAAGTGAATCCTTGATTAGTCTAAGATCTCACCTAACATACATACTTTATATAATTTAAAGTTCCTTTACCTATTTACCCAAATTTTTCCACTTTGTATTACAGGCTCATGCATTAATTTTAGTTTTGAAATTTTGTCCTATGTGCATTGATTTTTATTTTGCTTTTGGGGAATTTTTGTATCCCCTTATTTGAGTACTGAAAATATAGAATTATTATTATTATTATTATTATTATTATTATTATTATTATTATTATTATTATTATTATTTTAATCTATGCACATGGTAATTTAGTTATTTTGATTTTACATGAGCATGCTTCCTAAATTTCTGAAATAACATTTTAAATCCCTACTTTGTTTCTATCATCCCATGTTCCAATAAAATTTCCCACACTTAAATTGTACACAATATCTATCTTAAGCTAACCAAGGATTCAACTTAGAATTTTTATTTTGTTTTTCTGCTTAAGGCTAGTAATGTGGTTATAGAACAAGAGGGGATTAAAAAGCTCAAGGAGGCTAACAAGGGTGATGTAAAAGGTAGGCTAAATTGGGATAAGTGAGGAAAAATTCAAATGATGGCCTCAATCATCTCTTGGTATGTATCTATATTCTATATTGGACATATAGATTAAAACAAAGTAAAGAACATCAGAATGAAAAAGAAGGGCAAAACATATAGGAATGAAATTTATGGTTTGATTGTAACCATACGATTAAGCTCAAAACTCACAGGCTGTGTGTTCTCCAGCTCAAAAACCATATATCAGTTATGTATGTCATGCAAGTAGAATTCAAGAGTTTCCATTATTCTCAATATAAATATCAGGGTGGCTTTTAAAATCTTAGTGTTCCTATATTTTATGATATATTTTGTACCTAATTTAAGTGATTTATTCAATCTTTCACTCACTTATTCATGTTAATTGCATGGTTTTACTTTCCTTTCCTTATTATGTGATATATGTGAAATACATGTTTCCTATGCTTTAAAAATAATTATTTTAATTACTCTTTATTACTATTCGATGTCGTGATTTGTGTGTTAAGTAGTTTCAGATATTCTAAAGGCAGGAATGACTTAAAGGACGGAAAGAAAACATACAAAAATGGAAGGAAAGCACAAAATGGTGTTTTTGAAGAAACTGGCTGCGATGCGAACGCGTGGGCACGCGACCGCATATCTGGCGCGAAGAGAGTGCGACGCGAACGCGCGCCTTGAGCAGAACGCAGATGACGCGGATGCATGACTGAAGCGAACGCGTGATAAGGAAAACTCCAGATGACGCGACCGCGTGACCCACGCGGACGCGTGACAGAGGCCACGCACCAGAAATTACAGAAAACGCTCCCAGCAATTTCTGAAGCCCTTTTTGGCCCAGATCCAAGTACAGAAAGCACAGATTAGAGGTTATAAAGTGGGGGAATGCATCCAGTCAACGGAGAGTCTCCAATTATTCACTTTTCATGATTTAGATGTAGTTTTTAGAGAGAGGTTCTCTCCTCTCTCTCTTAGGATTAGGATTTAGGATTTTTCTCGCTTTCATGATTGCCCCTTTCTATCAGGTTCAACATTCCTTTTAATTAATTATTTTCTCAATTTAATTTGTGAACTTTTCTATGTAACAGATTATTCTTTTAATTAATGTTATTTGAGGTAATTCAGTTTATGATTGCTCTCTTTTATTTATGTTACTGTTACCTCCAATCTGAAGATATTTTTATTCGAGTAGATTTACTTTTCCCCTTTTGGTCTTGGTTAAGAAATCAGTAACTCAGGAGTTATCAAACTCAACGTGATCGATAATTGTTATCTTTGCTAATTGAATTGAACTTCAATAATTCCAGTCCTTTCTTAGGAATTGACTAGAACCTGAAGATCAGACTAATCAATCCACTTGACCTTCCCTTGTTTAGTAAAGGCTAACTAAGTGGGATTAAGACTCAATTCTCATCACCATTGATAAGGATAATTAGGACAGGACTTCCAATTTCTCATACCTTACCAAAAGTTTATTTTATAGTCATTTACTTATTTTAATTGCAATTTAAATTACTTGCTCCCTACTTTCAAAACCCCAATTTACAATCTTCATAACCAATAATAAGAACATACTTCCCTGCAGTTATTTGAGAAGACGACCCGAGGTTTAAATACTTCGGTTATCAATTTATTTAGGGGTTTGTTACTTGTGACAATCAAAACGTTTGTAAGAAAGGATGGTTGCTTGGTTTAGAAACTATACCTGCAACGGGAATTTATTCTGAATTCTAAACCGTCAATCTTCAGTTCTTCAATGATCTTCTTGCAGTCTGCAGCAGTCGGCTTCGCATCAGCCAGCTCCCAAGGCACGTCAGCTCGGCGGCCTAGCTAGGTGATCAGATAAGGGAAAGGGAGAGTACCTCTGACATGGACCCTGGCCATGTAATTCCTGATGAAACGTGGAAGATACAGGTCCTTACCCTCCATCACACACCAGATGAGGGTGATCATAGCAGCAGGCAACTCTGTCTCATGAGTGCTTGGCATCACATTGTTGCTCAGAATCTGGTGCCAGAGCCGAGCCTCATCATTCAGGTAAATCAGCTTGATTCCCTTAGGCATTGCTGTATTCTTTCCCATGACCCATGGGACAGTGGGATCAAGGGCTATTCTCTGCTTGACAGCATCCCAGTCAAATCTCATAAATCGCATATCCTCTTCAACCTTTTGGTAAGCGTCAAGTTGATCTGACTTAGGCTGAAGGTGGACGATGTCCTCAATAGCTTCCTCAGTGACCAAAATCTGTTTCCCTCTGAGGTGCACTGCATCCAGGGAAGTCTTGAAATAGTTGCAGTAAAATTCTCTGACCCAGGAAGCATTGACCTCTGTCAAGTTTCTTTCCAAGAAGAACCAGCCTCTCTGTTTTATCTGTTTTGAGGTATACTACTGTAGTTCTTCTGGAATTTTTAGAGTTCTTTCCAGGTACAGGTACCTGGAGGTGGCAAACACTGGATACTTCAGCTCATAGTATCTGTTTGCAAATTTAACTAGATCTGTGGCAGTGAGGAGCTGGTCAGATTTCTCCTGCGGGGTAAAGTGCTTTTCTCGCCAGGAGTCATCATGCAAAATGTCCAGGATGGTCATAGAGGATTTGCCTCTTTTTCTTTTGCCAGTGGTTGCTTTGCCCTTTCCTTTGCACTGAGGGTCAGACATCCTGAAAAGCATAAATTCCAGGATATAATTGAAGAACAAAAGCAGGAAAATAAGTAGGCAAATAGAATAATAGCAATATAAGCACATAGTGGCAAAAGAGCAAGAGAAGCATGAAATGAGTTGAAAAATATGTGCAATTTGGATTGTATCTGAGTGAAAAAATCTAAAAAGAAAAAAATGCAATCCAAAATATATGATAAGCGGAATTCAAGTTAAATAGGAAAAACAATGATCATGCCCTGAGTTAGAAAGCTGAAGTAGTCAGGTTTAAAGCAAAAAAAGAGAAGTTAGAAAGTCAAAAGTGGTCAATAGGTGAAAAGGAAGGTAGAAAGTGAAAGCCGTGAGTTATTAAAAGAAAGTTAAAGTGAGTGGCATGATAAATGTTTCGTAGGTAACAATAAATTCACAAATTTAAAGAATAATCAACTCATATTCGAGCAAAAATTTCAGTGTATTGATGATAATTCAGAAGGGATAGAAAAGTTGCAAAACTAACATGAAATCATCAATAGTGCAAGTTATTAACTAGGGGATCAAAAGGAATAAGAATGCTAGCCCGGGCAGTCATGAATTGGTTTGGTTGTAGCCAAGTAAGGCAAAATAGTAAGTTTCCAAACTCAATACATGAAAACAATTTGCAGAAAATTGGGCAGCATTCCGGCTAAAATTGGATGTTCCTGAGTAATAAACAGCAAGAAAAATAGTTCATATGAGATAAAAAGAAATGCTGCAAAGAGTCATAAACAGTAAGAACAGTGAAGAACAGTCTAATATCAGCATGAAACATTAAGGAATAGCATATGAACAGTATGAACATCACAGCCAGATCAAAATTGTGAAATAGGTAAAACAAGTAACAAGAATAGTGCAATTATCAGGCCTAAATCCACTAACCACATCCTAGCTACCTAACCACCTAGAATCCACTACAAACATGCATCTCTAACTATCCTATTCAGAACAAAAATTGAAAAACTAACTAAGGAATCGAAAAGAGTAATCACAGTATGGCAGAACCTGGTGTGTAGAAGTACAAATGTATGGAACAGAGATGAGGGCAGAGAGATGGTGGTGGTGACGCGGCGGCACTGGGAGGGAGCACAGCGGCGCGGTGGTGGAGCAGGGGCAAGGTATTGGGTTAGGGTTGGGTGATAGGTGAAGGAAGGAAGAAGGGGGCCAGGGTGGTAATGCTGTGGTGGTAGTCGGTGGTGGGAGGCGGCGGTCTGAGGTTAGACGCGGTGGGGGGGGGGGGAGGGGGCAGTGGCGGAGGGGAGTGAAAGGGGAGGGAAAAGAAGAAGGGGAGAAAGAAGAGAGGAGGGTGTCGGTGGTGTGGTGCGGTGGTGGTTTGGCGCGGTGGTCGGCGGTGGTGGGCAGCTGGTGCGGTGGTGGTTGCAGAGGAGGGAGGGAGTTGCAGAGAAGAGAAGAAGAAGGGGGGTACGGGGCGCAACGGGTAGGGTTTCACGTGAAAGGGGGTTAGTATTTTTGAATCCACGCGAACGCGTGGAGCACGCGGACGCGTGGAGCACGCGATCGCGTGACTAAGGTGAAATGGGTTTGACGCGGTCGCGTGATTGACGCAATCGCGTGGGTTGGGTAAAGATGGGTGACGTAGACGCGTGAGGCACGCGACCGCATCGCTGAAAATTGTGCTAGACGCACACTTCCAGCGTCATTTCAGCGCAACTCTCTGTCTCCATTTAGGGGGCCATAATATCCATGCGACGCGGACGCGTCACTCACGCTTTCGCGTGGGATGAGTGTTTTGCAAGTAACGCGTTCGCATCAGGGACGCGAACACGTGGGCCGTTTTGTGCTAAACCCACACTAGCCGCACGATTCCAGCCCAACTTTCTGGGCGTTGGATCTTTACGTCGATTTCCATTTCACGGCCACGCGTGGCCTGCGCGCTCGCGTGGGGTGATCTTCTTTTTTTTTAAGCAATTATGCAGTATGCAATATGCAGTGCTAATGTAGATGCTATGAATACTTCCAGGTTCAATGAAAATAAAATAAAATAAAAACAAACAACACGAAATAAAATTGAAAAAGAAACGATCATACCATGGTGGGTTGTCTCCCACCTAGCACTTTTAGTTAAAGTCCTTAAGTTGGAAATTTGATGACTTTCCTGTTATGGTGGCTTGTGCTTGAATTCATCCAGAAATCTCCACCAATATTTGGAATGCCAATAGCCTCCGGGGTCCCAAACTAGGCATGTAAAGCTTTTGAGCAGCTTCAAACAGATTCTCAGGCTCTCGGGGTGACGAATGTCAGAATAGATTCAAGATCCCAAACTTTGCTTTTAAATCCGCCTTTGTCTTGATCTATATTCTTCCATTCGGGCGTTTTAGAAATTGTATTCTCACCAAGATTACCAAGCACCTTCCAAGACCCATTCAATTGAACTTGATACCAATCCGTGCACTTCGAATTGAAGCGTGGAACCTTATTGAATCTGGCACACCAGCTCTGAGTACGAGCCATTTCCTTCTTACTCTTAAAGCCGTAGAGAGCTCTAAGCTGGCCATCTATTTTAAGCAAACCATATTCAAGTGGAAAAATAAAGACAAAGGTTAAGGATTGTACCCACTTAAAGCTTGTATGAGGTGGTAATGGCCTTGGGATAGGTGTTTCCAGTGGTTCTGTAAGCTCTACTCCCTTGTATTCTTCTGTGAATTCCTCCACTTCTTTGCAAAATTCTTCAACTACAACTGCGTCTTGATCAAAGCCTTCTATGTTTTCCTCGTCACTCAAGTCATAAGTTGGAGGTTGAGAGAAATCTACTTCGACATCATCTTCATATTCACTTGGATAAGGTTCTTCAGGCTCAAGGAGTTCAGTTGCGGATGTAAGTTCGTGACTAGGAGAGCTTGATTCATGATCATCACTGCCTATGGAATCAACTTCTTGGTCTGTTCCGTCCACTTTTCCACAAGGTATATACTTTGGAAGTTGTGCACTATCCTCCTTGGGAACAATTTCGAACTTTTCGGTGGAATCCTTCACAGTTCTCGATTTCCATGGAGGTTCAGCATCTCCTAAATCTTCAACAACTTCTTCCTCTACAACTATTATGGCTTCCTCCACTTGTTCCAATACAAAGCCATGCTCCTCGTTGTCCACCGAGTTTTCTAGTGTCTCCTTCATGCTACGCTCTTCTTTTGATTCTCCACATGTAGCCATGGGAGTACTCTGAGTGCTCAGATGTTGGAAAGCTAATTTATTTACCACCTCGGTTAAGGCAGTAGTGAGTTCCAGCACGTCCCTTTGCATCTTCACTTGCCCTTGAAGAAGAACATGAAGTTTGTCATTCATTGGAGATTGGAGTGGATATAGGGGTTCATTGGTTGGGGGAGAGGGTTCATAATAAGAATGTGGTGGTTCTTGGGAGTAATTGGATTAGAATTATGGTGGATAAGGGTCATATGGTGGTGAATGGTGAAAAGGAACTTGTGAGTGTGGTGGTTCAAAGCTATGTTGAGAGGGTGATTCATAAGCACAGGGTGGAACTTGTTGGTAACTACGAAGGGATCCACCGTATCTATTGCTGTGGCATGCATTGTAGAATGGTCGTCGTCTGTAATACTGAGGAGGGCGTTGTTGCCTAAAGGGTTGATCAAGTCCTCGTGGCTCCATCCATCCTTGATTGCTCTGACCTTGATGCATGTTCCTGCTATAGCTTTCATTCCCTTCAACAATATTAGAACCAAACTCAAAGCGAGAGGGGTGAGAACTCATGGTAGCTAATAAGAATAAAAAAAATTGAAAACAGAAACAAATAAAAAGCAGAAGAAAAATATTTACAATAGCCAATAATAAGGCACATGTTTGCAATTCCCCAGCAACGACACCATTTTGAAAAAACAAAACTCTCGCGCGATCTAGAATTTTCACAAAAATATAATCGCGTTGTAAGTATGGCTTCTAGACTGACAAAAATTCCTTTCTTATAAAAGTTTTGTTTGTCACTTAAGCAAACCCAATAAAAATAAATAACTGAAGTATTCAAACCTCGGGTCGTCTTCTCAAGGAATTGCAGGGAAGTATGATTTATTATTGGTTATGGAAAACAGTATTTTTGGGTTTTTGGAAAAGGTTTGAATGAGAAAAATAGATTGCAGGAATTAATATATCAATAGCTAATATAACTCTTGGCACGGTATGAAAATTAGAAGTCCTATCCTAGTTATTCTTATAAATGGTGATGGGAATTATATTTTGCTCCCCACTAAGTCAACCTCTAACTATGAAGGTAAGTCAAGTGGATAAATCAATTTAACACCTAAAGTCCTAGTCAACTCCTAAGGAAAGACTAGAGTTATAGGAATTTAAATCAATTAGCAAAGATAACAATTATCAGTCACGATGAGTTTGACAACTCAAGAGTCACCAATTAATCAACCAAAGCCAAAAGGAAAAAATATAAATTATTTATATAAATAAAGGAAAGCAATCATAATTCTGAAATACCTCAAATTATATTAAATAGAAAATCAATCTAAACATAAAGAGTTCATAAACTAAATTGAGAAAATAAGTAAAAGGAACATTGAACCTGTGATGAAGAAGAAATAATCCTAAATCCTAAAACTAAATCCTAAGACAGATGAGAGAGCCTCTCTCTCTAAAAACTACATCTAAATTATGAAAAGTAAATAATGGAAGACTTTTTATGAATAGATGCATTCCCCCATTTTATAACCTCTAATCTGTATTTTTTGGACTTAGATCTGGGCCAAAAGGGTTTCAGAATTCACTGGAGGCGTTTTCTGCAGTTTCTGCACGTGGCGTCTGTCACGCGTCCGTGTGGGTCACGCGGTCGCATCATCTGGGAGTTTTCCTTGTCACGCGTTCGCTTCGGTCACGCGTACGTGTCAATTGCGTTCTGCTCAAGACACGCGTCCCCATCAGTCACGCGTTCGCATCAATGCCTTTTCGCGCTAGGCACGCGGCTGCGTCGTCCATGCGTTCGCGTCGTTGCCTTTTTCTTCAAAACTCCATTTTTGTGCTTTCCTTCCAATTTTGTATGTTTCCTTTCTGTCCTCTAAGCCATTCCTGCCTTGGGAGATCTGAAAATACTTAACACACAAATCACGACATCGAATGGTAATAAATGGTAATTAAAATTAATATTTTTAAAGCATAGGAAACATGTTTTTCACATACATCACATAATAAGGAAGGAAAAGTAAAACCATGCAATTTACATGAATAAGTGGGTGAGGGATTGAATAAATTACTTGAATTGGGCACAAAATACATCATAAAATATGGGTTTATCAATGATTCCAACCCTTCGGGTTCGTGTGATCGATCCTCCCCAGACTTCTGCTGCTACCTCTTCTCCTACTGCCGTTCCTCCTCCCAAGAGGCAAAGAACTTTTGAGCCCTTCAATTTGGATGCCCTCAACTTTGATGCTGTCGGGTTTGTTGATCAACAGATTGCTCCTTATGGTGTTATTCCTACTGACATGTCTCTCTTCTTCATCATTTGGATTTCATTACTCGGAGCAGCATTAAAATGGCACATATAGGAGCAGCTTTATATCGAACTGCCCAGGATCTTCCTATCCACGCAACAAAGGCCTTTATGGAGGAGTCCAAATCAGAGTTCGATCGGATGAAGGGTTTGAAGGAAGAGCTTGAGGCAAAAGTGGCTAAGTTGGAGAAAGAGTTAGAGGGGGAGAAGACTCGGGCTATTGCTTTGGCGGCTTCTGCCAAGTTGTCTGAAGACATGGCGTTGAGGCATAAGGAGAGTTATGTCACGACTTATCGGGAGATGATGGGTCTTAGGGAGGATTTGCAGTCTGCCCGAGCTGACTACGCCGATCTCCAGGGTCATCTTGTAGGCAGTGTAAATGCTGCTTATGAGAATTTGAAGGATCAAGTTCGAGTTCTTACGCCCGAGCTTGACCTCACTCTTTTTAGCCTGGACAACATTGTAAAAGATGGTAAGATCGTCCCAGATGACCCTGATGAATCAAGTGCGGAGCTAGATAAAATATTAGAGGGGGCCAAAAATATTTACACAATAAAATAAGACTAAAATAAAATTTTAAGGGGGGACTAAACTAAAATTTACATATAATTTACATGTAAAAAATTTAAATTAGGGGGGACCATTGCCCCCCTTCTCTATAATGTAGCTCCGCCCCTGCTGATGATGATGATGATGTCGACCCTCCTCCTGTGCCTTCTGCCAAAGTCTCTGTTGCCCCACCTCCTTCAAGTTTGGCAACTGAAGGCGGCCAACCTGAGTCTGATCCCGATGTCCAGATCCTGAACCGGGATGACGGGATGGTAGATGCGGTACCACTTTAGACTCGTCCTCCTTCATCTCGGGATGCAGCTACTGGGAAGTCCTTGGATCCTCTCTAATTATTTCAGATACATTTGTGTATAGCCCGGCCTGTGGGCTTTGAACTCTTTTATTTTGTAGTTTTGCAGTTTCTGACTGTAAATACTTTTAGTTGCTTTTCTGTTAGCAACTCTACTGTTAGCAACTCTAATTTACAACCTTGTTTCTTTTTGTGATATGCTTTGTCTTCCTCTTTCTGAAAACTTAGGGAATCTTGAGGGTGTCGGAGCCTTGTTGTCCAATCTCTTTTGATTGCCTTTTGCGTTTTCGTTGGTCCGACTTCTCCTTGTCGGTCCGAGTTATAGCTTTAATTTGCTCGGGCCGACTTCATCACGTCGGTCCCTTCTAAGTTATTTCTAGTAATCCTCTTTTTTGGAACTTTGTCAGGTCTCTTTTAGGGATTACTTTTTATAACTTTTTGTTTTGGGCCGACTTCATCACGTCGGTCCCTTCTAAGTTATTTCTAGTAATCCTCTTTTTTTGACCTTTGTCAGGTCTCTTTTAGGGATTACTTTTTATAACTTTTTTGTTTTGGGGCCGACTTCATCACGTCAGTCCCTTCTAAGTTATTTCTAGTAATCATCTTTTTTGGACCTTTGTCAGGTCTCTTTTAGGGATTACTTTTTATAACTTTTTTGTTTTAGGGCCGACTTCATCACGTCGGTCCCTTCTAAGTTATTTCTAGTAATCCTCTTTTTTGGACCTTTGTCAGGTCTCTTTTAGGGATTACTTTATATAACTCTTTTTTTTGTTTTGGGGCCGACTTCATCACGTCGGTCCTTCTAAGTTATTTCTAGTAATCCTCTTTTTTAGGGCTGGCCAGGCCTCTTTCCAGGGATTTACTTTTTATAACTTTGGTTATTGTGGTCGACTGGTCCGACTTCTTTACGTCGGCCTGTCTTTAAGTTATTTTTAGCAACCCATTTTTATTAAGACCTCGTCAGGTCCTTTCCATGTATCACTTTCGATAACTACTTGCATTATTCTGTTTTTGTCGCCTTTTCATCTTTGTCAATTTTGTAGAAATTGGGTTTGATCCCCATTTGGTTGACCTTTTGATGAATCTGGTTTTCATCTTCGTTGGTCTTTATCGTGATCGAGCAGTGAATTTGATTTTCACTTTCTGCTTATCTATAGCTTTATAATCGGGCGATGAATTTTTACGTTTTAGATTAATACGTCTTGAGGATTTGTAGAAATCTAAAAACTTTATTTAAAATAAAGAAAATGCAAATATATACATGTGGGCATTCTGATTCAGGTAGTTCATGGATCTTGGCTTGGTGCCTCATTAAAAAACCCTTTTTAGGAAAAAGAGTGCACCTTATCCTAAGATCTTTTATTACCTCCTAACTGTAATACCTTCTTAAATTGCAGGCGTGCCATGACCTTGGGAGCTCTCACCTTCGAGTTCGATCAGCTTATAGTATCCTTTTCCGAGTACTTCTATGACTCGGTAGGGTCCTTTCCGTTTTGCTGCCAGCTTCCCTTCTCCAGGTCGACTTGTTTCGATATCATTTTGGATTAAGACGAGATTGTCTTCGGCAAAACCTCGCTGTACTACTTTTTGGTTATATCTTGAGGCCACCTGACGTTTTAATGCCTCTTCCTTGATCCGAGCTTTTTCTCGAATTTCTGGAAGTAGGTCGAGTTCCTCTTTTTGAAGTAAGGAATTGGCCTCTTCATTGTAGTGGATTACTCTGGGTGATCCTTCTTCGACCTCCACTGGGATCATTGCTTCCATTTCGTAAGCTAATCGGAAAGGTGATTCCTTTGTGGTGGAGTGTGGAGTTGTCCGATATGCCCATAGGACTTGTGGGAGTTCTTCAGCCCAGGCTCCCTTTGCATCCTGTAATCTCTGTTTTAGCCCGGCTAATATAACTTTATTGGCGGCTTCTGCCTGTCCGTTAGCCTGGGGATGTTCTACGGATGTAAATTGGTGCTTTATTTTCAAGTCGGCCACCAATTTTCTGAAGCCTGCGTCTGTGAATTGAGTGCCATTATCTGTGGTGGAGTATGGGACCCCAAACCTTGTGACAACGTTTCTATATAGGAATTTTCGACTTCTTTGAGCAGTGGCGTTGGCTAGGGGCTCTGCTTCAATCCATTTTGTAAAGTAATCTACCCCGACGATGAGGAACTTGACTTGTCCTGATCCCTGAGGGAACGGCCCGAGGAGGTCGAGTCCCCATTTTGCGAATGGCTAGGGTGAGGTTACACTGATGAGATCCTCTGGTGGGGTGATGTGAAAATTAGCATGTTTCTGACATGGCGAACATGTCTTTACGAATTCCCTTGCTTCTTTTTGAAAAATTGGCTAATAGAATCCGGCCCGGAGCACTTTTTTGGTAAAGGCTTGTGCTCCAAGATGGTTGCCACAGATTCCACTTTGTACTTCTTCTAAAAATTCTTTTGTGTTGGAAGTCGGTACGTATTTTAACAGTGGTGTTGAAATCCCTCTCTTGTATAGAGTATTATTTATGATGGTGTAGTATTGTGCTTCCCGTTTTAACTTCTTTGCCTCCTTTTTATCTGTAGGGAGTGTTTCTGTTTTGAGGTAATTAATTATGGGAGTCATCCATCCCTGATCCATACCTGTTATTGCTAGGACCTTTTCTTCTTCCGAGATTGACGGGTTCTGCAGCATCTCTTGGATGAGGCTTCTATTGTTGCCCCCTGGTTTGGTGCTAGCTAATTTTGAGAGAGCATCAGCTCGAGCATTCTGTTCTCGGGGTATGTGGCGGACCTCATATTGCCCGAGTTGTCCGAGCTGTTCCTTGGTTTTGTCCAAGTACTTTTTCATGGTGGGATCCTTGGCTTAGTAAGTCCCTACTATTTGTGAGGTGACTACCTGTGAGTCACTGAAGATGATAAGCTTTTGAGCTCCAACCTCCTTAGCCAGCTTCAAACCAGCTAGTAGTGCCTCATACTCAGCTTGGTTGTTTGAGACAGGGAACCCGAATTTGAGGGAAGGTTCGATTTGGGTTCCCTGGTCACTTTCAATTATTACGTCCGCGCCACTTCTGGTTTTGTTTGAGGAACCATCTACGTAGAGATTCCATTCTGTAGGTATTTCCGGGGTGTCCGTAAACTCTGCAATAAAGTCGGCTCGATACTATGATTTGATGGCAGTTCGACCTTCATATTAAAGGTCGAATTCGGACAACTCGACTGCCCATTGTAAGATTCTTCCTGCTAAGTCTGTTTTCTGCAGAATACTTTTTATGGGCTGGTTGGTCTGAATCTTAATGATGTGGGCTTGGAAATATGGGGGAGTCGTCAAGATGTTAGTTTGAGAGCATAAGCGATTTTTTCTATCTTTTGATAGTTCAATTCCGACCCTTGTAATGCTTTGCTGATGAAGTATATATGTTGTTGTCCATTGTCATCTTCTCGGACCAGTGCTGAGGTTATTGCTTGATTTCCTACTGCGAGGTATAATACAAGTGGTTCTCCTTCTCGTGGTCGAGTTAGAATAGGTGGTTGTCCCAGGAACCTTTTGAAATCCTGGAAGGCCTGCTCGCACTCTGTTGTCCATTTAAACCTCTTTCCCTTCCTTAGAGTAGCGTAGAAGGGGAGAGATCTTATTGTCGATCCCGCTAGAAATCTGGACAAGGCTGCCAATCTTCCATTGAGTTGTTGTACCTCTTTAACACTGATCAGACTCTTCATGTCGAGTATAGCCTTGCATTTGTCCGGGTTGGCTTTAATTCCCCTTTGTGTGAGCATAAAACCCAAAAATTTTCCGGCTTCTACTGCGAAGGTGCATTTTGCAGGGTTAAGCCGCATGCCATGCCTACTTATAGTGTCGAATACTTGGGTGAGGTCGGATAGTAACGACTCTTCACTTTGGGTTTTTATTAACATGTCGTCCACGTATACTTCCATGATTTTCCCGATGTGATCTGTGAAGACTTTATTCATTAATCTTTGATAAGTGGCTCCTGCGTTTTTGAGTCCGAATGGCATGACGATGTAGCAGTAGTTTGCTTTCGGGGTTAAAAATGAGGTTTTTTCTTGGTCAGATGGGTACATCGGGATTTGATTGTATCCTGAATATGCATCCATAAACGAGAGGTATTTGTATCCGGAGGAGGTGTCTACCAGAGCATCGATACTTGGGAGTGGATAAGGATCTTTTGGGCAGGCTTTGTTGAGATCAATGTAGTCGGTGCACATCCGCCACTTCCCATTTGATTTTTTCACCAAGACGTCGTTAGCTAGCCATAGTGGGTACTTAACTTCTCTTATGAATCCTGCCTCCAGTAGAGCTTGTACTTGCTCTTCCACAGCTTGGGATCATTCTGGTTTGAGCTTTCTGCGTCTCTGCTGTACTGGTCGAGATCCTGGGTAAACTGCTAACTTATGGCACATTAACTTAGGGTCTATGCCTGGCATGTCTGCAGCCTTCCATGCAAAGAGGTCAACATTGTCTCTTAAGAACTGTATGAGTGATTCTTTTATGTCTCCTTTTAGGATTGTGCCTATATTAGTTGTTTTGTCTGGGACATCTCCGATCTGGACTTTTTCTATTTCGCCTTCGGGTTGTGGATGAAGTTCTTCCCGCCCTCGAACTCCTCCGAGTTCGATGGTGTGGATTTCTTTTCCTCTGCCTCTAAGGTTTAGACTTTTGTTATAACAGCGGTGCACCGTCTTCTGTTCTACTTTTATCGTAGCTATTCCTTCTGTGGTTGGGAACTTCATGCACAAGTGTAGGGTTGAGACTACTACGCCGAGCTGATTTAACGTTGTTCGTCCTATTTGGGCATTGTAGGCTGAACTCACATCGACCACGATGTAGTCTATATTAAGTGTCCTGAACCGGTTTCCTTTTCCAAAGGTTGTGTGCAGTAAGATGTATTGATGCCAAGGCATCTTAGGCTAGTTTCACTAGCCTTTTTCTTTTATTTTTAGTTGTTTTATGCATTTTCTTGAGCCTTAAGTAATCATTTGGGCCAAATAGTCATGCTTGTCTTAAATCATTCAACATGAAGATTTTGATGCAAATTCCATGAGTTTTTAGTTATATTACTTGAATGCTATGAATGGAAGATTTCTCATGAAATTTTGCAAGACTTTGATGCAATTGTTTGGATGATTTCAGGGAAGAAGAGGCTAGGCAAGGAAGCAACAAAATCAATAAAGGAAGCTTGAATATCACATGTGGAGTTTAAGTTCCAGTTTAAGCTTAAACTGGAACTTAAACTACCAAGCCATATAATGCTGGAATTGAAGTTTAACCTCCAGTTTAACCTTAAACTGGAGGTTAAACGCCAGAAGTGAGAATCTCACCAGGGGAGCATTTCCACGTTTAACCTCCAGTTTAACCTTAAACTGGAGGTTAAACGCCAGAAGTAAGAAAGGCACCAGGAGCATTCCACGTTTAAGCTCCAGTTTAACCTTAAACTGGAGCTTAAACGTGTTCGACTATTTTTCTCCTCCAGGGTTGCTTTCTCATTTCCACGTTTAAGCTTCAGTTTAACCTTAAACTGAAGCTTAAACGTGCTCGAGCTTGTGCCTCCAGGGAGTGCCAGCGTTTAAGCTCCAGTTTAAGCTTAAACTGGAGCTTAAACGTGTTATATGGAACAGCTTGACCATGCCTTCTTCAAACATAAATAACTTGAGCTACAAAACTCCAAATGAGGTGATTCAAAATGCATTGGAAAGAAGACATCTAGAGCTTTCCAAGCATATATGGCATGCATGGTGGATACTAAAAATTGAGGGAGAAAACAGCCCCGTAATGTGCATAGAAGAGCATAGTACCAACATGCAATCAGGCCAGCTGACCTCTTCACCTTCCATGGAGTATAACTCGAGTTGTAGAAATCCAATTGAGGTGCTTCTAGTTGCGTTAGAAAGCTGACATCCATAGCTTTCCAACGAGGTATAATAGTCTATATTTGGCATCAAATTGGCAAGGTTGACAAGAGAACAAAGTGACGACTCAAGAAAGGGGGGTGCAACGTTTGAGTGTAGTTTAATGGATCATTATCCTTTTTGGATCAATTATGTCACTCTACCCTTCAAGCAAGCAAGGCCCATCAACAACACCAAATCAAGGCCACAAGAATCATCTAGAATAGTTTATGTTCATTTGATTGTAATTTGCTTTGAATTTCATTTTCATTTTGTAATTTAGGGAGCCTATTTAAAGGCCTTAGTTCCTGCATTTGAAGGGGGGGGGGATTGAAGGGGAATCCAGCCCCTGAGGGGGAGAGAACTGGAAATCATTTTCTTTTAGTTTTGTAATTGAATTCAGAGCTATGACTCACTAAACCCCTTTCATTGGGTTAGGGAGCTCTATTGTAATTCAATGAATCAATAATAGTTTTATCTTCTTCTTCAATCTTTTCTCTTGAATTTTGTTAGAAAGCTTCTCGATCTAATTCCATTGGGTAGTTGTCTTGGGAAAGAAACTACCCATAATTGGAATCCTTCGGAACCTTGGGAAAGGAATGGAGGATTCATGCTAGAGAAGCTTTCTCACAGTGAATTGGATTGGGGTTTGGATGGATATTGTGACATGTAATCCTACCAAATTGTGGTTCATGAAACTGTGTGGTATAATCAGTGATCGAGCATCATCTCTTCTTATGAACATTTAAACCAAGGGATTGGGAATTTGTTCGTTTTTAGAGAGAATTGGTGAGCCAAGGGATTGGGATCCAATCATATAAGATTGCCAAGCAAAATTCAATGAATGCATTGGTTGAGGAAGGAATAAAAATGTTTTGATTCGGAGATCTCAATATCTCCTAACACCCAATGAATTCCCCATTTCTGATCTACCACTTTCTCTTTACATTCTGCAATTAAATTCATGCAATCACCCCCATCCCTTTTAATTTCAGCAATTTAGCTTCTCGCTCTTTAATTCATGCAATTTTACATTCCGCAATTCTCATCTAAATCTTGATTCCGCTCAACTAGAACATACTTCTAATCCGAATTGCTCACTCAACCAATCCTTGTGGGATTCGACCTCACTCTATTGTGAGTTTTTACTTGACGATAACCGGTGCACTTGCCGGAAGGAATTTTGCCGATCGTGCAATTTCCTAAATCGTAGCATAACAAGTTTATGCGCATCATGTATCCAAGTGGTTGGATTAGAGTGTCTCCCAGCCCGAATAGGCTATTCGGATATGCTATGAGTTCTTTTTCTTCCTAGCCGAGTTTGTCGAAGGCGATTTTGAATAAGATATCAGCCAAGCTTCCCTGGTCTACCAGTGTGCGATGGAGATTAGCGTTGGCCAATATGATAGTGATGACCATGGGGTCGTCATGTCCCGAGATGATGCTAGCTGCGTCCTCTTTAGTGAAAGTGATAGTGGGGATGTCGGGTGCTTCTTCTCCTCCCTCAACATGATATACCTCTTTAAGATGTCTTTTGCAAGATGATTTAGAGATTCCTCCTCCCGTAAATCCTCCGTGTATCATGTGGACATGTCTCTCTGGTGTACGAGGTGGCTGTTCAGTTCGTCTGACATCTTCGTCCCTTCTTCTTTTTCTTGGCTTATCTATTCAGCTGGCTAAATACTGATCTAGTTTTCCTTCTCTTACCAGTTTTTCTATGACGTTTTTCAAGTCAAAGCATTCGTTGGTGGAATGTCCATAGATTCGATGGTATTCACAATATTCAGTCCGATTTCCTCCTCCTTTCTTGCTTTTAAGCGGGCGAGCTGGGGGTATCTTTTTAGTATGGCATACTTCTCGGTAGACATCTACAAGAGACACCCAAAGAGGGGTGTAATTGTGGTATTTCTTGATCTTTTCTCCATGCTGATCTTCTTTTTTCTTGGACTCTTTTTCCTTATCTCGAGAGGAGTAGGAGAATCCTGATTTTGAGGTCTCTCCTAGTCGAGAGTTTTCCTCCATGTTGATGTATTTCTCTGCTCGTTCTTGCACTTCATTCAGGGATGTGGGATGTTTTTTCGATATTGAGCGACTAAAAGGCCCCTCTCGTAAGCCGTTGATGAGACCCATAATGGCGGCTTCAGTTGGCAGACTTTGTATGTCCAGACATACTTTGTTGAATCTTTCCATGTAGTTGCGGAGATTTTCCCAATCTCCTTGCTTGATTCCTAATAGACTTGGGGCATGCTTTGTTTTGTCTTTCTGGATGGAGAATCTGGCTAGAAACTTTTTGGCTAAATCGTCAAAACTTGAGATGGACCAAGGAAGCAGGTTGTCAAACCATCTAATTGCTGTCTTTGTTAAGGTAGTCAGAAAGGCTTTGCAGCGGACTGCATCTGAGGCGTCAGTGAGGTACATTCTACTTCTGAAATTACTGAGGTGATGGCTAGGATCTGATGTGCCATCGTATAAAGTCATGTCGGGAGGTTTGAAATCTTTCGGGATTTTGGCTTTCATTATCTCTTTGGTGAACGGATCTTGATCCTTACGAGGGCTACCTTCGTGGCCGGATTGAGTAGTTTTGACCTTGAGATCTGCTTCGAGTTTTAGGAGCTTGTCCTCTAACTCATGGCGTCGCCTAACTTCCCTTCGTAGGTCTCTTTCGGCTTCCCGTTGATACTCGACCCCTTTTTCGAGTTGTTTCAAGCAATCCTGAAGTGCCTCCATGGCTCCCGTGTTTGGTGAATTCTTGTCTTTGTTAGGTTGAGAAGTGTCGTCTATTGTGACCTCCACATTCTTATGTGGCGTTTTGTTCTCCAAATCAGAGTTGTGGTCGTTGTCAAGATTGTCCACCATGATGATGGGATGACTTCCAGCTTCCCTGGCAACGGCGCCAATGTTCCGAGGGTTACCTGAAACTGTAGGTCGATCTCGGACGAGATCTTCAGTACTGATCGGAGCTGACGTGTCTGGCTGGTGAGTGGTGACCGAAACTGTTGTGTCCGACTTGTTGAACTGGCTATGCGGCTGATCCTCTGTCACCGGAGGGTGGGTGTAACAACCCTGATTTTCGAGTACGCGAGAACTTTTCTAAAGGCACGGATTTCTCTGGAAGATCAGTAAAGAGAACACCTCTTCTATATCAACAAGTATCTCGATCCTCATTGTCATTATGTCATCCTTAAGCTAGAACTTTTTCTGAGGCAAGCTCGATAACGCAATCACGAAGAACCTAGTTTTTGAATTGTACCGGTTAGGAGTTTTAATTCTGATTTTCGTAAGTAGTCTCAGTTTGACGAACCAGACTCGATTCATGATAGAAGAGAGATAATAGTATAATATTAGTATTATATTAGTATTAGAAGATGATTGAATGATATTATAAGGTTACCTGGTCTGTTTTAGTTAAAAATAGGAAATCAGTTTAACCGGGTTTACGGTTTACTGGTGCAGCTTAGCACCAGCACTCTCTGATGACTTTAGCAATGCTAAGGCCTCATAATACATGTTCTATTCTCATAATAAATATGTTACTAGTGTCATTTATTCTAGTAGCTCAGAAAATAATTTTTAGAGATGTTTTCACAAGTGTTTCGATACATCTAGTTTTAGTAGTTATACACCTGAGATATTTTAATATTATTTTAACCCACCTCAAAGCCAACCAATCACAACTCACCTTACACCCCCAAGACACTCCAAGGCTGTCTCATTTCTTCATTTTGGACGAAAATAACAAGAGAGAAAAGAGAGAAACTTTCATGAACACTTAATCTTCAAAGCTTGATTTCTTCTAAACTAAAACTCAAATCAAAACTCTGATTTCACCAAAATGATCCTCTCTTCTTCCTCTACATAACCATGTAACTTATCAAGGTTGGAAATAAGGTGAGATGGCTGTTCCTTTCCCCTTTTAATTCGGTTTTCAAGTAAACATGCTTAAACATGTGTTTTCTTGATGTTCTTCCTTAGGAATCATGCTTAACTTGACTTGAGGGCCAAGAAACGTGACTTTCCAGCAAGTCTAAGGTTAGAAATCACCTCCTAACGTGCTGAGGGAGATTTGGTTAGCTGAGGGTTTTTGGATTTAAAGTTTTTCTTGATGTGATTTAGGAGGAAAAAGTGCTAAAGGACCACCTGAAAGTCTAACTGAATTAGGAGCAGCAAAACCAGGTAGGGTGTAACGAAATTAATCTTGATTATTTGTGTTTGAGTTGTGTGAATGTTGTATGATTTGGCTGTGCTAAAAATTGGTTGCATATATGATTGATTCTTGGTGAAAATTTGATGAAATTTTGATGAAATTTGATGAAATTCAATCTTTAAAGTTCATGTTCTTGGGGCAGCTGGAAAAACGAAACCCTAAGCTTAAATTGAGGGTCAATTTGTGTTGAAATCATGTAGAAAAGATGGGGTTTTAGTGGCTGCTAATTTATTATGAATTATAGTAAAAATCGGTTGCTGAAAAGATTGAAAAACGGGTAAAAATAGAGAAAGAATTTGAAGAATATACGAAGAACATGAAGAACACTTTGAGTGTGGTGAAGAACAATGAAGAACACCTTTTAGATCTTAGAAAGGGCAAGGAAGTAAATATTTTGGTGTTTGAGGGGTTATTTTGTAATTTCTGAAAGTTAGGGTGGTTAAAGTAGAAATATTAAAAGTTACCGAGGTAAAAAGTTAATTTTAAAGGTTAAAAGGTAAAGGCAAGGTAATTTTCGAAAATTTAATGATAAAATAATAAATAATAATAAAATATTAAATAATAATATTTAATTAAAAATAATATTTTAATAAAAATAATAAAATAATACGAAAAAGGCAGTTTTCTGTAAAAGCTTTAGAAAGACAACTTTAAGCGCAGAATCTCATAATTACCTTCATAAAATACTTAGGGAGTGGTAAAAACATATTAGTGAGGTAAAGATAAATAAAAGATAAAAAGTTAAAGAAGAGATAAAAATCAAAGAAAAAGTCTGTAAGGTTTTAATGACAGAAAAACAGACAGAAATTAGTGAACGAACTAGGGCAACATAGTTAGTCCTTGAGTTGCGAATAGGGTTAGGTATTATATGAAAAGTTAAACTATTTCAGTATAGAATTAATGAACCTATACTTGGGACAGACTAACTATTCATACCGAAATTTACATAAGCTTTAAATACATACGTTAAACAGAGAAATCAGAGCAGAGTAGAGAAACATAGAGAACAGGGCAACCGGAGTAAAGTAAAGAGATAAAGAGAAAAAGAGTAATATAGATACAGAGGAAAGAGTAATCAAAAAAAGTAAAGAGATACAGAGAACAGAGTAATCAGAGCAGAGTAAAAAGACAAAGTGAAAAGAGTAATATGATAAAGAGAATAGAGAATAAGCAGAGGGCCTGTTGAAAGGTCATTTGTTGCGTTAAGGAAACTCCAGAGATATTTGTATATTCATCTGCTGCTTTTCTGTTGGCCCTAGAGATCCTGTAGGCCCAAGTTCACATACAGTGAATTGTTATTCCTGTAGGCCGAAGTTCACCTACAGTGAATATCAATTGTGTATCTCAGGGTGTTGCTCCTGTAGGATGAAGTTCACCTACAGAGAGTTGTGATTCCTGTAAGCCGAAGTTCACTTACAGAGGTGTCATTTCTGTAGGCCAAATTTTACCTACAGAAAGTTATTGTGCTGTAATTAGACTTTTTCTGTAAGCCGAAGTTCACTTACAGAGGTGCCATTTCTATAGGCCGAAGTTCACCTATAGAAAGTTGTTATGTTGTGATTGAACTATTCCTGTAAGCCGAAGTTCACTTATGGGAGTGCCATTTCTGTAGGCCGAAGTTCAGCTACAGAGAATAAGCCATATCTAGGACTAGTTCCTGGGTAATGTCGGGCTGCAGGGTGTAAACCGACACGTGAGCTCATGGCCTGCATAGGACAGACATGCATCATACTTGGTTGTGCATTTCCTCTGTTATGATTGTTGAATGAATGTATGCTTTCTTTGTTTGTATTCTATTCACTGTGTCTGTGTTTTGTTTTCTTGTATTCTTTTGTTTGTGTTTTGCTTTCTGTTTTCTCTATTTTCTCTATTTATCTGTATCTTATGTTCACTACTTCTCGGTATTCTGCTATATATCTGCTAAGCGACATAAATTAATGAACTTAACTAATAACCCCGACCCTACTAAGAACTCCCCAGTTCTTACCCATTCTCTCTCCTTTCCCCCTTCAGATGGAAGCAGGAGTACCCTTCCATAATCTACTGATGACAGTTTCGCAAAGAGGATTCCGCTCTAGGTAGTCTTCTGAGTCTAGGGTGAATCTCTTTATCTGTTTATATGTATATACTATGAGACCAGCCAATGTCTGCACCCCGTTCGTATGCGCACTTTAGCCTAAATCCTGTGTACGAGACTCCTGTTGTGTGGCTACCTGATGAGGTACCAGAGAGACGTCATATGGCAACGTCTGATCGTGCAAAAGAATAGTAGATGATGTTTCATCTTTTGGTGACATTCCACCTGACTTGAGTTTTGAAGACTTAGAACGCACTTTCCCTCGCTTTAGTAGTTTAGAGGGACTAGGCGAGTATAGAGTCTAGGCTAGCCTAGGTGCCAGCTTAGGGACCTCTTGAACAGGTCAGGACCTGGGATGTTGTATGTATGTATATGTATATAGTTATTATCTAGCTATATCTAGGGGTGTTCTAACTAAAAGTCTATACTCTAATAAAGGCTTGATCACTGAATGTTGTTAGCTACTTGTGATGTATTTATGTGTGATTGTTTATAACTGTTTTATCTGTTTTTATTTGTGAATTGATTATAAATGATTATGTTTATTAATCCAAATGTTTTCAGAAAAAAAAAGGTACCTCACTAACTAACTACGCTTTTAACAATGAATCAGGCTCATATAATAAATAATAGATAATAATTAGGATGACAAATTGGTAGCACTCAGTTTCTGGTATGTCCTAGGCGTACTGAAAAGTGGGTCGTTACAGTGGGGGTACCTGCAAGGGACTCTGATGCTTAAGTTAGCAAGGGTATTAAGCAGGTTTTTAGTAGAATCAGAGTATGAATTATACCTGGGTGCTCCAGTGTATTTATAATGTTTGTAGAGTGATCTTTCTGGGGATAAGATAGTTATCTTATCTTATCTTTGAGTGAAGTCATCTTATCTTCAACGGAACCGCCCTTATCTCTATAGGCTTGGGCTGCCTTTAGATTTGGGTCGTGTTCCTCTGTTTGGGCCCTTTTTGGGCTTTCCTAGTGATTTGGCCGAGCTCTTTGAGAAGAGGTCGGATATTTCTGACCTGAAGAGGTCAGTCAACTTGTCGTCAAACATCCCGGGTACGACAGCTCGACCTAGGGTATGAACAATTACCTATTATCTCTTCCCCATTGTTGCAATTTTTGCACTATTGATATGGTGTTTGCTTCTATTATTTTCTCACGTACATGTTGTAGCTACCATGCAATTGGGACCCTCATTATTTGGCATTAACCTACCCATATTTTATTTGTTTTCTATCTTTGTTTCTGGGTTACTTTTCTTTTTTTCCTCTTCTTTCAGGATGGCCACCGAGAAAGGAAAAGAGAAGCTTCTCAATGGGGCGACAGACAAGTCCATCTGCACAATCTATGGAGAAAAGCATCAATTGTAGCAGCCCGTCCACTTGCACATCTTAGCATGCACCGAGGACGGTGTAATTTTTAAGTGTGGGGAGGTCGATACCGACTCCCATGGGTTAGTTTTTTCCTATTTCAACACCAATGTTTAATTTTCCTTGTTAAATTAGTTGTTACATTTGCATGTTTGATTGCATGTTTATTGATTTTGTGCATGTTCTTCTACCACTACTTGGTTAGAGTGATAAATTCTTTTTCAAGACCCTTTTTATAGCATTTTACTAATTTAAATTAAAACTTTTTTGTTAAACTTGTTTGAAGATTTTAATATGGAACATGGTTTATAGCTAAGAACACACAACCTGTGAGATTTTGAGCTTAATTATATGGTTACATTATTTAACCATGATTTTTATTCTTGTGTGTTTTCTTCTCTATGATTGTAATCTATGGTTTGTTCCATTCTATATGTCCATTGTTTAGTGTATCTCCATGCATACATATGATTGAGGCCATCATTTGTTATTAGCTCACTTATCCCAAATAGCCTACCACTTTAATTACCCTTGTTTGCCACGTTGAGCCTTTTAATCACGATTTGTTCTGTATTTTACCACATCACTAGCCTTAAGTGGAAAAACAATTAATTATCCGATTTGAATCTTTGGTTAGCTTAAGATACCGTGTGTCAACTAAGTGTGGGGGAAATGTGAGAACTTGGGTTGATGAGAATGTGTTGTGTTTTTACTGACAAATATTAGAAATTTGGGGTGCTTACTCATGTGAAATCAGAAAAACTATATACATTGATA
The DNA here is from genome assembly GCF_003086295.3 of Arachis hypogaea. Taxonomy (NCBI): domain Eukaryota; kingdom Viridiplantae; phylum Streptophyta; class Magnoliopsida; order Fabales; family Fabaceae; genus Arachis; species Arachis hypogaea. The sequence goes on along the minus strand of NC_092054.1, from coordinate 97,141,549 downwards.
TATTATGTTTTCATTTTTTGATAAATAGAAAAAAAAACAGAGAAAAAATAAATAGAGAAAAGAAAATAAATAAATGAATAGGGGATAAAATCACCCCAATGCTAAGTTCAATAAAAAGATCAATGCACATGTGATGGAATTAAAAAAATTGATGCATGAGTATGTGAAATATACAAAAGTGAGATTTTGGGTAGCTAGGCATGATTTTAGAATTATATAGAGTATGTGTGTGTGTTAGGTGAGAATTTAGGTTAGTCAAAGATTCAAAGTATAACTCACTTGGCTATACATGTATCCTCACCCTTACCTTAGCCCCATTATAACCTTAAAAAGCCCTCATGATGTTTGCATTTGTACATTAAATATTTGTGATTGGTTAGATGAAGAACAAAGTTTTAGAAAGCATGACTAGAGGAGATTAGAGTGAATTAACCCTAGACACTTGAGCGATTAGAGTGCATATACACTTCCAGTGAGGGTTCAATGCTTGATTCTGTGTTCCTGGCTTTCATGAGCTATCTTCTTATAAGTTTACCTGTCTCTTATTATGTGATTTGAATTAGTGGAATCTGATTTATGTTTGTCTTGGAGAATTTTTTTACATTTAACTAAGTAGGTAGAAGTATTTTTCCATTTAGTTGTATTCATATAGATAGGTTGCATTTCATAAGTTTTACCATTCCTCTTCACTTCTTTATAGCTTCTTGATGACTTGCATTATTTACCCTTTTTCCTTACATAAAAAGGACCATAAAAGAGCATAATCTCATTTTATCATTGCAATTCATAAACTATTTGATGAACATTTTGGTACATTACTTTGAAATGAGTTTGTGCTGAAATTTAGGTGAAAAGGGCATCAAAAAGGGAAGAAAACAACAAGACAAAGCTGGGCGTGTGAAACTGGCATGCCACTTGAAATAAACGCCACAAAATTGCACTGGCGTGGCACGCCAGGAGCTGGGAGTGGCACGCCAGTACTAAATTCCAGAAAGGATCCTCAAGCTCTCTATATGGGCGTGGCACGCCAGTTATGATTTATAGAGGAGCATGATTGAAGAAATTGTATGGGCGTGGCACGCCAGAAGCTAGGCGTGGCACGCCAGTGTAATTTCCAGAGAGCAATGTTGAAGGCACTAGAGGAGCGTGGCACGCCTAGCCCATCACATACTTTGGGCGTGCCACTTGAACCATGGGGCGTGGCACGCCAGTTCATCCATCCAGAGGGGATCATCATTTGGGCGTGCCACTTGGTGTCGAAGGCGTGGCACGCCAGCTTCAAATTGTCACTTTGGCATGCCACTTGAAGAGCCAGGCGTGGCACGCCAAGCTAAAAAGAATCACACTAAAGGGGCGTGCCACTTGAGCACCAAGGCATGGCACGCGAGTACAAGATTCCAGAGACCAATATTGAAGACCCAAAAGGCTAGGCGTGTGATGCGTGAGCATCTTTCCTATCTTTTTCTAGTGAATTTGCATCTAATTTGTCGAGTTTAACAAAGAATTAATTATCTTTTAGCCAATGTGGATGCTACTTTGAGTCTTTTGCAATTTTGTTTATTTTAGGTAGTATTCGGCTGCATTTGATGGAGTTTCTGCAGCACAAGAACAAAAGGAGATGGCAGCGAGGAGCGACGCATACGCGTGACTGACGCATGCACGTGATTTGAAGCTTTCCATGGTGACGCGTGCGCGTGATTGACGCGTACGCGTGATTTGAAGATTTGCTCAGCGACGCATACGCGTGACTGACGCGTGCGCGTGACACGCAAATAAGACCATCGACGCGTACGCGTGACATGCGCCATGTGCAGAAAACACAGAAAAATGCTGGGCCGATTTCTGGGCTGTTTTGACTCAGTTTTCAGCGCAGAAAACACAGATTAGAAGCTGCAGAATAGACAAAACAAGTGGTCCCCAGCATCAACTGAAGACTTGTTAATTAATTCTAATTTAAATTCGAATATTAATTTTAAAGAAAATATATTAATTTAAGTTTTAGATAATAGATTTTAAATTAATTAGGATTAGAAATAAAAAGGGATTCCAATAGGGTGATTCGAACACAACATTATTCCAATTCACAATTCACAATCCTAGTTTTCACTATTTACCGTGAGCAACTAAACCTCCATTGTTAAGGTTAGAAGCTCTATCTATTTGTATGGATTGATTTTATTGCTTTTTCTATTTTAATTCATGTATGGATTTATAATTTAAGAATTGTTTTCGTTCTTTATCTTATGAATTTGGGTGGAACGGAAGTATGACCCTCTTTCTAATTATGTTCTTGTATAACTTGGAAAGCTCTTTACTTGAACAACAGCTTGAAAACATATTCTCCTAAATTTTAATTATCTGGATTTAACGGGATACGTGACATATAATCCTTTTATTTTTGGGTAATTAGAGTTTTTGTGGCATATAAACTAGAATTTGATCATCACCCTCTAATTGGAATTAATTGACCAAGGAATTGGCAGTTGATGAAAATTAGAGGAGACTAGAAAGGTCTAAGGAATTAGGGTCTAGTCACATATAGTTTGCCATAAATTAAATCCTACATGATTAAAATAGTTAGTAAGAAAAGTTAATCCGGAAAAATAGATAACTCTGAAACCTTAACTGCCTTCTCCATATTTTACTCCTAACCCATTTACTTTACTATTTTAGTTTCTGAACGATTGTTTAATGCTCCTTGAACATTTAAATAATGCTTTCTGTTTGTCTAACTAAGCACACCAATCAATCATTGTTGCTTAGTCCTTCAATCCTCGTGGGATCGACCCTCACTCACCTGAGGTATTACTTGGTACGACCCGGTGCACTTGCCGGTAAGTTTGTGGTTAGAAATTCCGCACCAAGTTTTTGGCACCGTTGCTGGGGATTGATAGTGATTAACAACTATCAGTTGTTTGATTGCTTAGATTAGGCGTTTTAGTTTTAATTTTATTTAATTTTTGGTTATTAATTTAATTTTTTTTTAAATTAACACTAATATTTTTCCTTAATTTCAAAAATTAATTTGGTGTCACCTAGTTAACTTTATTTTAATTGTCTTGTTTATTTTTCCTATTAATTTTCGAAAATTTCTGTTTAATTTTAGTTATTATTTTTTTAAATTTATTTATTTATTTTATTTAGCAATTTTATTTTATTATTTTACACAGGATACCTCACTGGGAACTCTCTACACTCTGACGTAGAGATTCCCATCTTTTTTTTGTTTTCTGTTTGTTTATGCGCAGGAACAGAGACAAGGAACCTCTGTTAGACTTTGATCCAGAACCTGAAAGGACTTGTAGGCGATGTTTACAACAAGCAAGATTTAGCAAACCTGCAGAATCCATCATGGATCACAATAATGCTGTTAATGCCAATGTGGCAAATCCGAACGGGAATGAAGAACAAAGGAGAGTGCTTGGCTCTTACTCTGCTCCTACTGCAGATCTCTATGGTAAAAGTATTGTGGTGCCTTCTATAACTGCGAACAACTTTGAGTTGAAGCCACAATTGGTCACCCTGGTGCAACAAAACTGCCAGTATCATGGTCTTCCCCACGAAGACCCAAATCAATTTATTTCTAATTTTCTGCAGATTTGTGATACTGTGAAGACAAATGGAGTGAACCTAGATGTGTACAAACTCATGTTCTTCCCGTTTGCTCTGAGGGATGGAGCAAAGCTATGGCTAGATTCCCATCCCAAGGAGAGTTTGAATACTTGGGACAAGGTTGTTACAGAGTTTCTTACTAAGTTTTTCCCACCAAAGAAGCTGACTAAGCTTAGAGTGGAGGTTCAGACCTTCAGGCAGAGGGACGGTGAAACTCTTTATGAAGCTTGGGAGAGGTACAAGCTACTGATTAGGTAATGCCCTCTAGATATGTTCTCTAAATGGACCCAACTAGACATCTTTTATGAAGGCTTGGGTGAAATGTCCAAGATGTTCTTAGATAATTCTGCAGGTGGTCCATTGTACAAGAAGAAGACACCGGAAGAGACTATTGAGCTGATTGAATTGGTTGCTAGCAACCAATATTTATACTCATCTAACAGGAATCTTGTGAACTTTAAAGCTCCTCAGAAGAAGGGTGTTATGTAAGTAGAAGCTCTTAATGCTCTTCTTGCTTAGAATAAGCTTATGTCTCAGCAAATAAATATGCTTACTCAACAGATGGGTGGATTGCAAGTCTCAGCTATCAACACCCAAAACCCATCCCAAGAGACCTCTTATGACATGACAGGTAACTTTGTGCAAAATGATAACTATGACTATACTCAATGCTCTTCTGAACAGGTCAATTACATGGGGAGTGGCCCTAGAAATCCCAACAATGATCCATATTCTAAGACATACAATCAAGGATGGAGAAATCATCTAAATTTTGGGTGGAAGGACCAACCTCAGAGACCTCAGAATTTCAACAATAATTCTCAGGGCGGCTGATGACCGAAATTCACACCCCATTCAAAATTGGTGAATTAGTCCTTTTGGCAAGCGTACCAAAATTATCGTCAAGTAATAACCCATAGTAGAGTGGGACCTTATCCACAGAGATTGGCAAATTCGAGCAGTTTTAATCAATTGATGAATTAGTCAAGCAGATCAATAGGATTGTAGAGTGCAGAATTGTAAATGACATAAATGTAAATGACTAGAATATAAAGAAAAGCAATAAATTGCAGAAATATAAATGGCAGAAAGTAAAGGGCAGAATCATAAATGACTTGAATGTAAATGGGAATGGGGAATTACTGAATGTAAAAATAAGCAGTAAAAAAATGGATAGATAAGAATGGGGAAAATTCATTGAGATTGGGAGATGTTGTCTCTTTGGATCAAATCTAGCTTATATCCTCTTCAATCATGTAATTCATTGACCTCTTGGCAATCATGATTGATTGAGCCCCAATCCCTTGGTGACTCAATCTCTCAGATCTTGATCAATAGCCAATTCCTTGGTCTAATTGCTCATGAAGAGAGATATGCTTGGTCCCTGATTATACCACATACCATTATAGGTCCAAGTAGAGGGAGGATTATATGTCACATATTCAAACACCAAAACCTAGATTCTACTCTAGTGTGAGAAGGGATTTCAAGCATGGTTTCATGTTTCCTTTCCCAAGATTCCCATGAAACCCAATTGCATTCAATCTCTTTCCCAAGATAATTGAATACTAAGCATTAAGAACGAAATTCCTTCTAGAAAATTAAAGAGAAGATGAAAAGAAGAAGAATTTCACTATTATCAATCCATCAAGTACAACAGAGCTCCCTCTCTTAATGAGAGGGAAGTTAGCTACTCATAGCTCAAAAAGTACTCAAAAGTGAAGTGTAAAAGTGGATCTAAAACTGACTGCTTAACCCCCTTCTTCAGTACTCCTTGGAGGTATTTATACTACTCCTAGTAAAATAAAAGAATTACAAAAGTGAAAAAGGAAAATTACATTTTGGAGAGAAAAGAAAACACTCAATAAGCATGACTTCTTAGCTGGCGTGTGGCTGGCGCTTCTCTGGCGTGTCACGTGCCCTTCATTTCCAGCTTGGCGTGGCACGCCTACTCCTTCAAGTGGCACGCTCGTCCCTCTCTCAACCTTGGCATGCCACACCTTTGAACTCAAGTGGCACGCCATAGTGGATTTCTTCTGTTGGCGTGCCACGCCTTCGAGTTCAAGTGGCATGCCCCTTGCCTTTCTCACTTCTCTTTGCCTTTGGAAACTTGTACTGGCGTGCCACGCCCAAGGTTTGGCGTGCCACGCCCTTGCTTCATGCTTGGCTAGGCTTCTCTGGAAAGTTGAACTAGCGTGGCACGCCCAGGGTCTGGCATGCCACGCCCCTTTTGTGAGTGAGTGGTTCCTCTGTTTGGCGTGCCACGCCACGAGCTCAAGTGGCATGCCCCAATGCTTCGCTCTGAATGACACTGGCGTGCCACGCCTGGTTGCTCAAGTGGCACGCCCAAGTGAAGAATGGTGAGTGGCATGCCACGCCTTCGATACCAAGTAGCACGCCCCATGTAGTTGGCTTCCTTCATCCTCTCTGGAAACTTATACCAGCGTGTCACGCCTAAAGGCTGGCGTGCCACGCCCATGATCTTGTCTTGGTTCCAGTAGTTAGTATGCCATGCCTCAGTCTTCAAGTGGCACGCCATAGTGAAATGCTAAGGTTGGCATGCCACGCCTTCGATACCAAGTGGCACGCCCAGTCTTCAATTGCCTTCAGCCCCTTCTCTGGATTGTTGTACCAGCGTGCCATGCCATACTGCTCAAGTGGCATGCCCATGGATTTGTGAACTCTTCAAGCTTGGCATGCCACGCCTGGGTTCTCAAGTGGCACGCCCAAGTGACTTCTTGGGGCTGGCGTGCCACGCCTTCGACACCAAGTGGCACGCCATAGTGAAGGTTCTTCTTGGAATAGTGAGTTGGCGTGCCACGCCCCTTTGCTCAAATGGCACGCCCATAGTAGTTGATGGGTCAGGCGTGCCACGCCCCTTTTGTGTCTTCCATTGTAGTTCTCTGGAATTTTTTATTAGCGTGCCACGCCCAGTCTCTGGCATGCCATGCCCACATGCAGGCTTGGAATTCTTCTTTGGACTTCAGTACTGGCGTGCCACACCCAGCTCCTGGTGTGCCACGCCAGTGCATTTTTGTGGCGTTTGCTTCAAGTGGCACGCCAGTTTCACACGCCCAACTTCTTGTTTGTCTTCCACCCAATTTTTAATGCTTTTTTCACCTGAAATTCAGCACAACTCATCTCAAAGTGGTGTACCATAATATTCATCAAATAATGCATGAATTGTACTGATCAAATGAGATTTATGCTCTTTTATGGTCTTCTTTATGCAAGAAAGAAGGGTAGATGATGCAAGTCATCAGCGGCTTCCAATAGAACAATCACAATAACCGCCAATTTCAGTCTCAGCAGCAACAACCACCTCAGTAGGCAAACTCTAAATCTCAAGAAGATTATAATTGGGAGATGATGAGGAGTTTTATGCAGGAAACTAGAGCCTCCATTAGAAACTTAGAGGTGTAAATGGGCCAACTAAGCAAGCAAATACCTGAGAGGTCTGCAAGTACATTTCCAGGCGATATAGTGGTGAACCCAAGAGAAGATTGCAAGGTCATTCAATTGAGAAGTGGTAAAACAGCTGGCTCTGAGACTAGGGCCAATGATGAGCTATTTGAAAAGAAAGCTCCAGAGGAAAAGAAGGAAGAGGTAGAGCACACCCCTCCAAAGCATGCAGACAACCCGTTCCTTGACTCTCTTTACAAGTATCCTACATTGCCAAAGGCTCCTGAATACAAGCCAAAAATGCCATATCCTCAAAGACTTCAGAAGGCTTCCAAAGAAAAGCAGTTATCTAAATTTTTAGATGTCTTCAAGAAGCTACAAATCAACATTTCTTTTGCAGAGGCTCTTGAGGAAATGCCCCTTTATGCTAAATATATGAAAGAATTGTTAACTAACAAGAGGAATTGGAAGGAGCAAGAAACCGTGGTGTTAACCAAGGAATGCAGTGGTATTATTCAACATAAACTTCCTGAGAAAATGCAAGATCCAAGGAGTTTTGTGATTCCTTGCACCATTGGAGATGTCACCATTCAGAGAGCTTTATGTGATCTTGGAGCTAGTATCAATCTCATGCCACTTTCAGTGATGAAAAAGCTTCAAATTGAGGAGGTAAAACCCACTCGTATTTCTCTTCAACTTGCTGATCTTTCTATTAAATTACCTGTGGGTGTTGTTGAGGATTTACTTGTGAAAGTAGGACCCTTTATTTTTCCTGCTGATTTTGTTATATTAGACATGGAGGAGGATGTAAAATCTTCTATTATTCTTGGTAGACCCTTTTTAGCTATAGGTAGAGCTCTGATTGATGTGCAAAAGGGTGAATTAACCCCGAGGGTCAATGAAGAACAACTTAATGTTTTTGAAGCTCTCAAGCACCCTAATGATTCTGAAGGGTGTATGAGAATTGATGTTGTTGAACCACTTGTTTAAGAAGTACTGGAAGCTGAGGTACTTGATGACATTCTGGATCCTATCTCTGAATATGAGTTAGTTGAAGTTGATGATTCACCACCCTAGAAGGCACTAGTTCACACGCCTAAAGCAGAGGAGGAAGCTCCCAAGCTTGAGCTCAAACCTTTACCTCCTTCTCTGAAATATATGTTCTTGGGTGAAAATAATTTCTATCCAGTGATTATTAGCTCTTTCCTAAAGCCTGAAGAGGAAGAGGCGCTTATATCAGTGCTCAGGAGCCATAAAACAGCTCTTGGGTAGACCATTAGTGATTGTTGGGTTAGTTATGATCAAATTTGAGCTTAATTGTGATGAACTTGCACATTGCATACCACATGTTCGATAAAATGCCTCAATAAACATTTTGTTTGATTCATATGACTTGGCCATCATATGTGTTCAATTTATCTCTTGTAGATATATTGTATGTATGATGCAACTTCTAATATGACTTTTGATGGTAGAAAAATTGAAATCACCAATACATTTCTTTGTTTGATTTTGGTTGTAAATACCTTGCGTTGGTGTGATATAAGTTTCATTGTTCATCTTGGAATTCAAATTGAGTAACCACTTTACAAATGTTCAACTTTTGATGATATCTTAATCAAACATCTCTTGGGCTTCCAATTGGGAACATTGTATGTGTAATTACCACTTTTTGAGGATGAACAATCGATAATTCCCTTTTATGGTGCTTGCTTGAAGCTTTGAACTGTGAATTGCCTTAAGCGTCTGACTGCCGTGATATCTGGCCGGTGTGTGTGTTCCAACCGCGTGCATCATTGGAATATACACACCATGGTCCTTGTAAATCACACTACTTTTATAGGCTCTTTTCACATTGTTAGTGCTTCCTCAATGATTTTACTCTAGTGTTGCCCTATGATCTTGAAGTTTTTTTCTTGGTATTTTTAGGATGAGGAAGAAAGGTAAGACACCGGTTACTCCACCGGTTGAGCAAACTTCCGCTCTCTTTCCTGATGTTTGGTAGCATCGCCAAGGTCATAGACCGGATACCTTGGTTAACCGGAGAGCCGACTCTCAATTCAAGAACATTAAGAAGTATACAATCTATTGGGAGCGGCCGTTGAAGGTTCCAAGCAAATACAAGGCGACTATTTACCAAGGGACTGCCTCGCTTCATTGGGAGTTTCTCGAGCAAGAACCCATTGAAGTCAATGAGACTATGGTGCGAGAATTTTATGCAAACTACCAAGCTTGGGAAGAGACGTTAGTTTTCCTATGGGGAAGGATGTTGGATACATCCAATCAAGCTCTAGAAGCTATTCTGGATATCCCCCACATCCCACTTGAAAAAGATGAATATTCCAAGATAAAAGCGGATGTTTTCAGTGGAAGAGTATCTCTGACTCCCATTCTTGAGAGAATAAGCCGTCCTGGTGCATCTTGGGAGTATAGCAAAGGGAGGAATTCTGTTCCCACTAGTACTGCATACTCTGATTTGAATGCTGAAGCTCGAATATGGCATTAGATTGTGGCGGACTACATCATCCCGAGCACCCAATATACCCATGTGAGATTCAGAACTGCTTTGCTACTATAGGCTATTATGCAAGGGAAGCATATAGCCATCTTGCCTTTATCGCGCAAATCGATTTGAAAATTAATTGAGAAGAAGAATGTCAGCATCCCATTTCTGTCAATGGTGATGCACTTAGCAAATGCAGCGGGGGTAGAAAGGCGACCAACAGACATTACGTTCTGAGTTCCTAGAGGCAACAAGTTCATTCCGAGGGGTGATTTGGAAAGATCAACAAATACAACCCCCTCCAAGAGGAAGACACCCATAACACCACCATCAAGTCTACCAACTTCATCAACTGCTTTACCTTTTCTCCGACCTCTTTCGGATTTCTTCCGAGATATCTTGCACGATATCCACCATATGGAGCATTTGGAGTGCAAACATTTTGAGTGGATAGCGGCAAAGCTAGAAGGAAGAGACCCCGGTCCGATTCCTAGAGCTTCATCCGAGCTAGCTGGGGAGGAGCATGATGCAGTTAACCATCCCACTCCTGATTCTACCAGCTAAAGGTGGCCCCTCTTCATCCTCTCGGATCGTGAGCATGCACGGAGGACCGCGCACAACTTAAGTGTGGGGGAGGATCGATGACTTCAAAGGGGGTAAAAAAATTTCTCTCTTAAAGACACTTTGCAATGTTTCTTGTAGTAGTTTTTCTTCATTTTGAGTAGCTTTATTTCCATTGCATCTTTTTTGGTTTGTTGTGAATATCTCTTTACCGCTTATGGATAATTAGTAGTTAATATTTGTGTCTTGCATGATAGAATGAATAAGTTGGTGAAACACCAAGAAATTTCCATGAAACCTTTTTAAGGGCATACCATTGATTGAATTGAAGAAAAATTTGTTTATCAACTTGCTTGGAGCATTTTGTTTGTAGAACATAGAAAAGAGCTCGAACAACATACCTTGTGAGATTTGAGCTCTAATAGATGGTTGCACTTTTCAGCCATAATATTGTTCTTGTGTGTGATTATACTCCTTTTTGATTATGATCATTGATTTTCATGATTCTTTATGTCCTGTATTTGTGTTTGGATGTATTTAGCATGATTGAGGCCATCTTTGATGATAAACTCACTAACCTATATGGCCAACCCTGGCATTCACCTTTGTGAATCCCTTTGAGCCTATGAATCCCCTTTTTTTCTAATGATAGCACATTACTCCCCTTAAGCGGAAAACCATTGATGTCCTTGAATTATTCTTTGATTAGCTTGGGTGGATTAGTATGTAAATTCTAACTGTGGGGGAATTTTGGGAAGCATTGGTGATAAAGGCATGAACTCTTTGTGAAAAGAAATTTTGGGCAATTAGGTAATGCTCATGCATTTCATTAATTAAAACATATGCATTCATAGTTCAATTTGAAAAAAAAATGCCATGTTTGTGCATAACAAAGTATGAATAAAAAGAGTAAATAAAGGAGCATATGCCATGTTTGAAAAGAAAATGCATGAGTGAAATGAGATAAGAGAAGAGAAAATGGGTAAAAGGTTGTATTGTTATGTGTACATAGGTAATGTAGGATTAGGTGGACATTCAAGCTAATCAAAGAACTAATTCTTTAAGTCCACTTAACCAAACTTCATCCTACCTAACCCTAGCCCCATTACATCCCTCTAAAGACCTCATGATACTTGTTATTCATGCATTAAATACTAGTTGATTGTTAGATGAGTTGTAAATCTTTGAAAAGCATGATAAAAGGGGAATTGAGTGGTTAAAACCTAAACACTGAGCGAATTGAGTGGATACACGTACGGTGAGGGGTTCGATCGCTCAATTCCATGTTTTTACACCTCATATTGCATCTTCTTGCAAGTTGTTTGATTGGATAGTTTTGATAACGTCAATTCAATTCTTTGGACATTGATCTTAATGCATGAACTCTTTGCATTGGCTCTAAAGTTCTCTTGTGATGGATTGGAATTTCATGATTTGTTTCTACCAACTCTCATAATAGTATATTTAGGTGCTTAGTCTTAGGATAGTTGCATGCATTTAAGTAGTATATAGCATAAATCATTTTCCCTTTCATATATCTCCTTTGTGAGTTAAGCATGAGAACATGCTAGTGTTTAAATGTGGAGAAATTGATGAATCCATATTTGATGATGATTTTTTGTTAGAATTGGATGGATTTTCATCATATAAACTTGCACTTATTTCCTTGATTAGCATGCTTTTGAACTTTCCTTCCAAATTGTGCTTGATTATGAAAATGTGATCTTTTGTGCCTATTTAATCTATTTTATTCCATTTGCCTTCCAATCGATTCCTTGATGTTGGTTGTGAGTGATTTCAGGTGTAAAAGGTAGGAATGGATTGGAGAAAATGGAAGAAGAGCATGCAAAGTGGAGGAAACATGAAGAATCAAAGGAGATGAGCTCAGAGACGTGTGCGTGCGCACAGGTTAGGTAACCTGTGCGTACGCACAGCCACCCAATCAAAGCGTGTGGAGTGTTTTGAGCGCGTCACGCGTCCAGCCAAGCATCGCTTAGTGTGCATGCGCACAACCTCTTGTGCATACGCACAGGCCTGGATTTATCGCGAAGTGTGCGGACGCACGCATCTGTGCGTTTGCACAGGTGTCCGCACATGACTTCATTAAAAGAGCACGTGCGTCGCGATTTGGGGGCTTTGGAGGCCCATTTCTGAAGTTCTCTAGCTCATATTGAAGGGGGAAATGAAGACATAATATAGCATATCATTAGTGTAGTTTTAGGAGTAGTAGTAGGAAGCTTTAGTTAGTTTTTCTCTAAGTTTTTCATCATCTCTATTAGGGTTTATATTAGGGTTTTACATTCAAGTGCCATTTTCATTTTTGATCTTGGATTTTGCTAGCTTTCATTATAAGTATTCTCTTGTTATTACTCTTTATAGTTACATTGTCATTACTTTTTCTTCTAATTTAAGTTATAGTTCAATTTTGCTTCTCTCTTGCAATTTTAATTTCTTGTTGATGAATTTGATATTTGATGTTTGTTTCATGCTTCCTTGTGTTATTCTTGTTGATTGAGATCAATTGTTGCTTTAAGTTTCAAGTCATTTCTTATTTTCTCCATGTTTAAAGTTTATGCCCACCAAGTGTTTGACAAAATGTCAAACATGGTTTTAGGCTAAATTTTTTGTTCTTGGCTTGGGTAAAGTGAGCAATTGGGTTTCTAGAGTTGGAATGTCCAACATTTAGTCTCAATTCATGGATTGTTAATTGTTCTTGTTCCCACTAACGCTAATTTGTTAAAGTAATTAGCAAGCAAGTTAGGATTTGTGGGTTAGGAGCACTTATGCTCATTTAACTTACTTTCCGATGTGAGAGTTAATCAAGTGAGATTAATCCATCATAATTGTCATAGTTGTGGTTCCAATAAGGAAAGGACCCTTAGCTCACTCCAAGCCAAGACTCTTTTTGATGCTTTTAATCTTTCATACATTTCCATGTTAATCTCTTTTATACTTTACTTGTTTATATTACATAGTCGGTTCTTTAATTTCTTTATTAGTTCAATCATTACAATTTTTCATGTTCTTTTATTGCTTTATATTTTCATTTCTTCATTGACAACCCCTTGATCACTGCAACTGGATTTGCACACTCATTGTTCTAAAGTACTCCTTGGGAGACGACTCGGGAGTCAAATACTCTCGGTTTTGAATTGGGTTTGAATTGTGACATATCTTATGAACCTCTAATTTGATCGATGGACAACTTGTTGGGTTAGGACTATACTTACAACGGTAATTCTAATTTTGAGGAAATTCCTAACCCGTGCATTTGGTAGCACATCAGTACGCACACATGGTTTTGTGGCTTTTGTGTGTACGCACAGGTGGTTGTGCGCACGCACACTCCAATGTGTGCTTCTCCTTTGTTTTCTTCATGCTTTCTCCTTTGTACATGCTTCCTTCCACTTTTGCCTTGCCAAACTTGCCGCTAGGACCTAAAATCACTCAATAAATATGTCATGACATCGAATGGCATAAAAGCCGGATAACAGTGATTAAAATAAGCACAAAATAGCATGTTTTCACATTTAGGCACAATTAAGGGGAGAACACAAAAGCATGCTATTTGGATGAATAAATGTGTGTTTATATGATGAAATCCATTCAAATCAAACCAAAATATACCGAAAAATATGGACTCATCAATTTCCCCACACTTAAACAATAGCATGTCCTCATACTAATTACAATCAAAGGAGAAGGATAAGGAGGGAAAGCAATTTATTTAATGCAACTAACTACATGCATGCAAATATACTAAATACTATCTATCTATATCTACACTATGGTTCCTATTGAGTTTTGTAAAAACAAACAAAAGAATCTCAATCAATCCAAAATAGGAACTTAGGGCCATGACAAGAAAATATAGCAATGTAATCAATGTCCAAGGATTTGATTTAAAATTTTCAAAATTCATTTCCACAACTTGCAAGAAGATACAATATAAGAGATGGAATCATAGAATTGAGCGATTGAACCCCTCACTGGATGTGTTTACACTCTAATCGATCAGTGTTTAGGGCTTAATCACTCAATCCTCCTTTAATCATGTTTTCAAAGATTTGCAATTCATCTAACAATCAACTAATATTTGATGAATGAATGCAAATATCATGAGAACTTTTGTGGGTTGTAATGGGGCTTAGGTAAGGGTAGGATTAATATGGTTAAGTGGGCTATTAGATTGGATCTTTGATTAGCTCAAGTATCCCACCTAATCCTATATCATCCTATATACATAACAAAACAACCTAAATACCCATTTATCCCTTTTTCATGTTCACTCATGCATCTTTTTTTTTTCAATTCACACATATATGCATCCTTTATTTACATTCTTATTATCATTTCTTTTTTCTTTTCTTTTCTTTCTCCTTTTTTTTTATTATTATCACAAAGAAGATGCATATGTTTTAAATGATGAATGCATGAGTGATTACCCATTTTTTCCAAATTTTCAATATGAGAACCCAAAGAACTAACTACCAATATTTCCCACAAATTTCTCCACACTTGATTAACACACACACACTCAAACCCAAGCTAATCAAAGATATAATCCATGGACATAATGGTTTTTCACTTAGGGCAAATGATGTGCTTAAAATTAGAATAAAGGAGAATTAAAAGGCTCAAAAAGTGGTTTACAATGGTAGATGTAAGGGTTGGCCATATGGGTTAGTGAGCTATACAAAGATGGCCTCATTCATACTAAGTGCAATCCAAAACAACAAATATAGGACATATAGATTAAAGCAAATCTAAGATCACAATCATAAAAGGAGTTTATCACACAAGAACAAGATTTTGTGGTTGAAAAATGTGAAACCACTCAATTAAAGCTCAAATCTCACTAGGTATTTTGTTCAAGCTCTTTTCTGTGTTCCATAAAAGATACTTCAAGCAAGTTTAAAAACAAGTTTCAAATCTAATCAATGGAATGCCCTAAAAAGGGCTTTCTTGAAAATTCTTTGTTGTTTTACCAAATCTTATTTACTATATGTATGTATGTATGTATGTTGTGATGGATGCAATTTCAAAATCTTTCCTAGTTCTATTCCTAATTTTCAACAAGTAAAAATTAACATGAACAATTAGGACAAAATTGAACTAGGTGCTATACTATTCATGTCATCCAATCACAATTTCTATCTATAAAATATATACTAAGAAAAAGATGTAAAACGCAATAGATATAAACTATGAATAGTCTAAGACATATATACTAGAAGGAAATGCAATGCAATAATCAAAATCACTCCAAATATATACAAGAAACCTACTAAAAGAAGTAAAAATAAAGTGCAAGGTGTTTGGGAAAAGAAAGTTTACACCCCAAAATGGCGAATCCTCCCCCACAGTTAAGCGTTGCACGGTCCTCCGTGCACAAACAAAATCCGGGGAGAATGTCTCTCAAGAGCTCCACCTTCAGTTGGTGGATGCGGGGGCTTGGGAGTCCATGTATGCTTGGAATCTCCCTCCTCAGTATCCTCCTCCTCTTCCGACTCCTTGCCTTTATGTCTCATCCTCAAAAAGAAGAGCAAAGTATAGTTAGGACTCATAGGGCAAGTAGCACAAAAGGGTAAAAGGAAGAGTGAATAAACATCTAATTGAGGAAGTTCGCATAGTGGTATGGAATACACACAACGGCCGGCTAACGTGGCATCCACACAATGAAAAAGTAAGCATGAGTTCCTCAATTAAATGGCCTAAGAAGCAAGCAATAAATGAGCATCAATCAAACACAAGCAAACTTAGGCAATTGCAACAAGAGTGAATTGAATTAAGAATATTGAATATTGAAATTGTGCAAGTGAAACCTCAAGAGTGATATAAAATAGCACAATAAACAACACCCGATCCATCAATGAAAAGGAAACTACTTATTTATCATGAAACACAAGGAAAAAGTCACATGGTATAGGTACTTGTTACAAAAAGTGATACACTTGATAGCAATAAAGTTAGGTCACTCAAACAAATGCAAAGCATTAAAAAGAAACAAGTACCGGACATGTGATCCATATGATATGAAAATCAAGATGAACAAGTAATTTCAACTCAATTCACCAAAGTGAAAGTGCACAATTCAAGATGCCAAACAAGGATAAAGTTTAATGCATATGGTAGCTACAACATATGAATCAAACTCACAATTCATCTAGGCATTTAAACAAGGCTTTTAATGCTCAGTGCACATATTTATCAAACTTGAAACCAAATTCAAGCAAGAAGCAACCCAATAAATGTTAAACAGACACTTCCAACTTATATATTTGTCAAACAACTAAACTAAAGCTAATATAATTACCAAAATAAAAACTGAATGCAAACAAAATGAACAAGAACAAGTATAAAATAGGGTGAAAGAGAAGAAGAAGAGAGAGGAGAAGAGAAGAAAAGAGGCATAGTGAGAAAACAGGGGCGTGCGCACGCACAGGGGTGTATCCATGCGCACACTATGAGGGAAGGGGGAGGTGTGCGAGCGCACCCGCTTTGCGAGCACTCCTGGTAGAAGAGGGAGTGAAAAGTATGCGTGCGCACAAGGTTGTGCGCACGCACAGTAAAATTTTTTTTTTTGGGAAGGATCATGTGTGCGTGCGCACACAGGTCCGTTCGCGCGCACAAGAGCGTAAGGAGCAGGGGTTTACGCGCACATGCTGTGCCAATGCTTTCACCAGAGTGGTTGCAGGTTGGCGTGCGGACGCACACGTCTATGCGGCCGCACAAGAAGCGCGAAAAAGGGTATGTGTGCGTACGCACGAGTGGTGCGCCGCACAAGTCGTAGAAAGTAGGGGAACGCGCGCGCACAAGGCTTGCTGGCGCTGCGAACAGAGGGCAAAATCATGCGTGTGCCTGTGCACAGGTCGGTGCGCATGCACAGGTCGGTGCGCATGCACAGGTCGCAGAAAATAGAGGTTGTGTGCGCATGCACGGGTGGATGCGTACGCACAGATGCCCTGTTTTTCAAAACTTTTTTTCTTTCAAAATCTTAGGTACCAAGCCTTAGATCAATCAAAACCAAACACCAAAACATGCAAGAACCCATAAATTCATGATCCAAACCAAAATTAACTTACAAATCTCAAACAAGCAGTTTTATACAAAAAGAGAAGAGTAAGAATGATGTTACCAAGCAGTTTTATTTAATGTCTTTAAGTTAAACAATTGGGAAATCCCTTGCTATGGTGGTTTGTGCTTGACCTTCCCACCAAATGCTAGAATGTCCAATGTCCTTCGGGATCTCAATCGTAATCATCAACAAAGACAATCAAAAAGTAAGGTATTTATATATTAACATATATACAATAGCCAACAACAACACCATTGCAAATCTCCAGCAACGGCACCAAATTTGACGAAGCCCAAATGCACGGGTTTGGATTTTCACACTAAAAATAAGATTGACATTGAAAGTATAGTCCAAACCCAACAATTGAACATCAATCAAATAATAAATTCAATACAAAATATAAACCGAGAGTATTTAGCTCCCGGGTCGTCTTCCTTAGGAGTTGCAATTAAGTGTACAATTATTGGCTATGAGAGAGAGCATGGGGATTGGGAGTTGTGAATGTAAGAGAGCAAGGCAATGTAAATAGCAAGGAATTAAATGAACATGCAAGGAATGTAAATGGCAACTCTTGGCAAGGAGTGGGTAATCTAGGTTTCCTATCCTAGTTGTGGACCACAAACATGGCAATTGTGTGGAAGCAATCCAAACTAGTTAATCCTCCTTGAGAATTAGTCAAAAGGTATAATTGATCTCAATCCAAAAGTCCTAGTCAACTTACTAATTACTTAGTGAAAGATTAGGAGGTAATGACCAAATCAGTACTCGAAAGATTCAAACGCTGACATTTTGGTACTTGACTTTTGTTATTGACAAAATAGTCTCTAAAAAATTTTAAAATTTGACAAACGTGTCCCCGAACTCGCCGGAGCAAATCTCCGGCAAACACAATGCTGACATGGCCACCGTATTTTGGTGACATGGCAAACCACCCCTCAAACCCTAAGCTCTCCCTCCCCAACGCAGACTCCCCCTCCATCTCCCTCCCCATCGCAGCCCTCTCCTACCCAACGTAGCCCCCCTCCCCTCCTCCTCCATCCCATCGCAGCCCCCAACACACTCTTCCATTCCCTTTCCCTCCCCATCGCAGCCCTCCCCTACCCAACATAGCCCCCTTCCATCCTCCTCCATCCCCATCGCAGCCCCCTTCCCTTTCCCTCTCCATCGCTACCCCCTTCCCTCTCCCTCCCATCGCAGATCATATAAAGGCACAGATAGAAGCATGCACAACAGAACACAATATCACAATTCAAATTACAATCTACTAATACCATTTGTATTTCTTTTCAAATGTATTACAATATTCCATCAATTACATTAAAAAAAGAAGAAAAAGAAAAAATCCACCTACAAACCCCCAAATTTCTTACCAAGATGATCATGTAAAACACTCTTATCAATTCCTTGGTGATGATAACTCTTGCGAACAGTAAAAAATATTCTGCACCAACAATTCCACCAAATTCACAATAACCAACACACTCACAATAACGTGAAAAACTGCATAAACCAGTTCTGTGTATCAATTGCTATAATAAACAAACCAAGAAAATCACGAAGACAGTTACAGATGAACATCAAAAGCGTGACCCAGAGGTAAGTGATGAACAAACGCTTGAAGATTTTGGGGATTGCAGAGATGGTGGAGGAAAAGGAGACAGCTTTGTTGGTGTAGTGGGAAGTGACGGTAAAGATGGCGGCGGCGGTGGAAAGGAGAGAGAAGTCGAAGAGGAAGAAAAGGTAACAGATTTCTGGGATGTTCAGGAATTGTAGCTTCTTCTTCTTCTTCTTCAAGTTCTCGTCCTGTTCTTCTCTGAACTGAGAGAGAGAATCGAAAGTTTTGCTTTGTAGTTGCTTGGAAAAGATGGAATTTTGAGATATTAGATTGTTGTTCTTTTTTATTACAGAAATGAGATGAGATGAGATGAGATGATATGAGAGGGAGGGAGAGGGAAGGGGCTGCGATAGAGAGGGAAACGGAAAGGGAAAGGGGACTACGATGAGGGAGGGGAAGGGATTAGGGTTTGGAATAATATTTTTAATTATAAATTCCAACTCAAAATAAATTTCTCTTGTCAGCAAAAATCGGTGAACACGTAAGCATCTTACTCGCCGGAGCCATGGTCCTGCAAGCACCAGGACACGCTTGGCAAATTTTTAAAACATTCAGGTACTATTTTGTCAATAACAATAATCAGGTACTAAAATGTCTGCGTTTAAATCTTTCGAGTACTGATTTGGTCATTACCTCGAAAGATTAGTGTCAATTGAAACCAAATCAATTAACCATTCTCACACAATACGGAATGGACATCCACAACTCAATTCCACCCAAACACCCAATTCCTCAACCAAGAGTGTGAAAACTAAACGTGCAAGAAATTAAACATCAAAGCAATAAGAATCAAAGCAATTAAATGCAAGGAAAGGAAATGGCAAAAAAGTAACTTAACATGCAAGAAAGTAAATGAAAGCAAGTAAAAGTCAAAGCAATAAAACTTCAAATGCAAGAAATCTCTTGGCAAGTAATTAAGGACTAAGGCTACCTATCCTAGCCATTGTCCACAAACATATGATGATTATGAAGAGTAAATCCTACTTAGTCAACCTTACATTGAAGATAAGTCAAATAGGCATAGTTAATTTCAATCCCTAAGTCCGATGTCAACACTAAGGGGTCACATAGAGTCAAGGGAGACCAAATCAACTAACTACTCTAATATATCAAACAATAATGGACATCAAGGACTCAAGGAGCACCAAAGTCAACAATTCCAAGCCAAGAGTGAACAAAAACTAAGTAAAAACTAAGCCAAGCATTTTATCAAACACTTGGTGTGCATGAAAATAAAATAATATTAAAATACATTAAAATAAATTCTAAAGCTACCAAAGCAAGAAAATAGCAATAACAACTAAAGGAAGTAATAAATGACATGGAAACATAAATTTACATTAATTGGAATTAAAATAACAAAAATGTTCATAACATGAAAATAACAAAATAAAGGAAATAACAAGAGAAATGAAGAAGAGCAAAGAAGTAATAACAATAAATGACAAGGAAAGGTAAATAGAAACAAGAATTAAAAGTAGAAATGACAAGAAATTAAACTAAAGAACCCTAATTCTAGAGAGAGGGGGAGCTTCTCTCTCTAGAGAACAACCTACATAATGCTAATCTAACCCTAATTTCTCCCCCCTTCACATGGAGTAAGGCTTTCCTTCATATAGCACTCAATCAGCTTCAGAAAGTCCCAAAATTGGGCCCTCGAGGCCCAAAAAATCGTCCTAGCGATTTGCAATAAATGAGTCACGCGCTGGGACGTGTGCGGACGCACAGGTGTGTGCGTCCGCACACATGCTGATTTTCTTCGTGTGCGTACGCACAGGTTGTCGTGCATATGCACTCATGGTTTTGTGGCTTTTGTGCGTACGCACAGGTGGTTGTGCGCACGCACACTCCAATGTGTTCTTCTCCTTTGTTTTCTTCATGCTTTCTCCCTTTGTACATGCTTCCTTCCACTTTTGCCTTGCCAAAGTTGCCGCTAGGACCTAAAATCACTCAACAAACATTCATGGCATCGAATGGCATAAAAGTCGGATAACAGTGATTAAAATAAGCACAAAATAGCATGTTTTCACATTTAGGCACAATTAAGGGGAGAACACAAAAGCATGCTATTTGGATGAATAAATGTGGGTTTATATGATGAAATCCATTCAAATCAAACCAAAATATACCGTAAAATATGGACTCATTAGTTGTGTAATTATGTTCTAGATAAATTAGTCCCTTATTGATACTATATTATGTGATTGGCCAATTTTTACAGTGAAACAACAAAGTCCCATTTCAAATTATTTCTATTGGTGTGGGAAGTGTTGAGCTTGACTAGAAGTAAAATTTCGCACAAAGGGTTATTCTACTTTATAACCTCAAACTTATTTGTGATTTCAAAACTAATGCTGGTTGAGTTAGTCCAAACTTGCTCTACAAAATTAGAAATTAGCATTATGTTTCATACTTGTAGAAATCTTGTGGTTTGTGATTTGTGTTGACTGATATGATATGATTTTCGACATAGACAATCCCAATTGGAGTGTGAATTGCTACAAGTGGAGAAAACGAAGAGGTAGGCAATAGAGAGTGTGCTGAGTTATCTGGTCCAACAGTAAGGTGGAGAGCTGCCACTAGACATCACTGCGCGGATGAATTCTTTGGATGGACATGGCGGAAAATAGAAATTAGGATATATGTGATAGTTTGTCTTTCAGTATATGTTTTATTTATGTCAACTATGCAGTATTAATTATTAGCCAAATACTTACTTTTTGGGCTGACTATTGAAATATTTTATTGATATTAAAATAAACATATTAGTTTGTTTCTCAGCAGTTAAATATTCATGAGTATTTTTTCCTACAACATAGAATTTTAGAGAAGAACAATAAGATTCTTTAAATAAAAAAATAGATAAAAAAAATCTCCAGGTTTTTAAAATAAATAAAAATTAAATATTATATTTAAAAAAATTCCTAGGAATAGCGGCGGTTTAAAACTCGCTGCAGCAAATAGGGCGGTTTAGGAGCGTCGCAAACATGTGAGGGAAATCACCCTTGGATAATATAGCGATGGTTTTAAACCGCGCAAAACTGATTGACGCAAAATACCTGATTTGTGGCGCTTATGCCAACGGTTGCTGGAAACCGCCGCAAAATGTCATCCCCGCGCCCTTATGTGTTGTGCCCGCTGTTTCGTTGGCAAGCTGTTTAGCAGCGGTTTAAAACCGTCGCAAATCGGCAATTAAACCGCCACTATCCTCCACATGTCCTGTAGTTATTACTTTTGCTTATTTAATTATTCTTATTCTTATTATTGTTGTTGCTATTGTTAATATCATTATTATTTTGATTAGTATCATTCTTATGGTTATTATTGCTGTTTGTAAGACCCCAAATTTTTAGAAAATAAATAATAAATTATTTATGTTATATATATATGGTTTTATTTTAGAAAGTTGCTTTTACTAAAAAGGAAATAAACCAAAGTTATGAGATTTTGAGTTTTAAATTAATTTGAATTTATACAAATTTTAGTTTCAATTAGATGATTTTAATTAATCGAAATTAGTAATTTGGGTTTTGCTTGATTAAAATTTAAAGTTTTAGTAATTTGAGAAATAAATAAGTATTCTTAAAATTAATTATATTGGATTAAATCTAGTTTTAAATTAAAACTCTATTCAAACCCTAAATCCCCAATTTTAAATCCTAATTTCAATAACCCTAACCCCTTCTACCCAACATACACACACACACACACGATGACTATGCATCATGTTAGGTTTTTCTATGCTTTTTTATATTATAATTTAATTAATCATGCTTAATTATTGAGTGTTTTTGTCCTTATGTCATATATTATTTTCAACTCTTTGATTTTGATCTATTTTGTAGAAAATGGTGGAAAAAGAAGTAAAAAGCACAAAACAAGCATGAAAGAAGAAAGGAGCTTAAAGGGTAAAGCAGAGAAGATAAGAAACAGCGGAGAGCGCCATTGGCGCTACGGTTGCCCCAACAACACTAACACCAGGAGAGCACCTTTGGCGCTACGCTTTTCTCAAAAGTGTTCCTCAGCATTAGAAGAGCGCCTTTGGCGCTACGTTTGTTCCAAGAGCGCCTGCGATAGTGAAGTGGGAAAATTTAGCCGGTGACGCATAAGCGTGGGTAACGCGTACGCGTGGAAGAGCGCCTTTGACGCTAACGCTACGCCTTTGACGCCAACGCTGAAGACCACACACACGCATGGATGAAGCGTATGCATACGCGTGAGTGCACGAGTGCTAACGCTGCAGAAAAATGCTACGCAAACCTGGAAGCCTCATCTTGGTTCAAATGCATTCCAAGTCCACCCTAAACTCAAGCAAGCAAGCCCACAATTGTCAACCAATCAAGGCCACAAGAATCATCTAGAATAGTTAATTTTTATTTAATTGTAATTTTTTTTGACTTTCATTTGAGTTTGTAATTTAGGCTAGCTTATAAATAGGTTTTAGTTTCATAGAATTGTGAGAGGACTCTTGGCTGGAAACACATTTTGGAGGGGTCTTCGGACCTTCTCTCCGCATTTCTCTTCTCCTCCACTTTCTTACTTTGTAAATATTATAGTTATGAATTACTAACTCTTTCCATTGGGAAAGAGAGCTCTATTGCAATTCAATGGGTTGATGTATTTTCATTCTTCATCTTCAATTCTTCTTTTATTGTAGAGTATTTGTCCTTTATAGATCTAATTACTACCGAGAGGGGATTGGATCTACTTGAATTACATGTGAACCTTAAGAAAAGGATCATGGAATTTAGTTTGAGGTTCTTCTCTCATAATCCTCTTGATCAATACATTCTTAGTTGGTATGTGAGATGTAACCACTTTGAATTGAGATCTTGAGAGTTGTATGGCCTTTAAATCAGAAATTAAACTTCATCTCTTCTCATGACCAATTAGATCAAGAGATTGGCAATTGTTTATGTTAAGAGAAATCAAATCACCAAGAGATTGGGGTTTGGTTACTTATGATTTGCCAAGAGATCAATAATTGTATGATTGAAGAAGAGATGAGAATGGTTGATCCTAAAAGAGCAATATCTCTTGATCCCAATGCTTTTATTTTAATTTTACTTCTAGTTATTTACCTTTCCGTCATTTACTTTCTTGCACTTTACTTTCTTTTCTGGTTGCCCATCACTCTAAATTAAACCGTCTAACTAGAATAATCAACTAACTATTGATTGCTTAATCCTTTAATCCTCGTGGGATCGACCTCACTCTTGTGAGTTTTATTATTTGATACGACCCAGTATACTTGTCGGTAGTTATACGTGAAATTAATTTTTCCATATCACCACACACACGTAACCCTCCTCCTCCACATCCATGCATCCCTCAATCTGACACGTTCACTCACTTTCACTACCTCTTACCCCACCCATCACCCCCTTTCACTCCTAAGTCCTAACACACACACGGTTGGAACCTGGAAAAGAAAAGAAAAGAAAGGGAAGAGAGAGTGGGATCCGAGAGAAGAGAGGGAAAAGCGTCACCAGAGGGGGCTTAGCACCGTCGCCGACTCTGTTCGTCGGATCCTGCTGCGCCGTCGCCATCGTCTGTCACACTGCCACCCTGCCATGTCACAATCGAAGAGTAGAGCCGCGAGGAGAAAGAGTTCATGAGCGAGAGAGAGAGCGACGTGGAGGATGAGAGTCGTGAGCTTGGGACCGCTGCCTCCTCGCGCCGGTCACCGCCGCTGTCGGTGAAGAGGAGCCGTCGCGCTCCGCCAATGACCAGCCGCTGTCGAGCTTCGAAGAGAGAGAAAAAGACAGTACGCGAAGATGAGAGAGAGAGAGAGAGGGGAAGCCGATCCAGTCACCGCCGCCGCACCCAGTCGCCGTCATCGTCACGGGAGCTCATCACTGTCACTGGCAGGAGTCGCTACCGCTGTTGTTGCTGAAGCCACCGTCTCCATCAGTTGCTCAGCCTTGTCTCTATTTTTGGTTCCCCTTTTGTGTGCCGAAGTCACTGCTGCCGTGATGGTGGCCATGGTGTTGCTTGTGCTTAAACAAAGTTGTTACTGCTGCTGCTACATTCCTCTATTCTTTCCAAGTTTTAGTAAGTTGTCCTTGTTCCAAAATCCTCATTGTTATCGTTCTATTTTCATGGTTGATCAAGAATGTTGAGATGTTAATATGTTAGGGTTATGTCAATACCATTTGAAAATTGTTCGATGGCATTGCTGTTACTGATTTGGTTTAAAGTTGTTGCTGCTGCTGCGAGTTGGAACGAAGTTAAAGTCATGCTTAATTTTGTGGATTTCGACTAGCTGAGGTAGGGGATATTTTATTAAATTAAATATTTTAAACTTTGAATGCCTAAGAAGTTTACTGAATTATTGCAAATATATGAATGTTTGATCTGTGATGGATTTTGGATGCGGAGTAGAAGTGTGACTGGTTGTGTCTCTTGGTGGTTTTATGTGGTTTGAGATCTTTGTTAAAAGAACGTGTATTTTGGTGTGAAAGTTTACTAAAAATGTACTGGGTGCTTGTAATTGTGAAAGCATGTTTTGTTCCTTGTTTGAAATATGTTTGAATGATAATTATGAAGACACTAGGTAACGCTAATTTTGGTTTTTAAGATTGATTTTGAGTTAAGATCGTGACTGTGACTAAATTATTGGAAATTCTGATTCTAATTTATTATGTTAGATGGTGGTTATTGAATTGTTTGTTTGATTAGGTTGTGATTGTTGTTAATTGAATATGCTTGTTTGATTGGGTATTGTTGTATTGAATGTTAAAGTGAACCGTTGGTTACTAAACTGAAATAAAGTAGGTTGATTATTGAGAAAATGAGGGAGCCCGGAGGGGTGTTGAAGTCTAATTTTTAAGAAAATGTTTTATCTGAATTTTTGTAAAAGTATACGAAAAAGTAATTTTGTTTTGAAAAACTGATTTAAATATGTATTTACATTAAGAAGCGAACTTTGTATTAAAAATCTGATTTACAAGCTTATTTTGAGAAATGATTTTGAAATTAAACCTGGTTAGCTTTTAGATTTGTAAAATGATTTGGCATTGGATTTGGAATGTCTGATGTATCAAGGATGATCTTTGAGAATCGAAAATGATTTGGTCGGGACCCTGGAAGGGTGACATAGTCCGAATTTTAGAGGAAATGCTGCCGAAATTTTTATAAAATTTGGGACTTTATTTGAAATGCTATTTTAAAAGATTTGGTTTTGGAAAGTAAAATTATTTGAGACTTATTTAGTTGGGAAAAGATTTATTTTATTTTGAATTCGATTTATTAAGAAAAGTATAATGTTTTAAATTCTATCTTTTGGGAAAGGGATTTGGTTTAAGTAATGATTTGAGTTAAGTTTATTAAGGAAAGAAATCTCTACCACAGTCCACAGGAGAGCAGAGAATAAAGATTAAAAGAACGTATTAACTAAAAGGGTCTCTACCACAGGAGAGCAGAGGCCAATGATAAAAAAAAGCTTTAAAAGGTTGTCTGCCACAGGAGAGCAGATGCGACTTTGTTCGGGCCTTAGTGCCAAATGTATAGTGGGGACGCCCACAGACTGAGAACTGTTTTTCAGATGTAAGCACATTGAAAGTCACACTGTATGCGCTTAGATGTAAGACTTATAAGCACACAGTATGCATCTGGAAAGCCATATCTGGGAATCGTGCCCGGGTAATGTCGGGAGGGGGTAGGCAACCGACACATGAGCTCATGGTCTGCGTTAGGAATAGACATGCATCATGTTGTTTACATATTTGCATTTGATTGTGTTTGCTTATCTAGTTTCTCTGTGATTGTGTTGTTTGTCTTATCGCAATTTGTTTGTGTGTTGATCTGTTCTTGTGCTATTAGTTAGTATATTGAGGTGACTATGAACTGAGGCTGTGATTGAGATTTGCTTAAGTTCGGAAATTTAAAGAAGGTAATTAATTATATAAAGTAAAAGTAAAAATTATTTCCAAAGGTTTAATATAATTGTTTTACTGAGTAAGTTAATTATTTGCTTTAAATTCATTACTTTTGCGGCATTTCCATTCCCTACTGAGAACGTGTGGATTGTTTTCACCCCAAAATCTTCCACCCTTTCAGTGACAGGTTCGAAGATCCAGTATGAAGCTGCAGATGATTAGTAGATTTACTTGTGATACCTGTTGTTTTTATAGAGTTCCCTCACCCTTGTTGCTTTAGATTTTATTTTATACAGAGGGATAGGAACTGTATCTGAGTCTCATTTGAATTCTTTTGTATAATATTTATTATTATTATTAATAATTATGTGATTATTATTACTTGTGTTCTTTGATGTATGATTTTGATTAATGAGAAATAAAATTTTCTGGCATTTTCTTAAAAATTGAAACACGATATCGAACTAAAGGCTCAATATTAAATAGTAAATAAGGAAAACAGGTCAGTAACGTCTCACTTTTGGTACGATCATGATGTGCTGAAAGTTAGGGTGTTACATTGTTGCTGTCATTTTGTGACTCAAATTTTTTTTTCACTAAAGATAGGGAGATTCGATTTCGCGATCTCTTAGATGAGTATGGAAAGATTATGCTATTTGAGCTATAACTCATTGGCTTGTGACTCAACTTTATAATAAGATTTCATGATTTAATATAAATATAATAAATAAATGTTTAATATTGATGGTCAATTTTTAATAAAGTAAGATATTTTGGTTGGTACATTATAAAAGTTTTTTGTTGTTACGAGTTATATTGTTATGAGATATATTAAGAGATGAAAATTTCTTAAAAAAGTTTTTTATGTGTGAGATAAATAGATTAAAAGTTAAAAAAAATATTATTAAAACACATTTTGTTTTGCATAAAAAATTATTTTATATGACTATTGTTTTTGCTGGTAAAGGGTCTATTTGAGGTATAACTCGTTGCAGAAGGAGAGACATCATCTTATCTTCTCAATAGATGAGATATACATCGAACTTTAAAGAACATCAAACACGGTGAATGCCTGCAAAAGGTCCTTAATGTTACCCCTCATTTTCTTTTTCCACGTGTTATTCTTCCTTTTTGTTGGACATCGGCCATGGCGGATAGCATCTCCGTCCTCTACCAACCCATGTTAAAGTATTAGCAATGAATGCTACACTGCAAGCTGAAAATCAGAAGATGAACGATCTATTAGCTCAATGCAAGAATAGTCGTTAGGATGATAAAAATTGCAAAAATATCAATAATGGTAATTTTCACGAGGACGTATCTCAGAAACCAACACTATGGTAGAGGTTACTCCAACCAGAGCAAAACAATCTTCCAATCTCTTCTTTGAAGACATCATGAGATTTCAATTTCCTACCAACTTTACTCTCCCAACAATCCTCAAATCATATGAGGGACTTGGTGATCCGAACTTATATGTCACAAAATTCTATTCTATGATGCTGTTGAATGGTATCTCTAGCCCTATTTTTTACTACAAGAAAAACACTGAATACCGTCCGAATTGCTGTCGGAAAAATGGATAAAATCTGACGGTACAATGCTTATTGTCAGATTTTGTGTCGGTATTTATCCGACAGAATAAACTTCGTTTGTAACAAATTACCGTTAGATTTATGCGTCGGACGGTAATTTGCATTGGATTTACGATGGAATATTGTTATCAAGAAAACAAAATCTATTTAACGTCACCGGTAGAAATTTTTCGACAATAACATTGGCACCATATCATACATCTTCGCGCCATCTTACTAGCGGATTAATCCGATGGTAATGCCGATGGAAATATTTCTTAATTTCTTTTTGAAAATTGGTTGTGTTGTTATCGTCGGTATATTCCGATGGTAGTTATTTTTATTTTTTTAATAATCTTTTCCATCTATCTATATTGTACCCTAATAATTAATAATTGAAACAATGCTTTAAACCTGATGTGAAATATCAAATATACAAATTAAAAATAAGGAATAATGGTAATTAAAATATCTGAATCAATGCTAATTATATTACATTCTTCTCAAAGTTTGGTAAAGAAATACATATGATAGAACTATATTTACATTAATCCTATTCAGATTCATCATCTTCTTCCTCTGGTTCACCATCCTCCCCTTCTGAGATAGTTTTCTGATCATCGAATTCATCTTCCTCTTCTTTGTTGCCATCGACCCCGTCTTCTTCTTGAAGATTGTCATCTTCTAGTTGTAGTGCGTTGTCATCTATTCCAAGGATAATGATGTCATCATCCATAGCAGCTGACCTAGGGGTGATCGGCTCATCAGTATCAACCACCATTTTCAAATGAGTTAGGTCATCAATCTGGTAAGGTTCCTGAGCCTCTATCCCATCATCAGACTCGTTGTGGCCTCTTGGTTTAGTTTTAACCACAACCACCCAACTATACTTGTATGAATCCGGATAAGTAAAAAAGTATAGCTATCATGCATTTTAAGGTAGAATAAAAAGATCGTAGTGCCTATATTTTTTGTTACATTAGCGTTAATGATATCGTAGTGATAAACCCCATTTTAAGGTTTATCTTGTGCATAATTGAGTGGATTTTATCTACTAAACTCACACTTATTCATATGATTTGCATGTTTTATATTTTCCTTCTTAATTTTGTGCTATGATTGAAAACATGCTTCTTTGGCCTTAAATTTGCTAATTTTAATCCTTTCCTATTACCATTCGATGCCGTGATATGTTTGTTAAGTGCTTTCAGGGTTTATAGGGCAGGTATGGCTTAGAGGATAGAAAGGAAGCATGAAAAGTGGAAGGAAAACAAGAAACTGAAGGAATTGCTAAGCTGTCAACCCTGACCTCTTCGTACTAAATTGACCATAACTTGAGCTACAGAGGTCCAAATGAGGCGGTTCTAGTTGCGTTGGAAAGCTAAAATCCGGGGCTTCAAAATGATATGCAATTTGTCATAGTTGCCATGAAGTTAAGCAATGTGCACGCGTGCATCACGCGTACGCATGACCTCGCAAAAGTTCAGCAACGCGTACGCGTGGGCGACGCGTACGCGTGACAGAGCCACATGCTGGACGCATCAGAAAATGCTGGGGGCAATTTCTGGGCTCTTTTTAACCCAATTTTCAGCCCAAAAAACACATATTAGAGGCTGCAGAGTGGAGGAATCATGCATTCTAGGTTTTAGGGTTCTTAGGTTTAATTCTTCCCAATTTCAGATTTCTATCTCAGTTTAATTAGTTTCTCTTCTACTTTTATTTGTCTTAGCATTCTAGTCTATTTAATTCCCTTGTTGATTACTTTATATTGCCAATTTAGTTTATGAATTCTCATGTTAGATTTGATTTTCCATTTATTGCAATTTAAGGTATTTCATATTTATTGCTTCTTCTATTATTTGTTAGTCATTGATGTTTGCAATTGGTTATTTGGATCTAATATTCCTTGCTAGTTTTCTATGTTTTTATGTTATGCCTTCCAAATGTTTGATAAAATGCTTGATTAGATTTTAGTGTAGATTTCCCTCCTCTTGGCTTTGGTTGAGTAATTGGAGACTCTTGAGTTATCAAACTCCTTTGTTGGTTGATAATTGAAAGTTGCTAGTGGATTTGGATCCCTCTAAAGCTAGTCTTTCCTTAGGAGTTGACTAGGACTTGAGGAATCAAATTGATTCATCCACTTGGCTTTCCTTCATAGTTAGAGGTTAACTAAGTAGGAGCAATGGACAATTGATGTCACAATTGATAAGGATAGCTAGGATAGGACTTCTAATTCTCATACCTTGCCAAGAGCTTTCTTAGCTATTAGTTTACTTTCTTGCAATTTACTTTTCTTGTTCCTTATTCAAAATCCCAAAAAGATACTTTTCCATAACCAATAATAACTACACCTCCCTGCAATTCCTTAAGAGACGACCCGAGGTTTGAATACTTTAGTTATTATTTTTATTGGGGTTTGTTACTTGTGACAAACAATTTTTTTTATGAAAGGATTATTTGTTGGTTTAGAAACTATACTTGCAACGAGAATTCATTGAGGAATTCTAAACCGTCAAAAATCTGTTCATCAAAATGGCGCCGTTGCCGGTGTATTGCAAACATGTGCCTTATTATTAGTTATTGTGAATATTGTGAATAATTTTGCTTTTTCGTTTCTTTGTTAGTTGTTTCTAGTTTTAGGAGTTTATTCTCATTAGTTTCTTATTAGTTTTTGTTTTTAATTTCTTTTGTTACTATGAATTCTCACCCCTTTGGCTATGAGTTTGGTTCAAATTATGTTGTAGTGAATGGAAGCTATAATGAGAACATGCATCAAGGTTGGAACAATCAAAGATGGGAGGAGCCACAAGGATTTGATCAACCCTTTTGGCAACAACCTCCTCCAATGTGCCATGGGCAACGACCATTCTACGATGCATCCCAAGACAATGATTATGGTGGACTTTTTCTTGACAACCAACCTCCACTAAATTACTATGGTCAAGAGCCATTCTAGGGTGCATACCAAGACGATGGATATGGTGGACCCCCTTGTAGTTACCAACAAGCCCCACCATATGCTTATGAACCACCTCCTCACCATAGCTTTGAACCACTATACTCATAAGCCCCTTTCCACCATTCACCTCCATATGACCCTAACCCTTATCCACCACACCAACCACCATACGAACCATATGAACCATACCTAGAACCACCACCTCAACATACACCATCTCCATACCCTTATCAAGAAGAACCACTTCCGTATTATGAGCCCTTTTCCCCAACAAATGAACCTTCTTATCCACCCCAAGCTCCCATAGATGATACCTTTAGTGTTATTTGCCAAGGGTAACAGGAGCTTCAAACCACACTTACCTTTGCTCTCACTGGTCTCACCTCTACTCTCCAAGATCTTATATCCCGTGTGGATCCATCCTTTACTCCCAATACTCAACCCTCAAGCTCTGTTGCACTTACTTTTAACCCTTATCCATCAATCCAAGAGCAACATGATCCCAATTATGCTATTGTCATGGAACAAGAGAGAAAGGATCGTCTTAGGGACGTAATAGATCGGGTTCATGCATACATACTTCTAGAGAAGCAAGAAGAGGCCCAAAAAGTGGAGGTAGGAGAGACCATTGAAGAAAGTTGTCAAGAGGTAGAAGTGATCAAGGAGGAGATAGATTTTGTACTAGAGCAAGTGGAGAAAACCGAACTTATCAAGGAAGAGGAAGTGGTTGAGAACTTAGTAGATACGGAACCTCCATGGGAAACTCAAGTCATAGAGCCTCCTTCCAAGACGTTTGAATTTGATGTTGAGGAGGGTGTACAACCTCCAAGGCATATCATGGTTGAAGAGGAAGAGGTTAATGTTGCAGAAGCATGTCAAGAGGTGGAGATCATCAAAGAGGAGCCCAAGAAAGTGCAGCATACATTGGCAAGTCCACCACTGGAGATACTTCCTCCCAAGCCATTACCATCCAACACAACATTCAAGTGGTTAAAATTCTTATCCTTAAACTATACCTTCCCACTTGAATATGGTCTGCTTGAAACGGATGGACAACTTAGAGCTATCTGCGGTTTTAAGAGTAAAAGGGAGATGGTTAGCGGTTGGCAACAGCATCCTAGGTTCGTTTTGGTTGGAAGCTCAAGGCCTAATTGCAAGGGTTGGTATAATTCTCAATTCATTGGGTCTAAGAGGGTGTTTGAGTGCTTAAATGAGAATTCCAAGGCTAAACCACCCGGATGAAATCATGATGATGAACTTGAAGACGGGTGTGGAAACAAGATTTGAGATCCCGACATACAAGAGGATTAATTTTGGGAGCTCGAAGCTTGTGAAGAACTTCATCAAGGCCTGATGAATGCACTTGGAGATGTTAGAGCTTATTGGAAGTCCAAGCATTGGTGAAAGTTTCAAGATGAGTTCAAGCACAAGCCACCATGACCCAGAGCTCATAGAATGTCCAACTTAAGGATAATAACTAAAAGTGCTAGGTGGGAGACAACCCACCATGGTATGATCTTTCCTTTTTATTAGTTTTAATTTATTTCTGTCAATTTTAGTTTCTAGTTCTGCATATTTACTATTATTCTGCATATTAAAAAAAATAAAAAGGGAATCGACGCGCAAGCGTCTACAACGTGCACGCGTCGTATATGTATGCGCAAATGAACAGAGAGTTGCGATGGAGACATGCGGGAGGGGTACGTGGTGCACAAGCCACTGCACGCGTACGCGTGCCTCATGCGTACGCGTCCTCTACATATTCGCCAATCCACGGGTAAGCGTCAGCGACGCGTACGCGTGGGTTTGCCAATCGGCGTTAAAGGATGCTTGAACAGAGAGTTGTGATGCCATGCTGCTAGAATCACGCGAGTAGTTATGCGTACGCGTGACCGACGCTCACGTGTCAGTGTTCATGTTTGGCCACCGCATGGCTAATTCAGTTTTCACGCTTACGCGTGATGCACGCGTACGCGTCGCGTCCTGTTTTTCATTCCCTTCTCCTTTCTTCTATCCTTTCTCCTTCTTTCCTCCTCCTTTCTTACTTTCTTCTTCTTCATTTCTTTAACCTCTCACCCTTACTCTCTTTCATTCTATTTTCCTTATTGGTTTACATACCTTCACTCATTGCATTTTAATTTTGTGCATGTTTTCTTTTTCTTTTCTAAATCTGATACTTTCTCTTCGGTGTTGAATGTTCTTATTCAACTATTACATCTTTTCTTGCATTATTTTGGAGCTCAGTGACTTTTTTTACATTGTTGGGTGATATTATTTATCTGTCAATGCCAATATTTTATCATACCTGTATTTCTTTTGCATTGACATGAATTTATATTGTCTTTCATTACTGTTCCGAGGGTTACCTGAAGCTGTAGGTCGATCTCGGACGAGATCTTCAGTACTGATCGGAGCTGACGTGTTCGGCTGGTGAGTGGTGACCGGAACTGTCGTGTCCGACTTGTTGAACTGGCTATGCGGCTGATCCTCTATCACCGGAGGGTGGGGGTACCTGCAAGGAACTCCGATGCTTAAGTTAGCAAGGGTATTAAGTAGGTTTTTAGTAGAATCAGAGTATGAATTATACCTGGGTGCTCCAGTATATTTATAATATTTGTAGAGTGATCTTTCTGGGGATAAGATAGTTATCTTATCTTATCTAAGAGTGAAGTCATCTTATCTTCAAGGGAACCGCCCTTATCTCTATAGGCTTGGGTTGCCTTTGGATTTGGGTCGTGTTCCTCTGTTTGGGCCCTTTTTGGGCTTTCCTGGTGATTTGGTTGAGCTCTTTGAGAAGAGGTCAGATAATTCTGACCTGAAGAGGTCAGTCGACTTGTCGTCAAACATCCCGGGTCGGACAGCTCGACCTAGGGTACAAACAGTGCCCCTGCTCGAGTGTGGTCTTCCTTTTGAGGTCAAGTCCTTAGTTTTAGGTCTTCTATCCTTCTCTGGTGAAGCCGAACTCGAGCATTTTGTCGACTTCTTCTTTGTAGAGTTTCCCTTTGAATGCGGAACATTTTCTTTAATTTTTTGAAACAGGCGTTCCTTTATTCTTTTGAAACGCGCGTCTCTCTGTCTTGGGAACGTGTGAGGGTTTAATAACCCATTAATTCTTTCCTTTGCTATTTTTCCCCCTTTCTTCATTTTGAATTTAGTTTTTTCAAAGATTTGGCTTCCGTTTCTTCTTCTCCTTTGCTCACTGTAACTCCACTCTTCTTCGTTTTTCTGTATTTGCCTGAGCCCCTTTTTCACGCTTCCTTTCGTGGCGTCATTGGTGGTTACTAGGGCTTCCTTTGTTCGATAGGCTTTTCTGGATTTTGCCTCTTTGCCTTCAAATTTTTTGGCGCTTCCTCCTCTTTCAGGTTGGTTCTTCTTTCTTTGACTTCTTTCATCGTTCTTCCTTTATGCTTGCATTGTTCTATTCTTGGTAAAGTTTTGATCTGGCTTAACTTTGTGTTGGAAAGTTTGAACCTTTTTGTATCATTGTGCATTTACTTGTTACTGCTCTGGGAGTATCTTTTAGTTTTGAAATGGTCCTTTTAGGGCTTCTACGTGCCGTTTATTTGTTTTTTTATTTGTGCTCCTCTTCTATGGACTGCATGTTGTTACTGAGGCTTATGAACCTGTTTGCTTCCTCAAAAGATTGCTCCTTTGATGATTTTTGTCATGTTGGTAGTTTTGCTGATGAACTTCGTAGAAAATAACACTTTTTCTGGTGGCTTGTTTTGATTTTCTTCGTGTCGTTGCTTGTTTGGAAGGGATTATTTTTCTTCGCTAAGAGTTTTTGTTAGGGTGTAGCCTCGTAGGCTCTTTTTTGAGTCCTTACTCTATCCCTGCCTCCAAAGGATGCCCCTAGACCTTGGTGTATGTCTTGGGGTTTTCCTTTTACTATTTGCATTGCTCTGAGTCATGTTTGACCGAGTTGTTTTGATTTTGCCCGAGCTATTTTGGTTAGTAATCCATTTTCTTTTTCTTGTTGTAGGACTAGTTGGCCATGTCTTTTCGCAAAAACATTATTGAGACGTCTTCTAAGGTTCCTGAGGGGATGTCCGACTGGTTGGACTCCCTTGTGTTGCTGTGTGTTTCTCTAGCTAACTCTGAATTCTGTGCGGAGCTTAGAAAACATCATCGAATCTGTAATAGTAGAGATCAAGAGAACAACTATGAATTGATAGCACCTGATTCTGATGAAAGGGTTTGCTTCCCTGTTCTGACCCAGGGGGAGCGTCCCTTTTTTTATGCATACGACTTATTTTTTAGCCAGATGAACATCACCCTTCCTTTCACTCCTTTTGAGACCGACCTGTTGTGGTCGTGTAACGTAGCTCCATCTCAGCTTCATCCGAACTCATGGGGATTTATCAAAATTTTTCAATTGGTTTGTCAAGAATTTAATGTCAAACCTTCTTAAACTCTATTTCTGTACCTCTTTGTGTTGACCAAGCCTGGGACTAACAAAAAGAAAACTTCTTGGATTTCTTTTAGGTCTACCCAGGGACACAAAGTTTTTTCCATGTATGATGAGTCTTTCAGGGATTTTAAGAATTACTTTTTTAAGATCCGAGGTGTTGAAGGAGCTCGTCCTTTCTTTTTGGATGAGAATGGTGAGCCCAACTTTCCCTTAGAATGGCAGAGGAATGTAGTGGTATCTAGGTATACTTGGGAGATGTTGGACGAAGTTGAGCAAGCTTTTGTAACTATGTTGGAAGAAAACTAGGGGCAGCCTCCCCATCTTGATACTAAGAAATTCTTAGGAAATCCTTTACTTCTCCGAACTGAGTTGGGTAGGGGTCGACTTCCTTGATATTTGCCGTATTTGTTTATTTTGTCGAGTTCATTCTTCTTTCTTTCTGGTTGATGAGTTGGTTTTCTTTGTGTATTTTCAGAGATGGTTAAAAATAATGACTCCATGAGGGCCTTTAAGAAAGTGAGGAAGGCTACAGCTGCCCAAAACATCTCCGCCAAAGTGGTTGGGGAAGGATCCTCTCATGCTCTGCCAAATCAGCCAGTACCGAGCTCTCCAAGACCGAGGAGGATGATTGAAAGAACGAAACTCTCGCGCGATCTAGAATTTTCACAAAAATATAATCGCGTTGTAAGTATAGCTTCTAGACCGACAAGAATTCCTTTCTTACAAAAGTTTTCTTTGTCACTTAAGCAAACCCAATAAAAATAAATAACCGAAGTATTCAAACCTCGGGTCGTCTTCTCAAGGAATTGCAGGGAAGTATGATTTATTATTGGTTATGGAAAACAATATTTTTGTGTTTTTGGAAAAGGTTTGAATGAGAAAAATAGATTGCAGGAATTAATATATCAATAGCTAATAAAACTCTTGGCACGGTATGAAAATTAGAAGTCCTATCCTAGTTATCCTTATCAATGGTGATGAGAATTATATTTTGATCCCCACTAAGTCAACCTCTAACTATGAAGGTACGTCAAGTGGATAAATCAATTTAACACCTAAAGTCCTAGTCAACTCCTAAGGAAAGACTAGAGTTATAGGAATTTAAATCAATCAGCAAAGATAACAATTATCAGTCACGATGAGTTTGACAACTCAAGAGTCACCAATTAATCAACCAAAGCCAAAAGGGAAAAATCTAAATTATTTATATAAATAAAGGAAAGCAATCATAATTCTGAAATACCTCAAATTATATTAAATAGAAAATCAATCTAAACATAAAGAGTTCATAAACTAAATTGAGAAAATAAGTAAAAGGAACATTGAACCTGTGATGAAGAAGAAATAATCCTAAATCCTAAAACTAAATCCTAAGAGAGAGGAGAGAGCCTCTCTCTCTAAAAACTACATCTAAATTATGAAAAGTGAATAATGGAAGACTTTTTATGAATGGATGCATTCCCCCACTTTATAACCTCTAATATGTGTTTTCTGGACTTAGATCTGGGCCCAAAGGGTTTCAGAATTTGCTGGGGGCGTTTTCTGCAGTTTCTGCACGTGGCGTCTGTCACACGTCCGCGTGGGTCACGCGGTTGCGTCATCTGGGAGTTTTCCTTGTCACGCGTTCGCTTCGGTCACGCGTATGCGTCAATTGCGTTCTGCTCAAGGCACGCGTCCACGTCAGTCATGCATTCGCATCGATGCCTTTTTGCGCTAGGCATGCGGCTGCGTCGTCCATGCGTTCGCGTCACTGTCTTTTTCTTCAAAACTCCATTTTTGTGCTTTCCTTCCAATTTTGTATGTTTCCTTTCTGTCCTCTAAGCCATTCCTGCCTTGGGAGATCTGAAAATACTTAACACACAAATCACGACATCGAATGGTAATAAAGGGTAATTAAAATTAATATTTTTAAAGCATAGAAAACATGTTTTTCACATACATCACATAATAAGGAAGGAAAAGTAAAACCATGCAATTTACATGAATAAGTGGGTGAGGGATTGAATAAATCACTTGAATCGGGCACAAAATACATCATAAAATATGGGTTTATCAACCTCCCCACACTTAAACAATAGCATGTCTTCATGCTAAATCCAAGAAAAAGTAAGGCAAAGTGGTGGAATTTCATGCAATGCAATCTATCCTCAATGCAAACTACCTAAATGAGTCATGCAATTCTAGTTATTATTCACTTGTATATAAAGCTTACATGTAGTTAAATCAATTCATATCTTCAAGGAATCATATATGCATAGCCAAACCCCTAGATAATGTTAAAGCATGTTTACAATTGAGATGGGTAAAAGTATTTCACAAACTTGTAAGACAATTAACAATTAAGCAGAGATATATGATGATGAGCTATTGAACCCTCACTGGATTTTTGTGTTTACTCTCTAGTCACTAAGTGTTTATTGGGTTAATCACTCTACTCTTTTTCTATCCCTGCTTTCTAAAACTTTGTTCTTCATCTAACCAATTAACAGATATGGAATACAGACATACAAAAATCATGAGGTCTTTTTTGAGGTTGTAATGGGGCCAAGGTAAAGGTAAGGGTATATGTATAAGGCTAAGTGAGCTAACAAAGTGAATCCTTGATTAGTCTAAGATCTCACCTAACATACATACTTTATATAATTTAAAGTTCCTTTAACTATCCAAATTTTTCCACTTTGTATTACAGGCTCATGCACTAATTTTAGTTTTGAAATTTTGTCCCATGTACATTGATTTTTATTTTGCTTTTGGGGAATTTTTGTATCCCCTTATTTGAGTACTGAAAATATAGAATTATTATTATTATTATTGTTATTATTATTATTATTATTATTATTATTATTATTATTATTATTATTATTATTATTATATATATATATATATATATATATATATATATATAATCTATGCACATGGTAATTTAGTTATTTTGATTTCACATGAGCATGCTTTCCAAATCTCTGAAATAACATTTTAAATCTCTACTTTGTTTCTATCATCCCATGTTCCCATAAAATTCCCCACACTTAAATTGTACACAATATCTATCTTAAGCTAACCAAGGATTCAACTTGGGATTTTTATTTTGTTTTTCTGCTTAAGGCTAGTAATGTGGTTATAGAACAAGAGGGGATTAAAAAGCTCAAAGGGGATAACAAGGGTGATGTAAAAGGTAGGCTAAATTGGGATAAGTGAGGAAAAATTCAAATGATGGCCTCAATCATCTCTTGGTATGTATCTATATTCTATATTGGACATATAGATTAAAACAAAGTAAAGAACATCAGAATGAAAAAGAAGGTCAAAACACACAGGAATGAAATTTATGGTTTGAATGTAAGCATACAATTAAGCTCAAAACTCACAGGATGTGTGTTCTCCAGCTCAAAAACCATATATCAGTTATGTATGTCATGCAAATAGAATTCAAGAGTTCCCATTATTCTCAATGTAAATATTAGGGTGGCTTTTAAAAATCTTAGTGTTCCTCCTTGATGAAATGTTGTTAACTAACTAACATGTAATGCTATATATACAAGGTGTGTGGATTGTATTAATTTACTAAAATTTCTAGTTTACTCCTTTTTATTTTCAATTAAACCAAACTAATGTATGCTAAAAGGGTAAACTATACTAATTAATCCACATATTCTATAACTAATAAGTTTAGAATTGCAAACTAAACTAAATGTCTAAGATATAAACTAAAGTGCAAAATGTGAAAATAGACTAAAAATACAGCAAAAGAACAATGTGCAAGTACTGAAAGATAAAAATAAAAATAAAAATACAGAAAAATAAACAAAATAAGATAGAAGAGTCTGTAGTAGTTCACCAAAAAGATAAGCCAGGGATGGCGACCTCCCCACACTTAAAATATAGCATCATCCTCGATGCTCACTCAAGCTGGGTGTGAAGAAGCGTCATCACCGGAAGGATGTGCTACTGGTGTCTCTACGGTAGGCTGAATATCTGCAGGCTGGATAAGTGTAGGAGGATCGGTCTGCTACAGTGGAGGCTCTGACTGTAGAGAAATCTACAGGTCTGCGGCCTGGATCTGGTGTGGCTCCTCATGCCGTGGCACAGCCTGCTCTGGTCCTGCCTGCTCAGCCTGGGCATGTGTCTTCGCCTCATGGTCGCTCGCCTCCGCCTCAGATGTATCAGAAGGGGTGTCAGGCTCGAAGGGGATGTCGCTGCCGGATCGGATCATCAACTTAAGGTGCTCATAGCGCCACTTGTTACGACGTTCCATATGATCCAGGCGGGCAAATAGTCGATGCACCAGATGATAAATGGGCTCAGGAGCAGGTATATGTGCAGTGGATGAGGATGGTGCAGCAGTGGAGGCAGATGGGGCAGCTGAAGATGTGGCTGCCTCACCAGAAGAGGTGAGGAATGGGGGTATGTAGCCTAAAGCCTGAAACTTCCTACTGTGAGGAATGATCTTCTTGCAGTCTGCAGCAGTCGGCTTCGCATCAGCCAGCTCCCAAAGTACGTCAGCTCGGCGGCCTAGATGGGTGATCAAATAAGGGAAAGAGAGAGTGCCTCTGACATGGACCCTGGCCATGTAATGCCTGATGAAACGTGGAAGATACAGGTCCTTACCCTCCATCACACACCAGATGAGGGTGATCATAGCAGCGGGCAGCTCTCTCTCATGAGTGCTTGGCATCACATAGTTGCTCAGAATCTGGTGCCAGAGCCGAGCCTCATCATTCAGGTAAATCAGCTTGATTCCCTTAGGCATTGCTGTATTCTTTCCCATGACCCATGGGACAGTGGGATCAAGGGCTATTCTCTACTTGACAGCTGGTGCACAAAATTGTAATGTCAATGTTCACATTACTCTCTTACAACTTCGCACAACTAACCAGCAAGTGCACTGGGTCGTCCAAGTAATACCTTAGGTGAGTAAGGGTCGATCCCACGGAGATTGTTGGCTTGAAGCAAGCTATGGTTGTCTCGTAACTCTTAGTCAGGATATAATATCAATAATAATTTTTAGTTTGAATTGTAAAAAAGTAAAAAAGGGCAGAACACAAATTATACTTGTATGCAGTAATGGAGAATATGTTGGAGTTTTGGAGATGCTTTGTCTTCTGAAATTAGGCTTTCCTCTGTCTTTTTGTTCACGCACGCACGTCCTCCTATGGCAAGCTGTGTGTTGGTGGATCACTGTTGTCAATGGCTACCATCCTTCCTTTCAGTGAAAAGGGTCCAGGTGCGCTGTCACCGCACGGCTAATCATCTGCAGGTTCTCAATCGTTCCGGAATAGGATTTACTATCCTTTTGTGTCTGTCACTACGCCCAACACTCGCGAGTTTGAAGCTCGTCATAGTCATTCAATCCCTGAATCCTACTCGGAATACCACAGACAAGGTTTAGACTTTCCGGATTCTCTTGAATGATGCCATCAATTTAGCTTATACCACGAAGATTCTGATTAAGAGATCCAAGAGATATACATTCATTCTACGGTGGAACGGAAGTGGTTGTCAGGCACGCATTCGTGGGGGAATGATGATGAATGTTACGTTCATCACATTCATGTTGAAGTGCGAATGGATATCTTAGATAGGAACACGCATGTTTGAATGAAAAACAGAAATACTTGCATTAATTCATCGAGAGACAGCAGAGCTCCTCACCCCCAACAATGGAGTTTAGAGACTCATGCCGTCAAAGAGTACAAATTTCAGATCTAAAATGTCATGAGATACAAAATAAATCTCTAAAAGTTGTTTAAATACTAAACTAGTAACCTAGGTTTACAGAAAATGAGTAAATTATGATAGATAGTGCAGAAATCTACTTCTGGGGCCCACTTGGTGTATGCTGGGGCTGAGACTAAAGCTTCTCACGTGCCTGGGCTGTTTTGGGCGTTCAACACCAGGCTGTAACCTATTTCTGTCGTTGAACTCCAACTTGTAACGTGTTTCTGGCGTTGGACGCCAGACTGCAACATGGAGCTGGCGTTGAACGCCAGTTTACGTCATCTATCCTTGAGCAAAGTATGGACTATTATATATTGCTGGAAAGCCCTGGATGTCTACTTTCCAACGCAATTCGAAGAGCGTCAATTGGACTCTTGTAGCTCTAGAAAGTCCATTCTGAGTGCAGAGAGGTCAGGATCCAACAGCATCAACAGTCCTTTTTCAGCCTGAATCAGATTTTTGCTCAGCTCCCTCAATTTCAGCCAGAAAATACCTGAAATTACAGAAAAACACACAAACTCATAGTAAAGTCAATAAATATGAATTTTTCCTAGAAACTTATGAAAATAAACTAAAAACTAACTAAAACATACTAAAAACTATATGAAATTAACCCCAAAAAACGTATAAAATATCCGCTCATCACAACACCAAACTTGAACGGTTGCTTGTCCCCAAGCAAATAGACAAATAAAATAGAATACAAATGAGTCAAGAAACAATAATATCTCAAAGTTTTTTTTTTTGAGTGAAGCTCAGATTCTAATTAGATGAGCGGGACTAGTAGCTTTTTGCTTCCGAACAGTTTTGGCACCTCACTTTATTCATTGAAGCTCAGAGTGATTGGCATCTATAGGAACTTAGAATTCAGATAGTGTTATTG
Organism: Arachis hypogaea; assembly: GCF_003086295.3. Lineage (NCBI taxonomy): Eukaryota > Viridiplantae > Streptophyta > Magnoliopsida > Fabales > Fabaceae > Arachis > Arachis hypogaea. Next base: position 97,099,353 of record NC_092054.1, on the reverse strand, counting down.
ATTCTCCTATTTCAGTATGATGATTCTTGAACACAGCTACTTTATGAGTCTTGGCCGTGGCCCTAAGCACTTTGTTTTCCAGTATTACCACCGGATACATAAATGCCACAGACACATAATTGGGTGAACCTTTCCAGATTGTGACTCAGCTTTGCTAAAGTCCCCAATTAGAGGTGTCCAGGGTTCTTAAGCACACTCTTCTTTTGCTTTGGACCTTGACTTTAACCGCTCAGTCTCAAGTTTTCACTTGACACCTTCACGCCACAAGCACATGGTTAGGGACAGCTTGGTTTAGCCGTTTAGGCCCGGATTTTATTCCTTTAGGCCCTCCTATCCACTAATGCTCAAAGCCTTGGGTTCCTTTTTATTTACCCTTGCCTTTTGGTTTTAAGGGCTATTGGCTTTTTGCTCTTGCCTTTTGGTTTTAAGAGCTTTGGCTTTTTCTGCTTGTTTTTTCTTTTTTTTCTTTCTCTATAAATTTTTTTTTCTACAAGCTTTTGTATTCACTGCTTTTTCTTACTTCAAGAATCATTTTTATGATTTTTCAGAGTATCAATAACATGTCTCATGTTCATCATTCTTTCAAGAGCCAACATATTTAACAGTCTTAAACATCAAATTCAAAAGACATATGCACTGTTCAAGCATTCATTCAGAAGACAAAAAGTATTGCCACCACATATAAATAATTAGAATTTTTCTTATTAAAAACTTGAAAATTATTGACTCCTTATTCTAAAGAAAACCTTCTATTTTATTCATGTTTAATGATGATGAGAAAAATAAATTATAGCTTAATTAGAGATAAAATCAAAAATATAGATACTAATTACTACTATATGACTCCTAAGGTAAAACTCAAATAAAAAAAAATTATCACAGGGTTAAGGTTAAGATCAGAACTTGACAACCTTGACTTTGGGAAGCGGATGCCTCTTTAGTCTGTGGAGTGCTTGGCCCTTCAAGAGATAGTTTCTGACGCTTTAGTTCTCTTAATTCACGCCCTTGCACTTCTTGTTCTCTGAGCAGTTTGCAAAGCATGCTGTTTTGATTTTGCTGTTCTTCCTTCATTTGATCCATGGTTTCTTGAAACTTAGTAACAGATGCTTCAAGATGCTCCCAGTATTCAAATTGAGGGAGTTCTGGTAGGAATTCTTGCGCCCTCCTCTTGATGGGGTCATCCTGCATTTGTTGTTTTTCCATTGTGATTTTAATGATTGGTTGCTCCACTGAGATATACTCTGTTATTCCCATCTTTACTCTAGCATCTTTGCAGAGCATAGAGATTAGGCTTGGATAAGCCAACCTGGCATCTTTCGAGTTCTTGTTGGCAAGTATGTAGAATTCAAATGGGATCAGTTGATGAACTTCTACTTCTTTTCCCAACATAATGCAATGGATCATCACTGCTCTTCTAATATTGACTTCAGAACGGTTGCTGGTGGGCAATATAGAACGCCCAATGAAGTCCAGCCATCCTCTGGCGACTGGTTTGAGATCTTCTCTCTTGAGTTGATTTGGGACACCCCTCGTGCTGGTGGTCCACCTGGCTCCAGGGATGCATATATCCTCTAGAATCTTATCCAGGCCCTTGTTTGTTCTCATCATTCTCCTATTGAAGGAGTGTGGGTCATCTTTCAGCTGAGGTAACTTAAAGATCTCCCTGATTTTGTCAGGGTGGATGTGAACAATCTTTCCTCTGACCACAGTCCTATAGTCATAGAGGACAGCTCCAGATATTCGCTGCCTGTCTGTTTGCCACAGATTAGCGTAGAATTCCTGAACCATATTCCTTCCCACTTTCGTTTCAGGATTAGCTAGGACTTCCCAGTTCCTGTTTCGAATCTGCTCTTGGATCTCCGGATATTCATCTTCTTTCAGATCGAACTTGACTTCCGGGATCACAGATCTTAGAGCCATTATTTTGTAGTAATGGTCTAAATGTTCTTTGGTTAAGAACCTCCCTTGATTCCAAAGTGGTTTTGGAACACTCTCTTTCTTGCCTCTTGGAGTGGGTTATTTTCCTTTTGGAGCCATGATCTTAGTGGGTATGGTTTAGTGATCACGGATAAACACACCAAACTTAGAGGATTGCTTGTCCTCAAGCAAAAGAAAAGAAAGGAGAGGGATAGAAGGAGAGCTAGTGTTGAATGGTGGATGAGAGGAAGGAGGCCGAATGTGTTTTTAAAAGGCAGGGGGTGGGTTTTCGAAAATAGGGAGAAAGATAAGAGAGAAGATATGATTTAAAAAGAGATAAGTATGATAACAAAAGATATAATTTAAAATTGAAAATATATGAAAGATATTTGAAAAAGATAAATTTGGATTTTTAAAAAAGATAATATGGAGATTTGAAAAAGATATTGATTAGTTGAAAAGATTTTTGAATGAAAAGAGATAGATTTGTTTTGAAAATTTTGAAAAAGAGTTGAATTGGATAAAAAAAGGATTTGTGCTTATGGATTAAGATACATTTGATATTTTTAAAGTAGGGTTTTTAGAAATTAGGGATTTTAGAAATCAGGGTTTGTAACATGTTTATGCAAGAAATCATGATTTGAAACATGAAAATTAAGATTAAAATGAAAAATATGAAGAAAAAAACAAATTTACCTCCTCCCCACCATCCTGGCGTTTGAACGCCCAAACGCTGCATGTTTTGGGCGTTCAATGCCCAACTGCTGCTTCTCCTGGGCGTTCAACGCCCAGCTGTTGCTTCTTTCTGGCGTTGAATGCCAGGAACTCCTTTGTCACTGGGCATTTTTCTGAACGCCCAGGACGCTGTAAATCTGGCGTTAAACGCCCAGAAGGAGCTTCTTTTTGGCGTTCAACGCCCAGAAGATGCTTCTTTCTGGCGTTTAACGCCCAGATGGCTATCTGATGACATGTCATCATGTCATGTTTTTCGATGCCTTTTTCCTTTGGTTTCAATAGGTTTTATGCACTTTCTTGATCCATAAGCAAGCCAATTGGGTAGATTTTCATGCTTCCTTTGATTTAATCAACCATGTATGAATTTATGCCATTTCATGAGGTTTTATGCTATATTTGTTGCATATTATGAAAGAATGAATATCTCATGATTTTGAGCATAGCTTTGATGAGTTTGGTTGATTAATGATAGGTGAAGAAAGCTTGGAGAAAGGTTGAAGCAAAGAGGAATGGCTAGGAGTGAAGAGAGGACAATGGAATAAGTGAAATTGAACCAGGAAGCAAGAAGTTAGCCCCAACGTTAGCCCCCTAACTTGGAGGCTAATGTTGGAACTTGAAATTTCCTCCCTGGCCATCCCACGTTTGCGCCAACGTTAGCCCCCTAACTTCGAGGCTAACGTTGGCACATGAATTCCTCCCTGGCTATCCAACGTTTGCGCCAACGTTAGCCCCCTAACTTGGAGGCTAACGTTGGCACATGAAAACACAAGAGAGAGGGGCCAACGTTTGCGCCAACGTTAGCCCCCTAACTTGGAGGCTAACGTTGGCGCCACACACCACAAGGCATACAAGGGGTATACTTCCAACAAGAATAACTTGAGCTACAGAGCTCCAAATGAGGTGATTCAAGAAGCATTGAAAAGTAGGAATCAAGAGCTTTCCAAGGATATATGGAACTGCATGGTGGACACTAAAATTGAGGGAGAAAACTTCCCCACAATGTGCATAAACGAACATGGTGGCAACCTGCAGTGAGGCCAACTGACCTCTGCACCTTCAAAGGAGTATAACTCGAGCTGTAGAGCTCCAATTAATGTGCTCCCAACGGCATTGGAAAGTAGACATCCAGGGCTTTCCAACAATGTATAATAGTACGGGGTGGACATTACATTTGAGCCTCCAGAACTGGCGTTTTCGCCAACGTTTGAGGGCTAACGTTACCTCAAACGCTGCACACCAAAGCCAGCGACCATGCCCTCTTCAAATGATCATAACTTGAGTTGTAGATGTCCAATTGAAGTGATTCTAAGTGGGTTAGAAAGCTGACATTCAGAGCTTTCCAGCCATATATGATAGTCTATATTGGGCATAAAATTGGCAACATGACAAGAGGACAAAGTTGGCGCCATAAATGTGCATAAGGGAGGCCAACGTTAGGGTCAAAGTTAGACCCCTAACGTTGGCACCAACGTCCATACCAGCAGATTGTGTTTGCTGATGTGAAAATTTGAAGCCAAAGTTAGGCCCCTAACTTTGGCTCAAACTTTAGGTCCAACTTTGGCTAACCTCAAACCCGGTTCAATTGGTTCACTTTGGTTCTTCTTCAAACTTCAAGAGCAATCGACCAAGGCCTCTTTCAACCCAATTCCATCAAGAGCAAAGGCCCAATTGACACCACTCAGAAGCACAAGAGATAGTTAGAATAGAAATTTCATTTTAATTGTAATTTGTTTTGAATTTCATTTTCATTTTGTAAAAATGCCTATAAATAGGCATCGGTTTCATATTTGTAGGGGGGCTGGCTCCACTAGGGAGCATTAGAATTAGAGAGCTCTCTCTTAGTTTACGTTCTTGTCTTGAATCTTGAGTGGAGAATTGAAGAAATTCTGTTTCATTCTCCCTTTAAGATTTCTCTTTGTTTTGCTTGTCTGCATAATTTCAGAAATTGGGATTTGAATCAAAGTTTTCATTTACTGCTTCCATCTTCATTTCTTCTTCAATCTGTCTGCTGTTGAATCAAGGAAGGGCTTGAGATCTAGACTAGTTTTCTAGTCTCTTTGATTCCCTGAGATCTTCAATTTTATTTTGCAATTAAGCTGAGAATCTGAGCGTTCCTTACTTCACTGCACTTCACAATTTAAATTCTGTTTTAATTCCTAGCATCCAATTTCCTTTATTCTTCCTGCAATTTACATTTCCAGTTGCTTGATCTATTGCTCTCTTTAATTTCCCTGCACCCACTCCCCTTTACATTTAATGAAATTTATCTTTCTTGCAATTTAAGTTTCTGCAATTTACTTTTCTTGCACTTTAAGTTTCTGCACATTTATTTTCTGCAACTTTAAATTCTCTGCATTTTTACATTCTGTTGCTCAAACTTCACACAATTCACTAAATGTCAGCTTGACTAAACCAATCACCCACTAAAATTGCTTGATCCATCAATCCCTGTGGGATCGACCTCACTCCCGTGAGTTATTATTACTTGATGCGACCCGGTGCACTTGCCGGTTAGATTTGTGTGTTTTGGGAGAAATTTATTTTCACCAAAATACTCATCAAGTTTTTGGCGCCGTTGCCGGGGATTGATTAGATCAACAATGATTATGTGGGTGAGAAGTCTAGATCAAGCATTTTCTTTATTTTTGTTCTCTGTTCTAAGTTGAAACCAAGGTGTTTGAGTTATTGCCTCACTAAGAAATTCTCATCTCTGATATGAGTAATTTCAATTTTCATTGATGTTTGCAAAATACAAATGGAGTTCAACTCATCATTTGGTCAAACAAAATTTTATGGGATATCACCCACCATCACCAATCTCTAATGATGGCTGGGGATATCACCAAGAAACTTCAAATTCTGGGCACTCCAATTCATGGAGCTATGCTTCAGAACCACAAGATGAGAAAGAAAATCATATGGGATATTTCCCTCCACCACAAAATGATGCAAGTCATGATTCTAATGGTGGCTGGGAAGGGAATTCTAGTGCTTCATATGATATTCATCCAGAGATATCATCACTTGACCATACTTCAACCGAAAGCCCCTTTCAAAACTCACCACCCACACAAACTTCCATGAACCACTCATGGGTTTCAGAATTTGAGTCTAGGTTCAACAGAATGGCGGAGGAATATCAACAATCCCGGAGGGAACTAGAAATCCTTTCTCAAGAGACAGATAAGCAATTGGAGGACACAGATAAACGCTTAGAACTACTAAGCAAGGAAAATGAAGACCAATTGATGGATGTGAAGGATAAAGTGGAAGAGCAAGATAAGGAGGCCACTGCATCAAGTGAACTTTCAATGAAGAATGAGGTGGTTGAACCTGAAACTGCACTTGAGATGACAAGAGAACATGAAAACTCACAACTCTCACAAACCTCCCTGGACCAAAATGCCTCAACATCTGAATCCATGATTGAAAGGTATGACGAGGAGATGAAGAAATGTTGGGAAGATCGACAAACCTCCCCCATGATAGAGCGAATGAAACAAATGTTGGGTGTAAAAGAGGAAGTGGAGGAGCAAGAAAGTGAAGAAGTCATTCCAAACTCAAGTGAGGCAGAGAAGTACATAAAGGAGGAGTTCATGGAACCACCAATACAAAAGGCTCTGGATGAATACAAAACTCCAACAATCACACAACCACCAAGACTTGGATTCAAAGAAGTGAAGGCAATTGACAAAAGCACCAAGAAGAGGATTGTGACCAAACTACCAAGGACAACATTCAAAAGGAGGTCAACTGCAAACAATCCTCCCCCTGATCCAGCAAGCAAGATCAATCAAGCCAATTTCACAAGGAAGCTTGCTGAGGAGAGACCAAGACAGGGGGCACTAGCTGAAACTTCTCCTTCTTTGAAGTCATTTCTCTTAACAAATTGGAAGAAGAGGAAGAAAGTAAAGAACAGGTAGACAGTAGGTACATTTCTTCTCCTTGCTTTGTTTAAATTTCAATAAATTGGCATATGATCACATTATAAGTTTGGTGTTGCCCTGCAACAAACTGTTTTCCATCTTCATGGATGATTGCATCAATTTTACATGAAAGTGACACACCAAGATTCTAAGTTTGGTGTGCCACCTATTTTTCAATGCAAATCAATCCAGCAACATCACTTGTCTGTATAATCATATTGCCTTTTACAGTGTTATTTTTCTTCTTAGTTGGATAATTTTTGTTTTCCCTTTGTTTCATTTATTTACTTGTTTTTAATGCTTTCCTTCATTAACTGTTTTTGTTAATACATCACCAAGACATCCTTATTCATAACAGACTCTTCATTTGGTGATTGTATTTAACATATAACAGTTTCTTTTGTTTAGTTTTAGTTCAAATAAATTGACATATGGTTGCATTCTAAGTTTGGTGTTGCTATGCAACAAAATTTAGTTCCAATTCTTACAAGATACTTGCATTAATTCCAAGTGAAAGTGTCACACTAAGTTTGGTGTGCCACTTATCTTCTATGCAAAGTATTATGCTCACCTTCTTAAGTATGCAATCACAATGTCTCTGTCTCTTGTGCCTTGATTATTATCTTTAATTTTGCTTGCTTGAAACACATGTACTACTAACATTCCTTGTGTAAGACATTCATGATCCATCTTAGCCCCATAGCCACGGTTCTAATAGTTGCTTGAGGATGAACAAGCATTCTGAGTTTGGTATGGGAAGGAAAAGAATGGGAGGAAAATGACAACAATAGAGACGATGAACTACAAGGTTGTAAAGTTCCTTTTCCTCTCATTTGTTTCAAGCACCATAAACTGCATGATTGTCTGTACCTTCTCTGTATGCATGTGTGTATGAAAAGGCATAGTTTGATTTCTAAATTGCAACATGGTGCTATGTCATTATGATTACCAACTTGAGTTTTGTGAATTCAAAAGCAACAAAGTATCATGATCATAAACAAACAAGGCAGTAAAGAAGATTTTAGCATGTGCATAAAAGTATTGGGAAGCTAGTATGTTTGATTGTTGCTTAATTGCATTAGATTTTATTTAATTGAAGTTTTCATCTAGCACGTTTTGTGAAATCTTTTAAAAGCATGAAAACCTTGAAAGCAAATGAAAAATAAAGCAAGAAAAGAAAAAGGGAAAGAATGAGAAAGCTGAAGGCTCTGAGTACCAATGGCAATTTATTTGTTAAGTGCTTGTGGTGTTTATGTATCAAGCCAAATGCTTGAAAACAAAACACTTAGAAGTCAAGGCTAGGCTCAAAGTGCAAAAGCACTCCCTCAAAGTTCAAGGCTCTGAGCATCAATGATTAGAGAGTTAAGAAAAGAAAAGAAAAATGAGCTTAATGAAGTCCTCTAATCAAATGCTTGTGGTGCTTATGTATCAAGTGGTAATACTTGAAAACAAAGCATTTAGAAGTCGTAGCTTTGTTATCAACTCATGGGGCAAAGCACCCAAAAGGAGAAGCTAAATAAAAAAATTCAAAAGCTTGTTTCAAGGAAGAAATATAAAAGAAAGATTTCATAAATTGAGCTAGATGGAAGCATCAATCATTTACATTTCTTTTGTGATTGTAGCATGCTTAGAAAACTAGCTTACCATGAACATTGAGTTGCTATTCTTCTTACCTTGGATTGTCAATCTTTATTGCATGATTCTTTTCTTGCTTGGGGACAAGCAAGGTTTAAGTTTGGTGTTGTGATGACATGTCATCATGTCATGTTTTTCGATGCCTTTTTCCTTTGGTTTCAATAGGTTTTATGCACTTTCTTGATCCATAAGCAAGCCAATTGGGTAGATTTTCATGCTTCCTTTGATTTAATCAACCATGTATGAATTTATGCCATTTCATGAGGTTTTATGCTATATTTGTTGCATATTATGAAAGAATGAATATCTCATGATTTTGAGCATAGCTTTGATGAGTTTGGTTGATTAATGATAGGTGAAGAAAGCTTGGAGAAAGGTTGAAGCAAAGAGGAATGGCTAGAAGTGAAGAGAGGACAATGGAATAAGTGAAATTGAACCAGGAAGCAAGAAGTTAGCCCCAACGTTAGCCCCCTAACTTGGAGGCTAACGTTGGAACTTGAAATTTCCTCCCTGGCCATCCCACGTTTGCGCCAACGTTAGCCCCCTAACTTGGAGGCTAACGTTGGCACATGAATTCCTCCCTGGCCATCCAACGTTTGCGCCAACGTTAGCCCCCTAACTTGGAGGCTAACGTTGGCACATGAAAACACAAGAGAGAGGGGCCAACGTTTGTGCCAACGTTAGCCCCCTAACTTGGAGGCTAACGTTGGCGCCACACACCACAAGGCATACAAGGGGTATACTTCCAACAAGAATAACTTGAGCTACAGAGCTCCAAATGAGGTGATTCAAGAAGCATTGGAAAGTAGGAATCAAGAGCTTTCCAAGCATATATGGAATTGCATGGTGGACACTAAAATTGAGGGAGAAAACTGCCCCACAATGTGCATAAACGAACATGGTGGCAACCTGCAGTGAGGCCAACTGACCTCTGCACCTTCAAAGGAGTATAACTCGAGCTGTAGAGCTCCAATTAATGTGCTCCCAACGGCATTGGAAAGTAGACATCCAGGGCTTCCCAATAATGTATAATAGTATGGGGTGGACATTACATTTGAGCCTCCAGAACTGGCGTTTTCGCCAACGTTTGAGGGCTAACGTTACCTCAAACGCTGCACACCAAAGCCAGCGACCATGCCCTCTTCAATGATCATAACTTGAGTTGTAGATGTCCAATTGAAGTGATTCTAAGTGGGTTAGAAAGATGACATTCAGAGCTTTCCAACCATATATGATAGTCTATATTGGGCATAAAATTGGCAACATGACAAGAGGACAAAGTTGGCGCCATAAATGTGCATAAGGGAGGCCAACGTTAGGGTCAAAGTTAGACCCCTAACGTTGGCACCAACGTCCATACCAGCAGATTGTGTTTGCTGATGTGAAAAGTTGGAGCCAAAGTTAGACCCCTAACTTTGGCTCAAACTTTAGGTCCAACTTTGGCTAACCTCAAACCCAGTTCAATTGGTTCACTTTGGTTCTTCTTCAAACTTCAAGAGCAATCGACCAAGGCCTCTTTCAACCCAATTCCATCAAGAGCAAAGGCCCAATTGACACCACTCAGAGGCACAAGAGATAGTTAGAATAGAAATTTCATTTTAATTGTAATTTGTTTTGAATTTCATTTTCATTTTGTAAAAATGCCTATAAATAGGCATCGGTTTCATATTTGTAGGGGGGCTGGCTCCACTAGGGAGCATTAGAATTAGAGAGCTCTCTCTTAGTTTACGTTCTTGTCTTGAATCTTGAGTGGAGAATTGAAGAAATTCTGTTTCATTCTCCCTTTAAGATTTCTCTTTGTTTTGCTTGTCTGCATAATTTCAGAAATTGGGATTTGAATCAAAGTTTTCATTTACTGCTTCCATCTTCATTTCTTCTTCAATCTGTCTGCTGTTGAATCAAGGAAGGGCTTGAGATCTAGACTAGTTTTCTAGTCTCTTTGATTCCCTGAGATCTTCAATTTTATTTTGCAATTAAGCTGAGAATCTGAGCGTTCCTTACTTCACTGCACTTCACAATTTAAATTCTGTTTTAATTCCTAGCATCCAATTTCCTTTATTCTTCCTGCAATTTACATTTCCAGTTGCTTGATCTATTGCTCTCTTTAATTTCCCTGCACCCACTCCCCTTTACATTTAATGAAATTTATCTTTCTTGCAATTTAAGTTTCTGCAATTTACTTTTCTTGCACTTTAAGTTTCTGCACATTTATTTTCTGCAACTTTAAATTCTCTGCATTTTTACATTCTGTTGCTCAAACTTCACACAATTCACTAAATGTCAGCTTGACTAAACCAATCACCCACTAAAATTGCTTGATCCATCAATCCCTGTGGGATCGACCTCACTCCCGTGAGTTATTATTACTTGATGCGACCCGGTGCACTTGCCGGTTAGATTTGTGTGTTTTAGGAGAAATTTATTTTCACCAAAATACTCATCAAGTTTTTGGCGCCGTTGCCGGGGATTGATTAGATCAACAATGATTATGTGGGTGAGAAGTCTAGATCAAGCATTTTCTTTATTTTTGTTCTCTGTTCTAAGTTGAAACCAAGGTGTTTGAGTTATTGCCTCACTAAGAAATTCTCATCTCTGATATGAGTAATTTCAATTTTCATTGATGTTTGCAAAATACAAATGGAGTTCAACTCATCATTTGGTCAAACAAAATTTTATGGGATATCACCCACCATCACCAATCTCTAATGATGGCTGGGGATATCACCAAGAAACTTCAAATTCTGGGCACTCCAATTCATGGAGCTATGCTTCAGAACCACAAGATGAGAAAGAAAATCATATGGGATATTTCCCTCCACCACAAAATGATGCAAGTCATGATTCTAATGGTGGCTGGGAAGGGAATTCTAGTGCTCCATATGATATTCATCCAGAGATATCATCACTTGACCATACTTCAATCGAAAGCCCCTTTCAAAACTCACCACCCACACAAACTTCCATGAACCACTCATGGGTTTCAGAATTTGAGTCTAGGTTCAACAGAATGGCGGAGGAATATCAACAATCCCGGAGGGAACTAGAAATCCTTTCTCAAGAGACAGATAAGCAATTGGAGGACACAGATAAACGCTTAGAACTACTAAGCAAGGAAAATGAAGACCAATTGATGGATGTGAAGGATAAAGTGGAAGAGCAAGATAAGGAGGCCACTGCATCAAGTGAACTTTCAATGAAGAATGAGGTGGTTGAACCTGAAACTGCACTTGAGATGACAAGAGAACATGAAAACTCACAACTCTCACAAACCTCCCTGGACCAAAATGCCTCAACATCTGAATCCATGATTGAAAGGTATGACGAGGAGATGAAGAAATGTTGGGAAGATCGACAAACCTCCCCCATGATAGAGCGAATGAAACAAATGTTGGGTGTAAAAGAGGAAGTGGAGGAGCAAGAAAGTGAAGAAGTCATTCCAAACTCAAGTGAGGCAGAGAAGTACATAAAGGAGGAGTTCATGGAACCACCAATACAAAAGGCTCTGGATGAATACAAAACTCCAACAATCACACAACCACCAAGACTTGGATTCAAAGAAGTGAAGGCAATTGACAAAAGCACCAAGAAGAGGATTGTGACCAAACTACCAAGGACAACATTCAAAAGGAGGTCAACTGCAAACAATCCTCCCCCTGATCCAGCAAGCAAGATCAATCAAGCCAATTTCACAAGGAAGCTTGCTGAGGAGAGACCAAGACAGGGGGCACTAGCTGAAACTTCTCCTTCTTTGAAGTCATTTCTCTTAACAAATTGGAAGAAGAGGAAGAAAGTAAAGAACAGGTAGACAGTAGGTACATTTCTTCTCCTTGCTTTGTTTAAATTTCAATAAATTGGCATATGATCACATTATAAGTTTGGTGTTGCCCTGCAACAAACTGTTTTCCATCTTCATGGATGATTGCATCAATTTTACATGAAAGTGACACACCAAGATTCTAAGTTTGGTGTGCCACCTATTTTTCAATGCAAATCAATCCAGCAACATCACTTGTCTGTATAATCATATTGCCTTTTACAGTGTTATTTTTCTTCTTAGTTGGATAATTTTTGTTTTCCCTTTGTTTCATTTATTTACTTGTTTTTAATGCTTTCCTTCATTAACTGTTTTTGTTAATACATCACCAAGACATCCTTATTCATAACAGACTCTTCATTTGGTGATTATATTTAACATATAACAGTTTCTTTTGTTTAGTTTTAGTTCAAATAAATTGACATATGGTTGCATTCTAAGTTTGGTGTTGCTATGCAACAAAATTTAGTTCCAATTCTTACAAGATACTTGCATTAATTCCAAGTGAAAGTGTCACACTAAGTTTGGTGTGCCACTTATCTTCTATGCAAAGTATTATGCTCACCTTCTTAAGTATGCAATCACAATGTCTCTGTCTCTTGTGCCTTGATTATTATCTTTAATTTTGCTTGCTTGAAACACATGTACTACTAACATTCCTTGTGTAAGACATTCATGATCCATCTTAGCCCCATAGCCACGGTTCTAATAGTTGCTTGAGGATGAACAAGCATTCTGAGTTTGGTATGGGAAGGAAGAGAATGGGAGGAAAATGACAACAATAGAGACGATGAACTACAAGGTTGTAAAGTTCCTTTTCCTCTCATTTGTTTCAAGCACCATAAACTGCATGATTGTCTGTACCTTCTCTGTATGCATGTGTGTATGAAAAGGCATAGTTTGATTTCTAAATTGCAACATGGTGCTATGTCATTATGATTACCAACTTGAGTTTTGTGAATTCAAAAGCAACAAAGTATCATGATCATAAACAAACAAGGCAGTAAAGAAGATTTTAGCATGTGCATAAAAGTATTGGGAAGCTAGTATGTTTGATTGTTGCTTAATTGCATTAGATTTTATTTAATTGAAGTTTTCATCTAGCACGTTTTGTGAAATCTTTTAAAAGCATGAAAACCTTGAAAGCAAATGAAAAATAAAGCAAGAAAAGAAAAAGGGAAAGAATGAGAAAGCTGAAGGCTCTGAGTACCAATGGCAATTTATTTGTTAAGTGCTTGTGGTGTTTATGTATCAAGCCAAATGCTTGAAAACAAAACACTTAGAAGTCAAGGCTAGGCTCAAAGTGCAAAAGCACTCCCTCAAAGTTCAAGGCTCTGAGCATCAATGATTAGAGAGTTAAGAAAAGAAAAGAAAAATGAGCTTAATGAAGTCCTCTAATCAAATGCTTGTGGTGCTTATGTATCAAGTGGTAATACTTGAAAACAAAGCATTTAGAAGTCGTAGCTTTGTTATCAACTCATGGGGCAAAGCACCCAAAAGGAGAAGCTAAATAAAAAAATTCAAAAGCTTGTTTCAAGGAAGAAATATAAAAGAAAGATTTCATAAATTGAGCTAGATGGAAGCATCAATCATTTACATTTCTTTTGTGATTGTAGCATGCTTAGAAAACTAGCTTACCATGAACATTGAGTTGCTATTCTTCTTACCTTGGATTGTCAATCTTTATTGCATGATTCTTTTCTTGCTTGGGGACAAGCAAGGTTTAAGTTTGGTGTTGTGATGACATGTCATCATGTCATGTTTTTCGATGCCTTTTTCCTTTGGTTTCAATAGGTTTTATGCACTTTCTTGATCCATAAGCAAGCCAATTGGGTAGATTTTCATGCTTCCTTTGATTTAATCAACCATGTATGAATTTATGCCATTTCATGAGGTTTTATACTATATTTGTTGCATATTATGAAAGAATGAATATCTCATGATTTTGAGCATAGCTTTGATGAGTTTGGTTGATTAATGATAGGTGAAGAAAGCTTGGAGAAAGGTTGAAGCAAAGAGGAATGGCTAGGAGTGAAGAGAGGACAATGGAATAAGTGAAATTGAACCAGGAAGCAAGAAGTTAGCCCCAACGTTAGCCCCCTAACTTGGAGGCTAACGTTGGAACTTGAAATTTCCTCCCTGGCCATCCCACGTTTGCGCCAACGTTAGCCCCCTAACTTGGAGGCTAACGTTGGCACATGAATTCCTCCCTGGCCATCCAACGTTTGCGCCAACGTTAGCCCCCTAACTTGGAGGCTAACGTTGGCACATGAAAACACAAGAGAGAGGGGCCAACGTTTGCGCCAACGTTAGCCCCCTAACTTGGAGGCTAACGTTGGCGCCACACACCACAAGGCATACAAGGGGTATACTTCCAACAAGAATAACTTGAGCTACAGAGCTCCAAATGAGGTGATTCAAGAAGCATTGGAAAGTAGGAATCAAGAGCTTTCCAAGCATATATGGAACTGCATGGTGGACACTAAAATTGAGGGAGAAAACTGCCCCACAATGTGCATAAACGAACATGGTGGCAACCTGCAGTGAGGCCAACTGACCTCTGCACCTTCAAAGGAGTATAACTCGAGCTGTAGAGCTCCAATTAATGTGCTCCCAACGGCATTGGAAAGTAGACATCCAGGGCTTTCCAATAATGTATAATAGTATGGGGTGGACATTACATTTGAGCCTCCAGAACTGGCGTTTTTGCCAACGTTTGAGGGCTAACGTTACCTCAAACGCTGCACACCAAAGCCAGCGACCATGCCCTCTTCAATGATCATAACTTGAGTTGTAGATGTCCAATTGAAGTGATTCTAAGTGGGTTAGAAAGCTGACATTCAGAGCTTTCCAACCATATATGATAGTCTATATTGGGCATAAAATTGGCAACATGACAAGAGGACAAAGTTGGCGCCATAAATGTGCATAAGGGAGGCCAACGTTAGGGTCAAAGTTAGACCCCTAACGTTGGCACCAACGTCCATACCAGCAGATTGTGTTTGCTGATGTGAAAAGTTCCCCTAACTTTGGCTCAAACTTTAGGTCCAACTTTGGCTAACCTCAAACCCGGTTCAATTGGTTCACTTTGGTTCTTCTTCAAACTTCAAGAGCAATCGACCAAGGCCTCTTTCAACCCAATTCCATCAAGAGCAAAGGCCCAATTGACACCACTCAGAGGCACAAGAGATAGTTAGAATAGAAATTTCATTTTAATTGTAATTTGTTTTGAATTTCATTTTCATTTTGTAAAAATGCCTATAAATAGGCATCTGTTTCATATTTGTAGGGGGGCTGGCTCCACTAGGGAGCATTAGGATTAGAGAGCTCTCTCTTAGTTTACGTTCTTGTCTTGAATCTTGAGTGGAGAATTGAAGAAATTCTGTTTCATTCTCCCTTTAAGATTTCTCTTTGTTTTGTTTGTCTGCATAATTTCAGAAATTGGGATTTGAATCAAAGTTTTCATTTACTGCTTCCATCTTCATTTCTTCTTCAATCTGTCTGCTGTTGAATCAAGGAAGGGCTTGAGATCTAGACTAGTTTTCTAGTCTCTTTGATTCCCTGAGATCTTCAATTTTATTTTGCAATTAAGCTGAGAATCTGAGCGTTCCTTACTTCACTGCACTTCACAATTTAAATTCTGTTTTAATTCCTAGCATCCAATTTCCTTTATTCTTCCTGCAATTTACATTTCCAGTTGCTTGATCTATTGCTCTCTTTAATTTCCCTGCACCCACTCCCCTTTACATTTAATGAAATTTATCTTTCTTGCAATTTAAGTTTCTGCAATTTACTTTTCTTGCACTTTAAGTTTCTGCACATTTATTTTCTGCAACTTTAAATTCTCTGCATTTTTACATTCTGTTGCTCAAACTTCACACAATTCACTAAATGTCAGCTTGACTAAACCAATCACCCACTAAAATTGCTTGATCCATCAATCCCTGTGGGATCGACCTCACTCCCGTGAGTTATTATTACTTGATGCGACCCGGTGCACTTGCCGGTTAGATTTGTGTGTTTTGGGAGAAATTTATTTTCACCAAAATACTCATCACTATCCTTACTGGCGTTCAACGCCCAGTGGATGCTTCTTTTGGGCGTTGAACGCCCAAAATAGACTTTTACTGGCGTTTTCTTGCCAGTGAGCTCTTTTTTCTCTGTTTTGTGTGCAGAATCCTTCTGTAACCCTGTAAACTTATACAATTGACTCTTTACCTTAGTATCAATGAACTTTATATAAACAAATAAAATCAAGAATACGGCAAAATGCTTAGAGGAAGTGATGCTCCATGGCTGGGTTGCGTCCCAGCAAGCGCTTCTTTATTGTCTTTAGCTGGACCTTGCTGAGTTTTTAATCTAGCTTCAGCCTTGAGCACTCTTGCTCAACACTGCCTTCAAGATAGTGCTTGATTCGCTGTCCATTAACAATGAACTTCTTATCAGAATCAATATCTTGAAGCTCCACATAACCATATGGTGATACACTTGTAATCACATATGGTCCCCTCCACCGGGACTTCAGTTTCCCGGGGAATAGCATGAGCCTAGAATTAAACAACAGAACCTTTTGTCCTGGTTCAAAGATTCTAGATGATAGCTTTCTGTCATGCCACCTTTTTGACTTCTCTTTATAAAGCTTGGCATTTTCGAAGGCAGTGAATCTGAATTCCTCTAGCTCATTCAGCTGGAGCAATCTTTTTTCTCCAGCTAGTTTGGCATCAAAGTTTAGGAATCTGGTTGCCCAGTAGGCCTTATGTTCCAGTTCCACGGGCAGGTGACAAGCCTTACCATACACAAGTTGGTACGGAGAGGTCCCTATAGGAGTCTTGAATGCTGTTCGGTAAGCCCACAGCACATCATCCAAGCTTCGAGCCCAATCCCTTCTACGGGTACTTACAGTCCGTTCCAGGATTCTTTTTAGTTCTCTGTTAGAAACTTCAGCTTGCCCATTAGTTTGTGGATGATATGGAGTTGCCACCTTGTGGCGAATCCCATACCGGACCATGGCAGAGTAAAGCTGTTTGTTGCAGAAGTGAGTGCCCCCATCACTGATTAGGACCCTAAGGACACCAAACCTGCTGAATATATGTTTTTGGAGGAACTTCAGCACTGTTTTAGTATCATTGGTGGGTGTGGCAATGGCCTCAACCCATTTTGATACATAGTCAACTGCCACCAGAATATAAGTGTTTGAGTATGATGGTGGGAAATGCCCCATGAAATCAATACCCCATACGTCAAACAACTCAATCTCCAAGATTCCTTGTTGAGGCATGGCGTAACTGTGAGGCAAATTACCAGCTCTCTGGCAACTGTCACAATTACGTACAAACTCTCTGGAATCTCTGTAAAGTGTAGGCCAGTAGAAACCACATTGGAGGACCTTGGTGGCTGTTCGCTCACCTCCGAAATGACCTCCATATTGTGACCCATGGCAATGCCATAAGATCCTTTGTTCTTATTCCTTAGGCACACACCTACGGATTATGCCATCTGCACATCTCTTAAAGAGATAGGGTTCATCCCACAAGTAGTACTTTGCATCAGTAATTAATTTTTTCTTTTGTTGCCTGCTGTACTCCTTGGGAATGAACCTTGCAGCTTTGTAGTTTGCAATGTCTGCAAACCATGGTAATTCCTGAATGGCGAACAAATGCTCATCTGGAAAAGTTTCAGAGATCTCAATAGAGGGGGAGGACGCCCCTTCCACTGGTTCTATCCGGGACAGATGGTCAGCCACTTGGTTCTTTGTCCCTTTTCTGTCTCTTATTTCTATATCAAACTCTTGCAAAAGCAACACCCATCTTATGAGTTTGGGTTTTGAATCCTGCTTTGTGAGTAGATATTTAAGAGCAGCATGATCTGTGTACACAATCACTTTTGATCCTACTAAGTATGATCTAAACTTGTCAATGGCATAAACCACTGCAAGCAATTCTTTTTCTGTGGTTGTGTAATTTTTCTGGGCATCATTCAAAACACGGCTAGCATAATAAATGACATGCAGAAGCTTGTCATGCCTCTGCCCCAGTACTACACCAATGGCGTGATCACTGGCATCACACATTAATTCGAATGGTAATGTCCAGTCTGGTGCAGAGATAACTGGTGCTGTGACCAGTTTAGCTTTCAGAGTTTCAAACGGTTGCAGGCACTCTGTGTCAAACACAAATGGCATGTCAGCAGCTAGCAGGTTACTTAGAGGTTTTGCAATTTTTGAAAAATCCTTTATAAACCTCCTATAGAATCCTGCATGCCCCAGAAAGCTTCTGATTGCCTTAACATTGGCAGGTGGTGGTAATTTTTCAAATACCTCTCTTTTAGCTTGATCCAGCTCTATTCCCTTGTTTGAAATTTTATGCCCAAGGACAATCCCTTCAGTCACCATAAAGTGACATTTTTCCTAGTTTAAAACCAGGTTGGTTGGTGCACGAATTGTGAATCACACTTTTCACCACTCGTACCACTAACCAGCAAGTGCACTGGGTCGTCCAAGTAATACCTTACGTGAGTAAGGGTCGAATCCCACGGAGATTGTTAGTTTGAAGCAATCTATGGTTATCTTGTAAATCTTAGTCAGGAAGTCAATTATGTTTATCAGTTGAATTGTGAATAACCAAGAGAGCATAAATTAAAGGTTACTTGTTGTGCAGTGATGGAGAATATGTTGGAGTTTTGGAGATGCTTTGTCTTCTGAATCTCTGCTTTCCTCTGTCTTATGATTCACGCACGCACGTCCTCCTATGGCAAGCTGTGTGTTGGTGGATCACCGTTGTCAATGGCTACCTTCCATCCTTCCAGTGAAAACTACGCTCACGTGCTCTGTCACAGCACGGCTAATCACCAGTTGGATCTCGATCCGGTTGGAATAGGATTTACTATCCTTTTGCGTCTGTCACTAACGCCCAGCCTTCAAGAGTTTGAAGCTCGTCACAGTCATTCAATCCTTGAATCCTACTCGGAATACCACAGACAAGGTTTAGACTTTCCGGATTCTCATGAATGCTGCCATCAGTTCTAGCTTATACCACGGAGATTCTGATTAAGGAATCTAAGAGATACTCATTCAATCGTATATAGAATGGAGGTGGTTATCAGGCACACGTTCATGATTTGAGGAAGGTGATGAGTGTCACAGCTCATCACCTCCATCACAGTTAAGCGCGAATGAACATCTTAGATAGGAACAAGCGTGTTTGAATGGAAAACAGAAATACTTGCATTAATTCATCGAGACACAGCAGAGCTCCTCACCCCCAACAATGGGGTTTAGAGACTCATGCCGTCAGAGAATACAAAGTTTAGATCTGAAATGTCATGAGATACAAAATAAGTCTCTAAAAGTTGTTTAAATACTAAACTAGTAGCCTAGGTTTACAAAAATTGGATAAACTATGATGGATGATGCAGAGATCCACTTCTGGGGCCCACTTGGTGTGTGCTGGGGCCCACTTGGTGTGTGCTGGGGCTGAGACTTAAGCAATTCACGTGCAGAGGCCATTTGTGGAGTTGAACGCCAGTTTTTATGCCAGTTTGGGCGTTCAACTCCAGCTTTTGATCCTTTTCTGGCACTGGACGCCAGAATTGGACAGAGGACTGGCGTTGAACGCCAGTTTACGTCGTCTATTCTTGTGCAAAGTATGGACTATTATATATTTCTGGAAAGCCCTGGATGTCTACTTTCCAACGCAATTGGAACAACGCCATTTCGAGTTCTGTAGCTCCAGAAAATCCACTTTGAGTGCAGGGAGGTCAGAATCCAACAGCATCAGCAGTCCTTTTTCAGCCTGAATCAGATTTTTGCTTAGCTCCTTCAATTTCAGCCAGAAAAATACCTGAAATTACAGAAAAACACACAACTCATAGTAAAGTCCAGAAATATGGATTTTTCCTAAAAACTAATAGAAATAGACTAAAAACTAACTAAAACATACTTAAAACTATATGAAATTATCCCCAAAAAGCGTATAAAATATCCGCTCATCACAACACCAAACTTAAACTGTTGCTTGTCCTCAAGCAACTAGACAAATAAAATAGAAGACTAATAGGTTGAGAAGCAATAATATCTTAGAGTTTTTGATTGAAGCTCAGATCCTAATTAGATGAGCGGGACTAGTAGCTTTTTGCTTCTGAACAGTTTTGGCATCTCACTTTATCCATTGAAGCTCAGAGTGATTGGCATCTATAGGAACTCAGAATTCAGATAGTGTTATTGATTCTCTTAGTTTAGTGTGATGATTCTTGAACACAGCTTCTTTATGAGTCTTGGCCGTGGCCCTAAGCACTTTGTTTTCCAGTATTACTACCGGATACATAAATGCCACAGACACATAACTGGGTGAACCTTTTCAGATTGTGACTCAGCTTTGCTAAAGTCCCCAATTAGAGGTGTCCAGAGTTCTTGAGCACACTCTTTTTTTTGCTTTGGACCTTGACTTTAACCGCTCAGTCTCAAGTTTTCACTTGACACCTGCACGCCACAAGCACATGGTTAGGGACAGCTTGGTTTAGCCGCTTAGACCAGGATTTTAGTCCTTTAGGCCCTCCTATCCACTGATGCTCAAAGCCTTGGGATCCTTTTTATTTGCCCTTACCTTTTGGTTTTAAGAGCTTTTGGCTTTTTTTGCTTGCTTTTTTTTTTTTTTCTGCAAGCTTTGTTCTTTGCTGCTTTTTCTTGCTTCAAGAATCATTTTTATGATTTTCAGATTATCAATAACATGTCTCATGTTCATCATTCTTTCAAGAGCCAACATATTTAACAATCTTAAACAACAAATTCAAAAGACATATGCACTGTTCAAGCATTCATTCAGAAGACAGAAAGCATTGCCACCACATTTAACCAATTAGAATTTCTTTTATTAAACTCGAAATTTTATTGCTTCTTATTCAAAAGATCTACTATTTTATTCATGTTTAATGATGATGAGAAAAATAAACTATAGCTTAATTGGAGATAAAATCAAATAGATACTAATTACTATTATATGACTTCTAAGGTAAACTTTTTTGTAAGGACACTGTCACAGAGTTAAGGCAGAAATTGGAAATTAACAACCTTTATTCTGGGGGTATGGGGGTTCCTCTGATCCTTGGGAGGCTTGGTATTACAGAAGACTTTTGGCGCTTCAGTTCCCTTAAGTCACGTCTCTGCTCCTCTTGTTCTTTAAACATATGGGTCAGCATTTGACTGTGTTCCTTCTGTTGTTTTATTATTTGCTCCATAGCTTCCTGTATCTTGGTGACAGACGTCTCAAGATATTCCCAATATTCCGCTTGAGGAATCTCTGGGAGGAATTCCTGTGCTCTCTTCTTGATAAGATCCTCCTGTGCTTGTTGTCTCTCCATTGATGCTTTGGTGATTGACTTTTCAATTAGGATATATTCAGTTATTCCCATCTTGACTCCAGCGTCCTTGCAGAGTAGAGAAATCACGCTTGGATAAGCCAACCTGGCCTCTTTTGAATTTTTGTTAGCAATCTTATAGAGCTCAGTTGAAATTAGCTGATGAACCTCCACTTCCTTTCCCATCATGATGCAATGAATCATCACTGCTCTTTTAACTGTGACTTCAGAACGGTTGCTAGTGGGCAACAGAGAACGCCCAATGAAGTCCAGCCATCCTCTGGCAACTGGTTTGAGATCCTCCCTCTTGAGTTGATTTGGGACGCCCTTTGTGTTGGTGGTCCATCTGGCTCCAGGGATACATATGTCCTCTAGAATCTTAACCAGGCCAATGTCTGCTCTCATCATCCTCCTGTTGAAGGAGTCTGGATCATCCTTTAGCTGAGGTAGCTTTAATATCTCTCTGATCTTGTCAGGGGTGGTATGAACAATCTTTCCCCTGACCATGGTCCGAAATTCGTAGCAGGCAGTTCCAAATAGTCTTTGCTTGTCAGTCTGCCACATATTAGCATAGAACTCCTGGACCATGTTCCTTCCTATTTTCGTTTCAGGATTAGCTAGGACTTCCCAGTTCCTGATTCGAATTTGCTCCTGGATCTCCGGATATTCGTCTTCTTTCAGATCGAATCTAACTTCCGGGATCACTGATCTCAGACCCATTACTTTAAGATAATGGTCTGAATGTTCTTTAGATAAGAACTTCCCTTGATTCCAAAGTGGTTTTGGAACGCTCTCTTTCTTGCCTCTTGGAGTGGATTGTTTTCCTTTGGGAGCCATGATCTTAGTGATTTCGGAAAAACACACCAAACTTAGAGGTTTGCTTGTCCTCAAGCAAAAGAAAAGAAAGGAGAGGGATAGAAGGAGATCGAGGTGCACTTGTTGATGGAGGAGGGGGGAGGCCGAACCCAATTTTAAAGGGGTGGGGGGGTGGCTTTTCGAAAAAATGGAAGAGATAAGATAAAGAGATTGAGTTGAAAAAGATAAGATAGAAGATAGAGTTTAATTTTGAAAAGATAGGATAGATTTTTGAAAAAGAGAAATCTGGATTTTGAAAAAGATAGTATATAAAAAAAAAGATATTGAAAAGATTTTAGAGTGAAAAAGATAGATTTGTTTTTGGAAAAGATTTGAAAAGAGTTGGATTGAATTTGCAAAGAGGGTGTGTGCTTATGAATTAAGATACATTTGATATTTTGAAAGTAGGATTTTTAGAAATCAGGGTTCTTGACATGTTTATGTAAATAAAATCATGTATTGAATCATAAAATTTTAAATTAGAATGGAAATACGTGTGAGATAAATGGATTTGGCTCCTCCCTGTCTTCCTGGCGTTTGAACGCCCAAACACTGCTTGTTTTGGGCGTTCAACGCCCAAATGCTGATCTCCTGGGCGTTCAGCGCCCAGTTGCTGCCATTACTGGCGTTCAACGCCCAGTGGGTGGCCATTTCTGGCGTTGAATGCCCAGATTGCTACCATTACTGGCGTTCAGCGCCCAGTGGATGCCCATTTTGGGCGCTGAACGCCCAAAATGCCCCTTTACTGGCGTTTTCTTGCCATTGAGCTCTTTTACTCTGTTTTGTGTGCCGATTCCTTCTGTAACCCTGTAAACTTATACAAATGATTCTGTACCTTAGTGTCAGTGAACTTTATATAAACAAATAGAAATAAAAATAGGGCAAAAATGCTTAGAGGATTGATGCCCCATGGCTGGGTTGCCTCCCAGCAAGCGCTTCTTTATTGTCTTTAGCTGGACCTTGCTGAGCTTTTAATCTAGCTTCAGCCTTGAGCATTCTTGCTTAATGTTGCCTTCAAGATAATGCTTGATTCTCTGTCCATTGACAATGAACTTCTTATCAGAATCAATATCTTGAAGCTCTACATAACCATATGGTGACACACTTGTAATCACGTATGGTCCCCTCCACCGGGATTTCAGTTTCCCGGGGAATAGCCTGAGTCTAGAGTTAAACAACAGGACCTTCTGTCCTGGTTCAAAGATTCTAGATGACAGCTTTCTATCATGCCATTTTTTTTATTTTTCTTTATAAAGCTTGGCATTTTCGAAAGCTGTGAATCTGAATTCCTCTAGCTCATTTAGCTGGAGCAATCGTTTTTCTCCTGCTAATTTGGCATCAAAGTTTAGGAATCTGGTTGCCCAGTAGGCCTTATGTTCCAGTTCCACGGGCAAGTGGCATGCCTTACCATACACGAGTTGGTATGGAGAGGTCCCTATAGGGGTCTTGAATGCTGTTCTATAAGCCCACAGAGCATCATCCAAGCTCCTTGCCCAATCCTTTCTACGGGTATTTACTGTCCGTTCCAGGATTCTCTTTAATTCTCTGTTAGAGACTTCAGCTTGCCCATTGGTTTGTGGATGATATGGTGTGGCCACTTTGTGGCGAATTCCATACCAAACCATGGCAGAGTAAAGCTGTTTATTGCAGAAGTGAGTGCCCCCATCACTGATTAACACTCTAGGGACACCAAACCTGCTAAAGATATGTTTCTGGAGGAACTTCAGCACTGTTTTAGTATCATTGGTGGGTGTGGCAATAGCCTCAACCCATTTTGATACATAGTCAACTGCCACCAGAATATAAGTGTTTGAATATGATGGTGGAAAAGGTCCCATGAAGTCAATTCCCCATACGTCAAACAACTCAATTTCCAAGATTCCTTGTTGAGGCATGGCGTAACCATGAGGCAGATTACCAGCTCTTTGGCAACTGTCACAATTACGTACAAACTCTCGGGAATCTTTATAGAGTGTGGGCCAATAGAAGCCACATTGGAGGACCTTGGTGGCTGTTCGCTCACCTCCGAAATGGCCTCCATATTGAGATCCATGGCAAGGCCATAGGATTCTCTGTGCTTCCTCTCTGGGGATACACCTACGGATAATTCCGTCTGCACATCTCTTAAAGAGATAGGGTTCATCCCACAAGTAGTACTTTGCATCAGTGACTAATTTCTTCTTTTGTATTCTATTGTACTCCTTGGGTATGAACCGTGTAGCTTTATAGTTTGCAATATCGACAAACTATGGTGCTTCCTGAATCGCAAATAGATGCTCGTCAGGGAACGTCTCAGAGATCTCAAGAAAGGGGAGGGACGTCCCTTCCACTGGCTCTATCCGGGACAGATGATCAGCCACTCGGTTCTCTGTCCCTTTTCTGTCTCTTATTTCTATATCAAACTCTTGCAGAAGCAATACCCATCTGATGAGCCTGGGTTTTGAATCCTGCTTTGTGAGTAGATATTTAAGAGCAGCATGGTCAGTATACACAATCACTTTTGATCCTACTAAGTATGATCTGAACTTGTCAATGGCGTAAACCACTGCAAGTAGTTCTTTTTCTGTGGTTGTGTAATTTTTCTGGGCATCATTTAGAACGCGACTGGCATAATAAATGACATGCAGAAGCTTGTCATGCCTCTGTCCCAATACTGCACCAATGGCATGATCACTGGCATCACACATTAACTCAAATGGCAATGTCCAGTCTGGTGCAGAAATGACTGGTGCTGTGACCAGCTTAGCTTTCAGCGTTTCAAACGCCTGCAGGCATGCTGTGTCAAACACAAATGGCGTGTCAGCAGCTAGCAGATTGCTTAGAGGTTTTGCGATTTTTGAAAAATCCTTTATAAACCTCCTATAGAATCCTGCATGCCCCAGAAAGCTTCTGATTGCCTTAACATTGGCAGGTGGTGGTAATTTTTCAATTACCTCTATTTTTGCTTGATCCACCTCTATTCCCTTGTTTGAGATTTTATGCCCAAGAACAATTCCTTCAGTCACCATGAAGTGACACTTTTCCCAGTTTAAAACTAGGTTGGTTTCTTGGCATCTTTTCAGAACAAGTTTCAGGTGATCAAGACAGGAGCTGAATGAGTCTCCATATACTGAGAAGTCATCCATGAAGACTTCCAGAAATTTTTCCACCATGTCAGAGAAAATAGAGAGCATGCATCTCTGGAAGGTTGCAGGCGCATTACATAGCCCAAATGGCATCCTTCTATAAGCAAACACTCCAGATGGGCATGTGAATGCTGTTTTCTCTTGATCCTGGGGATCCACTGCAATCTGGTTATAGCCTGAATAGCCATCCAGAAAGCAGTAATAATCATGACCTGCTAGTCTCTCTAGCATCTGGTCTATGAATGGTAAAGGAAAATGATCCTTTCTGGTGGCTGTATTGAGCCTTCTATAGTCAATACACATGCGCCACCCTGTAACTGTTCTTGTGGGAACCAGTTCATTTTTTTCATTATGAATCACTGTCATGCCTCCCTTTTTTGGGACGACTTGAACAGGGCTCACCCAGGGGCTATCAGAAATAGGATAAATAATCCCAGCCTCTAGTAACTTGGTGACCTCTTTCTGTACCACTTCCTTCATGGCTGGATTTAGCCGCCTCTGTGGTTGAACCACTGGTTTGGCATTATCCTCCAATAGGATTTTGTGCATGCATCTAGCTGGGCTTATGCCCTTAAGGTCACCTATGGACCACCCAAGAGCTGTCTTGTGTGTCCTTAGCACTTGAATAAGTGCTTCCTCTTCCTGTGAATTTAAAGCAGAGCTTATGATCACTGAAAAAGTGTCACCTTCTCCCAGAAATGCATATTTCAAGGATGGTGGTAGTGGCTTGAGCTCGGGTTTAGGAGGTTTTTCCTCTTTCAGAAGAAAGTTCAGAGGCTCTTTCATGTCCTCTGAATCCTCCAAATCAGGCTGAACAT
This sequence comes from Arachis hypogaea, assembly GCF_003086295.3. Taxonomy (NCBI): domain Eukaryota; kingdom Viridiplantae; phylum Streptophyta; class Magnoliopsida; order Fabales; family Fabaceae; genus Arachis; species Arachis hypogaea. The sequence goes on along the minus strand of NC_092054.1, from coordinate 97,073,177 downwards.
CTTTAAAGATGTCTTCCAACTCTGATTCGAGACTCTCAGCCATGTTGATCTCTTCTACCAAAGATTCAATGAGATCAACTTTCATGCAGTCTGTTGATGTGTCTGGATGCTGCATGGCTTTGACAGCGTTCAACTTAAACTCATCATTATTGACTCTCAGGGTTATTTCCCCCTGTTGGACGTCAATGAGGGATCGTCCAGTTGCTAGGAAGGGTCTTCCTAGAATGAGAGTAGCACTCTTGTGCTCCTCCATTTCCAGCACAACAAAGTCAGTGGGAAAGGCGAATGGCCCAACTCTGACAATCATGTCCTCAATCACGCCTGATGGGTATTTAGTGGAACCATCAGCAAGTTGGAGACATATCCGGGTTGGTTTAACTTCTTCAGTTAAGCCAAGCTTCCTGATAGTGGATGCAGGTATCAGGTTGATGCTTGCCCCAAGATCGCATAAAGCTGTCTTGGTGCAATCACCTTCTAATATGCATGGTATCAGAAAACTCCCAGGGTCTTTAAGCTTTTCAGGAAAGCTTTTCAGAATGACTGCACTGCATTCTTCAGTGAGGAAAACTCTTTCTGTTTCTCTCCACTCCTTTTTATGACTCAAGATCTCTTTCATGAACTTGGCATAAGAAGGTATTTGCTCAAGTGCCTCTGCAAATGGAATCTTTATTTCAAGAGTCCTTAGATAATCTGCAAAGCGAGCAAATTGCTTATCTTGCTCCTCTTTCCGGAGTTTTTGAGGATAAGGTATCTTGGCTTTATATTCCTCAACCTTAGTGGTTAAAGAAGCCTTTTTAGAGGGGTCGTTATCAGCACTTGTGTGTGTTTGATCCCTCACTGGCAATTGAGTGCCAGAGTCAGAAGCTGGAGTGACGTTAGACGCCAGCTCACTGTCTGTTCCTGGCGCCTGAACGCCAGAAATGTACCCATTTTGGGCGTTCAACGCTGGATTCTGCCCCATTTGGGCGTTCAACGCCAGATTCTTGCCCATTTCTGGCGTTAAACGCCAATCCCGCCTTGTTTCTGGCGCTGAACGCCAGTTTTGGGCATGGTCTGGGCGTTCAGCGCCAGCCTTCCACCCATTTTCTGGCGTTTTAGTGCCAGAATTATTTTTCCCTGGGCTCTTACTGTCCTCAGGTGAAGCTTTGGTGGGTCGCTCATTTCTTGAATTTTTGATGCCTTGAGGTGGGGTATTTAATGTTTTCCCACTTCTTAATTGAACTGCTTGGCATTCTTCTGCTATTTGCCTTGATAGCTACTGCTTTGTTTGCTTAAACTGTTCGTCCATATGTATATTAGCTATCCTTGTCTCCTGTAGCCTGTCCCTGAATTTAGCTAGCTGCTTTGTTAGAAAATCCAATTGCTGGTTGAATTCAGCAGCTTGTTTTACAGCACTGAATTCAGCAGTTACTGTTTTAACCTCTTTATTCATGGAAGGGTTGCTGCTTAGATACAGATGCTGATTCTTGGCAACTGTATCAATGAGCTCTTGAGCCTCTTCAATTGTCTTTCTCATATGGATAGATCCACCAGCTGAGTAATCTAGAGACATCTGAGCTCCTTCTGCAAGCCCATAGTAAAAGATGTCTAACTGAACCCACTCTGAAAACATTTCAGAGGGGCATTTTCGTAGCATCTCTCTGTATCTCTCCCAGGCATCATAAAGAGATTCATTATCTCCTTGTTTAAAGCCTTGGATGTCCAGCCTTAGCTGTGTCATCCTTTTTGGAGGAAAGTACTGATTCAGGAATTTTTCTGTCAGCTGTTTCCATGTTCTTATGCTGGCCTTAGGTTGGTTATTTAACCACCTCTTAGCTTGATCTTTTACAGCAAATGGAAACAGTAGTAGTCTGTAGACATCCTGATCTATTTCCTTATCATGTACTATGTCAGCAATTTGTAAAAATTGTGCCAGAAACTCTGTAGGTTCTTCCTGTGGAAGACCGGAATACTGGCAACTTTGCTGCACCATGATAATGAGCTGAGGATTCAACTCAAAGCTACTAACTCCAATGGAGGGTATGCATATGCTACTCCCATATGAAGTAGTAGAGGGGTTAGAATATGACCCCAGAGTCCTCCTGGACTGTTCATTTCCACTTATGTCCATGATGGATATATGGATATAACTTGGACTGATTTATCTTTTTATTTATTTTATTTTATAAGAAGTAAATACTTAAATAAAATAAAATAACTAAAAAGAATTTGAATTTTGAAATTAAAATATTTTTTTTATAAAAAAAATAAAAATTAATTAGTTAATAAAAAAAGAAATTCTTGAAAAAGAGGGAAGATATTTTCGAAAATTAGAGAGAGAGAGAGTTAGTTAGGTAGTTTTGAAAAAGTTAAGAAACAAACAAAAAGTTAGTTGGTTAGTTGAAACAAATTTTGAAAAGATAAGAAGTTAGGAAGTTAGAAGAGATATTTTGAAAAGATATTTTTGAATTTAGTGAGGAGAGAGAAAAACAATAAGATAGTACAAGATTTAAAATTTTTAGATCTAATGCTCCTTGTTTTTAAAAATTTTGGAGGGAAAACACCAAGGAACACCAAACTTAAAAATTTTAAGATCAAGACACAAGGAAAACTCAAGAACACTTTGAAGACTCACAAGAACACAAGAACATGAAGAAAGAACACCAAACTTAAAATTTTTAGAAAACCAAACCAAAATTTTCGAAAACCAAAGGGAAATCAACAAGAAAACACCAAACTTAAAGTTTGGCACAGGATTTAATAGAAAAATTATTTTTGAAAAAGAAGGTTTTGCAAAGAGTATAAAAGATTCTAACCCAATTACCAAGAACACAGATTAACGCTCTAGCCAAATGAGTTATGGAATTTTCGAAAATTTTAAGAAAGATTATTTTTGAAAACACCAAACTTAAAGTTTGGCACAGGATTTAACAGAAAAATTATTTTTTGAAAAAGGTTTTAAAAAAAATTATGATAGCCAATTACCATGAACATAAACACCACGTTCTAACTAACTGAGTTATAAATTTAAAATGTTTTAACAAGGGATAAATAATAAAAGACTCTAAACCAAAAAGAAAGATTTTTTTTCCTAATCTAAGCAACAAAATAATCCGTCAGTTGTTCAAACACGAACAATCCCCGGCAACGGCGCCAAAAACTTGGTGCACGAATTGTGAATCACACTTTTCACAACTCGTACCACTAACCAGCAAGTGCACTGGGTCGTCCAAGTAATACCTTACGTGAGTAAGGGTCGAATCCCACGGAGATTGTTGGTTTGAAGCAATCTATGGTTATCTTGTAAATCTTAGTCAGGAAGTCAATTATGTTTATCAGTTGAATTGTGAATAACCAAGAGAGCATAAATTAAAGGTTACTTGTTGTAAAGTGATGGAGAATATGTTGGAGTTTTGGAGATGCTTTGTCTTCTGAATCTCTGCTTTCCTCTGTCTTATGATTCACGCACGCACGTCCTCCTATGGCAAGCTGTGTGTTAGTGGATCACCGTTGTCAATGGCTACCTTCCATCCTTCCAGTCAAAACTACGCTCACGTGCTCTGTCACAGCACGGCTAATCACCGGTTGGTTCTCGATCCGGTTGGAATAGGATTTACTATCCTTTTGCGTCTGTCACTAACGCCCAGCCTTCAAGAGTTTGAAGCTCGTCACAGTCATTCAATCCTTGAATCCTACTCGGAATACCACAGACAAGGTTTAGACTTTCCGGATTCTCATGAATACTGCCATCAGTTCTAGCTTATACCACGGAGATTCTGATTAAGGAATCTAAGAGATACTCATTCAATCGTATATAGAACGGAGGTGGTTGTCAGGCACACGTTCATGATTTGAGGAAGGTGATGAGTGTCACAGCTCATCACCTCCATCACAGTTAAGCGCGAATGAACATCTTAGATAGGAACAAGCGTGTTTGAATGGAAAACAGAAATACTTGCATTAATTCATCGAGACACAGCAGAGCTCCTCACCCCCAACAATGGGGTTTAGAGACTCATGCCATCAGAGAATACAAAGTTTAGATCTGAAATGTCATGAGATACAAAATAAGTCTCTAAAAGTTGTTTAAATACTAAACTAGTAGCCTAGGTTTACAAAAATTGGATAAACTATGATGGATGATGCAGAGATCCACTTATGGGGCCCACTTGGTGTGTGCTGGGGCCCACTTGGTGTGTGCTGGGGCTGAGACTTAAGCAATTCACGTGCAGAGGCCATTTGTGGAGTTGAACGCCAGTTTTTATGCCAGTTTGGGCGTTCAACTCCAGCTTTTGATCCTTTTCTGGCGCTGGACGCCAGAATTGGACAGAGGACTGGCGTTGAACGCCAGTTTACGTCCTCTATTCTTGTGCAAAGTATGGACTATTATATATTTCTGGAAAGCCCTGGATGTCTACTTTCCAACGCAATTGGAAGCACGCCATTTCGAGTTCTGTAGCTCCAGAAAATCCACTTTGAGTGCATGGAGGTCAGAATCCAACAGCATCAGTAGTCCTTTTTCAGCCTGAATCAGATTTTTGCTCAGCTCCTTCAATTTCAGCCAGAAAAATACCTGAAATTACAGAAAAACACACAACTCATAGTAAAGTCCAGAAATATGGATTTTTCCTAAAAACTAATAGAAATAGACTAAAAACTAACTAAAACATACTTAAAACTATATGAAATTATCCCCAAAAAGCGTATAAAATATCCGCTCATCATTGGTCTCTTGGCATCTTTTCAAAACCAGTGTCAGGTGATCAAGACAGGAGCTGAATGAGTCTCCATATACTGAGAAGTCATCCATGAAGACTTCCAGAAATTTTTCCACCATATCAGAGAAGATAGAGAGCATGCATCTCTAAAAGGTTGCAGGCACATTACATAGCCCAAAAGGCATCCTTCTGTAAGCAAATACTCCAGATGGACATGTGAATGCTGATTTCTCTTGATCCTGGGGATCTACTGCAATTTGGTTGTAGCCTGAATAGCCATCCAAAAAGTAGTAATAATTATGACCTGCTAATCTTTCTAGCATCTGGTCTATGAATGGTAAAGGAAAATGATCCTTTCTGGTGGCTGTATTGAGCCTTCTGTAATCAATACACATGCGCCACCCTGTAACTGTTCTTGTAGGAACCAGTTCATTCTTTTTATTATGAACCACTGTCATGCCTCCCTTTTCCGGGACAACTTAGACAGGGCTCACCCAGGGGCTATCAGAAATAGGATAAATAATCCCAGCCTCCAGTAATTTGGTGACCTCTTTCTGCACCACTTCCTTCATGGCTGGATTTAGCCGCCTCTGTGGTTGAACCACTGGCTTAGCATTATCCTCCAATAAGATCTTGTGCATGCATCTAGCTGGGCTTATGCCCTTAAGGTCACTTATGGACCACCCAAGAGCTGTCTTGTGTGTCCTTAGCACTTGAATTAGTGCTTCCTCTTCCTGTGGATTTAAAGCAGAGCTTATGATCACTGGAAAAGTATCACCTTCTCCCAAAAATGCATATTTCAGGGATGGTGGTAATGGTTTGAGCTCGGGTTTAGGAGGTTTTTCCTCTTCCTGAGGAAATTTCAGAGACTCTTTCAATTCCTCTGAATCCTCTAGATCAGGTGGAACATCTTTAAAGATGTTTTCCAGCTCTGATTCGAGACTCTCAGCCATGTTGATCTCTTCTACCAAAGAGTCAATAAGATCAACTTTCATGCAGTCTTTTGGTGTGTCTGGATGCTGCATGGTGGTGCACGAAATTGGAAATCGCAGTTCTTCACAAATTCGCACAACTAACCAGCAAGTGCACTGGGTCGTCCAAGTAATACCTTACGTGAGTAAGGGTCGATCCCACGGAGATTGTTGGCTTGAAGCAATCTATGGTTATCTTGTAACTCTTAGTAAGGAAAACAATAAAATAATTCACTTATCAAATTTGATTGCAAGGAATAAAAGGGCAGAACACAAATTATACTTGTATGCAATGATGGAGAATATGTTGGAGTTTTGGAGATGCTTTGTCTTCTGAAATTCTGCTTTCCTCTGTTTCTGATTCACGCACACATGTCCTCCTATGGCAAGCTATGTGTTGGTGGATCACCGTTGTCAATGGCTACCATCCATCCTTCCAGTGAAAAGGGTCCAGGTGCGCTGTCACCGCACGGCTAATCATCTGCAGGTTCTCAATCGTACCGGAATAGGATTTACTATCCTTTTGCATCTGTCACTATGCCCAACACTCGCGAGTTTGAAACTCGTCATAGTCATTCAATCCCTGAACCCTACTCGGAATACCACAGACAAGGTTTAGACTTTCCGGATTCTCTTGAATGCTGCCATCAATCTAGCTTATACCACGAAGATTCCGATTAAGAGATCTAAGAGATATTCATTCATTCTACAGTGGAACGTAAGTGGTTGTCAGGCACGCGTTCGTGGAGGAATGATGATGATTGTCACGTTCATCACATTCTTATTGAAGTGCGAATGGATATCTTAGATAGGAACACGCATGTTTGAATGGAAAACAGAAATACTTGCATTAGTTCATCGAGACACAGCAAAGCTCCTCACCCCCAACAATGGAGTTTAGAGACTCATGCCGTCAAAAGGTACAAAGTTTAGATCTAAAATGTCATGAGATACAAAATAAATCTCTAAAAGTTGTTTAAATACTAAACTAGTAACCTAGGCTTACAGAAAATTAGTAAACTATGATAGATGGTGCAGAAATCCACTTCTGGGGCCCACTTGGTGTGTGCTGGGGCTGAGACTTAAGCTTCTCACGTGCATGGGCTGTTTTGGGCGTTCAACGCCAGGTTGTTACCTATTTCTGGCGTTGAACTCCAACTTGTAACTTGTTTCTGGCGCTGGACACCAGACTGCAACATGGAACTGGCGTTGAACGCCAGTTTACGTCGTCTATTCTTGAGCAAAGTATGGACTATTATATATTTCAGAAAAGCCCTGGATGTCTACTTTCCAACGCAATTGGAAGCGTGCCATTTGGACTTCTGTAGCTCCAAAAATTCCATTCCGAGTGCAGAGAGGTCAGAATCCAACAGCATCAGCAGTCCTTTTTCAGCCGAATCAGATTTTTGCTCAGCTCCCTCAATTTCAGCCAGAAAATACCTGAAATTACAGAAAAACATACAAACTCACAGTAAAGTTCAGAAATATGAATTTTTCCTAGAAACTAATGAAAATAAACTAAAAACTAACTAAAACATACCAAAAACTATATGAAATTAACCCCAAAAAGCGTATAAAATATCCGCTCATCACAACACCAAACTTAAACTGTTGCTTGTCCCCAAGCAACTAGACAAATAAGATAGACTACTAATAAGTCAAGAAGCAATAATATCTCAGAGTTTTTGAGTGAAGCTCAGATTCTAATTAGATGAGCGGGACTAGTAGCTTTTTGCTTCCGAATAGTTTTGGCATCTCACTTTATCCATTGAAGCTCAGAGTGATTGGCATCTATAGGAACTTAGAATGCAGATAGTGTTATTGATTCTCCTATTTCAGTATGATGATTCTTGAACACAACTACTTTATGAGTCTTGGCCGTGGCCCTAAGCACTTTGTTTTCCAGTATTACCACCGGATACATAAATGCCACAGACACATAATTGGGTGAACCTTTTCAGATTGTGACTCAGCTTTTCTAAAGTCCCCAATTAGAGGTGTCCAGAGTTGTTAAGCACACTCTTCTTTTTGCTTTGGACCTTGACTTTAATCGCTCAGTCTCAAGTTTTCACTTGACACCTTCACACCACAAGCACATGGTTAGGGACAGCTTGGTTTAGCTGCTTAGGCCAGGATTTTATTCCTTTAGGCCCTCCTATCCACTGATGCTCAAAGCCTTGGATCCTTTTTACCCTTGCCTTTTGGTTTTAAGGGCTATTGGCTTTTTGCTCTTGCCTTTTGGTTTTAAGAGCTTTGGCTTTTTCTGCTTGCTTTTTCTTTTTCTTTCTCTATTTTTTTTTCTGCAAGCTTTTGTATTCACTGCTTTTTCTTGCTTCAAGAATCATTTTTATGATTTTTTAGATTATCAATAACATGTCTCATGTTCATCATTCTTTCAAGAGCCAACATGTTTAACACTCTTAAACATCAAATTCAAAAGACATATGCATTGTTCAAGCATTCATTCAGGAGACAGAAAGCATTGCCACCACATGTAAATAATTAGAATTTTTCTTGTAAAAAAAAAAACTCGAAATTTATCGCCTCTTATTCTAAAGAAATTCTTCTATTTTATTCATGTTTAATGATGATGATAAAATTAAATTATAGCTTAATTGGAGATAAAATAAAAAATATAGATACTAATTACTACTATATATGACTCCTAAGGTAAAACTAAAATAAAAATAGTTATCACAGAGTTAAGGCTAAGATTGGAATTTAACAACCTGTGTTCTGGGAAGTGGATGTTCCTCTAATCTGCGGGGTGCTTGGTCCTTCAAGAGATAATTTCTGGCGGTTCAATTCCCTTAAATCACGCCCTTGCTCCTCCTGTTATTTAAGCAAATAGCAAAGAATGCTACTTTGTTCCTTGTGTTCTTTCTTTATTTGTTCCATAGCTTCTTGCATCTTGGTAATAGATGTTTCAAAATACTCCTAGTATTCAGATTGAGGGATTTCTGGGAGAATTTCCTGTGTTCTCTTCTTGATGGGGTCATCCTGTGCTTGTTGTTTTTCCATTGATGCTTTGGTGATTGGCCACTCAACTGAGATATACTCAGTTATTCCCATCCTTACTTCAACGTCCTTGCAGAGCATAGAAATCAAGCTTGGATAAGCCAACCTGGCATCTTTGGAATTTTTGTTTGTAATTTTGTAAAATTCAGTTGAAATCAGTTGATGAACTTCCACTTCTTTTTCCATCATGACACAATGGATCATCACTGCTCTTCTAATAGTGACTTCAGAATGGTTGCTAGTGGGCAGCAGAGAATGCCCAATGAAGTCCAGCCATCCTCTGGCGACTGGTTTGAGATCTTCTCTTTTGAGTTGATTTGGGACACCCTTCGTGCTGGTGGTCCACCTGGCTCCAGGGATACATATATCCTCTAGAATCTTATCCAGGCCCTTCTCTGTTCTCATCATTCTCCTATTGAAGGAGTCTGGATCATCTTTCAGCTGAGGTAGCTTTAAGATCTCCCTAATCTTGTCAGGGTGGGTATGAACAATCTTTCCTCTGACCAAGGTCCGATAGTCATAGAGAGCAGATCCAGATAGTCTTTGCTTGTCTGTTCACCTCATATTAGCATAGAACTCCTGGACCATATTCCTTCCCACTTTCATTTCAGGATTAGCTAGGATCTCCCAGTTCTTGATTCGAATTTGCTCCTGGATCTCTGGATATTCGTCTTCTTTCAGATCGAATCTAACTTCCAGGATCACTGATCTTAGACCCATTATTTTGTAATAATGTTCTGAATGTTCTTTAGTTAAGAACTTCCCTTGATTCCAAAGTGGTTTTGGAACACTCTCTTTCTTGCCTCTTAGAGTGGGTTGTTTTCCTTTAGGAGCCATGATCTTAGTGGGTATGGTTTAGTGATCATGGATAAACACACCAAACTTAGAGGTTTGCTTGTCCTCAAGCAAAAGAAAAGAAAGGAGAGGGATAGAAGGAGAGCTAGTGTAGGATGGTGGATGAGAGGAAGGAGGCCGAATGGGTTTTTAAAAGGGAGGGGGTTTTCGAAAATAGGGAGAAAGATAAGATAGAAGATATGATTTTAAAAAAAAAATAAGTATGATAAGAAAAGATATAATTTAAAATTGAAAAGATATGAAAGATATTTGGAAAAGATAAAATTGGATTTTTGAAAAAGATAATATGGAGATTTGAAAAAGATATTGATTAGTTGAAAAGATTTTTGAATGAAAAGAGATAGATTTGTTTTGAAAATTTTGAAAAAGAGTTGAATTGGATTGAAAAAAAGGATTTGTGCTTATGGATTAAGATACATTTAATATTTTTAAAGAAGGGTTTTTAGAAATTAGGGATTTTAGAAATCAGGGTTTGTAACATGTTTATGCAAGAAATCATGAATTGAAACATGAAAATTAAGATTAAAATGAAAAATATGAAGAAAAAACGAATTTACCTCCTCCCCACCATCCTGGCGTTTGAACGCCCAACTGCTGCTTCTCCTGGGCGTCCAACGCCCAGCTGTTGCTTCTTTCTGGCGTTGAACGCCAAGAACTCCTTTGTCACTGGGCATTTTTCTGAACGCCCAGGACGCTGTAAATCTGACGTTAAACGCCCAGAAGGAGCTTCTTTCTGGCGTTCAACGCCCAGAAGATTCTTCTTTCTGGCGTTTAACGCCCAGATGGTTATCCTTACTAGCATTCAACGCCCAGTGGATGCTTCTTTTGGGCGTTGAATGCCCAAAACAGACTTTTACTGGCGTTTTCTTGCCAGTGAGCTCTTTTTTTCTGTTTTGTGTGCAGAATCCTTCTGTAACCCTGTAAACTTATACAATTGACTCTTTACCTTAGTATCAATGAACTTTATATAAACAAATAAAATCAAGAATAGCGCAAAATGCTTAGAGGAAGTGATGCCCCATGGCTGGGTTGCCTCCCAGCAAGCGCTTCTTTATTGTCTTTAGCTGGACCTTGCTGAGCTTTTAATTTAGCTTCAGTCTTGAGCACTCTTGCTCAATATTGCCTTCAAGATAGTGCTTGATTCTCTGTCCATTAACAATGAACTTCTTATCAGAATCAATATTTTAAAGTTCCACATAACCATATGGTGATACACTTGTAATCACATATGGTTCCCTCCACCGGGATTTCAGGTTCCCGGAGAATAGCCTGAGTCTAGAGTTAAACAACAGAACTTTCTGTCCTGGTTCAAAGATTCTAGATGACAGCTTTCTGTCATGCCACTTTTTTTATTTCTCTTTATAAAGCTTGGCATTTTCGAAAGCAGTGAATCTGAATTCCTCTAGCTCATTTAGCTGAAGCAATCTTTTTTCTCCAGCTAATTTGGCATCAAAGTTCAGGAATCTGGTTGCCCAGTAGGTTTTATGTTCCAGTTCCGCGGGCAGGTGACATGCCTTACCATATACAAGTTGGTATGGAGAGGTCCTTATAGGAGTCTTGAATGCTGTTCTGTATGCCCACAGAGCATCATCCAAGCTTCTTGCCCAATCCTTTTTACGGGTATTTACAGTCCGTTCTAGGATTCTTTTTAGCTCTCTGTTAGAGACTTCAGCTTGCCCATTAGTTTGTGGATGATATGGAGTTGCCACCTTGTGGCGAATCCCATACTGGACCATGGCAGAGTAAACCTGTTTGTTGCAGAAGTGAGTGCCCCCATCACTGATTAGTACTCTAGGGACCCCAAACCTGCTGAAGATATATTTCTGGAGGAACTTCAGCACTGTTTTAGTATCATAGGTGGGTGTGGCAACGGCCTCTACCCATTTTGATACGTAGTCAACTGCCACCAGAATATAAGTGTTTGAGTATGATGGTGGAAAAGGTCCCATGAAGTCAATTCCCCATACGTCAAACAACTCAATCTCTAAGATTCCTTGTTGAGGCATGGCATAACCATGAGGCAGATTACCAGCTCTTTGGCAACTGTCACAGTTACTACAAACTCTCGGGAATCTCTATAGAGTGTGGGCCAATAGAAGCCACATTGGAGGACCTTGGTGGCTGTTCACTCACCTCCGAAATGGCCTCCATATTGTGATCCATGGCGATGCCATAGGATCCTCTGTACTTCTTCTCTAGGCACACACCTACGGATTATTTCGTCTGCACATCTCTTGAAGAGATAGGGTTTATCCCACAAGTAATACTTTGCATCAGTGATTAATTTTTTCTTTTGTTGCCTGTTGTACTCTTTGGGTATGAACCTTGCAGCTTTATAGTTTGCAATGTCTGCAAACCATGGTGTTTCCTGAATGGAAAATAATTGCTCATCCGAAAAAGTCTCAGAGATCTCAAGAGAGGGTTGGGATATCCCTTCTACTAGCTCTATCCGGGACAGATGATCAGCCACTTGGTTCTCTGTCCCTTTTCTGTCTCTTATTTCTATATCAAACTCTTGCAGAAGCAACACCCATCTGATGAGCCTGGGTTTTGAATCCTACTTTGTGAGTAGATATTTAAGAGCAGCATGGTTAGTATACACAATCACTTTTGATCCTACTAAGTATGATCTGAACTTGTCAATGGCATAAACCACTGCAAGCAATTCTTTTTCTGTGGTTGTGTAATTTTTTTGGGCGTCATTTAAAACGCGGCTAGCATAATAAATGACATGCAGAAGCTTGTCATGCCTCTGTCCCAATACTGCACCAATGGCGTGATCACTAGCATCACACATTAGCTCAAATGGTAATGTCTAGTCTGGTGCAGAAATAACTGGTGCTGTGACCAGCTTGGCTTTCAGCATTTCAAACGCCTACAGACACTCTGTGTCAAACACAAATGGCGTGTCAGCAGCTAGCAGATTGCTCAGAGGTTTTGCGATTTTTGAAAAATCCTTTATAAACCTCCTATAGAATCCTGCATGCCCCAGAAAGCTTCTGATTGCCTTAACATTGGCAGGTGGTGGTAATTTTTCAATTACCACTATTTTTGCTTGATCCACCTCTATTCCCTTGTTTGAAATTTTATGCCCAAGGACAATCCCTTCAGTCACCATAAAGTGACATTTTTCCCAGTTTAAAACCAGGTTGGTCTCTTGGCATCTTTTCAGAACTAGTTTCAGGTGATCAAGACAGGAGCTGAATGAGTCTCCATATACTGAGAAGTCATCCATGAAGACTTCCAGAAATTTTTCCACCATATCAGAGAAAATAGAGAGTATGCATCCCTGGAAGATTGCAGGCGCATTACACAGCCCAAACGTCATCCTTCTATAAGCAAACACTCCAGATGGACATGTGAATGCTATTTTCTCTTGATACTGGGGATCTACTGCAATCTAGTTATAGCCAGAGTAGCCATCCAAAAACCAGTAATAATCATGACCTGCCAGTCTTTCTAGCATCTGGTCTATGAATGGTAAAGGAAAATGATCCTTTCTGGTGGCTGTATTGAGCCTTCTGTAGTCAATACACATGCGCCACCCTGTAATTGTTCTTGTAGGAACCAGTTCATTCTTTTCATTATGAACCACTGTCATGCCTCCCTTTTTGGGGACAACTTGAACAGGGCTCACCCAGGGGCTATCAGAAATAGGATAAATAATCCCAACCTCCAGTAATTTGGTGACCTCTTTCTGCACCACTTCCTTCATGGCTGGATTTAGCCGCCTCTGTGGTTGAACCACTGGTTTAGCATTATCCTTCAATAAGATTTTGTGCATGCATCTAGCTGGGCTTATGCCCTTAAGGTCACCTATGGACCACCCAAGAGCTGTCTTGTGTGTCCTTAGCACTTGAATCAGTGCTTCCTCTTCCTGTGGATTTAAAGCAAGGCTTATGATCACTGGAAAAGTGTCACCTTCTCCCAGAAATGTATATTTTAGGGATGGTGGTAATCGTTTGAGCTCGGGTTTAGGAGGTTTTTCCTCTTCCAGAGGAAATTTCAGAGGCTCTTTCATTTCCTCTGAATCCTCCAAATCAGGCTGAACATCTTTAAAGATGTCTTCCAACTCTGATTCGAGACTCTCAGCCATGTTGATCTCTTCTACCAAAGAGTCAATAAGATCAACTTTCATGCAGTCTTTTGATGTGTCTGGATGCTGCATGGCTTTGACAGCATTCAACTTAAACTCATCCTCATTGACTCTCAGGGTTATTTCCCCCTGTTGGACATCAATGAGAGTTCGTCCAGTTGCTAGGAAGGGTCTTCCTAGAATGAGAGTAGCACTCTTGTGCTCCTCTATTTCCAGCACTACAAAGTCAGTGGGAAAGGCGAATGGCCCAACTCTGACAATCATGTCTTCAATCACGCCTGATGGGTATTTAATGGAGCCATCAGCAAGTTGGAGACATATCCGGGTTGGTTTAACTTTTTCAGTTAAACCAAGCTTTCTGAGAGTGGATGCAGGTATTAGGTTGATGCTTGCCCCAAGATCACATAAAGCTGTCTTGGTGCAATTACCTTCTAATGTGCATGGTATCAGAAAACTCCCAGGGTCTTTAAGCTTTTCAGGAAAGCTTTTCAGAATGACTACACTGCATTCTTCAGTGAGGAGAACTCTTTTAGTTTCTTTCCAATCCATCTTATGACTCAAGATCTCTTTCATGAACTTGGCATAAGAAGGTATTTGCTCAAGTGCCTCTGCAAATGGAATCTTTATTTCAAGAGTCCTGAGATAATCTGTAAAGCGAGCAAATTGCTTATCCTGCTCCTCTTGGCGGAGTTTTTGAGGATAAGGTATCTTGGCTTTATATTCCTCAACCTTAGTTGCTGTAGGTTTATTTCCTACAGAAGTGGTTGAAGAAGCCTTTTTAGATGGGTTGTCATCAGCACTTGTGTGTGTCTGATCCCTCACTGGCAATTGAGTGCCAGAGTTAGAAGCTGGAGTGACGTTAGACGCCAGCTCCTCATCTGTTCCTGGCGTTTGAACGCCAGAACTGTGCTTCTTTTGGGCGTTCAATGCCAGATCCTTGCTTGTTTCTGGCGTTGAACGCCAGTCCTGAGCATGGTCTGGGCGTTCAACGCCAGCCATCCACCCAATTTCTGGCGTTTTAGCGCCAGAATTATTTTTCCCTGGGCTCTTACTGTCCTTAGGTGGATTTTGGGTGGTTTGCTCATTTCTTGGCTTCTTGCTGCCTTGAGGTGGGGTATTTAATGTCTTCCCACTTCTTAATTGAATTGCTTGGCATTCTTCTGTTATTTGTTTTGACAGTTGCTGCTTTGTTTGCTTCAATTGTTCTTCCATATTTATATAGCCATCCTTGTCTCTTGTAGTCTATCCTTGAATTTGGCTAACTGCTTTGTTAGAAAGTCCAATTGCTGATTGAATTCAACAGCTTGTTTTACAGGATTGAGTTCAGCAGTTACTGTTTTAACCTCATCTTTCATGGAAAGGTCACTGCTTAGGTACAGATGCTGATTTCTGGCAACTGTATCAATGAGCTCTTGAGCTTCTTCAATTGTCTTTCTCATGTGGATAGATCCACCAGCTGAGTAATCTAGAGACATCTGAGCTCTTTCTGCAAGCCCATAGTAGAAGATATCTAACTGAACCCACTCTGAAAACATTTCAGAGGGGCATTTTCGTAGCATCTCTCTGTATCTCTCCCAGGCATCATAAAGAGATTCATTATCTCCTTGTTTAAAGCCTTGGATGTCCAGCCTTAGCTGTGTCATCCGTTTTGGAGGAAAGTATTGATTCAGGAATTTTTCTGTCAGCTGTTTCCATGTCCTTATGCTTGCCTTAGGTTGGTTATTTAACCACCTCTTAGCTTGGTCTTTTACAGCAAATGGAAACAGTAATAATCTGTAGACATCCTGATCTACTTCCTTATCATGTACTGTGTCAGCAATCTGTAAAAACTGTGCCAGATATTCTGTAGGTTCTTCCTGTGGAAGACCGGAATATTGGCAACTTTGCTGCACCATGATAATGAGCTGAGGATTCAACTCAAAGCTACTGACTCCAATGGAGGGTATGTAGATACTGCTCCCATATGAAGTAGTAGAGGGGTTAGCATATGACCCCAAAGTCCTCCTGGACTGTTCATTTCCGCTTAGGTCCATGACAAAGAAAGGGAGATGATGTAAAATAGAAGAAAAATATTTTTATTTATTTAATTATTTATTTATTTCGAAAACAAAATAAATTAAAATAAATAAAAATGGGTGAAGATTTTCGAAAAAAATGAGGAGAGAGAGAGTGGTTAGGAAATTTTGAAAAGGATATGATGATTTTTGAAAAAGGTTTTAAATTTTTAAATAAAAAACTGAATTTTAAAGGTAAATTTCGAAAATTTGCTTTAAAATAGAGAGAGAAGATATTTTTGAATTTAAAGAGGAGAGAGAAAAATAATAAGATAGCACAAGATTTAAAATTTTTTTAGATCTAATGCTCCTTGTTTTCGAAAATTTTGGAGGGAAAACACCAAGAAACACCAAACTTAAAAATTTTAAGATCAAGACACAAGAAAAACTCAAGAACACTTTGAAGACTCACAAGAGCACAAGAACATGAAGAAAGAACACCAAACTTAAAATTTTTAGAAAACTAAACTAAGATTTTCAAAAAACAAAGAAAAATCAACAAGAAAACACCAAACTTAAAGTTTGGCACAAGATTTATTGAAAGAAAAATTATTTTTTAAAAAGATTTTAAAAATAGGATAGCCAATTACTAAGAACATAAGCACCACGCTCTAGCTAATTGAGCTATAAATTTAAAGTGTTTTAACAAGGTACAAATAATAAAAGACTCTAAACCAAAAAGAAAAATTTTTCCTAATCTAAGCAACAAAATAAATCGTCAGTTGTCCAAACTCAAACAATCCCCGGCAACGGCGCCAAAAACTTGGTGCACGAAATTGGAAATCACAGTTCTTCACAAATTCGCACAACTAACCAGCAAGTGCACTGGGTCGTCCAAGTAATACCTTACGTGAGTAAGGGTCGATCCCACGGATATTGTTGGCTTGAAGCAATCTATGGTTATCTTGTAACTCTTAGTCAGGAAAACAATAAAATAATTCACTTATAAAATTTGATTACAAGGAATAAAAGGGCAGAACAAAAATTATACTTGTATGCAATGATGGAGAATATGTTGGAGTTTTGGAGATGCTTTGTCTTCTGAAATTCTACTTTCCTCTGTTTCTGATTCACGCACAAATGTCCTCCTATGGCAAGCTATGTGTTGGTGGATCACCGTTGTCAATGGCTACCATCCATCCTTCCAGTGAAAAGGGTCCAGGTGCGCTGTCACCGCACGGCTAATCATCTGCAGGTTCTCAATCGTACCGGAATAGGATTTACTATCCTTTTGCGTTTGTCACTACGCCCAGCACTCGCGAGTTTGAAGCTCGTCACAGTCATTCAATCCCTGAACCTTACTCGGAATACCACAAACAAGCTTTAGACTTTCCGGATTCTCTTGAATGCTGCCATCAATCTAGCTTATACCACGAAGATTCCGATTAAGAGATCTAAGAGATATTCATTCATTCTATAGTGGAACGTAAGTGGTTGTCAGGCATGCGTTCGTGGAGGAATGATGATGATTGTCACGTTCATCACATTCATATTGAAGTAAGAATGGATATCTTAGATAGGAACACACATGTTTGAATGGAAAACAGAAATACTTGCATTAGTTCATCGAGACACAGCAGAGCTCCTCACCCCCAACAATGGAGTTTAGAGACTCATGTCGTCAAAAGGTACAAAGTTTAGATCTAAAATGTCATGAGATACAAAATAAATCTCTAAAAGTTGTTTAAATACTAAACTAGTAACCTAGGTTTACAGAAAATGAGTAAACTATGATAGATGGTGCAAAAATCCACTTCTGGGGCCCACTTGGTGTGTGCTGGGGCTGAGACTTAAGCTTCTCACGTGCATGGGCTGTTTTGGGCGTTCAACGCCAGGTTGTAACCTATTTCTAGTGTTGAACTCCAACTTGTAACTTGTTTCTGGCGCTGGACGCCAGACTGCAACATGGAACTGGCGTTGAACGCCAGTTTACGTCATCTATCCTTGAGCAAAGTATGGACTATTATATATTGCTGGAAAGCCCTGGATGTTTACTTTCCAACGCAATTAGAAGCGCGCCATTTGGACTCTTGTAGCTCCAGAAATTCCATTCCGAGTGCAGAGAGGTCAGAATCCAACAGCATCAGCAGTCCTTTTTCAGCCGAATCAGATTTTTGCTCAGCTCCCTCAATTTCAGCCAGAAAATACCTGAAATTACAGAAAAACACACAAACTCATAGTAAATTTCAGAAATATGAATTTTGCCTAGAAACTAACTAAAACATACTAAAAACTATATGAAATTAACCCCAAAAAGCGTATAAAATATCCGCTCATCACATGGCATTGACAGCATTCAACTTAAACTCATCCTTATTGACTCTCAGGGTGACTTCCCCCTTTTGGATATCAATGAGAGTTCGTCCAGTTGCTAGGAAAGGTCTTCCTAGAATGAGAGTAGCACTCTTGTGCTCCTCCATTTCCAGCACAACAAAGTCAGTGGGAAAGGTGAATGGCCCAACACTGACAATCATGTCCTCAATCATGCCTGATGGGTATTTAATGGAGCCATCAGCAAGTTGGAGACATATCCGGGTTGGTTTAACTTCTTCAGTTAAACCAAGCTTTCTGATAGTGGATGCATGTATTAGGTTGATGCTTGCCCCAAGATCGTATAAAGCTGTCCTAGTGCAATTTCCCTCTAATGTGCATGGTATCAGAAAGCTTCTGGGATCTTTAAGCTTTTCAGGAAAGCTTTTCAGAATGACTGCACTGCATTCTTCAGTGAGGAGAACTCTTTCAGTTTCTCTCCAATCCTTCTTATGACTCAAGATCTCTTTCCTGAACTTGGCGTAAGAAGGTATTTGCTCAAGTGCTTCTGCAAACGGAATCTTTATTTCAAGAGTCCTAAGATAATCTGCAAAGCGAGCAAATTGCTTATCCTACTCCTCTTGGCAGAGTTTTTGAGGATAAGGTATCTTAGCTTTATATTCCTCAACCTTGGTTACTGTAGGTTTATTTCCTACAGAAGTGGTTGAAGAAGCCTTTTTAGATGGGTTGTCATCAGAACTTGTGTGTGTTTGATCCCTCTCTGGCAATTGAGTGCCAAAGTTAGAAGCTGGAGTGACGTTAGACGCCAACTCTTCATCTGTTCCTGGCGTCTGAGCGCCAGAATTGTGCTTCTTTTGGGCGTTCAACGCAAGTTCCTTACTTGTTTCTGGCGTTGAACGCCAGTCCTGAGCATGGTCTGGGCGTTCAGCGCCAGCCTTCCACCCAATCTCTGGTGTTTTAGCGCCAGAATTATTTCTCTTCGGGCTCTTACTGTCCTCAGATGGATTTTGGGTAGTTTGCTCATTTCTTGGTTTCCTGCTACCTTGAGGTGGGGTATTTAATGTCTTCCCACTTCTTAATTGAACTGCTTGGCATTTTTCTGTTATTTGTTTTGACAGCTGCTGCTTTGTTTGCTTTAATTGTACTTCCATATTTATATTAGCCATCCTTGTCTCTTGTAGTCTATCCTTGAATTCGGCTAACTGCTTTGCTAGAAAATCCAATTGCTGATTGAATTCAGCAGCTTGTTCTACCGGACTGAGTTCAGCAGTTACTGTTTTAGCCTCTTCTTTCATGGGAGGGTCACTGCTTAGATACAGATGCTGATTTCTGGCAACTGTATCAATGAGCTCTTGAGCTTCTTCAATTATCTTTCTCATGTGGATAGATCTACCAGCTGAGTAATCTAGAGAGATCTGAGCTCTTTCTGTAAGCCCATAATAGAAGATGTCTAGCTGAACCCACTCTAAAAACATTTCAGAGGGGCATTTTCTTAGCATCTCTCTGTATCTCTCCCAGGCATCATAAAGAGATTCATTATCTCCTTGTTTAAAGCCTTGGATGTCCAGCCTTAGCTGTGTCATCCATTTTGGAGGAAAGTATTGATTCAGGAATTTTTTTTGTCAGCTGTTTCCATGTCCTTATGCTAGCCTTAGGTTGGTTATTTAACCACCTCTTGGCTTGGTCTTTTACAGCAAATGGAAACAGTAATAATCTGTAGACATCCTGATCTACTTCCTTATCATGTACTGTGTTAGCAATTTGTAAAAACTGTGCCAGAAACTCTGTAGGTTCTTCCTGTGGAAGACCGGAATACTGGCAGCTTTGCTACACCATGATAATGAGCTGAGGATTTAACTCAAAGCTACTGACTCCAATGGAGGGTATGCAGATACTACTCCCATATGAAGTAGTAGAGGGGTTAGCATATGACCCCAGAGTCCTTCTGGACTGTTCATTTCCACTTAGATCCATGATGGAGAAAGGGAGATGATGTAAAATAAAAAATTATTTTTATTTATTTATTTATTTATTTATTTCGAAAATAAAATAAATTAAAATAAAATAAATAAAAATGGGCGAAGATTTTCGAAAAAAATGAGGAGAGAGAAAGTGGTTAGGAAGTGTTGAAAAAGATATGATTTTTTTTTCGAAAAGGGTTTTAAATTTTGAATTAGAAAAAAATCTGAATTTTAAAATTGATTTTCGAAAAATTACTTTAAAATAGAGGGAAAAGATATTTTTGAATTTAATGAGGAAAGAGAAAAACAATAAAATAACACAAGATCTAAAATTTTTAGATCTAATGCTCCTTGTTTTCGAAAATTTTGGAGGGAAAACACCAAGGAACACCAAACTTAAAAATTTTAAGATCAAGACACAAGGAAAACTCAAGAACGCCTTGAATACTCACGAGAACAAGAACATGAAGAAGGAACACCAAACTTAAAATTTTTAGAAAACCAAACTAAATTTCGAAAATTATAGAAATATTAACAAGAAAACACCAAACTTAAAGTTTGGCACAAGATCAAGAAAAATTATTTTTGAAAAAGATTTTTAATAAAACCGGTGCCCAATCATCAAGAACATAAACCAATGCTCTAGCCAATTGAGCTGTAAATGTAACACTGTTTTGAAGAAGTATTTTTAATAACTAAGAAAAAATATTTTTTTTGAAAAAATTTTGAAAAGAATATAAAAGACTCTAACCCAAAAGACAAAATTTTCCTAATCTAAGCAACAAGATTCACCGTCAGTTGTTCAAACTTAAACAATCCCCGACAACGGCGCCAAAAACTTGGTGCA
Organism: Arachis hypogaea; assembly: GCF_003086295.3. Lineage (NCBI taxonomy): Eukaryota > Viridiplantae > Streptophyta > Magnoliopsida > Fabales > Fabaceae > Arachis > Arachis hypogaea. Next base: position 97,052,407 of record NC_092054.1, on the reverse strand, counting down.
CGAAATTGTAATGTCAATGTTCACATTACTCTCTTACAACTTCGCACAACTAACCAGCAAGTGCATTGGGTCGTCCAAGTAATACCTTACATGAGTAAGGGTCGATCCCACGAAGATTGTTGGCTTGAAGCAAGCTATGGTTGTCTCGTAACTCTTAGTCAGGATATAATATCCATAATAATTTTTAGTTTGAATTGTAAAAAAGTAAAAAAGGGCAGAACACAAATTATACTTGTATGCAGTAATGGAGAATATGTTGGAGTTTTGGAGATGCTTTGTCTTCTGAAATTTTGCTTTCCTCTGTCTTCTTGTTCACGCATGCACGTCCTCCTATGGCAAGCTGTGTGTTGGTGGATCACCGTTGTCAATGGCTACCATCCTTCCTTTCAGTGAAAAGGGTCCAGGTGCGCTGTCACCGCACGGCTAATCATCTGTAGGTTCTCAATCGTACCAGAATAGGATTTACTATCCTTTTGCGTCTGTCACTACGCCCAGCACTCGCGAGTTTGAAGCTCGTCATAGTCATTCAATCCCTGAATCCTACTCGGAATACCACAGACAAGGTTTAGACTTTCCGGATTCTCTTGAATGCTGCCATCAATTTAGCTTATACCACGAAGATTCTGATTAAGAGATCCAAGAGATATTCATTCATTCTACAGTGGAACGGAAGTGGTTGTCAGGCACGCGTTCGTGGGGGAATGATGATGAATGTCACGTTCATCACATTCATGTTGAAGTGCGAATGGATATCTTAGATAGGAACACGCATGTTTGAATGGAAAACAGAAATACTTGCATTAATTCATCGAGACACAACAGAGCTCCTCACCCCCAACAATGGAGTTTAGATACTCATGCCGTCAAAGAGTACAAAGTTCAGATCTAAAATGTCATGAGATACAAAATAAATCTCTAAAAGTTGTTTAAATCCTGAACTAGTAACCTAGGTTTACAGAAAATGAGTAAACTATGATAGATAGTGCAGAAATCCACTTCTGGGGCCCACTTGGTGTGTGCTGGGGCTGAGAGTAAAGCTTCTCACGTGCCTGGGCTGTTTTGGGCGTTCAACGCCAAGCTGTAACCTGTTTCTGGCGTTGAACTCCAACTTGTAACGTGTTTCTGGCGCTGGACGCCAGACTGCATCATGGAACTAGCGTTGAACGCCAGTTTACATCATTTATCCTTGAGAAAAGTATGAACTATTATATATTTCTGGAAAGCCCTGGATGTCTACTTTCCAACGCAATTGAAAGCGCATCAATTGGACTTCTGTAGCTCCAGAAATTCCATTCCGAGTGCAGAGAGGTCAGGATCCAACAGCATCAGCAGTCCTTTTTTAGCCTGAATCAGAATTTTGCTCAGCTCCCTCAATTTCAGCCAGAAAATACCTGAAATTACAGAAAAACACACAAACTCATAGTAAAGTCCAGAAATATGAATTTTGCCTAGAAACTTATGAAAATAAACTAAAAACTAACTAAAACATACTAAAAACTATATGAAATTAACCCCAAAAAACGTATAAAATATCCGCTCATCAACAGCATCCCAGTCAAATCTCATAAATAGCATATCCTCTTCAGCCTTTTGGTAACTGTCAGGTTGATTTGACTTAGGCTAAAGGTGGAAGATGTCCTCAATAGCTTCCTCAGTGACCAAAATCTGTTTCCCTCTGAGGTACACTGCATCCAGGGAAGTCTTGAAATAGTTGCAGTAAAATTCTCTGACCCAGGAAGCATTGACCTCTGTCAAGTTTCTTTCCAAGAAGAACCAGCCTTTCTATTTTATCTGTTCGGAGGTGTACTGCTGTAGTTCTTTTGGAATTTTTAGAGTTCTTTCCAGGTACAGGTTCCTGGAGGTGGCAAACACTGGATACTTCAGCTCACAGTATCTGTTTGCAAATTTAACTGGATCTGTGGCAGTGAGGAGCTGGTCAGCCTTCTTCTGTGGGGTAAAGTGCTTTTCCCGCCAGGAGTCATCATGTAAAATGTCCAGGATGGTCATAGAGGATTCGCCTCTTTTCCTTTTGCCAGTGGTTTCTTTGCCCTTTCCTTTGCGCTGAGGGTCAGACATCCTGAAAAGCAGAAATTTCAGGATATAATTGAAGAACAAAAGCAGGAAAATAAGTAGGCAAATAGAATAATAGCAATAGAAGCACATAGTGGCAAAAGAGCAAGAGAAGCATAAATGAGTTGAAAAATATGTGCAATTTGGATTGTATCTGAGTGAAAAAGTCTAAAAAGAAAAAAATGCAATCCAAAATATATGATAAGCGGAATTCAAGTTAAATAGGAAAAACAATGATCATGCCCTGAGTTAGAAAGTTGAAGTAGTCAGGTTTAAAGCAAAAAAAGAGAAGTTAGAAAGTCAAAAGTGGTCAATAGGTGAAAAGGAAGGTAGAAAGTGAAAGCCGTGAGTTAGTAAAAGAAAGTTAAAATGAGTGGCATGATAAGTGTTTCCTAGGTAACAATAAATTCACAAATTTAAAGAATAATCAACTCATATTCGAGCAAAAATTTTAGTGTATTGATGATAATTCAGAAGGATAGAAAAGTTGCAAAACTAACATCAAATCATCAATAGTGCAAGTTATTAAGTAGGGGATCAAAAGGAATAAGAATGCTAGCCCGGGCAGTCATGAATTGGTTTGGTTGTAGCCAAGTAAGGAAAAATAGTAAGTTTCCAAACTCAATACATGAAAACAATTTGCAGAAAATTGGATAGCATTCCGACTAAAATTGGATGTTCCCGAGTAATAAACAGCAAGAAAAATAGTTCATATGAGATAAAAAAAATGCTGCAAAGAGTCATAAACAGTAGGAATAGTGAAGAACAGTCTAATATCAGAATGAAACATTAAGGAATAGCATATGAACAGTATGAACATCACAGCCAGATCAAAATTGCAAAATAGGTAAAACAAGTAACAAGAACAGCGCAATTATCAGACCTAAATCCACTAACCACATCCTAGCTACCTAACCACCTAGAATCCACTACAAACATGCATCTCTAACTATCCTATTCAGAACAAAAATTGGAAAACTATCTGAGGAATCGAAAAGAGGAATCGCACTATGGCGGAACCTGGTGTGTAGAAGTACAAATGCATGGAACAGAGATGAGGGCAGAGAGATGGTGGTAGTGATGCGGCGGCGCTGGGAGGGAGCACGGCGGCGCGGTGGTGGAGTAGGGGCGAGGTGTTGGGTTAGGGTTGGGTGATGGGTGAAGGAAGGAAGAAGGGGGCGAGGGTGGTAATGTTGTGGTGGTGGTCGGTGGTTGGAGGCGGCGGTCTGAGGTTGGACGCGGTGGGGGGCAGTGGTGGAGGGGAGTGAAAGGGGAGGGAAGAGAAGAAGGGGAGAAAGAAGAGAGGGGGTGTTGGTGGTGTGGTGCGGTGGTGGTTTAGCGCAGTGGTCGGTGGTGGTGGGCAGCTGGTGCGGTGGTGGTTGCAGAGGAGGGAGGGAGTTGCAGAGAAGAGAAGAAGAAGGGGGGTATGGGGCACGACGGGTAGGGTTTTGCGTGAAAGGGGGTTAGTATTTTTGAATCCACGCGAACGCTGGAGCACGCGATCGCGTGACTAGGGTGAAATGGGTTTGACGCGGTCGCGTGATTGACGCAATCGCGTGGGTTGGGTAAAAGATGGGTGACGCAGACGCGTGAGGCACGCGACCACGTCGCTGAAAATTGTGCTAGATGCACACTTCCAGCGTCGTTTCAGCGCAACTCTCTGTCTCCATTTAGGGGACCATAATATCCATGCGACGCGGACGCGTCGCTCACACTTTTGCGTGGGATGAGTGTTTTGCAAGGGACGCATTCGCATCAGGGACGCAAACGCGTGGGCCGTTTTGTGCTAAACGCACACCAGCCGCACGATTCCAACCCAACTTTCTGGGCGTTGGATCTTTACACCGATTTCCATTTCACACCCACGCGTGGCCTGTGCGCTCGCGTGGGGTGATCTTCTTTTTTTTTTTTATACAATTATGCAGTATGCAATATGTAGTGCTAATGTAGATTCTATGAATACTTCCAGGTTCAATGAAAATAAAATAAAATAAAAACAAACAACACGACATAAAATTGAAAAAGAAATGATCATACCATGGTGGGTTATCTCCCACCTAGCACTTTTAGTTAAATTCCTTAAGTTGCACATTTGATGAGTTTCCTGTTATGGTGGCTTGTGCTTGAATTCATCCAGAAATCTCCCCCAATGTTTGAAATGCCAACAGCCTCCGGGGTCCCAAACTAGGCATGTAAAGCTTTTGAGCAGCTTCAAACAGATTCTCAGGCTCCCGGGGTGATGAATGTCAGAATAGATTCAAAGATCCCAAACTTTGTTTTTAAATCCGCCTTTGTCTTGATCTATATTCTTCCATCCGGGCGGTTTAGAAATTGTATTCTCACCAAGATTACCAAGCGCCTTCCGAGACCGATTCAATTGAACTTGATACCAATCCGTGCACTTCGAATTAAAGCGTGGAACCTTATTGAATCTGGCACACCAGCTCTGAGTACAAGCCATTTCCTTCTTACTCTTAAAGCCGCAGAGAGCTCTAAGCTGGCCATCTGTTTCAAGCAAACCATATTCAAGTGGAAAAGTAAAGACAAAAGTTAAGGATTGTACCCACTTAAAGCTTGTATTAGGTGGTAATGGCCTTGGGATAGGTGTTTCCAGTGGTTCTGTAAGCTCTACTCCCTTGTATTCTTCTGTGAATTCCTCCACTTCTTTGAAAAATTCTTCAACAGCAACTGCGTCTTGATCAAAGCCTTCTATGTCTTCCTCGTCACTCAAGTCATAAGTTGGAGGTTGAAAGAAATCAACTTTGACATCATCTTCGTATTCACTTGGATAAGGTTCTTCAGGCTCAAGAAGTTTAGTTGCGGATGTAAGTTCGTGACTAGGAGAGCTTGATTCATGATCATCACTGCCTATAGAATCAACTTCTTGGTCAGTTTCATCCACTTTTCCACAAGGTATATGCTTTGGACGTTGTGCACTATCCTCCTTGGCAACAATTTCGAACTTCTCGGTGGAATCCTTCACAGTTCTCGATTCCCATGGAGGTTCAGCATCTCCTAAATCTTCAACCACTTCTTCCTCTACAACTATTATGGCTTCCTCCACTTGTTCCAATACAAAGCCATGCTCCTCGTTGTCCACCGAAGTTTCTAGTGTCTCCTTCATGCTACGCTCTTCTTTTGATTCTCCACATGTAGCCATGGGAGTACTCTGAGTGCTCAGATGTTGGGAAGCTAATTTATTTACCACCTCGGTTAAGACAGTAGTGAGTTCCAGCACGTCCCTTTGCATCTTCGCTTGCCCTTGAAGAAGAACACGAAGTTTGTCATCCATTGGAGATTGGAGTGGATATGGGGGTTCATTGGTTGGGGGAGAGGGTTCATAATAAGAATATGGTGGTTCTTGGGAGTAATTGGATTGGAATTGTGGTGGATAAGAATTATATGGTGGTGAATGGTGAAAAGGACTTGTGAGTGTGGTGGTTCAAAGCTATGTTGAGAGGGTGATTCATAAGCACAGGGTGGAACTTATTGGTAACTACGAATGGATCCACCGTATCTATTGTCGTGGCATGCATTGTAGAATGGTCGTCGTCTGTAATATTGAGGAGGGTGTTGTTGCCTAAAGGGTTGATCAAGTCCTCGTGGCTCCATCCATCCTTGATTGCTCTGACCTTGATGCATGTTCCTGCTATAGCTTTCATTCCCTTCAACAATATTAGAACCAAACTCAAAGCGAGAGGGGTGAGAACTCATGGTAGCTAATAAGAATAAAAAAAATTGAAAACAGAAACAAATAAACAAGCAGAAGAAAAATATTTACAATAACCAATAATAAGGCACACGTTTGCAATTCCCCGGCAATGGCGCCATTTTGAAAGAACGAAACTCTCGCGCGATCTAGAATTTTCACGAAAATATAATCGCGCAGTAAGTATAGCTTCTAGACCGACAAGAATTCCTTTCTTACAAAAGTTTTGTTTGTGACTTAAGCAAACCCAATAAAAATAAATAACCGAAGTATTCAAACCTCGGGTCGTCTTCTCAAGGAATTGTAGGGAAGTATGATTTATTATTGGTTATGAAAAACAGTATTTTTGGGTTTTTGGAAAAGGTTTGAATGAGAAAAATAGATTGCAGAAATTAATATATCAATAGCTAATAAAACTCTTGGCACGGTATGAAAATTAGAAGTCCTATCCTAGTTATCCTTATCAATGGTGATGAGAATTATATTTTGCTCCCCACTAAGTCAACCTCTAACTATGAAGGTAAGTCAAGTGGATAAATCAATTTAACACCTAAAGTCCTAGTCAACTCCTAAGGAAAGACTAGAGTTATAGGAATTTAAATCAATCAGCAAAGATAACAATTATCAGTCACGATGAGTTTGACAACTCAAGAGTCACCAATTAATCAACCAAAGCCAAAAGAAAAAAATCTAAATTATTTATATAAATAAAGGAAAGCAATCATAATTCTGAAATACCTCAAATTATATTAAATAGAAAATCAATCTAAACATAAAGAGTTCATAAACTAAATTGAGAAAATAAGTAAAAAGAACATTGAACCTGTGATGAAGAAGAAATAATCCTAAATCCTAAAACTAAATCCTAAGAGAGAGGAGAGAGCCTCTCTCTCTAAAAACTACATCTAAATTATGAAAAGTGAATAATGGAAGACTTTTTATGAATAGATGCATTCCCCCACTTTATAACCTCTCATATGTGTTTTCTGGACTTGGATCTGGCCGAAAGAGTTTTAGAATTCGCTGGGGGCGTTTTCTGCAGTTTCTGCACGTGGCGTCTATCACACATCCGCGTGGGTCACGCGGTCGCGTCATCTGGGATTTTTCCTTGTCACGCGTTCGCTTCGGTCACGCGTACGCGTCAATTGCGTTCTGCTCAAGGCACGCGTTCATGTCAGTCACGCGTTCGCATTGATGCCTTTTCGCGCTAGTCACGCGGCTGCGTCGTCCATGCGTTCGTGTCGCTGCCTTTTTCTTCAAAACTCCATTTTTGTGCTTTCCTTCTAATTTTGTATGTTTCCTTTCTGTCCTCTAAGCCATTCCTGCCTTGGGAGATCTGAAAATACTTAACACACAAATCACGACATCGAATGGTAATAAAGGGTAATTAAAATTAATATTTTTAAAGCATAGGAAACATGTTTTTCACATACATCACATAATAAGGAAGGGAAAGTAAAACCATGCAATTTACATGAATAAGTGGGTGAGGGATTGAATAAATCACTTGAATCGGGCACAAAATACATCATAAAATATGGGTTTATCAATGATTCCTACCCCTCGGGTTCGTGTGATCGATCCTCCCCAGACTTCTGCTGCTACCTCTTCTCCTACTACCGTTCCTCCTCTCAAGAGACAAAGAACTGTTGAGCCCTTCAATCTGGATGCCCCCGACTTTGATGCTGTCGGGTTTGTTGATCAACAGATTGCTCCTTATGGTGTTATTCCTACTGACGATGTCTCTCTTCTTCGTCATTTGGATTTCATTACTCAGAGCAGCATTAAAATGGCACATATAGGAGCAGCTTTATATCGAACTGCCCAGGATCTTCCTATCCACGCAACAAAGGCCTTTATGGAGGAGGCCAAATCAGAGTTCGATCAGATAAAGGATTTGAAGGAAGAGCTTGAGGCAAAAGTGGCAAAGTTGGAGAAAGAGTTGGAGGCGGAGAAGAATCGGGTTATTGCTTTGGCGGCTTCAGCCAAGTTGTCTGAAGACATGGCATTGAGGCATAAGGAGAGTTATGTCACGACTTATCGGGAGATGATAGGTCTTAGGGAGGATTTACAGTCTGCCCGAGCTGACTACGCCGATCTCCAGGGTCATCTTGTAGGCAGTGTAAATGCTGCTTATGAGAATTTGAAGGATCAAGTTCGAGTTCTTACGCCCGAGCTTGACCTCACTCTTTTTAGCCTGGACAACATTGTAAAAGATGGTAAGATTATCCCAGATGACCCTGATGATGATGATGATGTCGACCCTTCTCCTGTGCCTTCTGCCAAAGTTTCTGTTGCCCTACCTCCTTCAACTGTGGCAACTGAAGGCGGCCAACCTGAGTCTGATCCCGATGTCCAGATCCTGAACTGGGATGATGGGACGGTAGATGCGGTACCTCTTTAGACTCGTCCTCCTTCACCTCGGGATGCAGCTATTGGGAAGTCCTTGGATCCTCTCTAATTATTTCAGATACATTTGTGTATAGCCCGGCCTGTGGGCTTTGAACTCTTTTATTTTGTAGTTTTATGGTTTCTGACTGTAGATACTTTTAGTTGCTTTTCTGTTAGCAACTCTGTTTTTGGTAAAAACAAAGTAGTTTCTCAGGCTTTTGGGGTTGACTTCAGGTGCCCTCTTGAGTTTTGTTATGATAACAACCTTGTTTCTTTTTGTGATATGCTTTGTCTGCCTCTTTCTGAAAACGTAGGGAATCTTGAGGGTGTCGGAGCCTTGTTGCCCAATCTCTTTTAATTGCCTTTTGTGTTTTCGTTGGTCCGACTTCTCCTTGTCTGTCCGAGTTGTAGCTTTAATTTGCTCGGGCCGACTTCATCACGTCGGTCCCTTCTATGTTATTTCTAGTAATCCTCTTTTTTGGACCTTTGTCAGGTCTCTTTTAGGGATTACTTTTTATAACTTTTTTTTTGTTTTGGGGCCGACTTCATCACGTGGGTCCCTTCTAAGTTATTTCTAGTAATCCTCTTTTTTAGGGCTGGCCAGGCCTCTTTTCAGGGATTTACTTTTTATAACTTTGGTTATTGTGGTCGACTGGTCCGACTTCTTTACGTCGGCCTGTCTTTAAGTTATTTTTAGCAACCCATTTTTATTAAGACCTCGTCAGGTCCTTTCCATGTATCACTTTCGATAACTTCTTGCATTATTCTGTTTTTGTCGCCTTTTCATCTTTGTCGATTTCGTAGAAATTGGGTTTGATCCCCATTTGGTTGACCTTTTGATGAATCTGATTTTCATCTTCGTTGGTCTTTATCGTGATCGAGCAGTGAATTTGATTTTCACTTTCTGCTGATCTGTAGCTTTATAATCGGGCGATGAATTTTTTGCATTTTAGATTAATGCGTCTTGAGGATTTGTAGAAATCTAAAAATTTTATTTAAAATAAAGAAAATGCAAATATATACATGTGGGCATTCTAAGTCAGGTAGTTCATGGATCTTGGCTTGGTGCCTCGTTAAAAAACCCTTTTCAGGAAAAAGAGTGCACCTTATCCTAAGATCTTTTATTACCTCCTAACTGTAATACCTTCTTAAATTGCAGGCGTGCCATGACCTTGGGAGCTCTCATCCTTCGAGTTCGGTCAGCTTGTAGTATCCTTTTCCGAGTACTTCTATGACTCGATAGGGTCCTTTCCATTTTGCTGCCAGCTTCCCTTCTCCAGGTCGACTTGTTCCGATATCATTTCGGATTAAGACGAGATTGTCCTCGGTAAAACCTCGATGTAGTACTTTTTGGTTATATCTTGAGGCCATCCAACGTTTTAACGCCTCTTCCTTGATCCGAGATTTTTCTCGAATTTCTGAAAGTAGGTCGAGTTCATCTTTTTGAAGTAGGGAATTGGCCTCTTCATTGTAGTGGATTACTCTGGGTGATCCTTCTTCGACCTCCACTGGGATCATTGCCTCCATTCCGTAAGCTAATCGGAAAGGTAATTCCTTTGTGGTGGAGTGTGGAGTTATCCGATATGCCCATAGGACTTGTGGGAGTTCTTCAGCCCAGGGAAGGTTCTACGGATGTAAATTGGTGCTTTATTTTTAAGTTGGCCACCAATTTTCTGAAGCCTGCGTCTGTGAATTGAGTGCCATTATCTGTGGTGATGGAGTATGGGACCCCAAACCTTGTGACAATGTTTCTATATAGGAATTTTTGACTTCTTTGAGCAGTGAAATTGGCTAGGGGCTCTGCTTCAATCCATTTTGTAAAGTAATCTACCCCGACGATGAGGAACTTGACCTGTCCTGATCCCTGAGGGAACGGCCCGAGGAGGTCGAGTCCCCATTTTGCGAATGGCCAAGGTGAGGTTACACTGATGAGCTCCTCTGGTGGGGTGATGTGAAAATTAGCATGTTTCTGACATGGCGAACATGTCTTTACGAATTCCCTTGCTTCTTTTTGCAAAGTTGGCCAATAGAATCCGGCCCGGAGCATTTTTTTGGTAAGGGCTTGTGCCCCAAGATGGTTGCCACAGATTCCACTTTGTACTTCTTCTAAAAATTCTTTTGTGTTGGAAGTCGGCACGCATTTTAACAGTGGTGTTGAAATTCCTCTCTTGTATAGAGTATTATTTATGATGGTGTAGTATTGTGCTTCCCGTTTTAACTTCTTTGCCTCCTTCTTATCTGTAGGGAGTGTTTCTATTTTGAGGTAATTAATTATGGGAGTCATCCATCCCTAATCTAGACCTGTTATGACTAGGACCTTTTCTTCTTCCGAGATTGACGGGTTCTGCAGCATCTCTTGGATGAGGCTTCTATTGTTGCCCCCTGGTTTGGTGCTAGCTAATTTTGAGAGAGCATCAGCTCGAGCATTCTGTTCTCGGGGTATGTGGCAGACCTCATATTCCCCGAGTTGTCCGAGCTGTTCGTTGGTTTTGTCCAAGTACTTTTTCATGGTGGGATCCTTGGCTTGGTAACTCCCTACTATTTGTGAGGTGACTACCTGTGAGTCACTGAAGATGATAAGCTTTTGAGCTCCAACCTCCTTAGCCAGCTTCAAACCAGCTAGTAGTGCCTCATACTCATCTTGGTTGTTTGAGGCAGGGAACCCGAATTTGAGGGAAAGTTCGATTTGGGTTCCCTGGTCGATTTCAATTATCACGCCCATGCCACTTCTGGTTTTGTTTGAGGAACCGTCTACGTAGAGATTCCACTCTGTAGGTATTTCTGGGGTGTTCGTAAACTCTGCAATAAAGTCGGCCAGATACTATGATTTGATGGTTGTTCGACCTTCATATTGAAGGTCGAATTCGGACAACTCGACTGCCCATTGTAAGATTTTTCCTGCTAAGTCTGTTTTCTATAGAATGCTTTTTTTGAGCTGGTTGGTCTGAATCTTAATGATGTGGGCTTGGAAATATGGGCGGAGTCGTCGAGATGTTAGTTTGAGAGCATAAGCAAATTTTTATATCTTTTGATAGTTCAATTCGGACCCTTGTAATGCTTTTCTGATGAAGTATATAGGTTGTTGTCCATTGTCATCTTCTCGGACCAGTGCTGAGGCTATTGCTTGATTTCCTACTGTGAGGTATAATACAAGTGGTTTTCCTTCTCGTGGCCGAGTTAGAATAGGTGGTTGTCCCAGGAACCTTTTGAAATTCTGGAAGGCCTGCTCACACTCTGTTATCCATTCAAACCTCTTTCCCTTCCTTAGAGTAGCGTAGAAGGGGAGAGATCTCATTGCCGATCCCGCTAGAAATCTGGACAAGGCTGCCAATCTTTCATTGAGTTGTTGTACCTCTTTAACATTGGTCAGACTCTTCATGTCGAGTATAGCCTTGCATTTGTCCGGGATGGCTTCAATTCCCCTTTGTGTGAGCATAAAACCCAAGAATTTTTCGGCTTCTACTGTGAAGGTGCATTTTGCAGGGTTAAGCCGCATGCCATGCCTACTTATAGTGTCAAATACTTAGGAGAGGTCGGATAGTAATGACTCTTTACTTTGGGTTTTTATTAACATGTCGTCCACGTATACTTCCATGATTTTCCCGATGTGATCTGTGAAGACTTTATTCATTAATCTTTGATAAGTGGCTCCTGCATTTTTGAGTTCGAATGGCATGACGATGTAGCAGTAGTTTGCTTTCGGTTAAAAATGAGGTTTTTTCTTGGTCAGGTGGGTACATCGGGATTTGATTGTATCCTGAATATGCGTCCATAAATGAGAGGTATTTGTATCCGGAGGAGGCATCCACCAGAGCATCGATACTTGGGAGTGGATAAGGATCTTTTGGGCAGGCTTTGTTGAGATCAGTGTAGTCTGTGCACATCCGCCACTTTCCATTTGATTTTTTCACCAAGACATCGTTAGCTAGCCATAGTGGGTACTTAACTTCTCTTATGAATCCTACCTCCAGTAGAGCTTGTACTTGCTCTTCCACAGCTTGGGATTGTTCTGGTTTGAGCTTTCTGCGTCTCTACTGTACTGGTCGAGATCTTGGGTAAACTGCCAACTTGTGGCACATTAACTTAGGGTCTATGCCTGGCATGTCTACGGCCTTCCATGCAAAGAGGTCGACATTGTCTCTTAAGAATTGTATAAGTGATTCTTTTATGTCTCCTTTTAGGATTGTGCCGATATTAGTTGTTTTGTCTGGGACATCTCTCCGATCTGGACTTTTTCTATTTCACCTTCGGGTTGTGGACGAAGTTCTTCTCGCCCTCGAACTCCTCCGAGTTCGATGGTGTGGATTTCTTCTCCTCTGCCTCTAAGGTTTAGACTTTCGTTGTAACAGCAGCGTGCCATCTTCTGGTCTGCTTTTATCGTAGCTATTCCTTCTGTGGTTGGGAACTTCATGCATAGGTGTGGGGTCAAGACTACTGCGCCGAGCTGATTTAACGTTGTCCATCCTATTAGGGCATTGTAGGCTGAACTCACGTCGACCACGATGTAGTCTATATTGAGTGTCCTTGACCGGTTTCCTTTTCCAAAGGTTGTGTGCAGTGAGATGTATCCAAGTGGTTGGATTGGAGTGTCTCCCAGCTCGAATAGGCTATTCGGATATGCTCTGAGTTCTTTTTCTTCCAAGCCGAGTTTGTCGAAGGCAATTTTGAATAAGATATCAGCCGAGCTTCCCTGGTCTACCAGTGTGTGATGGAGATTAGCGTTGGCCAATATGATAGTGATGACCATGGGGTCGTCATGTCCCGAGATGATGCTAGCTGCGTCCTCTTTAGTGAAAGTGATAGTGGGGATGTTGGATGCTTCTTCTCCTCCCTCAACATGATATACCTCTTTAAGATGTCTTTTACGAGATAATTTAGAGATTCCTCCTCCTGCAAATCCTCCGTGTATCATGTGGACATGTCTCTCTGGTGTACGAGGTGGCCGTTCAGTTCGTTCGACACTTCGTCCCTTCTTCTTTTTCTTGGCTCATCTGTTTGGCTGGCTAAATACCGATCTAGTTTTCCTTCTCTTACCAGTTTTTCTATGACGTTTTTCAAGTCAAAGAATTCGTTGGTGGAATGTCCATAGATTCGATGGTATTCACAGTATTCAGTCCGATTTCCTCCTCCTTTCTTACTTTTAAGCGGGCGAGCTGGGGGTATCTTTTCAGTATGGCATACTTCTCGGTAGACATCTACAAGAGACACCCGAAGAGGGGTGTAATTATGGTATTTCTTGATCTTTTCTCCATGCTGATCTTCTTTTTTCTTTGACTCTTTTCCTTATCTCGGGACGAGTAGGAGAATCCTGATTTTGAGGTCTCTCCTAGTCGAGAGTTTTCCTCCACGTTGATGTATTTCTCTGCTCGTTCTTGTACTTCATTCATGGATGTGGGATGTTTTTTCGATATTGAGTGACTAAAAGGCCCCTCTCGTAAGCCGTTGATGAGACCCATAATGGCGGCTTCGGTTGGCAGACTTTGTATGTCCAGCATGCTTTGTTGAATCTTTTCATGTAGTTACGGAGACTTTCCCGATCTCCTTGCTTGATTCCTAATAGACTTGGGGCATGCTTTGTTTTGTCTTTCTGGATGGAGAATCTGGCTAGAAACTTTTTGGCTAAATCGTCAAAACTTGAGATGGACCAAGGAGGCAGGTTGTCGAACCATCTAATTGTTGTCTTTGTTAAGGTAGTCGGAAAGGCTTTGCAGCGGACTGCATCTGAGACGTCAGTGAGGTACATTCTACCTCTGAAATTACTAAGGTGATGGCTAGGATCTGATGTGCCATCGTATAAAGTCATGTCGGGAGGTTTGAAATCTTTCGGGATTTTGGCTTTCATTATCTCTTTGGTGAATGGATCTTGATCCTTACGAGGGCTACCTTCGTGGCCGGATCGAGTAGTTTTGGCCTTGAGATCTACTTCGAGTTTTAGGAGCTTGTCCTCTAACTCACGGCGTCGCCTAACTTCCCTTCGTAGGTCTCTTTCAGATTCCCGTTGATACTCGACCTCTTTTTCGAGTTGTTTCAAGCGATCCTGAGGTGCCTCCATGGCTCCCGTGTTTGGTGAATTCTTGTCTTTGTTAGGTTGAGAAGTGTCGTCTATTGTGACCTCCGCATTCTTATGTGGCGTTCTGTTCTCCAAATCAGAGTTGTGGTCATTGTCAAGATTGTCCACCATGATGATGGGATGACTTCCAGGTTCCCCGGAAATGGCGCCAATGTTCCGAGGGTTACCTGAAACTGTAGGTCGATCTCGGACGAGATCCTCAGTACTGATCGGAGCTGACGTATCCGGCTGGTGAGTGGTGACTGAAATTGTCGTGTCCGACTTGTTGAATTGGCTATGCGGCTGATCCTCTATCACTAGAGGGTGGGGGTACCTGCAAGGGACTCTGATGCTTAAGTTAGCTAGGGTATTAAGCAGGTTTTTAGTAGAATCAGAGTATGAATTATACCTGGGTGCTCCAGTGTATTTATAATGTTTGTAGAGTGATCTTTCTGGGGTTAAGATAGTTATCTTATCTTATCTTTGAGTGAAGTCATCTTATCTTCAAGGGAACCGCCCTTATCTCTATAAGCTTGGGCTGCCTTTGGATTTGGGTCGTGTTCCTCTGTTTGGGCTCTTTTTGGGCTTTCCTGGTGATTTGGCCAAGCTCTTTGAGAAGAGGTCGGATAGTTCTGACCTAAAGAGGTCAGTCGACTTGTCGTCAAACATCCCGGGTCGGACAGCTCGACCCAGGGTACGAACAATTACCTATTATCTCTTCCCCATTGTTGCAATTTTTGCACTATTGATATGTCATTTGCTTCTATTATTTTTTCACGTACATGTTGTAGCTACCATGTAATTGGGACCCTCATTATTTGGCATTAACCTACCCATATTTTATTTGTTTTCTATCTTTGTTTCTGGGTTACTTTTCTTTTTTTCCTCTTCCTTCAGGATGGCCACCGAGAAAGGAAAAGAGAAACTTCTCAATGGGGCGACACACAAGTCCATCTGCACAATCTATGGAGAAAAGCATCAGTTGTAGCAGTCCGTCCACTTGCACATCTTAGCATGCACCAAGGACGGTGCAATTTTTAAGTGTGGAGAGGTCGATACCGACTCCCATAGGTTAGTTTTTTCCTATTTCAATACCAATGTTTAATTTTCCTTGTAAAATTAGTTGTTACATTTGCATGTTTGATTGCATGTTTGTTGATTTTGTGCATGTTCTTCTACCACTACTTGGTTGGAGTGATAAATTCTTTTTCAAGACCCTTTTTATAGCATTTCACTAATTTAAATTAAAACTTTTTTGTTAAACTTGTTTGAAGATTTTAATATGGAACATTGTAAGACCCAGAACTTTTGAAAAGTCTTATTATGATCAAGTTTCAAATCATATAGTTATTTATAGCCTTAATTTCAGGAATTATTTTATTAAAGATAATTAAGGCGAGTTTTGATTTATTGAATTTGAGATAAGTTATGATTATTATCCAATTTTACAATTATTGGATTATTTTCTATATTTAAATCATAAAATTAGTAGTTGTGAAATAAAAAGGATTTTTATATGATTTTGGACTAAATAATTAATATTTTAGAATATTGATATTGCTATTTTGGAAGATGAAGAAAATAAGTATATTATTTCTAATTATTTGGTTGGGACATTTTATTGAAAATAATTTGTAAAATTGATGGACAAATAGTATTTTTATACATTATTTTTGTTGGATTAAAATTATCCCTAATTACTATATTACCCCTACTTTTATTTGAAATTACAGAAGTAACCCTAACCCTAATTTTCAAAAGTGAAACCCTAACACCCTTTTTGCCTCAGCCGAAACCCCAATCCCTTTGATACCCAGTAGCGGCAACACTCTCCCCTTCCTAAAATCAAAGCACAGCCACACTCCCAATCCCTAACCCAGCGTCGCTATCCCACCTGCCGTCACCTTCATCATACGACATACCTACAGAAGTAGAAGGGAAGACCGCGCCGGCGAGCTGTCACCGCTGCCGTCGCGCCATCGCCAAACCATGGAGGGAAAAGGAGTGTCGCGAGTCATCGTCCCTAAGTTGCAGCACCATGGAGCCATCCTGGTCGTGCCGCCTCTGCTGTTCGTGCTACCATCATCAAACAAGCTCGTCGCCGGTAGTCGCGTCGTCGCCGTCTCTGCCCAGTGCCGCCGCAGATGATGGGTCACCGAGAAATGCCACCGTTGCTGCTGTCGTCTTCGCGGCTTGAATTGTTGCGATCGCTCCTCGCCGTGAAGCCCGTCATGAGCGCCGCTGTCAGCCTCGTGCTTTCGGGTGCCTTCGGTGGAGTCGTGTCGGCCGGATCTGCTGCAAGAGATCGGGAAGGGAAGCGTTCCTCAGATGGCAAACGGAGCTCGGCAGGGGCTATGCGCCGTTACTGAACTCGCACACAGAGGGAGATGAGACGCGAGAGGGAGCCGTCGCGGGGTTGCTATCGCACCACGTGGCTGGGCTCGCCATGGTGGAAGGTTGTCGCCACGAGTGTCGCTATCAGAGGAGGAAACCACGCCGCCGTGCTTGGCCACCGGAAAACGCCGCTGCCGTTGCCGGAAAATTCTGTCGGTAAGGGTTTTAATTGAGGTTTCTGCCTTTTTGGATTTCGAGAAGGTTTTAATGCTGTGTGGTTTTTATAGTTGATCCACCGGAGCTTCTGGCCGCCGTCGGAGCTGTTGCCGGGACTGTTTGAAATCACAGCTGCTTCGTTTCGCTAGTTCAGTAAGTATTTATATTTCGAAAAAGCCTCGCGTTAGTATTCTGTTGTGTTTGGTTAATGAATGAGTTTTGATAACGTGGGTCGAGTCCTGATTATTGTATGTTGCGATTAGTGTTTCTATGGTTATTGCAGATGTGGCTTGAAGTTGAGGTTGCGGTTGTTGATGATTTCGGGTTGAGGCGGAAAGGACTCTGTGACGCGTTTAAGTTATGGAATTTGCGTTTTGAGGTAGGGGCGCTTTCCGAAAACTATAGTTTATTATTGGAATTTTACATATGGATACTGATATGAGATATGGTGTATTTAGCGATTGTATCTGCCTTATGTATTATTTGATTGACTCGAATGATTATGGATGTTTGTTTGGCTGAATTGTTGTGCGGCTTTGTGAAATGTAATGTTTTGAAGTGATTCTTTAAAGATTTGAAATCTGAGTTTAATCCGTTGAGGATTGATTTGATTTGAGTGAATTATTTAATGATGTGAAAAGTCGAATGCGCTTTTGAATTCAGCCTGGTTTACTTTAATTGACTTGATCTTGGACAAATGATTTGTTACTGAACCGTTTCTTTAAAGCTTTGGAAATGAGTTAAATCGGTTGATATTGAGTTGACTTTGAAATGGTTTTCTTGAGATATGCCACTGAGGCGACTGTTGGATTTAGCTTGCTTTAAATTGATTTCTGGTTTTGAGCTATTGAAAAGGAACGAGAAACGGTTTAGTTGGGACCCAAACCGGGTGGCAAAAGTCCAAGTTTTAGGGGAGGTGCTGTCGAAATTTCTACAAAATTCTAGTCTTGTTTAAAAAGTTATTTAAAAAGGATTGGATTTGAGAAGTTCTGTTATTTGATTTATTAAGAGAATATTTATATTTTCAAGCTTAATTTATTTAGTGAACTTTATGCCTTGAGTTTGACTTATTTAGAAATGAACTATTTTTACCATTTGAATCACTGAAGGAAAGAATAATGCTCTAATATTGATTTCAATATAAAAAGTAGCTTTTAGTGATTTCAAAGGAATCTAGACTTTTGATTGAGTAATTAAGTTTGAGGCATTTTGGAAGGGTTAGAAAAATGGATTCCAAAAAGAAACCTGAAAGTGGTTTGATTCAAATGAACCAGTTCCTTTTCAAATGAGTTGATTTTTAGACCGGGTTGGAACTTGTGATTTTGTATGGTCGGTTTTATAATAAATTCAGTTTTATTTACTTGAACCGAGAATCCATGATTTTAAGAGTTTCAATGAATTTTGAGGAATTGATATAGGTTGACCTTCCCTAAAGACTTGGGACTCTGCCGAGAAACTTTTGTTATAAAATCCCATTGTTGTATGGGTGATTTTGAATACTTTGAAATAAATCCTTAACTTGCCATGGTTTTGGAAGTTTTGGAAAGAGAATGCCGGGAATGGCTTTGTTTTAAAAAGGGAACTCACTTTGAGTAAATTTTGCTTATGAGCCTGAGATGATTTGAGAAACGAGATTTCTAAAGCCAAGGTTGAAAAGAGTTGAACTTGATTTCAAAGTGAAGCGATTTAAGAAAAAGTGATTTATGGCTTAAATGCCAGTTTTATGAATTTGATGATGTTGGATGGTGGAAGTGCTGTTTTATTATGGGCCGGAATGGCTGTGTATGATTATGAATATTGGCTGGTTTTGGATTGAACCGTGAGCCGGAATGGCTGTGTATGATATTGATTTATGGCTGATTGCCGAATGAGTTATGAGCCGTATGGCTAACTACGAATTATGAATTTAAGCCGGATGGCTGAGATGGATGTTGATCCATGGTTGGGACTGAATGAATATATGCTTGAGATACCTGGGTAGTAGCAAGGGTTGTGATTCGTCCCACTTGCTCCAGGTTAGAGACTGTGACACCTGGGTAGTAGCGGTAGTAGTGGTGATTCCACTCGCTCCAGGTTGAGCTTTTAAACACCCACCTGGATAGTAGCCGCAGTAGTGGTTATTCCACTGGATCTGGGTCGAGCGGGTAGTAGCAATGGGGTTGTAGCTCAAACCTACTTGCTCCGCGATGGGTGTTTCTGTCCATGGTTAGCTACCAGGACGTGTCGGGTTGGCTATATAACCGACAGATGATATCATCAGCCACTAGGGATAGGCATGCATCATATGCATCTATGTGACATTGTTTGGGTTTGCATATTGTACTTGGTTTGCCTTTGTGACTACTTGTGATTAATTGCTATTTGTTCTACTTGCTGTAACTGTTTGTTTGTGCTTGAACTTCCTATCTATGTTTGCAACTGGGACTCTGTTGGATTGTGGTGACCGGTTGTTGGTTAGATTGTTTGGGCCTAGGGCCGTGGTTGAATTGAGATGGACCGATGGTTGGTTTCGGTTTTGTGGTTATGATTTGGAAATGTATGAAAGGCTAATTTGGTTCAGCATAGATAAACCTTTTGAAAGACTTTTGAATATTGTTTTAAAAGAACAGTTTCCTCTTTCAGAAAAGGATTTCAGATTTTTCTTTTATTGTAAACCTTTGTTTTTGAAAAGAGGCATAAGACGGTTATTAATCACTGGTACGGTTTATCTTCACGTATCCTATTACAGTAATTCCCAAAAACCTTCTACTGAGAACCCTTTCGAGGATGATGTTCTCACCTCCCTACATTTTTCCCCTTTTCAGGATATGGGCGCAGAAGTCACGAAGAGTTTATCTAGTTAAAATGCTCTGTATTGCTTTAGATTATTACTTGTTATACCCTCGCCTTTATCTTGATATATTATGTAAGAGGGATAGGAATTGTATTGGTTAATGCTTGTAATGTTATTTATATATGTATATATATAGGGATGTACTCTTTATGAGTTTTTGTAAGTTGTATGGTATCTATGGATGTATGTTATCGGATGAAAGTATTTTTGGGAGCGGTTTCACGGTTTAAAGTCTTAAACAGGCTCATATTTTAGTATTAAATAGTATTAGTGTCATCGTAATGTCCGAGCTATCAGAGTTGCGCAGCCGGAAGCGTGAGCTTTGGTAGTTAGGGTGTTACATTATGGTATCAGAGCAGTCCTTCCTGTAGAGCCTGAGGAATGGACCGACTATGCTTCAATTGCATACTCTGAGCATTTGTCATGTATTAGGTCTTGTCGAATGACGAGAATTAGAGCTTTATGCACATGACGGTCTATTGATTAACGCTGTTAGTCTTGCATTGCAAAATTCTTGGTATTAAGTTTGGCCGGCTTAATACTAGTGAATTATGTATATGAAAGCACTGATGGGTTATCATAGATGATATACGAGTTTCGAGTAAAGCGAATCGCGGGTTTTGGGAACGTTGGAAACTATTTCTCGAGGCTATTCAGTTGTGTGTCTTGAATTCTATTTGAGTGGACCTGTTCTTTCATATCCTAACTTGAAGTTCTTGTTTGCTGATCTTTTTTAGGAGTAGTTTGACTTTTCAATTTTATTCCTCTATCCACAGGCATCCTTGTTTGATCTTAAGTGCATATGCTTGTTTGAGATCCTCGTTGTATCTACCTTCCTCTGTTTGAGTTCTTTTTTATTCCTGTATTCTTTGATATAGCCTTGAACTTGTCTTGATGCGCTGTGACTTTTAACTCAGGGTTCTGAGTCTATTCTTTGAGAAATTGTTGATTCAGTTTTTCTCTAACTTGACAGTGATCACAGCCAATTTTGAGATTTTATAAATTGTTGTTGATTAGATATATACTTTTCTATATATGAAACTTTGAGATTTCTTATACAGTTTAATAACTATTTATCTCTAATACCTCGCATGTACTTTTACTGGTTTACGGAACTGCACTTACTTTAAAAGTAAATTGACTTTCTAGTAATTCTACTATAGCTCCAGTGCACATCTTCATTTGATTATGTATTTGGATATTTTTCAAAATTTTGAAAAGAAAGGATTTACCACTTTTGTCTCGGTTGAGTTTCGTTTGATAAACTTTACTTAATTCATTTTGACTTGAGTTTGATTTAGCATACTACATGGCTTATGCCATTGTTGTTCTTTTGAAAATGTTGGACTCATGGCTTTCTTCTTATGAGCGAACTCGTTCTCTTTTAATCTTTCCATCTCCATGAATGCCATGCTTGACCTTGTTTTTAACTAATCTTTTACATCTTGTGAACATTACCATTGATCTTGGTGTGTCCTCTCTTGTGAATCCCATTCTTATGTGAGTTAGTTTGATTCGTTTCAAAATAGTGCATCGATTATCATCTCATTGTCTTTACAAGAGTCTTTAGTCAAAGATTTATCTTTGGAAATTACTAATGATTGGGTTGTCTTTTCCTATGACTTTTGTATTCTTTTGAATCAACTGAAAGTTTGTTTGATGTCTCATGCCTAGTGGATATTGTTTGAGCTATCTTGGTTTAAGATCCTTTCTTGCATGGCTTGACTCCTTTTTAGTATATCTTAAACTTCTTGAATGTTCTTCTGAGATGGTGATTTCAAGAACACTTTTGGAGTCTTGTTTTGAACTTTTTAAAGAAGTTTTGATTTCTCTTTTGAAGGATATTAAACGGAATTTATTTTCTGTTGTTTGACTGAGATTGAAACCATTGTTCAATTTTGACGAAGTTAATTTAAAGTTGGCATACGCTGTTTTAAATGAAGTTTTGGAAAGCTTCCTTGTTTAGTGGAAATCGGTTCATTTGTAATGCACCACTTATTTCCTTTACCAGAATTGTAAGCAAATTTTTAATTCGGAGTTTCTTTTCTAAAAAGAGTTCAACTCTTTCGTACTTGCTATAAATGTGATACACACTTGTTTGAATATGAAATTTTGAGAATTTTGAACTAGCATTTGATTACTTCCGAGTTTTTATGAACTGCTTTTGGTTAAATTGTGCATCTAATTATCTTTCTAAAATATTTGAGGAAATATTTTAGCTCTTAGCCAAAGTTGTGTGCATTTGTTTTTGGAACTCTACAAAATCTACTTCAACATGAAATTGTATTGAAGTAAAGCCACATTTATACTTTTGCTACTCTCTTGAAGAATGTTTGTTGTTTAACTTTTCTTCTAGACTGCAAAGTGGTTTTTCCGCAAGTTTTCAACTCTTTCATGAACAATGTATCCGAAAGTATTTTTAATCATGCTCTTGAGTTCTGTGAGCTTTGTCTTGGGTTTGAAATATTTTCTTCTGTAAACCCCATGCTTTCTCGACTCAGCTTGAGTTTGTTTCAAACTGATACATTGGTTTTCTTCTTATTGACCCTATTGAACTTCTTTCATCCAAGGGTTATCTTTGAAGTTGTCAATTGATTTATTTCTAACAAAATTCATTGCTTGAGCGTCTTTGTTTATGTGAAAATTGGATACATTCTCTCAAATCTATGAGTACTACCCTTGACATTTGACTCTCCTTTCTAAATCTTGTATCCTTCTGAGTAGACTCGAGAATTGTTTTGATATCACGTGCAACTTGTAGATGTAGTAGCGCGATGCGTTAGTTCTTTAAGACGTGATATGTGTGTATGGAAGGTGAAGCGATAGGTGTAAAACGTTATGAGTTGTGGGTGTTCTGTTCCTTGCGAACGGGTTTGTGGTTGTTAGGCTTATGATTGGCTATGAGGTTGTAAAATGATTTGTGGAGTTGGGAAATCGAAGTTCTGGAGTGGAAACGAGATTTGTCAGTGAACGTTATGCCGCTGTTTAAATACCAACATGATTTGCAGCCTTTTACCACACTAATTACCACTTTGCTTTGTGAACGCCTATCTTGATTTGCACCTTATTTTGGCACCTCAAGTTTTTGTAAAGCTTTGAGATCATATGACCTTGTGCATTGAGCCTATCATGTAACGTTTTCTTTGTAATCACACTCCTACCTCTACATTCTTATGTGACAATTAGAGTATTTGGAAAATCGTATATATGTTTATATAATGAGATATTTTTGCTTCTTCCTTAAATGTGTTCAAGGCTGAACTGTATGAAATTTCTTTTGTTTTGTATCAATTTTCGAGGGCGAAAATTTTTATAAGGTGGGTAGAATGTAAGACCCAGAACTTTTGAAAAGTCTTATTATGATCAAGTCTCAAATCATATAGTTATTTATAGCCTTAATTTCAGGAATTATTTTATTAAAGATAATTAAGGCGAGTTTTGATTTATTGAATTTGAGATAAGTTATGATTATTATCCAATTTTACAATTATTGGATTATTTTCTATATTTAAATCATAAAGTTAGTAGTTGTGAAATAAAAAGGATTTTTATATGATTTTGGACTAAATAATTAATATTTTAGAATATTGATATTGCTATTTTGGAAGATGAAGAAAATAAGTATTTAATTTCTAATTATTTGGTTGGGATATTTTATTGAAAATAATTTGCAAAATTGATGGGCAAATAGTATTTTTATACATTAGTTTTGTTGGATTAAAATTGTCCCTAATTACTATATTACCCCTACTTTTATTTGAAATTACAGAAGTAACCCTAACCCTAATTTTCAAAAGTGAAACTCTAACACCCATTTTGCCTCAGCTGAAACCCCAATCCCTTTGATACCCAGCAGCGGCAACACTCTCCCCTTCCTAAAATCAAAGCACAGCTACACTCCCAATCCCTAACCCAGCGTCGCTATCCCACCTACCGTCACCTTCATCATACGACACACCTACAGAAGTAGAAGGGAAGACCGCGCCGGCGAGCTGGACCTCACCGCCGCCGTCGCGCCATCGCCAAACCATGGAGGGAAAGGGAGTGTCGCGAGTCATCGTCCCTAAGCTGCAGCACCATGGAGCCATCCTGGTCGTGCCGCCTCTGCTGTTCGTGCTACCATCGTCGAACAAGCTCGTCGCCGGTAGTCGCGTTGTTGCCGTCTCTGCCCAGCGCCGCCGCAGATGATGGGTCACCGAGAAATGCCACCGCTGCTGCTGTCGTCTTCGCGGCTTGAGTTGTTGCGATTGCTCCTCGCCGTGAAGCCCGTCACGAGCGCCGCTGTCAGCCTCGTGCTTTCGGGTGCCGTCGGTGGAGTCGTGTCGGCCGGATCTGCTGCAAGAGATCGGGAAGGGAAGCGTTCCTCAGATGGCAAACGGAGCTCGGCAGGGGCTGTGCGCCGTCACTGAACTCGCACGCAGAGGGAGATGAGACGCGAGAGGGAGCCGTCGTGGGGTTGCTGTTGCACCGCGTGGCTGGGCTCGCCATGGTGGAAGGTTGTCGCCACGAGTGTCGCTACCAGAGGAGGAAACCACGCCGCCGTGCTTAGCCGCCGGAAAACGCCGCTACCGTCGCCGGAAAATTCTATCGGTAAGGGTTTTAATTGAGGTTTCTGCCTTTTTGGATTTTGAGAAAGTTTTAATGCTGCGTGGTTTTTATAGTTGATCCATCGGAGCTTCTGGCCACCGCCGGAGCTATTGCCGGGCTTGTTTGAAATCGCAGCTGCTTCGTTTCACTAGTTCAGTAAGTATTTATGTTTCGGAAAAGCCTCGCGTTAGTATTCTGTTGTGTTCGGTTAATGAATGAGTTTTGATAACGTGGGGTCGAGTCCTGATTATTGTATGTTGTGATTAGTGTTGCTATGGTTATTGCGGATGTGGCTTGATGCTGAGGTTGCGGTTGTTGATGATTTCGGGTTGAGGCGGAAAGGACTCTGTGACGCGTTTGAGTTATGGAATTTGCGTTTTGAGGTAGGGGTGCTTTCCAAAAACTATAGTTTATTATTGGAATTATTACATATGGATACTGATATGAGATATGCTGTATTTAGTGATTGTATCTGCCTTATGTATTATTTGATTGACTCAAATGATTATGGACGTTTGTTTGGCTGAATTGTTGTGCGGCTTTGTGAAATGTAATGTTTTGAAGTGATTCTTTAAAGATTTGAAATCTGAGTTTAATCCGTTGACGATTGATTTGATTTGAGTCAATTATTTAATGATGTGAAAAGTCGAATGCACTTTTGAATTCAGCCTGGTTTACTTTAATTGACTTGATCTTGGACAAATGATTTGTTACTGAACCGTTTCTTTAAAGCTTTGGAAAAGAGTTAAATCGGTTGATATTGAGTTGACTTTGAAATGGTTTTCTTGAGATATGCGACTGAGGCGACTGTTGGATTTAGCTTGCTTTGAATTGATTTCTAATTTTGAGCTGTTGAAAAGGAATGAGAAACGGTTTAGTTGGGACCCGAACTGGGTGGTAAAAGTCCAAGTTTTAGGGGAGGTGCTATCGAAATTTCTATAAAATCCTAGTCTTGTTTAAAAATTTATTTAAAAAGGATTGGATTTGAGAAGTTGTGTTATTTGATTTATTAAGAGAATATTTATATTTTCAAGCTTAATTTATTTAGTGAACTTTATGCCTTGAGTTTGACTTATTTAGAAATGAACTATTTTTACCGTTTGAATCACTGAAGGAAAGAATGATGCTCTAATATTGATTTCAATATAAAAAGGAGCTTTTAGTGATTTCAAAGGAATCTAGACTTTTGATTGAGTAATTAAGTTTGAGGCATTTTGGAAGAGTTAGAAAAATGGATTCCAAAAAGAAACCTGAAAGTGGTTTGATTCAAATGAACCGGTTCCTTTTCAAATGAGTTGATTTTTAGACCGGGTTGGAACTTGTGATTTTGTATGGTCGGTTTTATAATAAATTCAGTTTTATTTACTTGAACCGAGAATCCATGATTTTAAGAGTTTCAATGAATTTTGAGGAATTGATATAGGTTGACCTTCCCTAAAGACTTGGGACTCTGCCGAGAAACTTTTGTTATAAAATCTCATTGTTGTATGGGTGATTTTAAATACTTTGAAATAAATCCTTAACTTGCCATGGTTTTGGAAGTTTTGGAAAGAGAATGCCAGGAGTGGCTTTGTTTTAAAAAGGGAACTCACTTTGAGTAAATTTGGCTTATGAGCCTGAGATGATTTGAGAAACGAGATTTCTAAAGCCAAGGCTGAAAAGAGTTGAACTTGATTTCAAAGTGAAGCGATTTGAGAAAAAGTGATTTATGGCTTAAATGCCAGTTTTATAAATTTGATGATGTTGGATGGTGGAAGTGCTGTTTTGTTATGGGCCGGAATGGCTGTGTATGATTATGAATATTGGCTGGTTTTGGATTGAACCGTGAGCCGGAATGGCTGTGTATGATATTGATTTATGGCTGATTGCCGAATGAGTTATGAGTCGTATGGCTAACTACGAATTATGAATTTAAGCCGGATGGCTGAGATGGATGTTGATCCATGGCTGGGACTGAATGAATATATGCTTGAGATACCTAGGTAGTAGCAAGGGTTGTGGTTCGTCCCACTTGCTCAAGGTTAGAGACTGTGACGCCTGGGTAGTAGCGGTAGTAGTGGTGATTCCACTCGCTCCAGGTTGAGCTTTTAAACACCCGCCTGGGTAGTAGCCACAGTAGTGGTTATTCCACTGGCTCTGAGTCGAGCGGGTTGTAGCAATGGGGTTGTAGCTCAAACCTACTTGCTCCGCGATGGGTGTTTCTGTCCATGGTTAGCTACCAGGACATGTCGGGTTGGCTATATAACCAACAGATGATATCATCAGCCACTAGGGACAGGCATGCATCATATGCATCTATGTGACATTGTTTGGGTTTGCATATTGTACTTGGTTTGCCTTTGTGACTACTTGTGATTAATTGCTATTTGTTCTACTTGCTGTAACTGTTTGTTTGTGCTTGAACTTCCTATCTGTGTTTGCAACTGGGACTCTGTTGGATTGTGGTGATCGGTTGTTGGTTGGATTGTTTGGGCCTAGGGCCGTGGTTGAATTGAGATGGACCGATGGTCTGCTTCGGTTTTGTGGTTATGATTTGGAAATGTATGAAAGGCTAATTTGGTTCAGCATAGATAAACCTTTTGAAAGACTTTTGAATATTATTTTAAAAGAACAGTTTCCTCTTTCAGAAAAGGATTTCAGATTTCTCTTTTATTGTAAACCTTTGTTTTTGAAAAGAGGCATAAGACGGTTATTAATCACTGGTACAGTTTATCTTCACGTATCCTATTACAGTAATTCCCAAAAACCCTCTACTGAGAACCCTTTCGAGGATGATGTTCTCACCCCCCTACATTTTTCCCCCTTTCAGGATATGGGTGCAGAAGTCACGAAGAGTTTATCTAGTTGAAATGCTCTGTATTGCTTTAGATTATTACTTGTTATACCCTCACCTTTATCTTGATATATTATGTAAGAGGGATAGGAATTGTATTGGTTAATGCTTGTAATGTTAGTTATATATGTATATATATAGGGATGTACTCTTTATGAGTTTTTGTAAGTTGTATGGTATCTATGGATGTATGTTATCGGATGAAAGTATTTTTGGGAGCGGTTTGACGGTTTAAAGTCTTAAACAGGCTCATATTTTAGTATTAAATAGTATCAGTGTCGTCGTAATGTCCGAGCTATCAGAGTTGCGTAGCCGGAAGCATGAGCTTTGGTAGTTAGGGTGTTACAAACATGGTTTATAGCTAAGAACACAGAACTTGTGAGATTTTGAGCTTAATTATATGGTTACATTATTTAACCATGATTTTTGTTCTTGTGTGTTTTCTTCTCTATGATTGCAATCTATGGTTTGTTCCATTCTATATGTCGATTGTTTAGTGTATATCCATGCATACATATGATTAAGGTCATCATTTGTTATTAGCTCACTTATCCCAAATAGCATACCACTTTAATTACCCTTGTTTGCCACTTTGAGCCTTTTAATCCCCATTTGTTCTGTATTTTACCACATCACTAGCCTTAAGTGGTTAAAAAATTAATTACCCGATTTGAATCTTTGGTTAGCTTAAGATACTGTGTGTCAACTAAGTGTGGGGAAATGTGAGAACTTGGGTTGATGAGAATGTATTGTGTTTTTACTGACAAATATTAGAAATTTGGGGTGCTTACTCATGTGAAATCAGAAAAACCATATGCATTGATATATTATGTTTTCATTTATGATAAATAGAAAAAAACAGAGAAAAAATTAATAGAGAAAAGAAAATAAATAAATGAATAGGGGATAAAATCACCCCAATGCTAAGTTCAATAAAAAGATCAATGCACATGTGATGGAATTAAAAAAATTGATGCATGAGTATGTGAAATATACAAAAGTGAGATTTTGGATAGCTAGGCATGATTTTAGAATTATATAGAGTATGTGTGTGTGTTAGGTGAGAATTTAGGTTAGTCAAAGATTCAAAGTATAACTCACTTGGCTATACATGTATCATCACCCTTACCTTAGCCCCATTACAAACTTAAAAAGCCCTCATGATGTTTGCATTTGTACATTAAATATTTGTGATTGGTTAGATGAAGAACAAAGTTTTAGAAAGCATGACTAGAGGAGATTAGAGTGAATTAACCCTAGACACTTGAGTGATTAGAGTGCATATACACTTCCAGTGAGGGTTCAATGCTTGATTCTGTGTTCCCGGCTTTCATGAGCTATCTTCTTACAAGTTTACTTGTCTCTTATTATGTGATTTGAATTAGTAGAATCTGATTTATGTTTGTCTTGGAGATTTTTTTTACTTTTAACCAAGTAGGTAGAAGTATTTTTGCATTTCATAAGTTTTACCATTCCTCTTCACTCCTTTATAGCTTCTTGATGACTTGCATCATTTACCCTTTTTCCTTACATAAAAAGGACCATAAAAGAGCATAATCTCATTTGATCATTGCAATTCATGAACTATTTGATGAACATTTTGGTACATTGCTTTGAAATGAGTTTGTGCTGAATTTCAGGTGAAAAGGGCATCAAAAGGGAAGAAAACAACAAGACAAAGCTGGGCGTGTGAAACTGGCAGGGCCACTTGAAATAAACGCCACAAAATTGCACTGGCGTGGCACGCTAGGAGTTGGGAGTGGCACGCCAGTACTAAATTCCAGAAAGGATCCTCAAGCTCTCTATATGGGCGTGGCACACCAGGAACTGGGCATGGCACGCCAGTTATGATTTATAGAGGAGCATGATTGAAGAAATTGTATGGGCGTGGCACGCCAGTGTAATTTTCCAGAGAGCAATGTTGAAGGCACTAGAGGGGCATGGCACGCCTAGCCCATCACATACTTTGGGCGTGCCACTTGAACCATGGGGCGTGGCACGCCAGTTCATCCATCTAGAGGGGATCATCATTTGGGCGTGCCACTTGGTGTTGAAGGCGTGGCACGCCAGCTTCAAATTGTCACTTTGGCGTGCCACTTGAAGAGCCAGGTATGGCACGCCAAGCTAAAAAGAATCACACTAAAGGGGCGTGCCACTTGAGCACCAAGGCGTGGTACGCCAGTACAAGATTCCAAAGAGCAATATTGAAGACCCAAAAGGCTGGGCGTGTGATGCGTGAGCATCTTTCCTATCTTTTCCTAGTGAATTTGCATCTAATTTGTTGAGTTTAACAAAGAATTAATTATCTTTTAGCCAATATGGATGCTACTTTGAGTCTTTTGCAATTTTGTTTATTTTAGGTAGCATTCGGCTGAATTTGATGGAGTTTCTGCAGCACAAGAACAAAAGGAGATGGTAGCGAGGAGCGACGCGTACGCATGACTGACGCGTGCGCATGATTTGAAGCTTTCCATGACGACGCGTGCGCGTGACTGACGCGTACGCGTGATTCGAAGATTTGCTCAGCGACGCATACGCATGACTGACGCGTGCGCGTGACATGCGCCACATGCAGAAAACGCAGAAAAATGCTGGGACAATTTCTGGGCTGTTTTGACTCAGTTTTCAGCCCAGAAAACACAGATTAGAAACTGCAGAATGGACAAAACAAGTGGTCCCCACCCATCAACTGAAGACTTGTTAATTAATTCTAATTTAAATTCAAATATTAATTTTAAGGAAAAGATATTAATTTAAGTTTTAGATAATAGATTTTATGTTAATTAGGATTAGAAATAAAAAGGGATTCCAATAGGGTGATTCGAACACAACATTATTCCAATTCACAATTCACAATCCTAGTTTTCACTTTTTACCGTGAGCAACTAAACCTCCATTGTTAAGGTTAGGAGCTCTGTCTATTTGTATGGATTGATTTTATTGCTTTTTCTATTTTAATTCAAGTATGGATTAATAATTTAAGAATTGTTTTCGTTCTTTATCTTATGAATTTGGGTGGAACGGAAGTATGACCCTCTTTCTAATTATGTTCTTGTATAACTTGGAAAAGCTCTTTACTTGAACAACAGCTTAAAAACATATTCTCCTAAATTTTAATTATCTGGATTTAACGGGATACGTGACATATAATCCTTTTATTTTTGGGTAATTAGAGTTTTTGTGGCATATAAACTAGAATTTGATCATCACCCTCTAATTAGAATTAATTGACCAAGGAATTGGCAGTTGATAAAAATTAGAGGAGACTAGAAAGGTCTAAGGAATTAGGGTCTAGTCACAAATAGTTTGCCATAAATTAAATCCTACATGATTAAAATAGCTAGTAAGAAAAGTTAATCCGGAAAAATAGATAACTCTGAAACCTTAACTGCCTTCTCCATATTTTACTCCCATCCCATTTACTTTACTATTTTAGTTTCTGAACGATTGTTTAATGCTCCTTGAACATTTAAACACTACTTTCTGTTTGCCTAACTAAGCACACCAATCAATCATTGTTGCTTAGTCCTTCAATCCTCTCGGCCATGCCTGGACCTTTCTCTTATGTATTTTCAATGGTAGAGTTTCTACACACCATAGATTAAGGTGTGGAGCTCTGCTGTTCCTCACGAATTAATACAAAGTACTATTGTTTTTCTATTCAATTCAAGCTTATTCTGATTCTAAGATATTCATTCGCACCTCAATATGAATGTGATGATCGTGACAGTCATCATCATTCCCAACTATGAACGCGTGCCTGACAACCACTTCCGTTCTACCTTAGATTAAATGAATATCTCTGGGATTCCTTAATCAGAGTCTTCGTGGTATAAGTTAGAATCCATGGATGGCCATTCTTGAGATCCGGAAAGTCTAAACCTTGTCTGTGGTATTCCGAGTAGGATCTGGGAAGGGGTGGCTGTGACGAGCTTCAAACTCGCGAGTGCTGGACGTAGTGACAGACGCAAAAGGATAGTAAATCCTATTCCAGTATGATCGAGAACCGACAGATGATTAGCCATGCAGTGACAGCGCATTGGACCATTTTCACTGAGAGGACAGGATATAGCCATTGACAACGGTGATGCCTAACATACAGCTTGCCATAGAAAGGAGTATGAATGATTGGATGAAGACAGCAGGAAAGCAGAGGTTCAGGAAGAACGAAAGCATATCTACATGCTTATCTGAAACTCGCACCAATGAATTACATAAGTATCTCTATCTTAGTTTATATTTTAATTATGTTTTAATTATCAATTCACTAGAACCATTCAGATCCGCCTTACTGAGATTTACAAGGTGACCATAGCTTGCTTCAGGCCGACAATATCCGTGGGATCGACCCTTACTCACGTAAGGTTTATTACTTGGACGACCCAGTGCACTTGCTGGTTAGTTGTGCGAAGTTGTGACAAAGTGTGATTCACGTTTGAGAGCACCAAGTCTTTGGCGCCATTGTTGATGATCACAATTTCGTGCACCAAGTTTTTGGCGCCGTTGCCGGGGACTTTACTATGAGCTTGTGTGTTTTTCTGTAATTTCAGGTATTTTCTGGCTGAAATTGAGGGACTTGAGCAAAGATCAGATTCAGAGGTTGAAGAAGGACTGCAGATGCTGTTGGATTCTGACCTCCCTGCACTCAAAGTAGATTTTCTAGAGCTAAAGAACTTCAAATGACACGCTCTAAATTGCGTTGGAAAGTAGACATCCAGGGCTTTCCAGCAATATATAATAGTCTATGCTTTGCCCGAGTTTAGACAATGCAAACTGGCATTCAATGCCAGCTCTCTGCCCTATTTTGGAGTTAAACGCCAGAAACAAGTTGCAAAGTGGAGTTAAACGCCAGAAACACGTTACAAACTGGCGTAAAATTCATCGCTCTTTCTTTCCCTGGTAATGGCGCCAAAAACTTGATGCCAATACCTTGGTTCACAACTTCGCACAACTAACCAGCAAGTGCATTGGGTCGTCCAAGTAATACCTTACGTGAGTAAGGGTCGAATCCCACGGAGATTGTTGGTATGAAGCAAGCTATGGTCACCTTGCAAATCTCAGTCAGGTAGGGTTAAATGTGATTGGATTAGATAATTAAAAGATAAATAATAAAGGATAGAAATACTTATGTAATTCATTGGTGAGAATTCAGATAAGCGAATAGAGATGCTTTTCGTTCCTCTGAACCTCTGCTTTCCTGCTATCTTCATCCAATCAGTCTTACTCCTTTCCATGGCTGGCTTTATGTGATACATCATCACTGTCAATGGCTACTTTCGGTCTTCTCTCGGGAAAATGATCCAAATGCCCTGTCACGGCACGGCTAATCGTCTGGAGGCATCACCCTTGTCAATGGTTTCGTCTTATCCTCTCAGTGAAAATGGTCAACGCACCCTGTCACGGCACGGCTATTCATCTGTCGGTTCTCGATCATGCTGGAATAGGATTTACTATCCTTTTGCGTCTATCACTACGCCCAGCAATCGCGAGTTTGAAGCTTGTCACAGTCATTCAATCATTGAATCCTACTCGGAATACCACAGACAAGGTTTAGACCTTCCGGATTCTCTTGAATGCCTCCATCATTCTAGCTTACACCACGAAGATTCCGATTAAGAGATCTAAGAGATACTCATTCAATTCTAATGTAGAACGGAAGTGGTTGTCAGGCACGTGTTCATAGGGAATGATGATGATTGTCACGTTCATCACATTCAGGTTGAAGTGCGAATGAATATCTTAGAAGCGAAATAAGATGAATTGAATAGAAAACAGTAGTACTTTGCATTAATCTTTGAGGAACAGCAGAGCTCCACACCTTAATCTATGGAGTGTAGAAACTCTACCGTTAAAAATACATAAGTGAAAGGTCCAGGCATGGCCGAATGGCCAGCCCCTCTGATCTAAGAACCAGGCATCCAAAGATGATCAAAGGATCAAAAGATAATCCAAAGATCCAGGATGTCAAATACACTAGTAAAATGTCCTATTTATAATAAACTAGCTACTAGGGTTTACATAAGTAAGTAATTGATGCATAAATACACTTCTGGGGCCCACTTGGTGTGTGCTTGGGCTGAGCTTTAGCTTTCCACGTGCCGAGGCCATTTGTGGAGTTGAACGCCAGGTTTTGATCCATTTCTGGCGTTCAACTCTGGTTTTGGATCCTTTTCTGGCGCTGGACGCCAGAATTGGGCAGAGAGCTGGCGTTGAACGCCAGTTTGCGTCATCTATTCTTAGCTAAAGTATGGACTATTATATCTTGCTGGAAAGCCCTGGATTTCTACTTTCCAACGCAATTGGAAGCGCGACATTTTGAGTTTTGTAGCTCCAGAAAATCTATTTTGAGTGCAGGGAGGTCAGAATCCAACAGCATCAGCAGTCCTTCTTCAACCTCTGAATCTGATTTCTGCTCAAGTCCCTCAATTTCAGCCAGCAAATACCTGAAATCACAGAAAAACACACAAACTCATAGTAAAGTCCAGAAATGTGAATTTAACATAAAAACTAATGAAAACATCCCTAAAAGTAACTAGATCCTACTAAAAACATACTAAAAACAATGCCAAAAAGTGTATAAATTATCCGCTCATCAACGACCCAGTGCACTTGCTGGTTAGTTGTGCGAAGTTGTGACAAAGTGTGATTCACGTTTGAGAGCACTAAGTCTTTGGTGCCATTGTTGATGATCAAAATTTCGTGCACCAATTTTTTGGCGCCATTGCCGGGGACTTTACTATGAGCTTGTGTGTTTTTTAGTGATTTCAGGTATTTTCTGGCTGAAATTGAGGGACTTGAGCAAAGATCAGATTCAGAGGTTGAAGAAGGACTGCAGATGCTGTCGGATTCTGACCACCCTGCACTCAAAGTGGATTTTCTGGAGCTACAGAACTTCAAATGGCTCGCTCTTAATTGCGTTGGAAAGTAGACATCCAGGGATTTCCAGAAATATATAATAGTCCATACTTTGCCCGAGTTTAGACGACGCAAACTGGCGTTCAACACCAGCTCTCTGCCCTATTCTGGAGTTAAACGCCAGAAACAAGTTGCAAAGTGGAGTTAAACGCCAGAAACACGTTACAAACTGGCGTTCAACTCCAAGAATGACCTCTCCACGTGAAAGCTTCATGCTCAGCCCAAGCACACACCAAGTGGGCCCCAGAAGTGGATTTCTGCATCATTTACTTATCTCTGTAACCCTAGTAACTAGTTTTAGCATAAATAGGACTTTTTACTACTGTATTAGACATCTGGGGATGTTTAGTTCTTAGATCATAGGGGCTGGCCTCTCGGCCATGCCTGGACCTTTCTCTTATGTATTTTCAACGGTAGAGTTTCTACACACCATAGATTAAGGTGTGGAGCTCTGCTTTTCCTCATGAATTAATACAAAGTACTATTGTTTTTCTATTCAATTTATGCTTATTCCGATTCTAAGATATTCATTCGCACCTCAATATGAATGTGATGATCGTGACAGTCATCATCATTCCCAACTATGAACGCGTGCCTGACAACCACTTCCGTTCTACCTTAGATTGAATGAATATGTCTGGGATTCCTTAATCAGAGTCTTCGTGGTATAAGTTAGAATCCATGGACGGCCATTCTTGAGATCTGAAAAGTCTAAACCTTGTCTGTGATATTACGAGTAGGATCTGGGAAGGGGTGGCTGTGACGAGCTTCAAACTCGCGAGTGCTGGGCATAGTGACAGACGCAAAAGGATAGTAAATCCTATTCCAGTATGATCGAGAACCGACAGATGATTAGCCATGCAGTGACAGCGCATTGGACCATTTTCACTGAGAGGACAGGATGTAGCCATTGACAACGGTGATGCCTAACATACAGCTTGCCATAGAAAGGAGTATGATTGATTGGATGAAGACAGCAGGAAAGCAGAGGTTCAGGAGGAACGAAAGCATCTCTACATGCTTATCTGAAACTCGCACCAATGAATTACATAAGTATCTCTATCTTAGTTTATATTTTAATTATGTTTTAATTATCAATTGACTATAACCATTTAGATCCACCTGACTGAGATTTATAAGGTGACCATAGCTTGCTTCAGGCCGACAATCTCCGTAGGATCGACCCTTACTCACGTAAGGTTTATTACTTGGACGACCCAGTGCACTTGCTGGTTAGTTGTGTGAAGTTGTGACAAAGTGTGACTCACGTTTGAGAGCACCAAGTCTTTGGCGCCATTGTTGATGATCACAATTTCATGAAGCACATTGAAGCCTGGCTGGCTGTAAAGCCATGTCTAATTCATTTGGACCGAGGCTTCCACTTATCAGCATATGAAGTTGGATGAAGTATCAGCTGTTGTATGTCTGATTTGTATCTGCTGAAGCTTGGCTGGCCATTGGCCATGTCTAGTGTTTTGGACCGGAGCTTTTACTGAAAGCTTGGCTGGCTAGTAAGCCATGTCTAATTCCTGGACTGGAGCTTTAGACTAACATTGCAAGATTCTTGGAATTCCTATTAAAAATTTTGAAATCCTTATTTTTCTTATTCCTATTAATTTTCGAAAAATACCAAAAAAATTTAATAAAATAATAAAACCAAAAATATTTGATGTTTCTTATTTAAGTCTTGTGTCAGTTTTTAAGTTTGGTGTCAATTGCATGTTTATCTCTTTCTTGCATTTTTCGAAAATCCATGCATTGCATTCTTCATGATCTTCAAGTTGTTCTTGACAAGTCTTCTTGTTTGATCTTCATATTTTCTTGTTTTGTGTCTTTTCTTATTTTTCATATGCATTTTCAATTTCTTAGTGTCTAAATATTAAAAATTTCTAAGTTTGGTGTCTTGCATATTTTCTTTTATCGAAAATTTTTCAAAAATACATACTTGATGTTCATCATGATCTTCAAAGTGTTCTTGGTGTTCATCTTTGCATTCAAAGTGTTCTTGCATGCATTAGTTGTTTTGATTCATAATTTCTATGTTTTGTGTCAATTTTGTGTTTCTCTCTTTCATCATTAAAAATTCAAAAATAAAAAATATATCTTTCCTTGTTTTACTCATAAATTTCAATTTCAAAATTCTATCTTTTCAAATCTTTTTCAAAAATCAAATATTTTTCATTTATTTTTATATATTTTCGAAATTTGTTTTTTAAAAAAAAATTGATTTTCAAAATCTTTTTCCTAGT
The DNA here is from genome assembly GCF_003086295.3 of Arachis hypogaea. Taxonomy (NCBI): domain Eukaryota; kingdom Viridiplantae; phylum Streptophyta; class Magnoliopsida; order Fabales; family Fabaceae; genus Arachis; species Arachis hypogaea. Next base: position 97,016,221 of record NC_092054.1, on the reverse strand, counting down.
CTTACTTCATATTTTTGAAAATCTCACTAACATTTAATTTTTAGATTCAAAAATTTCAAGTTGTTACTTGCCTATTAAGAAAGGTTCAATCTTTAAATTTTAAAATCATATCTTTTTGTTTCTTGTTAGTCAAGTAATCAACTTTAATTTTCAAAATCATACCTTTTTAATTTTCAATCATATCTTTTTTATTGCTAATTTCAAAATCTTTTTCAAAATTAAATCTTTTTAATTTCTTCTTCAATCATATCTTTTCAATCATATCTTTTTTTTTATAAATTGCAATCATATCTTCTTTTTCAAATCTTTTTCAAAATAAATTTCAATCACATCTCTTTCAAAATTTGATTTCAAAATCTTTTCTAACTTCTTATCTTTTCAAATTTGATTTTCAAATCTTTTTCAATTAACCACTTAACTTTTTGTTTGATTCTTATCTTTTTCAAAACTACCTAACTAATTCCCTCTCTAATTTTCGAAAATCTCTTCCCTCTTTTTCAAATTTCCTTTTTAATTAACTAATTGTTTTAATTTAATTTGATTTCAATTTTAATTTTCGAATTTTAGCTTTAATTTTAAAATGTTTTTATTTTATTTTATTTAAATTTTTTTAATTCTTCTCTTTCTCATCTCCTTCTATTTATTTATTCATCTACTAACACTTCTCTTCCACCCAAAATTCGAATCCCATCTCCCTCTTTGTGTTCAAATTTTCCTCTTCACCTTCTTATATTATTCTATTCTTATACTTGCATAAGGAATCTCTATACTGTGACATAGAGGATTCCATATTTTCTTTTGTGTTCTCTTCTTTTTCATATGAGCAGGAACAAGGATAAGAACATTCTTGTTGAAGCCGATCCTAAACCTGAAAGGACTCTGAAGAGGAAGCTAAGGGAAGCTAAAGCTCAACTCTCTAGAGAAAATCTGACAGAAATTTTCGAAAAAGAAGGAGACATGGCCGAAAATAATAACAATGCAAGGAAAATGCTTGGTGACTTTACTGCACCAAATTCTAATTTACATGGAAGAAGCATCTCCATCCCTGCCATTGGAGCAAACAATTTTGAGCTTAAACCTCAACTAGTTTCTCTGATGCAACAAAACTGCAAGTTTCATGGACTTCCATCTGAAGATCCTTTTCAGTTCTTAACTGAATTCTTACAGATCTGTGATACTGTTAAGACTAATGGGGTAGATTCCGAGGTCTACAGGCTCATGCTTTTCCCATTTGCTGTGAGAGACAGAGCTAGAATATGGTTGGACTGTCAACCTAAAGATAGCCTGAACTCTTGGGATAAGCTGGTCATGGCTTTCTTAGCCAAGTTCTTTCCTCCTCAAAAGCTTAGTAAGCTTAGAGTAGATGTTCAAACCTTCAGACAGAAAGAAGGTGAATCCCTCTATGAAGCTTGAGAGAGATATAAGCAACTGACCAAAAAGTGTCCATCTGACATGCTTTCAGAATGGACCATCCTGAATATATTCTATGATGGTCTGTCTGAGTTATCAAAGATGTCACTGGACCATTCTGCAGGTGGATCCATCCACTTAAAGAAAACGCCTGCAGAAGCTCAGGAACTCATTGACATTGTTGCTAACAACCAGTTCATGTACACTTCTGAGAGGAATCCTGTAAGTAATGGGACGCCTCAGAGGAAGGGAGTTCTTGAAATTGATGCTCTGAATGCCATATTGGCTCAGAACAAAATATTGACTCAGCAAGTCAATATGATTTCTCAGGGTCTGAATGGAATGCAAGCTGCATCCAATAGTACTCAAGAGGCATCTTCTGAAGAAGAAGCTTATGATCCTGAGAACCCTGCAATAGCAGAGGTGAATTACATGGGTGAACCTTATGGAAACACCTATAACCCCTCATGGAGAAATCATCCAAATTTCTCATGGAAGGATCAACAAAAGCCTCAACAAGGCTTTAATAATGGTGGAAGAAACAGGTTTAACAATAGCAAACCTTTTCCATCATCCACTCAGCAACAGACAGAAAATTCTGAGCAGAATCCATCTAGCTTAGCAAATATAGTCTCTGATCTACCTAAGGCCACTTTGAGTTTCATGAATGAAACAAGGTCCTCCATTAGAACTTTGGAGGCACAAGTAGGCAAGCTGAGTAAAAGGGTCACTGAAACTCCTCCTGGTACTCTCCCAAGTAATAAAGAAGAGAATCCAAAGAGAGAGTGCAAGGCCATTGATATAACCAAAATGGCCAAACCCACAAAAGAGGAGGAGGACGTGAATCCTAGTGAGGAAGACCTCCTGGGATGTTCAGTGAACAATAAGGAGTTTCCCTTAGAGGAACCAAAGGAATTTGAGGCTCATCTAGAGACCATAGAGATTCCAATGAACCTCCTTCTGCCCTTCATGAGCTTTGATGAGTATTCTTCTTCTGAAGAGAATGAAGATGTTACCGAAGAGCAAGTTGCCAAGTACCTTGGTGCAATCATGAAGTTGAATGCCAAATTATTTGATAATGAAACTTGGGAAGATGAACCTCCCTTGCTCACCAATGAACTGAATGCATTGGATAGGCAGAAATTACCTTAAAAGAAACAGGATCCTGGTAAATTCCTAATTTCCTGTAACATAGGCACCATGACCTTTGAGAAGGCTATGTGTGACCTGGGGTCAGGAATAAACTTAATGCCACTCTCTGTAATGGAGAAACTGGGAATCCTTGAGGTACAAGCTGCCAATTTCTCATTAGAGATGGCAGATAAATCTATGAAAATGGCTTATGGTCAAGTAGAGGACGTGTTAGTAAAGGTTGAAGGCCTCTGGGAAGGATGAGGATGAATCCATTATCCTTGGAAGACCCTTCCTAGCCACAGCAAAAGCTGTGATTGATGTGGACAGAGGAGAGTTGGTCCTTCAACTGAATGAAGACTACCTTGTGTTCAAGACTCAAGGTTCTCCTTCTGTAACCATGGAGAGGAAGCATGAAAAGCTTCTCTTACTGCATAGTCAACCAAAGCCCCCACAGTCAAACTCTAAGTTTGGTGTTGGGAGGTCTCAACAATGCTCTGAACATCTATGAGGCTCCATGAGAGCTCACTGTCAAGCTATTGACATTAAAGAAGTGCTTGTTGGGAGGCAACCCAATATATTTAATTATATCTATGTTATTTTTATTTTCATGTTTATTTCCTATTTTATTACATTGATGATCATGTGGAGTCACAAAAACTACTGAAAAATCAAAAACAGAATAAAAACAGAATGAAAAACTGCACACCTTGGAGGAAGAGCTTACTGGCGTTTAAACGCCAGTAAGGGTAGCAGAATGGGCGTTAAACGCCCACTCTGGCACCATTCTGGGCGTTTAACGCCAGAAACAAGCACCAGACTGGCATTTAACGCCAGAACAGAGCATTCAACTGGCATTAAACGCCAGAAACAAGCAGCAGTCTGGCGTTTAAACACTAGGATTGCACCCAGTGGAAGGCTGGCGTTAAACGCCAGAAACAAGCATAGAGCTGGCGTTTAACGCCAGAAACAAGCTACATTTGGGCATTTAACACCAGAACTAAGCATGGAAGTGGCGTTAAACGCCAGGATTGCATGCATAGGGCATTTTACACGCCTAAAAGGTGCAGGGATGTGAAATCCTTGACACCTCAGGATCTGTGGGCCCCATAGGATCACCTCAGGATCTGTAGACCCCACAGGATCCCCACCTACCTCAACTCACCTTCCCCCTCTTCTTCACACAATCCAATAACCCTCTTCCCCAAACACCCTTCACCAATCAACTCCACCACACTTTCCCATAAACCCCACCTACCTCCAAATTCAAAATCACTTTCCCACCCAAACCCACCCTAAATGACCGAACCCTAACCCCTCTCCCTCCACTATATAAACCCCTCATTCCTTCTTCATTTTCACATAACACTACCCTCTCTTCTCTCCCTTTCCTTCATCTCTTCTTCTTCTTCTTCTTTTGCTCGAGGATGAGCAATATTCTAAGTTTGGTATGGTAAAAGCATAGCTTTTTTGTTTTTACATAACCATTGATGGCACCTAAGGCCAGAGAATCCTCAAGAAAGAGGAAAGGGAAGTCAATTGCCTCCACCTCTGAGTCATGGGAGATGGAAAGATTCATCTCAAAAGTCCATCAAGACCACTTCTATGAAGTTGTGGCCAAGAAGAAAGTGATCCCTGAGGTTCCTTTCAAGCTCAAGAAGAATGAGTATCCGGAGATCCGACTTGAGATCCAAAGAAGAGGTTGGGAAGTCCTCACCAACCCCATTCAACAAGTCGGGATCCTAATGGTTCAAGAGTTCTATGCGAATGCATGGATCACTAGGAACCATGATCAAAGTGTGAACCCGAATCCGAAGCATTGGCTTACCATGGTTCAGGAGAAATACATAGATTTCAGTCCAGAAAATGTAAGGCTGGCGTTCAACTTGCCAATGATGGAAGAGAACGCGCGCCCCTACACAAGAAGGGTCAACTTTGATCAAAGGTTGGACCAAGTCCTCATGGACATATGTTTGGAAGGAGCTCAATGGAAGATTGACTCAAAAGGCAAACCGGTTCAACTGAGAGTACTGGACCTTAAGCCTGTGGCTAAGGGATGGTTAGAGTTTATTCAATGCTCAATCATTCCTACTAGTAACCGATCTAAAGTTACTATAGACCGAGCCATCATGATCCATAGTATCAAATTTGAGAGGAGGTGGAAGTTCATGAGATTATACCTCAAGAACTTTACAAGGTGGCTGACAAGTCCTCCACTTGGGCAAGGTTAGCCTTTCCTCACCTCATATGCCACCTCTGCAATTCGGCTGGAATTGACATAGAGGGAGACATCCTCATTGAAGAGGACAAGCCTATCACTAAGAAAAGGATGGAGCAAACAAGAGATCATGGACCTCAACATGAGCATGAGGAAATTCCTCACCATGAAATTCCTGAGATGCCTCAAGGGATGCACTTTCTTCCACAAAACTATTGGGAGCAAATCAACACCTCCCTAGGAGAATTAAGTTCCAATATGGGACAACTAAGGGTGGAGCACCAAGAGCACTCCATCATCCTTCATGAGATTAGAGAAGATCAAAGAGCTATGAGAGAGGAGTAACAAAGACAAGGAAGAGACATAGAGGAGCTCAAAAGCACCATTGGTTCTTCAAGAAGAGGAAGACGCCACCCTCACTAAGGTGGACTCATTCCTTAATCTCCTTGTCTATTTATTTTACTTTTTTTCGATTTTTGAGCTTTATGTTTTATTGATGTTTGTGTCTTTACTATATGATCACTAGTGTCTAAGTGTCTATGCCTTAAAGTTATAAATATGAATCCATCACCTCTCTTAAATGAAAAAATGTTCTAAAAACAAAAGAACAAGAAGTACATGGTTTTGAATTCATCCTTGAAACTAGTTTAATTATTTTGATGTGGTGACAATACTTTTTGTTTTCTGAATGAATGCTTGAACAGTGCATATGTCTTTTGATATTGTGGTTTACGAATGTTAAATATGTTGGCTCTTGAAGAATAAGGAAAAAGGAGAAATGTTATTTGATGATCTGAAAAATCATAAAAATGATTCTTGAAGTAAGAAAAAGCAGTGAATACAAAAGCTTGCGAAAAAAAATAAAAGAAAAATGGCGAAAAAAAAAGAGAAAGAAAAAGAAAAAGCAAGCAGAAAAAGCCAAAAGCTCTTTAAACCAAAAGGCAAGAGCAAAAAGCCAATAGCCCTTAAAACCAAAAGGCAAGGGTAAATAAAAAGGATCCAAGGCTTTGAGCATCAGTGGATAGGAGGGCCTAAAGGAATAAAATCCTGGCCTAAGCGGCTAAACCAAGCTGTCCCTAACCATGTGCTTGTGGCGTGAAGGTGTCAAGTGAAAACTTGAGACTGAGCGGTTAAAGTCGAGGTCCAAAGCAAAAGAAGAGTTGGTTTTTGCACTTGCTGGTTTACAATTCTTTCTTCAGTTTTCGAAAATTTTATTTTGGTTTTCTAAAAATTTTAAGTTTGGTGTTCTATTTTCATGTTCTTGTTGTTATTGTGAGTCTTCAAAGTGTTCTTGAGTCTTCCTTGTGTTTTGATATTAAAATTTTTAAGTTTGGTGTTCCTTGGTGTTTTCCTTCCAAAATTCTCAAAAACAAGGAGCATTAGATCTGAAAATTTTAAATTGTGTGTCTTTTGTGTGTTTTTCTCTTTCCTCATTAAATTCAAAAATATCTTTTCTCTTTAATTTAATTGATTTTCGAAATTTTCTTTCAATAATTCAGATTTTTATTCTAAAAACTTTCTATTTTATCTTATCTTAGTTTTAAAAATTCAAAATTCAAATCTTTTTCAAAAATCATATTCAAAAATTTTCAAATCTTCTCAATTAATTAGTCAATTCAACATTCAAATTTCTTTTTATTTTCCTTTCCTTTTAATTTTTGAAATCCATATTTTATTTTCCAATTATTTTACTCTATTTTATTTTTTCGATTATTTTGAATTTAATAAAATAAAAATTTAAAAATATATTTTACTTGCAATTCACATCATCTCCCTTTCTCCATCATGGACTTAAGTGGAAATGAACAGTCCAGAAGGACTCTGGGGTCATATGCTAACCCCACTACTGCTTATATGGGAGTAGTATCTGTATACCCTCCATCGGAGTCAGTAGTTTTGAGTTGAATCCTCAGCTCATTATCATGGTGCAGCAAAGTTGCTAGTATTCCGGTCTTCCACAGGAAGAACCTACAGAGTTTCTGGCACAGTTTTTACAAATTGCTGACACAGTACGTGATAAAGAAGTAGATCAGGATGTCTACAGACTATTACTGTTTCCATTTGCTGTAAAACATCAAACTAAGAGGTGGTTAAATAACCAACCCAAGGCCAGCATAAGGACATGAAAATAGCTGTTTGAAAAATTCCTAAATCAATATTTCCCTCTAAAAAGGATGAGACAGCTAAGGCTAGACATCCAAAGCTTTAAACAAGGAGATAATGAATCCCTTTATGATGCTTGGGAGAGGTATAGAGAGATGCTAAGGAAATGTCCCTCTGAAATGTTTTCAGAGTGGGTGCAGTTAGACATCTTTTACTATGGGCTTACAGAAAGAGCTCAGATTTCTCTAGACCACTCAGCTGGTGGGTCTATACATATAAGAAAGACAATTGAAGAGGCTCAAGAGCTCATTGATACAGTTGCCAGAAATCAGCATCTGTACTTAAGAAGTGAGTCTTCCATGAAAGAAGAAGCTAAAACAGTAACTGCTGAACCCAGTCCTGTAGAACAAGTTACTGAATTCAATCAGTAATTGGATATTCTAAAAAATAGCTGGCCGAATTCAAGGAGATGCTGCAAGACACAAGAATGGCCAACATGAATATAGAAGTACAGTTAAGGCAAACAAAACAGCAGTTATCAAAACAGATAACAGAAGAGTGCCAAGCAGTCCAATTAAGAAGTGGAAAAACATTAAATACCCCACTTCAAAGCAGCAGGAAGCTAAGAAAAGAACAACTGACAGAAGATGAACAAACTGCCACCCAAAATCCCTCTGAGGACAGTAAGAGCCCAGAGAGGAATAATTCGGGCATTCAAACACCAGAAAAGGGTGAAAAGTTGGCGTTAAACACCGAACCCATGCTCAGTTCTGGCGTTTAAACGCCAGAAACATGCAAGGAGTTGGCGTCAAATGCCCAAAGGGAGCTCAGTTCTGGCGTTCAAACGCCAGAAACAAGTAGGAATTGGGCATTAAATGTCAATTCAGCTTCCAATCCTGACATTCAAATGCCAGTGAGGAATTAGACACATACAAGTGCTGATAACAACCCTCTAAAAAGGCTTTTTCAACCACTTCTGTAGGAAATAAGCCTGCAGCAACCAAGGTTGAGGAGTATAAAGCCAAGATGCCTTATCCTCAAAAACTCCGTCAAGAGGAGCAGGATAAGCAATTTGCTCGCTTTACAGACTATCTCAGGACTCTTGAAATAAAGATTCCGTTTGCAGAGGCACTTGAGCAAATACCCTCTTATGCCAAGTTCATGAAAGAGATCTTGAGCCATAAGAAGGATTGGAGAGAACCTGAAAAAGTTCTCCTCACTGAAGAATGCATTGCAGTCATTCTGAAAAGCTTTCCAGAGAAGCTTAAAGACCCCGAGAGCTTTCTGATACCATGCATGTTAGAGGGTAATTGCACCAAGACAGCTTTATGAGATCTTGGGGCAAGCATCAACCTAATACCTGCGTCCACTATCAGAAAGCTTGGTTTAACTGAAGAAGTTAAACCAACCAGGATATGTCTTCAACTTGCTGATGGCTCCATTAAATACCCATCAGGCGTGATTGAAGACATGATTGTCAGGGTTGGGCCATTTGCCTTTCCCACTGACTTTGTGGTGTTGGAAATGGAGGAACACAAGAGTGCTACTCTCATTCTAGGAAGACCTTTCCTAGTAACTGGACGAACTCTCATCGATGTCCAAAAAGGGGAAGTAACCCTGAGGGTCAATGAGGATGAGTTCAAGTTAAATGCTGTCAAGGCCAGGCGGCATCCAAACACACCAAAAGACTGCATGAAAGTTGATCTTATTGACTCTTTAGTAGAGGAGATCAACATGGCTGAGAGTCTCGAATCAGAGCTAGAAAACATCTTTAAAGATGCTTATCCTGATTTGGAGGATTCAGAGGAAATAAAAGAGCCTCTGAAGATTCCTCAGGAAGAGGAAAAACCTCCTAAACCCGAGCTCAAACCACTACCACCATCCCTGAAATATGCGTTTCTGGGAGAAGGTGATGAACAGAACTTTTGTTGATATAGAATTTCATAAATGAAAGCTCGTTGTAAAGTATAGTTTCTAAACCAACAATAGTCCTTTCATACAAAAATATTGGTTGTCACAATTAACAATCCCCAATAAGAATTAACCAAAGTATTAAAACTCCGGGTCGTCTCACAAGGAATTGCAATGAAGTGCTTAATTATTGGCTATGGGGATCAAGGGGGGTTTTGATTTGATAAGAGGGGCAATAAAATAAATGACAAGAAAAGTAAATTGAGCAAGTAATTAAAGAAAGCAATTAATAAAGAGAGACATTTATGGCAATGGATTGAGATCATAGGCTTCCTATCCTAGTCATGCATGATTAATTCATCTTATTTAGTTAACTCACACATCGGGAGAATGTCAAACAAGACTAATTAATCATGTCACAAATTGAAACAAGAATTTATCTCATTACGTCATCTCCAACAAATAGGGAGAAAGTCTAACGAGACTAGCTAATCTCAATCCAAAAGTCCTAACCAACTCACTAATTAAATTAGCAAAAGATTAGCGTCAACGGAAACAATATTCCATAAGTCCTAATCAACTTACTAATTAAATTAGCAAAAGATTAGCGTCAATGGAAACAATATTAGCTAACAACTCTAGATCACCAACATGAGTTGGGTTTTCATGACTCAAGATTGCCTAATTACTCTCTCCAAGCCAAGAATGCTCAAAAATCTACTCTAAAATCCAACCAAGCATTTTATCAAACACTTGGAAGGCATACATGGAAAGCTTAGTAAATGAGCAAGAATAGTAAAATCTACTAACTACCAATTGCAAGAAAAGTAAATCAACACTCAAATAATCAATAAAAAACATCAAACATTAAATTGCATTAAAAGTAAATCAAATCCAACAATTGTTCATAAACATAAAAGAAAGTAAAATAAGAAATTAACAAGAGAAACTACAAGATCAAAGACAATAGAACACTAAAACATAAAGAGAATTGAAATCAAAACAAGAATTAAAAGTTGGAATTAAGAAAATTAAACCTAAATTACCCTAAATTCTAGAGAGAAGGAAGAGCTTCTCTCTCTAGAATTCTAACCTAAAACATGATGAAAACTAAAACTATGACTACTTGCTTCATTCCCCCTTCAATCCTTAGGTTCAATAGCATCAGAAATGGGTTGGATTGGGCCCAAAATGAGGTGCAAAATCGCTAGGGGCGATTTCAATAAAGTGGGCCACAGACAGCATCGGCGCGTGCGCGCAAAGTGCGTGTGCGCGCCCCTGAACGCGAAGCAACATATGGCAAAATTTATATCATTTTGAAGCCCTGGATGTTAGCTTTCCAACGCAACTGGAACCGCCTCATTTGGACCTCTGTAGCTCAAGTTATGGTCGTTTGAGTTCGAAGAGGTCGGACTTGACAACTTTACAGTTCCTTCATTTCTTCATGAGTTCTCCCACTTTACATGCTTTTCTCCTCACTTTTTCCATCCAATACTTGCCTTATGAACCTGAAATCACTCAACAAACACATCAAGGCATCGAATGGAATCAAAGTGAATTAAAATCATCAATTTTAGGGCCTAAAAAGTATGTTTTCACATTTAAGCACAAATCAAGGGAGAATTACAAAACCATGCTATTTCATTGAATAAATGTGGGAAAAGGTGATAAAATCCCCCAAAATAAGCACAAGATAAACCACAAAATCGGGGTTTATCAAATCTCCCCACACTTAAACCGAGCATGTCCTCATGCTAAGAATAAAGAAGGACAAGAAAAGAGTATGAACATTTATTCAATGCAAATAAACTATATACACCTATCCATATGAATGCAACTAAATGCAAAATGATTCTACCTACTTGGTCAAAAGCAAATCAATCTCCAAGAACATGTATGAACAAGTAGGGCTAAGATCATACGATGATTCATGAATCCTACCAATTCAAATATTAAAATGAAGTTCAAATAGACTTGCAAAAAGAACGCTCATGAAAGCCGGAAACAAGGAATTGAGCATCGAACCCTCACCGGAAGTGTATCCGCTCTAGTCGCTCAAGTGTATAGGGTCGATTCTCTCAATGCTCTCCTAATCATGCTTTCCAAGATTCGTTTTTCATCTAACAATTAACATTTATTTCATGCATGCATACAACTATCATGAGGACTTTTCATAGGTTGTAATGGGGCTAGGGTTAAGGTAAGGATGTATATTTGGTCAAGTGGACTTGAAATTTGAATCTTTGATTACCTTAAACTTCCCACCTAACCTGTATAGCAACCTATACAATTTAGGCTATCCTAACTACCAATTTTTTCACTTTTTCACATACTCATGCATTTTCTTTTTTTTATTACAACTCATATGCATTGATCTTTATTGAGCTTCACTTTGCTTTGGGGCATTTTGTCCCCTTTTTATTTCTTTTCTTTTCTTTTTCCTTTCTTTCTATTGTTTTTCTTTTTCTTGTTCTTTTTTTTTTCAAACTATATACAAGAACATCAATGCATAAGGTCTATACATTTTATCAATACATGAGTATGTACCCAATTCCCAATTTTTACAATAAAAACACAAAACTACCCTTTTATTCACCCAATGTCCCAAGACTTCCCATACTTTAATGATACACATACACACTAGCCTAAGCTAATCAAAGATCCAAATAAAAGACATTTATTGTTTTTCGCTTTAAGGCTTGTAATGTGCTAAAATTAAGAACAAAGTGGGTTAATCGTAGGCTCAAATTGGCTAACAATGGATGATAAGAGGTAAGGCTATTTGGGTAAGTGAGCTAATGAAACAATGGCCTCAATCATATAAATGCATGAATACACAAAATAATGGACATAGAGAATCAAACAAATCAAAGATTACAATCATAGAAAGAGAATACTGCACACAAGAATGGAAATAAGTGGTTATAAGATGTAACCACACAATTAGGCTCAAAACTCACATGCTTGTGTTTTTAGCTCAAAAACCATGTTCCAAAATAAATTCTTCAAGCAAGTTTGTCACAAAAATTTTTTTCAAATTGGTAGGGTGCCCTAAAAACCATTTTCTTGGAAAAGAAATCATCACCCTAACCAAGTAGTCCTAACATAAAAAGAAGTGGTAAAATATGTACAAATTCTAACTAGCATTCAACCTATCATGCAATGCAACAACTAACTAACAAAGAAATTGGTGTTGAAGGAAAGACATTGTTACCCATGGAGATCGGTCGGAGGACCTCCCCATACTTAGAAATTTGCACCGTCCTCGGTGCATGCAAAGAAGAACAAGGTGGGTGGGTTGCTGCAATTGATGAGCTCCTTCAAAAGGTTGTGCGGATGGACTTGTCATTTGAAGCTTATCCTTTCCCTCTTTTGGTGGCCAACCTCAAAGGAGAGAAAAAGAAAGAGAATTAAGCCTATATCAACGATATTAAAGCAAATATAACATATGTGGGGGCTAATGCCAAATAAGAATAGGGTCCTCACTACATGGTAGCTACAACATGTGAGCGAGAAGACAATGTAAGCTAAGGCATATTAACTAACACTTGATGCAAGAGTAAAGTCAAAGCATGAAGAGCACTCAAAAGCATCAAGTTCAACTAGAAATAGTGGGTCATGAAAGACATGCAAGTTCATATCAATGCACAAAGAATATAAGAGTCATACAAGATTAAGCATTGATTTAAAAGATTCATCACCCAACAATATCAAACAAGTCAAGAAGCACCAAGATTAACCAAGAAATTCTCAACAATTGAGTAAGAAAATTCAACACCATTATTAAAATAAGAAACTTAGAAAATAAAAGGGAAAACAAGTTACAAAAAAAATAAAATTAAAATTCAATGAATGAAAACAAGGAAATGCAATAAAAGAAAATGAAAGAAAAAATTTTTTTTTTAATAATAATTTTTTTTAATAATTTTTCTTTTATTATTATTATTTTTTTTATATTTTTAAAAGAAAGAAAAAAAATTTTCCAAGAGAGGAAGAAGAAAGAAAAAAATAGAAAGAAAGAAGAAGGAAAGAAGAAAGAAGGAGAAAGGAGAAAGGAGAAAAAGCAGGGTGCAAATCGGTGCATATGCGCCATGCGTGCTTAGGCACGGATGCAGCAGGTACAATCCGCGCGCACGCGCCATGCGTGCTTGGGCGCGGATGCGACAGGGACAATCGGCGCGCGCGCCATGCGTGCTTACGCGCGGATCGTCTGGCACAAAGTAGGCATAAAGTGGGCACAACTCTCTGGTTTTTGTACCAGGAGTGTGATATGCACCACCCGCGCGCGCGCGCACTGCGCGCTTGGGCGCCGATTCCCGTTTTTTTTTTTTTTTTACCGGCGCAGACGCGCAAAGTGCGCGCACGCGCAGGTGGCAGGCACAGAATAGGCACAAAAGTGGCACAACTCTCTGGAATTTGGCTTGGAGTTGAAATCTTTGCATCCACGCGTACGCGTACATGGCGCGTCCGCGTGGATGTTCGAAAATGCTTGAGGCGCGCGTACGCGCCAGGTGCGCGTACGCGCGGATTGGTGCTCTATTTTTCAAAATTTTCCAAGTTCTTGCACCAAACCAAGCATTCCAAACCTCCAAACAGCTACCCAAATACCACAAAAGCCTTATTCAACATGCTAAACTACCAACTAAACTCAACTAATTAAACAAAACATGAAATTAAACCTATTTTACCAATATGTACAAAAGAGAAAAATAAAAAGATGTTACCATGGTGGGTTGTCTCCCACCTAGCACTTTTGTTTATTGTCCTTAAGTTGGACTTATGGGGAGCTCCTCATCAAGGTGGCTTGTGCTTGTAACCATCTTGGAACATCCACCAATGCTTGGATCTCCATTATGCTTCATCAGTCAAAGATAATAACTCCAAGCCTTGATGGAGTTCTTCACAAACCATAGGCTCCCAAAGTTGCTCTTCCTTGTGTGATCCGGGATCCCACACTTTGTTTTCACACCCGTCTTGAAGTTGACTCTCATTATTAGCCCATCCGGGTGGTGAGCAAGGTGAATTCTCTATAAAGTGACCAACAATCCTCCTAGACCCATCTCGGTGAGCACTACTCCAACCTTTATATCTCATGTTTGATGCATCAACCATAATGAGCCTTGATTTGCAATGCCAACTACGAAACATCTTTTTTTTACGCTTCATCCCACAAAGCATTCTAAGTTGGCCATCCGTTTCAAGCAAACCATATTCGAGTGGGATAATAAAGCTAATAGAAATGAGTTTCACCCACTCAAATGAAGGTGTAGATGGCAACCTAGGCAAAGGTGATTCCAAGGGTCTTGACAAGGCGTATTCAATTCCCATCCTCCTTTTTCTAAGGACTTCCACATCTCCACAAGATCTCTTAATTTCGATCCTTTGTTCAACAATTTTATCTAAACCTTTTCCCTTACTCAAATCACAAATGGGAGGACAAGAGAGATTTACCTCCACATTGCTTTCCATCTCCTTGGGAGAAGGTTCTTCATGCTCAAAGGATTCTTCACCACTAAGACTTGATGCTTGATCTTCATCACCAAGGGGATTCAATTCTTGCTCTATCCCATCCAATTCTCCATAAGAGATATGCCTTGGAGGTTGTGCACATTCCTCCTTAGCATCAAATTCAATCATCTTGGAGGGGTTTTCTTCAATCCTAGACTCCCAAGGTGGTTCCGCATCTCCTAAGTCTTCAACCACTCCTTCCTCTTGTTCAATAATCCCTACCTCCTCCTCTTGTTGCAATTCTTGCTTTAACTCCTCTTCTTCACCTTGAAGCTCTAAACTCACTCCCTCACTATGTTCCTTGGTTGCGTCTCCACATTCGTCAATGGGAGTGCCTTGGTTGCTTAGGCTTAGTTGGGATAAGGCCATATTGCTAATAGCTTCCACTAGGATAGCCATCTTGGCTCCTAGCTCCTTAAACTTCTTTTCATCCTCCTCGTGTCGCCTTAAGATATGAGATTCAAGATCTCTCAATTCTTGCATGGGGGCTTCATCAGGAGGTTGTGGTGGAAGAGAGGGTTCATTGTTTGGAAGAAAGGGTTCAAGATCTTCCAACTCTTCATTATTCATTATATGCTTAGGAGGTTGCGCACCCTCCTCAACAACAAATTCAAGCTCATTGGAAGAAGGTTCAACAACTTCCACAAAATCATCAACAATGTCACTTGGTGTGGAAGTGCTCTTAAGTTTGAAATCCACCTCTTGTTCAATTTCCTCTAACTCTTCAACCACTTCTTCTCTTTAACAATCTCTCCCTCCTCCACTTGTTGCAAGACATACCCCATCTCCTTGTCCTCATGTTGAGATTCTAAAATCTCCTTCATGCTCCTTTCTTCGGTTGATTTCTCACACTCATCCGTGGAGATGCTTTGCTTGTTGCATGAGTCCCATGAGTCCAAGTTGGCTTTAATTTTGGCAAGGTTAGCCTCAATAGCTTCATAATTCCTCCTTTGGGCTTCCTCTTGCTCCTTTTGACGGATTATTGCTTGAAGCCGATCCATTTCTTCCTTGAGACGATCCATTGACTCTTGGATGGATGGATGTGGGTGTTCTTCCTTGGAAGGTTGTGGTGGAAAGGGAAATTCATTATGTGGTTGAAAGTTATCATACATGGGAGGTGATTCATCTTGGTAAGGGTAGTGAGGTGGTGGTTTTTGAGTGTATTGGTGGTGGAATTGGGGTGGTTCTTCATATGGTTCATATGGTTCACAAGGTGGTTGGTATGATGGATATGGGTTGGGGTCATATGGAGGTGGTTGGTGAAAAGGGGCTTGTGAGTAAGGTGGTTCAAAATTATGTTGAGGAGGTGGTTCAAAGGCATATGGTGGTGGTTGTTGACAATCATAATAAGGGTCACCATATCCATTAGATTGATATGCATTAGGATGAGAGTTATACCCATAAGAATCCGGAGGGGGTTGTTGCCAAGAAGGTTGTCCATAAGCTTGGGGCTCCTCCCACCCTTGATCTCCAAATCCTTGATGCACATTCTCATTGTAGTTCCCATTTCCTACAACATAATTTGAACCAAACTCATAGCTAAAGTGATGAGAATTCATAGTAACAAACAAAAGCAAAAACTAACAAAAATAAGCAACAAAATTCTAAGACTAACAAAAAGTAACAAATAAGCAAAAAGCAAACATATTCACAATATTCACAATAGCCATTAATATAACACCATTGCAACTCCCCGGCAACGGCGCCATATTGATGAACAGAACTTTTGTTGATATAGAATTTCACAAATGAAAGCTCGTTGTAAAGTATAGTTTCCAAACCAACAATAGTCCTTTCATACAAAAATATTGGTTGTCACAATTAACAATCCCCAATAAGAATTAACCGAAGTATTAAGACTCCGGGTCGTCTCACAGGGAATTGCAATGAAGTGCTTAATTATTGGCTATGGGGATCAAGGGGGGTTTTGATTTGATAAGAGGGGCGATAAAATAAATGACAAGAAAAGTAAATTGAGCAAGTAATTAAAGAAAGCAATTAATAAAGAGAGACATTCATGGCAATGGATTGAGATCATAGGCTTCCTATCCTAGTCATGCATGATTAATTCATCTTATTTAGTTAACTCACACATCGGGAGAATGTCAAACAAGACTAATTAATCATGTCACAAATTGAAACAAGAATTTATCTCATTACGTCATCTCCAACAAATAGGGAGAAAGTCTAACGAGACTAGCTAATCTCAATCCAAAAGTCCTAACCAACTCACTAATTAAATTAGCAAAAGATTAGCGTCAACGGAAACAATATTCCATAAGTCCTAATCAACTTACTAATTAAATTAGCAAAAGATTAGCGTCAATGGAAACAATATTAGCTAACAACTCTAGATCACCAACATGAGTTGGGTTTTCATGACTCAAGATTGCCTAATTACTCTCTCCAAGCCAAGAATGCTCAAAAATCTACTCTAAAATCCAACCAAGCATTTTATCAAACACTTGGAAGGCATACATGGAAAGCTTAGTAAATGAGCAAGAATAGTAAAATCTACTAACTTCTAATTGCAAGAAAAGTAAATCAACACTCAAATCATCAATAAAAAACATCAAACATTAAATTGCATTAAAAGTAAATCAAATCCAACAATTGTTCATAAACATAAAAGAAAGTAAAATAAGAAATTAACAAGAGAAACTACAAGATCAAAGACAATAGAACACTAAAACATAAAGAGAATTGAAATCAAAACAAGAATTAAAAGTTGGAATTAAGAAAATTAAACCTAAATTACCCTAAATTCTAGAGAGAAGGAAGAGCTTCTCTCTCTAGAATTCTAACCTAAAACATGATGAAAACTAAAACTATGACTACTTGTTTCATTCCCCCTTCAATCCTTAGGTTCAATAGCATCAGAAATGGGTTGGATTGGGCCCAAAATGAGGTGCAAAATTGCTGGGGGCGATTTCAATAAAGTGGGCCACGGATAGCATCGGCGCGCGCGCGCAAAGTGCGCGTGTGCGCCCCTGAACGCGAAGCAACATATGGCAAAATTTATATCATTTCGAAGCCCCGGATGTTAGCTTTCCAGCACAGCTAGAACCGCCTCATTTGGACCTCTGTAGCTCAAGTTATTGTCGTTTGAGTGCGAAGAGGTCGGACTTGACAGCTTTACGGTTCCTTCATTTCTTCATGAGTTCTCCCACTTTACATGCTTTTCTCCTCATTTTTTCCATCCAATACTTGCCTTATGAACCTGAAATCACTTAACAAACACATCAAGGCATCGAATGGAATCAAAGTGAATTAAAATCATCAATTTTAGGGCCTAAAAAGCATGTTTTCACATTTAAGCACAAATCAAGGGAGAATTACAAAACCATGCTATTTCATTGAATAAATGTGGGAAAAGGTGATAAAATCCCCCAAAATACGCACAAGATAAACCACAAAATTGGGGTTTATCAGAAGGTGACACTTTTTCGGTGATCATAAGCTCTGCTTTAAATCCACATGAAGAGGAAGCACTAATTCAAGTGCTAAGGACACACAAGACAACTCTTGGGTGGTCCATAAGTGACCTTAAGGGCATAAGCCCAGCCAGATGCATGCACAAGATCCTATTGGAGGATGATGCTAAACCAGTGATTCAACCACAGAGGCGGCTAAATCCAGCCATGAAGGAAGTGGTGCAGAAAGAGGTCACCAAGTTACTAGAGGCTGGGATTATTTATCCTATTTCTGATAGCCCCTGGGTGAGCCCTGTCCAAGTTGTCCCCAAAAAGGGAGGCATGACAGTGGTTCACAATGAAAAAAATGAACTGGTTCCTACAAGAACAGTTACAGGGTGGCGCATGTGTATTGACTACAGAAGGCTCAATACAGCCACCAGAAAGGATCATTTTCCTTTACCATTCATAGACCAGATGCTAGAAAGATTAGCAGGTCATGATTATTACTCCTTTTTGGATGGCTATTCAGGCTACAACCAAATCACAGTAGATCCCTAGAATCAAGAGAAAACAGCATTCACATGTCCATCTGGAGTATTTGTGTACAGAAGGATGCCATTTGGGCTGTGTAATGCACCTGCAACCTTTCAGAGATGCATGCTCTCTATTTTCTCTGATATGGTGGAAAAATTTTTGGAAGTCTTCATGGATGACTTCTCAGTATATGGAGACTCATTCAGCTCCTGCATTGATCACCTGACACTGGTTCTGAAAAGATGCCAAGAGACTAACCTGGTTTTAAACTGGGAAAAATGTCACTTTATGGTGACTGAAGGGATTGTCCTTGGGCACAAGATTTCGAACAAGGGAATAGAAGTGAATCAAGCTAAGGTAGAGGTAATTGAAAAATTACCACCACCTGCCAATATTAAGGCAATCAGAAGCTTTCTGGGGCATGCAGGATTTTATAGGAGGTTTATAAAGGATTTTTCAAAAAATGCAAAACCTCTAAGCAACCTGCTAACTGCTGACACGCCATTTATGTTTGACACAGAGTGTCTGTAGGCGTTTGAAACTCTGAAAGCTAAGTTGGTCACAGCACCAGTAATTTCTGCACTAGACTGGACATTACCATTTGAACTAATGTGTGATGCCAGTGGCCATGCCATTGGTGCAGTACTGGGGCAGAGGCATGACAAACTTCTGCATGTCATTTATTATGCTAGCCGTGTTTTAAATGATGCCCAGAAAAATTACACAACCACAGAAAAAGAATTGCTTGCAGTGGTTTATGCCATTGACAAGTTTAGATCATACTTGGTAGGATCAAAAGTGATTGTGTACACTGACCATGCTGCTCTTAAATATCTACTTACAAAGCAGGATTCAAAACCCAGGCTCATAAGGTGGGTGTTGCTTCTACAAGAGTTTGATATAGAAATAAGAGACAGAAAAGGGACAGAAAACCAAGTGGCTGACCATCTGTCCCGGATAGAACCAGTAGAAGGGGCGTCATTCCTCTCTATTGAGATCTCTGAGACCTTTCCGGATGAGCACTTGTTTGCCATACAGGAAACACCATGGTTTGCAGACATTGCAAACTATAAAGCTGCAAGGTTCATACCCAAAGAGTACAGCAGGCAACAAAAGAAAAAATTAATTACTGATGCAAAGTACTACTTGTGGGATGAACCCTATCTCTTTAAGAGATGTGCAGACAGAATAATCCGTAGGTGTGTGCCTAGAGAAGAAGCACAGAAGATCTTATGGCATTGCCATGGATCACAATATGGAGGCCACTTCGGAGGTGAGTGAATAGCCACCAAGGTCCTCCAATGTGGCTTCTACTGGCCTACCCTCTATAGAGATTCCCGAGAGTTTGTACATAACTGTGACAGCTGCCAGAGAGCTGGCAATCTACCTCATGGTTACGCCATACCTCAACAAGGGATTTTAGAGATTGAGTTGTTTGATGTATGGGGTATTGACTTCATCGGACCTTTCCCACCATTATACTCAAACACTTATATTCTGGTAGCAGTTGACTATGTATCCAAATGGGTGGAGGCCATTGCCACACCCACTAATGATACTAGGACAGTACTGAAGTTTTTTCAGAAACATATCTTCAGTAGGTTTAGGGTTCCCAGAGCCATAATTAGTGATGGGGCACTCACTTCTGCAACAAACAGCTATACTCCGCTATGGTCCGGTATGGAATTAGTCATAAGGTGGCAACTCCATACCATCCACAGACAAACGGACAAGCTGAAGTCTCTAATAGAGAACTAAAAAGAATCCTGGAATGGACTGTAAGTACCTGTAGACAGGATTGGGCAAGAAGCTTGGATGATGCTCTGTGGGCTTACAGAACAGCATTCAAGACTTCTATAGGGACCTCTCCATACCAGCTTGTATATGGTAAGGCCTGTCATCTGCCCGTGGAACTGGAACATAAGGCCTACTGGGCAACCAGATTCCTAAACTTTGATTCTAGATTAGCTGGAGAAAAAAGATTGCTCCAGCTAAATGGGCTAGAGGAATTCAGACTCAGTGCTTTCAAAAATGCAAAGCTTTACAAAGAGAAAGCAAAAAGGTGGCATGATAGAAGGCTGTCATCTAGAGTCTTTGAACCAGGACAGAAGGTTCTGCTGTTTAAGTTTAGGCTCCGGCTATTCCTTGGGAAACTAAAATCCCGGTAGAGGGGACCATATGTGATTACAAGTGTGTCACCATATGGCTATGTGGAGATTCAAGACATTGTTTATGATAAGAAATTCATTGTTAATGGACAAAGAATCAAGCATTATCTTGAAGGCAATATTGAGCAAGAGTGCTCAAGGCTGAAGCTAGATTAAAAGCTCAGCAAGGTCCAGCTAAAGACAATAAAGAAGCGCTTGCTGGGAGGCAACCCAGCCATTGGCAAAATTTTTTTTTCTGTTAATTTATTTTATTTTATTCTATTCTTCATTTTATTTATTATGCAAGTTCAATTTTAAGTCTTCAAGGTAAGGAATCAATTGCATAAGTTCACAGGGTTACAGAAGGATCCAGAGCACAAAACAGGGAAAAGGAGCTCACTGGCAAGAAAACGCTTGTAAGAGGTGTATTTGGGCGTTAAACGCAAGTAATGGTACCTTTCTGGGCGTTTAACGCCAATTTTGCAGCGTCCTGGGCGTTCAGAAAAACGCCCAGTGACAAGAGATTTCTGGAGTTTAACGCCAGCCAGAAGCAACAGCTGGGCGTTAAACGCCCAAAAGAGGCTACAGATGGGCGTTAAACGCCCAAAACAAGCAGTGTTTGGGCGTTTAACGCCAGGATTGTGGGGGGAGGAAAATTTTATTCCGAACTTGATTTTTTTTTAAAATTTTCATATTTCCATCCATATTTTCTTGCATAAACATATTCCCATACTTTCAATTTTCAAACTTTTTTTTTCAAAAATATCACAAAACATTTTAAGTCCTAGGATTAAATCTTTCTCAAATCTTTTTCAAAACAATTCTATCTTTTTCAAATTTCTTTCATATTCATCAATATCTTTTTCGAATACTCACAACATTTTTAGAACAAATCTATCTTTTTCAAATATCTTTCATATCTCTTTCAATTTTAAATTACGTCTTTTTCTATCACACTTATCTTTTCCAAATTTTATTTTCTATCATATCTTTTTCAAAAGTTTTCGAAAACCCACCCCCCTTACCTTTAAATACTCGTTCGGCCTCCCCCTCTCCTCCACCATTCGAACTTGGCTCTCCCTCTATCCCTCTCATTTCCTTTCTTTTGCTTGAGGACAAGCAAACCTCTAAGTTTGGTGTGTTTATCTGTGATCACTAAACCAATACCCACCAAGATCTTGGCTCCTAAGGGAAAACAAACCACCTCAAGACGCAAGAAAGAGAATATTCCAAAACCACTTTGGAATAAAGGGAAGTTCTTAACCAAAGAACATTCAGACCATTACTACAAAATAATGGGTCTAAGGTCAGTGATCCTGGAAGTTAAATTCAATCTGAAAGAAGACGAATATCCAGAGATCCAAGAGTAAATTCGAAACAGGAGCTGGGAAATCCTAGCTAATCTTGAGACAAAGGTGGGAAGAAACATGGTTCAGGAATTTTACTCTAATCTGTGGCAAACAGACAGGCAGAGAATAGCTGGAACCGCATTTTATGACTATCGAACTCTGGTCAGAGGGAAGATTGTTCACACCCACCCTGACAAAATAAGGGAGATCTTCAAGTTGCCTCAACTGCAAGATGACCCGAACTCCTTTAATATGAGAATGATGAGAGCGAATAAGAGCTTGGACAAAATCCTAGAGGACATATGCCTCCCTGGGACAAAGTGGACGACCAACACAAAGGGTGTCCCAAACCAACTCAAGAGAGGAGATCTCAAACTAGTTGCTAGAGGCTGGCTGGACTTCATTGGGCGTTCTGTATTGCCCACTAGCAACCGCTCTAAAGTCACCCTCAAAAGAGCAATAATGATTTATTGCATTATGTTAGGGAACGAAGTGGATGTTCATCAGCTAATTTCTTGTGAGCTCTACATAATTGCAAACAAGAACTCCAAAGATGCCAAATTGGCCTATCCAAGCCTAATCTCCATGGTATGTAAAGACGCTGGGGTAAAGATGGGAGTAGATGAGTATGTATCAGTTGAGCAACCAATCACTAAAAAGTCAATGGAAGGACAACAAGTGCAGGACGACCCCATCAAGAGGAGAGGACAGGAGTTCCTCCCAGAAATCCCTCAAATTGAATACTGGGAGTGCCTAGAAGCATCTGTTACCAAGTTACAAGAAAATGTGGATCAACTGAAAGAAGAACAGCAAAATCAGAATAGCATGCTCTGCAAACTGCTGAGGGAACAAGAAGAGCATGGGCATGAACTGAAGGAATTAAAGCGCCAGAAGCTATCTCTTGAAGGACCAAGCACTCCACAGACTAAAGAGGCACCTACCTCCCAAAGCAAAGGTTATTGAGTCCTAACTCTGTGATAATCTTTTATCTATTTTTAGAGTATTTGAATATTAAATTTAGAGTCGATTGTCCCTATGTCCTTAGTTTCTCTTCTTTTATTGCTAAATGTCTGCTTTTATGTTCAATTTATATTATTTCCATTTAATAATAAATAAAAATTAGAGTTTATGCCTGAAAGCTATGAGTGTCCTATAAATCCGTCACCTTTCTTAAAAGAAAAATGTTTTAATTACAAAAGAACAAGAAGTACATGAATTTCGAATTCATCCTTGAAATTAGTTCAATTATTTTGATGTGGTGACAATATTTTTTGTTTTCTGAATGAATGCTTGAACAGTGAATATGTCTTTTGAAATTGTTGTTTATGAATGTTAAATATGTTGGCTCTTGAAAGAATGATGAAAAAGGATAAATGTTATTGATAATCTGAAAAATCATAAAATTGATTCTTGAAGCAAGAAAAAGCAGTGAACACAAAAGCTTGCGGGAAAAAAAGGAGAGAAAAAGAAAAAGTAAGCAGAAAAAAAAGCCAATATCCCTTAAAACCAAAAGGCAAGGGTAATAAAAAGGATCCAAGGCTTTGAGCATCAGTGGATAGGAGGGCCTAAAGAAATAAAATCCTGGCCTAAGCGGCTAAACCGAGCTGTCCCTAACCATGTGCTTGTGGCGTGAAGGTGTCAAGTGAAAACTTGAGACTGAGCGGTTAAAGTCGAGGTCCAAAGCAACAACAGAGTGTGCTTAAGAACCCTTGACACCTCTAATTGGGGGCTTTAGCAAAGCTGAGTCACAATCTAAAAGGGTTCACCCAATTATGTGTTTGTGGCATGTATGTATCCGGTGGTAATACTGGAAAACAGAGTGCTTAGGGCCATGGCCAAGACTCATAAAGTAGCTGTGTTCAAGAATCAACATACAGAACTAGGAGGGTCAATAACATTATCTAACATCGAAGTTCCTATAGATGCCAATCATTCTGAACTCCAATGGATAAAGCGAGATGCCAAAACTATTCAAGAGGCAAAAAGCTACTAGTCCCGCTCATCTGATTGGAGCTAAGTTTCATTGATGGTTAGAATTTATAGTATATTCTCTTCTTTTCATCCTATTTGATTTTCAGTTGCTTGGGGACAAGCAACAATTTAAGTTTGGTGTTGTGATGAGTGGATAATTTATACGCTTTTTGGCATTGTTTCTAGGAAGTTTTTAGTATATTTTTATTAGTTTCTAGGAAAAATTCATATTTCTGGACTTTACTATGAGTTTGTGTGTTTTTCTATGATTTCAGGTATTTTCTGGATGAAATTGAGGGAGCTGAGCAAAAATCTGATTTAGGCTGAAAAAGGACTGTTGATGCTGTTGGATTCTGACCGCCCTGCACTCAAAGTAGATTTTCTGGAGCAAAAGAATCCAATTGGCGCGCTCTCAATTGCGTTGGAAAGTAGACATCCAGGGCTTTCCAGCAACATATAATAGTTCATACTTTGCTCAAGTTTAGATGACGCAAACTGGCGTTCAACGCCGGTTCTCTGCCCTATTCTGGCGTAAAACGCCAGAAACAGGTTACAAGTTGGAGTTCAACGCCCAAAACAGGTTACAAACTAGCATTTAACTCCAGAAATAGCCTAGGCACGTGTAAAGCTCAAGTCTCAGTCCCAGCACACACCAAGTGGGCCCCAGAAGTGGATTTCTGCACTATCTGTCGTAGTTTACTCATTTTCTGTAAACCTAGGTTACTAGTCTATTTAAACAACTTTTAGAGATTTATTTTATATCTCATGACATTTTAGATCTGAATTTTGTACTCTTTGACGGCATGAGTCTCTAAACTCCATTGTTGGGGGTGAGGAGCTCTGCTGTGTCTCGATGAATTAATGCAAGTACTTCTGTTTTCTATTCAAACACGCTTGTTTCTATCTAAGATATTCATTCACATTTCAATATGATGAATGTGATGATCCGTGACACTCATCACCATTCTCAACCTATGAACACGGGCCTGACAACCACTTCCGTTCTACATTAGATTGAATGAGTATCTCTTGGATTCCTTAATCAGAATATTCGTGGTATAAGCTAGAACCCATTGGCAGCATTCGTGAGAATCCGGAAAGTCTAAACCTTGTCTATGGTATTCCGAGTAGGATTCAGGGATTGGATGACTGTGACGAGCTTCAAACTCGCGAGTGCTGGGCGTAGTGATAGACGCAAAAGGATAGTAAATCCTATTCCAGTATGATCGAGAACCTACATATGATTAGCCATGCGGTGATAGCACAGCTGGACCATTTTCACTGAGAGGACGGATGGTAGCCATTGACAATGGTGATCCACCAACACACATCTTGCCATAGGAGGAGCCTTGCGTGCGTGAAGAAGAAGACAGAGGGAAAGCAGAGATTCAGAAGACAAAGCATCTCCAAAACTCCAACATATTTTCCATTATTGCGTAACAAGTACTATTTAATCTATGCTTTTTATTTATTACAATTTAAAACTGAGAATTATTGATATCCTTAGTAAGAGTTATAAGATAACCATAGCTTGCTTCAAACCAACAATCTCCGTGGGATTCGACCCTTACTCACGTAAGGTATTACTTGGACGACCCAGTGCACTTGCTGGTTAGTAGTACGAGTTGTGAAATCTCTATTACCCCAAATCTTTGGTGCACGAATTGTAAATCACACTTTTCGCAACTCGTACCACTAACCAGCAAGTGCACTGGGTCGTCCAAGTAATACCTTACGTGAGTAAGGGTCGAATCCTATGGAGATTGTTGGTTTGAAGCAAGCTATGGTTATCTTATAACTCTTAGTCAGGATATCAATAATTCTCAGTTTTAAATTGTAATAAATAAAAAGCATGGATTAAGTAGTACTTGTTACGCAGTAATGGAGAATATGTTGGAGCTTTGGAGATGCTTTGTCTTCTGAATCTCTGCTTTCCCCCTGTCTTCTTCTTCACGCATGCAAGTCTCCTCCTATGGCAAGCTGTGTGTTGGTGGATCACCGTTGTGAATGGCTACCATCCGTCCTCTCAGTGAAAATGGTCCAGGTGCGCTATCACCGCACGGCTAATTATATGTAGGTTCTCAATTATACTGGAATAGGATTTACTATCCTTTTGCATCTGTCACTACGCCCAGCACTCGCGAGTTTGAAGCTCGTCACAGTCATCCAATCACTGAATCCTACTTGGAATACCACAGACAAGGTTTAGACTTTCTGGATTCTCACGAATGCTGCCAATGGGTTCTAGCTTATACCACGAAGATTCTAATTAAGGAATCCAAGAGATACTCATTCAATCTAATGTAGAACGGAAGTGGTTGTCAAGCACGCGTTCATAGGTTGAGAATGGTGATGAGTGTCACGGATCATCACATTCATCATATTGAAATGCGAATGAATATCATAGATAGAAACAAGCGTGTTTGAATAGAAAATAGAAGTACTTGCATTAATTCATCGAGACACAGCAGAGCTCCTGATGAGCAGATAATTTATACGCTTTTTGACATTGTTTTTAGTTTGTTTTTAGTAGGATCTAGTTACTTTTAGGGATGCTTTCATTAGTTTTTATGTTAAATTCACATTTTTGGACTTTACTATGAGTTTGTGTGTTTTTCTGTGATTTCAGGTATTTTCTGGCTGAAATTGAGGGACTTGAGCAGAAATCAGATTTAGAGGTTGAAGAAGGACTGCTAATGCTGTTGGATTCTGACCTCCCTGCACTCAAAGTGGATTTTCTGGAGCTACAGAACTCAAAATGGCGCGCTTCCAATTGCGTTGGAAAGTAGACATCCAGGGCTTTCCATCAATATATAATAGTCTATACTTTGGCCAAGAATAGACGACGTAAACTGGCGTTCAACGCCAGCTTTCTGCCCAAATCTGGCGTCCAGCGCCAGAAAAGGTGCCAAAACCAGAGTTGAACGCCCAAACTGGCACAAAAACTGGCGTTCAACTCCAAGAAGGACCTCTACACGTGCAACACTCAAGCTCAGCCCAAGCACACACCAAGTGGGCTCCGGAAGTAGATTTATGCATCAATTACTTACTCATGTAAACCCTAGTAGCTAGTTTATTATAAATAGGACATTTTACTGGTCTTTTTGACCATCTTTGATCAGTTGTATGCTATCTTAGATCACATTTGAGAGATGGCCTCTCGGCCATGCCTGGGCTTTCACTTATGTATTTTTAACGGTAGAGTTTCTACACTCCATAGATTAAGGTGTGGAGCTCTGCTGTTCCTCAAAGATTAATGCAAAGTACTACTGTTTTCTATTCAATTCATCTTGTTTCGCTTCTAAGATATTCATTCGTACTTCAATCTAAATGTGATGAACGTGACAATCATCATCATTCCCTATGAACGCGTGCCTGACAACCACTTCCGTTCTACCTTCGACTGAATGAGTATCTCTTAGATCTCCTAACCAGAATCTTCGTGGCGTAAGCTAGAATGATGGCGGCATTCAAGAGAATCCGAAAGGTCTAAACCTTGTCTGTGGTATTCCGAGTAGGATTCAATGAATGAATGACTGTGACGAGCTCCAAACTCGCGATTGCAGGGCGTTAGTGACAGATGCAAAAGGATAGTAAATCCTATTCCAGCATGATCGAGAACTGACAGATGAATAGCCGTGCCGTGACAGGGTGCGTTGATCATTTTCACTGAGAGGATAAGATGAAGACATTGACAAGGGTGATGCCTCCAGACGATTAGCCGTGCCGTGACAGGGCAATGGATCATTTTCCCGAGAGATGACCAAAAGTAGCCGTTGACAATGGTGATGTATCACATAAAGCCAGCCATGGAAAGGAGTAAGACTGATTGGATGAAGATAGCAGGAAAGCAGAGGTTCAGAGGAACGAAAAGCATCTCCATTCGCTTATCTGAAATTCCTACCAATGATTTACATAAGTACTTCTATCCCTATTCTATTAATTATTATTCGAAAACACCATTATCAATTTATATCTGCCTAACTGAGATTTGCAAGGTGACCATAGCTTGCTTCATACCAACAATCTCCGTGGGATTCGACCCTTACTCACGTAAGGTATTACTTGGACGACCCAGTGCACTTGCTGGTTAGTTGTATCGAAGTTGTGAACCATGGTATTGGCACCATGTTCTTGGCGCCATTGCCAGGGAAAGAAAGAGCCATGAATTTTACATAATCAAAGTGTAATCACGATTGCGCGTACCAAGTTGCTCACGTTGCCAGGGATTGTTTGAGCCTGGACATCACAATTTCGTGCACCAAGTTTTTGGCGCCGTTGCCAGGGATTGTTCGAGTATGGACAACTGACGGTTCATCCTGTTGCTCAGATTAGGTAATTTTCTTTTTGTTTTCTTTTCAAAAATTTTCCAAAAAATATTTCAAAATTTTCTCACCTGTTTTCGAAAAAAAAAAATTTAGATTCAAAATTTTTAAGAATGAATTCTAGTGTTTCATGAAGCATGTGAAGCCTGGCTGGCTGTAAAGCCATGTCTAAATTCTTTTGGACTGAGGCTTCCAACCATCAGCTGTTATACGACTGTAGGGTATGTCAGGCATGTCATGTCTGAATTACATGCTGATGCTTGGCTGGCTATTGGCCATGTCTAGTGTTTTGGACCGGAGCTTTCATTGAAAGCTTGGCTGGCTAGTGAGCCATGTCTAATTCCTGGACTGAAGCTTTAGACTAAGAATGCAAGATTCCTGGAATTCATATAAAAAAAAATTTTGGAATCCTTATTTTCCTTTTTCAATTAATTTTCGAAAAAAAAAATTCAAAAAAATTAGAAAATCATAAAAATAAAAAATATTTTTGTGTTTCTTGTTTGAGTCTTGAGTCATGTTATAAGTTTGGTGTCACTTGCATATGCATCTTGCATTTTTCGAAAATTTCATGCATTCATAGTGTTCTTCATGATCTTCAAGTTATTCTTGGTGAGTCTTCTTGTTTGATCTTGATGATTTTTTGTTTTGTGTTGTATGTTGTTTTTCATATGCATTCTTGAATTCTTAGTGTCTAAGCATTAAAGAATTCTAAGTTTGGTGTCTTGCATGTTTTCTTTGCATAAAAAATTTTTCAAAATTGTGTTCTTGATGTTCATCATGATCTTCATAGTGTTCTTGGTGTTCATCTTGACATTCATAGTGTTCTTGCATGCATTACTTGTTTTGATTCAAAAATAAAAGAGAAAAACATAAAAATGATGTTTTTAATTTTTTCTCTCTCATCATAAAAATTCAAAAAAACAAAAAAAAAAATATATCTTTCCCTTTTTCTCTCATCAAATTCGAAAATTTGAGTTGACTTTTTCAAAAATTTTTAAAATCAAGTTGTTTCTTATGAGTCAAATCAAATTTTCAATTTGAAAATCTTATCTTTTTCAAAATCTTTTTCAAAAATCAAATCTTTTTCAAAATTCTTAGTTATTTTTGAAAAATTCCAAAAATATTTTTCAAAAATATTTTTCTTATTTTTATATCAAATTTTCGAAAATAACATAATCAATTAATGTTTTGATTCAAAAATTTGAAGTTTGTTACTTACTTGTTAAGAAAGATTCAAACTTTAAGTTCTAGAATCATATCTTGTGATTTCTTATGAATCAAGTCATTAATTGAGATTTTAAAAATCAAATCTTTTTCAAAACTAATTTCTAAAATATCTTCTTATCTTACCTTTTTCAAAAAGTTGGTTTCAAAATATCTTTTCTAACCTCCTAACTTATCTTTTCAAAATTTGTTTCAACTAACTAACTAACTTTTTGTTTGTTTCTTATCTTTTTCAAAACCACCTAACTAACTCTCTCTCTCTCATTTTCGAAAATATCTTCCCCCTTTTTCAAAATTTCTTTTTAATTTATTAATTATTTTAATTTTTAAATCTTAATTTTTGAAAATTACTAACATTTTTCAAAAACTATTTTCAAAAATCACTAACTCTTTTTCAAAAATTATTTTCGAAAATTCCTTCTCTCTCATCTTATTCTATTTATTTATTCATCTACTAACATCTCATCTCACATCTCAACCCTCCTCACAGTTGTGTTTCTTCCATTATATTACATTCTTTGTCTCCCCCTCTTCTTCCACTCACAAAGGGATCCCTATACTGTGGTATAAAGGATCCATATTATTATTATTATTTTTTCTGTGCCCTCTTCTTTGTCATATGAGCAGGAGCAAGGATAAGAACATTCTTGTGGAAGCAGATCCAGAACTTGAAAGGACTCTGAAAAGGAAACTAAGAGAAGCTAAAATACAACAATCCAGAGATAATCTTTCAGAAATTTTCGAACAGGAAGAGGAGATGGCAGCCGAAAATAATAATAATGTAAGGAAGATGCTTGGTGACTTTACTGCACCTAATTCCAATTTACATGGAAGAAGCATCTCCATTCCTGCCATTGGAGCAAACAACTTTGAGCTGAAACCTCAATTAATTTCTCTGATGCAGTAGAACTGCAAGTTTCATGGACTTCCATCTGAAGATCCTTTTCAGTTCTTAACTGAATTCTTGCAGATATGTGATACTGTTAAGACTAATGGAGTAGATCCTGAAGTCTACAGGCTCATGCTTTTCCCTTTCGCTATAAGAGACAGAGCTAGATTATGGTTGGATTCTCAACCCAAAGACAGCCTGAACTCTTGGGATAAGCTGGTCACGGCTTTCTTAGCCAAGTACTTTCCTCCTCAAAAGCTGAGCAAGCTTAGAGCTGATGTTCAAACCTTCAGACAGAAAGAAGGTGAATCTCTCTATGAAGCTTGGGAAAGATACAAACAGTTGACCAAAAAGTGTCCTTCTGACATGCTTTCAGAATGGACCATCCTGGATATATTCTATGATGGTTTATCTGAGCTATCAAAGATGTCACTGGACACTTCTGTAGGTGGATCCATTCACCTAAAGAAAATGCCTGCAGAAGCTCAAGAACTCATTGACATGGTTGCTAATAACCAGTTCATGTACACTTCTGAGAGGAATTCTGTGAGCAATGGGACGCCTATGAAGAAGGGAATTCTTGAAGTTGATACTCTGAATGCCATATTGGCTCAGAATAAAATATTGACTCAGTAAGTCAATATGATCTCTCAGAGTCTGCATGGAATGCAAGCTGCATCCAACAGTACTCAAGAGGCATCTTCTGAAGAAGAAGCTTATGATCCTGAAAACCCTGCAATAGCAGAGGTAAATTATTTAGGTGAACATTATGGAAACACCTATAACTCATCATGGAGAAATCATCCAAATTTCTCATGGAAGGATCAAAAGCCTCAACAAGGCTTTAATAATGGTGGAAGAAACAGGTTTAACAATAATAAACCTTTTCCATCATCCACTCAGCAACAGACAGAGAACTCTGAACAAAATACTTTTAATTTATCAAATCTAGTCTCTGATCTATCCAAGGCCACTGTAAGTTTCATGAATGAAACAAGGTCTTCCATAAGAAATTTGGAAGCACAAGTTGGCCAGCTGAGTAAAAGGATCACTGAAATCCCTCCTAGTACTCTCCCAAGCAATACAGAAGAGAATCCAAAAGGAGAGTGCAAGGCCATTGACATAACCAAAATGGCCGAACCTACAAGAGGAGTGGAGGACGTGAATCCCAAGGAGGAAGACCTCCTGGGACGTCCAGTGATCAATAAGGAGCTTCCCTCTGAGGAACCAAAGGACTCTGAGGCTCATCTAGAGACCATAGAGATTCCATTGAACCTCCTTATGCCCTTCATGAGCTTTGATGAGTATTCCTCTTCTGAAGAGAATGAGGATGTTACTGAAGAGTAAACTGCCAAGTTTCTTGGTGCAATCATGAAGCTGAATGCCAAATTATTTGGCATTGATGCTTGGGAAGTTGAACCTCCCTTGTTCATCAATGAACTAAGTGATCTGGATCAACTGACATTACCTCAGAAGAAACAGGATCCTGGAAAGTTCATAATACCTTGTACTATAGGCACCATGATCTTTAAGGCTCTGTGTGACCTTGGTTCAGGAATAAACCTCATGCCCCTCTCTGTAATAGAGAAACTGGGAATCTATGGGATGCAAGCTGCTAAAATCTCATTAGAGATGGCAGCCAATTCAAGAAAACAGGCTTATGGACAAGTAGAGGACGTGTTAGTAAAGGTTGAAGGCCTTTACATCCCTGCTGATTTCATAGTCCTGGATACTGGAAAGGAAGAGGATGAATCCATCATCCTAGGAAGACCTTTCCTGGCCACAGCAAGAGCTGTGATTGATGTTGACAGAGGTGAAATAGTCCTTCAATGGAATGAGGACTCCCTTGTGTTTAAAACTCAAGGATCTCCCTCTGCAACCATGGAGAGGAAGCAGAAAAAGCTTCTCTCAAAGCAGAGTCAACCAGAGCCCCCACAGTCAAACTCTAAGTTTGGTGTTGGGAGGCCACAACCAAACTCTAAGTTTGGTGTTGAACTCCCATATCCAAACTCTAAGTTTGGTGTTGGAGAGTCTCAACAAAGCTCTACACATCTGTGAGGCTCCATGAGAGCCCACTGTCAAGCTATTGACATTAAAGAAGCGCTTGTTGGGAGGCAACCCAATTTTTATTTATCTAACTATATTTTTCTTAATTATATGTCTTTATAGGTTCATGATCATGTGGAGTCACAAAATAAATATAAAAATTGAAAACGGAATAAAAAATAGCAGAAGAAAAATCACACCCTGGAGGAGCATCTGTCTGGCGTTCAGCGCCAGAACAGAGCATGGTTCTGGCGCTGAACGCCCAAAATGGGCATCTTCTGGGCGCTGAACGCCAGAATAGGCATGGTTCTGGCGTTCAACGCCAGAAATGGCACACAAATGGGCGTTGAATGCCCAAAATGGCCACCAACCTGGCGCTGAACGCCCAGAGTTGGGTGCAAAGGCATTTTTACATGCCTAATGGGTGCAGGGATGTAAATCCTTGAATACCTCAGGATCTGTGGACCCCACAGGATCCACTCCGGATCTGTGGACCCCACAGGATCC
Organism: Arachis hypogaea; assembly: GCF_003086295.3. NCBI lineage: Eukaryota > Viridiplantae > Streptophyta > Magnoliopsida > Fabales > Fabaceae > Arachis > Arachis hypogaea. Next base: position 96,983,532 of record NC_092054.1, on the reverse strand, counting down.
ACTCAGGATCTGTGGACCCCACAGGATCCACTCAGAATCTGTGGACCCCAGAGGATCCCCACCTACCTCCACTCACTTCTTCTCACCACTCTCTTTCACACAACCCCATAAACACTCTTCCCCAAAAACCCTTCACCAAACACCTCAATCTCTCTTCCCCATCACCTCTTCACCACTCACATCCATCCACTCTTCCCCATAAACCTACCTCATAAACTCCACTTACCTTCAAAATTCAAAACCAATTTCCCACCCAAACCCACCCATATGGCCGAAACCTTCCCCCCTCCCTTCCCTATATAAAGCCCTCCATTCTTCATCAAATTCACACAACACACCCCTCTACACCCTTCTTGGCCGAAACACTCCCCACTCTCCCTCTCCTCCATTTCTTCTTCTTCTTCATCTATTCTTTCTTTTATTGCTCGAGGGCGAGCAAAATTCTAAGTTTGGTGTGGTAAAAGCATAAGCTTTTTGTTTTTTCATTACCATTGATGGCACCTAAGACCGGAGAATCCTCTAGAAAGGGGAAAGGGAAGACAAAAGCTTCCACATCCGAGTCATGGGAGATGGAAAGGTTCATCTCCAAAGCCCATCAAGACCACTTCTATAATGTTGTGGCCAAGAAGAAGGTGATCCCTGAGGTCCCTTTCAAACTCAAAAGAAATGAGTATCCGGAGATCCGACATGAAATTCAAAGAAGAGGTTGGGAAGTTCTAACAAATCCCATCCAACAAGTCGGCATCCTAATGGTTCAAGAGTTCTATGCTAATGCATGGATCACCAAGAACCATGATCAAAGTAATAACCCGGATCCAAAGAACTATGTTACAATGGTTCGGGGGAAATACTTGGATTTTAGTCCGGAAAATGTGAGGTTGGCGTTTAACTTGCCCATGATGCAAGGAAATGAACGCCCCTACACAAGGAGAGTCAACTTTGATCAAAGGTTGGACCAAGTCCTTATGGACATATGTGTAGAAGGAGCTCAATGGAAGATTGACTCCAAAGGCAAGCCGGTTCAACTAAGAAGATTGGACCTCAAGCCTGTGGCTAGAGGATGGTTGGAGTTCATTCAATGCTCAATCATTTCCACTAGCAACCGGTCTGAAGTTACTATAGACCGGGCCATCATGATCCATAGCATCATGATTGGAGAAGAGGTGGAAGTTCATGAGATTATACCTCAAGAACTCTACAAGGTGGCTGACAAGTCCTCCACTATGGCAAGGTTAGCCTTTCCTCACCTCATTTGCCACCTATGCAATTCGGCTGGGATTGACATAGAGGGAGATATCCTCATTAAAGAGGACAAGCCCATCACTAAGAAGAAGATGGAGCAAGCAAGAGAGCCCATTCATGGGGCTCAAGAGGCGCAAGAAGCTCATTATCATGAGGTTCCGGAGATGCCTCAAATGCACTTTCCTCCACAAAATTATTGGGAGCAAATCAACACCTCCCTAGGAGAATTGAGTTCCAATATGGGACAACTAAGGGTGGAACATCAAGAGCACTCCATCATGCTTCATGAAATAGGAGAAGATCAAAAAGCAATGAGGGAGGAGCAACAAAGACAAGGAAGAGACATAGAAGAGCTCAAGGACATCATTGGTTCCTCAAGAAGGAAACGCCACCATCACTAAGGTGGATTCATTCCTTGCTCTTGTTTCTTCTGTTTTTCGTTTCTATGTTATGTGCTTATCTGTATTTGTGTCTTCATTACATGATCATTAGTAGTTAGTAACTGTGTCTTAAAGTTATAAATGTCCTATGAATCCATCACCTCTCTTAAATGAAAAATGTTTTAATTCAAAAGAACAAGAAGTACATGAGTTTCGAATTTATCCTTGAACTTAGCTTAATTATATTGATGTGGTGACAATGCTTCCTATTTTCTGAATGTATGCTTGAACAGTGCATATGTCTTTTGAAGTTGTTGTTTAAGAATGTTAAATATGTTGGCTCTTGAAAGAATGATGACTAGGAGACATGTTATTTGATAATCTGAAAAATCATAAAAATGATTCTTGAAGCAAGAAAAAGCAGTAAAGAACAAAGCTTGAAGAAAAAAAAAATAGGCGAAAAAAAATAGAAAGAAAAAGAAAAAGCAAGCAGAAAAAGCCAAAAGCTCTTAAAACCAAGAGGCAAGAGCAAAAAGCCAATAACCTTTAAAACCAAAAGGCAAGGGCAAATAAAAAGGATCCCAAGGCTTTGAGCATCAGTGGATAGGAGGGCCTAAAGGAATAAAATCCTGGTCTAAGCGGCTAAACCAAGCTGTCCCTAACCATGTGCTTGTGGCGTGAAGGTGTCAAGTGAAAACTTGAGACTGAGAGGTTAAAGTCAAGGTCCAAAGCAAAAAAAGAGTGTGCTTAAGAACCCTGGACACCTCTAATTGGGGACTTTAGCAAAGCTGAGTCACAATCTGAAAAGGTTCACCCAATTATGTGTCTGTGGCATTTATGTATCCGGTGGTAATACTGGAAAACAAAGTACTTAGGGCCACGGCCAAGACTCATAAAATAGCTGTGTTCAAGAATCATCATACTGAACTAGAAGAATCAATAACACTATCTGAACTCTGAGTTCCTATAGATGCCAATCATTCTGAACCTCAATGGATAAATTGAGATGCCAAAACTATTCAAGAGGCAAAAAGCTATAAGTCCCGCTCATTTGATTGGAGCTATGTTTCATTGATAGTTTGGAATTTATAGTATATTCTCTTCTTTTTATCCTATTTGATTTTCAGTTGCTTGGGGACAAGCAACAATTTAAGTTTGGTGTTGTGATGAGCGGATAATTTATACGCTTTTTGATATTGTTTTTAGTATGCTTTTAGTAGGATATAGTTACTTTTAAGGATGTTTTCATTAGTTTTTATGTTAAATTCACATTTCTGGACTTTACTATGAGTTTGTGTGTTTTTCTATGATTTCAGGTATTTTCTGGCTGAAATTGAGGGACTTGAGCAGAAATCAGATTCAGAGGTTGAAGAAGGACTGCTGATGCTGTTGGATTCTGACCTCCCTGCACTCAAAGTGGATTTTCTGGAGCTACAGAACTCGAAATGGCGCGCTTTCAATTGCGTTGGAAAGCAGACATCCAGGAATAGATGACGTAAACTGGCGTTCAACGCCAGCTTTCTGCCCAAATCTGGCGTCCAGCGCCAGAAAAGGAGCCAAAACCAGAGTTGAACGCCCAAACTGGCACAAAAACTGGCGTTCAACTCCAAGAAGGACCTCTACACGTGCAACACTCAAGCTCAGCCTAAGCACACACCAAGTGGGCTCCGGAAGTAGATTTATGCATCAATTACTTACTCATGTAAACCCTAGTAGCTAGTTTATTATAAATAGGACATTTTACTGGTCTTTTTGACCATCTTTGATCAGTTGTATGCTATCTTAGATCACATTTGAGGGCTGGCCTCTCGGCCATGCCTGGACTTTCACTTATGTATTTTTAACGGTAGAGTTTCTACACTCCATAGATTAAGGTGTGGAGCTCTGCTGTTCCTCAAAGATTAATGCAAAGTACTACTGTTTTCTATTCAATTCATCTTGTTTCGCTTCTAACATATTCATTCGTACTTCAATCTGAATGTGATGAACGTGACAATCATCATCATTCCCTATGAACGCGTGCCTGACAACCACTTCCGTTCTACCTTCGACTGAATGAGTATCTCTTAGATCTCCTAACCAGAATCTTCGTGGCGTAAGCTAGAATGATGGCGGCATTCAAGAGAATCCGGAAGGTCTAAACCTTGTCTGTGGTATTCCGAGTAGGATTTAATGAATGAATGACTGTGACGAGCTCCAAACTCGCGATTGCAGGGCGTTAGTGACAGACGCAAAAGGATAGTAAATCATATTCCAGCATGATCGAGAACCGACAGATGAATAGCCGTGCCATGACAGGGTGCGTTGATCATTTTCACTGAGAGGATAAGATGAAGCCATTGACAAGGGTGATGCCTCCAGACGATTAGCCGTGCCGTGACAGGGCATTGGATCATTTTCCCGAGAGATGACCGAAAGTAGCCGTTGACAATGGTGATGTATCACATAAAGCCAGCCATGGAAAGGAGTAAGACTGATTGGATGAAGATAGCAGGAAAGCAGAGGTTCAGAGGAACGAAAAGCATCTCCATTCGCTTATCTGAAATTCCTACCAATGATTTACATAAGTACTTCTATCCCTATTCTATTAATTATTATTCGAAAACATCATTATCAATTTATATCTGCCTAACTGAGATTTGCAAGGTGACCATAGCTTGCTTCATACCAACAATCTCCATGGGATTCGACCCTTACTCACGTAAGGTATTACTTGGACGACCCAGTGCACTTGCTGGTTAGTTGTATCGAAGTTGTGAACCATGGTATTGGCACCATGTTCTTGGCGCCATTGCCAGGGAAAGAAAGAGCCATGAATTTTATATAATCAAAGTGTAATCACGATTGCGCGTACCAAGTTGCTCACGTTGCCAGGGATTGTTTGAGCCTCGACATCACAATTTCGTGCACCAGCTCCTCACCCCCAACAATGGAGTTTAGAGACTCATGCCGTCAAAGAGTACAAATTTCAGATCTAAAATGTCATGAGATATAAAATAAATCTCTAAAAGTTGTTTAAATACTAGACTAGTAACCTAGGTTTTCAGAAAATGAGTAAACTATGACAGATAGTGCAAAAATCCACTTCTAGGGCCCACTTGGTGTGTGCTGGGGCTGAGACTTAAGCTTTACACATGCCTAGTCTGTTTCTGGAGTTAAACGCCATTTTGTAACCTGTTTTGGGCGTTGAACTCCAACTTGTAACCTGTTTCTGGCGTTTTACGCCAAAATAGGGCAAAGAACCGGCGTTGAACGCCAGTTTGCATCGTCTAAACTTGAGCAAAGTATAGACTATTATATGTTGCTGGAACGCCCTAGATGTCTACTTTCCAAAGCAATTGAGAGAGCACCAATTGGATTCCTGTAGCTCCAGAAAATCCATATTGAGTGCAGGGAGGTCAGAATCCAACAGCAACAGCAGTCCTTTTTCAGCCTAAATAAGATTTTTGCTCAGCTCTCTCAATTTCAGCCAGAAAATACTTGAAATCACAGAAAAACACACAAACTCATAGTAAAATCTAGAAATATGAATTTTGCCTAGAAACTAATGAAAATATACTAAAAAAATTAAATTATACTAAAAACTTCCTAAAAACAATGCCAAAAAGCGTATAAATTATCCGCTCATCACAACACCAAACTTAAATTGTTGCTTGTCCCCAAGCAACTGAAAATCAAATAGAATGAAAAGAAGAGAATATACTATAAATTCCAACTATCAATGAAACTTAGCTCCAATCAGATGAGCGGGACTAGTAGCTTTTTGCCTCTTGAATAGTTTTGGCATCTCGCTTTATCCATTGGAGTTCAGAATGATTGGCATCTATAGGAACTTAGAAGTTAGATAATGTTATTGACCCTCCTAGTTCAGTATGTTGATTCTTGAACACAGCTACTTTATGAGTCTTGGCCGTGGCCCTAAGCACTCTGTTTTCCAGTATTACCATCGGATACATACATGCCACAGACACATAATTGGGTGAACCTTTTTAGATTGTGACTCAGCTTTGCTAACGTCCCCAATTAGAGGTGTCCAGAGTTCTTAAGCACACTCTGATGTTGTTTTGGACCTCGACTTTGACCGTTCAGTCTCAAGTTTTCTCTTGACACCTTCACGCCACAAGCACATGGTTAGGGACAGCTCAGTTTAGCCGCTTAGGCCAGGATTTTATTCCTTTAGGCCCTCCTATCCACTGATGCTCAGAGCCTTGGATCCTTTTTATTACCCTTGCCTTTTGGTTTTAAGGGATATTGGCTTTTTTTTCTGCTTACTTTTTCTTTTTCTATCCCTTTTTTTAACAAGCTTTTGTGTTCACTGCTTTTTCTTGCTTCAAGAATCAATTTTATGATTTTTCAGATTATCAATAACATTTCTCCTTTTTCATCATTCTTTCAAGAGCCAACATATTTAACATTCATAAACAACAATTTCAAAAGACATATGCACTGTTCAAGCATTCATTCAGAAAACAAAAAATATTGTCACCACGTTAAAATAATTGAACTAATTTAAAGGATGAATTCAAAATTCATGTACTTCTTGTTCTTTTGTAATTAAAACATTTTTCTTTTAAGAAAGGTGATGGATTCATAGGACACTCATAGCTTTCAGGCATAAACTCTAATTTTTATTTATTATTAAATGGAAATAATATAAATTGAACATAAAAGCAGACATTTAGCAATAAAAGAAGAGAAACTAAGGACATAGGGACAATCGACTCTAAATTTAATATTCAAATACTCTAAAAATAGATAAAAGGTTATCACAGAGTTAGGACTCAACAACCTTTGCTTTGGGAGGTAGATGCCTCTTTAGTCTGTGGAGTGCTTGGTCCTTCAAGAGATAGCTTCTGGCGCTTTAATTCCTTCAGTTCACGCCCATGCTCTTCTTGTTCCCTCAGCAGTTTGCAGAGCAAGCTATTCTGATTTTGCTGTTCTTCTTTCAGTTGATCCACAGTTTCTTGTAACTTGGTAACAGATGTTTCTAGGCGCTCCCAGTATTCAATTTGAGGGATTTCTGGGAGGAACTCCTGTGCTCTCCCCTTGATGGGGTCGTCCTGCACTTGTTGTCCTTTCATTGACTTTTTAGTGATTGGTTGCTCAACTTATACATACTCATCTACTCCCATCTTTACCCCAGCGTCTTTACATACCATGGAGATTAGGCTTGGATAGGCCAATTTGGCATCTTTGGAGTTTTTGTTTGCAATTGTGTAGAGCTCACAAGAAATTAGCTGATGAACTTCCACTTCGTTTCCTAACATAATGCAATGAATCATTACTGCTCTTTTGAGGGTGACTTTAGAGCGGTTGCTAGTGGGCAATATAGAATGCCCAATGAAGTCCAGCCAGCCTCTAGCGACAGGTTTGAGATCTCCTCTCTTGAGTTGGTTTGGGACACCCTTTGTGTTGGTCGTCCACTTGGTCCCAGGGAGGCATATGTCCTCTAGGATTTTGTCCAAACTCTTATTCGCTCTCATCATTCTCCTATTAAAGGAGTCCGGGTCATCTTGCAGTTGAGGCAACTTGAAGATCTCCCTTATTTTGTCAGGGTGGGTGTGAACAATCTTCCCTCTGACCAAAGTTTGATAGTCATGGAATGCGGTTCCAGCTATTCTCTGCCTATCTGTTTGCCATAGATTAGAGTAAAATTCCTGAACCAAGTTTCTTCCCACCTTTGTCTCAGGATTAGCTAGGATTTCCCAGCTCCTGTTTCAAATTTGCTCTTGGATCTCTGGATATTCGTCTTCTTTCAGATCAAATTTAACTTCCGGGATCACTGACCTTAGACCCATTATTTTGTAGTAATGGTCTAAATGTTCTTTGGTTAAGAACTTCCCTTGATTCCAAAGTGGTTTTAGAATATTTTCTTTCTTGCCGCTTGAGGTGGTTTGTTTTTCCTTAGGAGCCATGATCTTCGTGGGTATTGGTTTAGTGATCATGGATAAACACACCAAACTTAGAGGTTTGCTTGTCCTCAAGCAAAAGAAAGGAAAGGAGAGGGATAGAGGGAGAGCCAAGTTCGAATGGTGGAGGAGAGGGGGAGGCCGAACGAGTATTTAAAGGGAAGGGGGGTGGGTTTTCGAAAACTTTTGAAAAAGATATGATAGAAAATAAAATTTGGAAAAGATAAGTGTGATAGAAAAAGATGTAATTTAAAATTGAAAGAGATATGAAAGATATTTAAAAAAGATAGATTTGTTCTAAAAATGTTGTGAGTATTCGAAAAAGATATTGATGAATATGAAAGAAATTTGAAAAAGATAGATTTGTTTTGAAAAAGATTTGAGAAAGATTTAATCCTAGGACTTAAAATGTTTTGTGATATTTTTGAAAAAAAAAGTTTGAAAATTGAAAGTATGGGAATATGTTTATGCAAGAAAATATGTATGAAAATTTAAAAAAAAATCATGTTGGGAACAAAATTTTCCTCCCCCCACAATCCTGGCGTTAAACGCCCAAACACTGCTTGTTTTGGGCGTTTAACGCCCATCTGTAGCCTCTTTTGGGCGTTTAATGCCCAGCTGTTACTTCTGGCTGGCGTCAAACGCCAGAAATCTCTTGTCACTGGGCATTTTTCTGAACGCCCAGGACGCTGCAAAATTGGTGTTAAACGCCCAGAATGGTGCCCATTCTGGTGTTTAACGCCTAGAAAGGTACCATTACTGGCGTTTAACACCCAAAAAGGCACCATTACTGGCGTTAAACGCCCAGTAGATGCTTCTTTTGGGCGTTTAACGCCCAAATACACCTCTTACTAGCGTTTTCTTGCCAGTGAGCTCATTTTCCCTGTTTTGTGCTCTGGATCCTTCTATAACCCTGTGAACTTATGCAATTGATTCTATACCTTGAAGACTTAAAATTGAACTTGCATAATAAATAAAATAAAGAATATAATAAAATAAAATAAATTAACAGAAAAAAATTTTGCCAATGGTTGGGTTGCCTCCCAGCAAGTGCTTCTTTATTGTCTTTAGCTGGACCTTGCTGAGCTTTTAATCTAGCTTCAGCCTTGAGCACTCTTGCTCAACATTGCCTTCAAGATAATGCTTGATTCTTTGTACATTAACAATGAATTTCTTATCAGAAACAATGTCTTGAAACTCCACATAGCCATATGGTGACACACTTGTAATCACATATGGTCCCCTCTATCGGGATTTCAGTTTCCCGGGGAATAGCCGGAGCCTAAAGTTAAACAGCAGAACCTTCTGTCCTGGTTCAAACACTCTAGATGACAGCCTTCTATCATGCCACATTTTTGCTTTCTCTTTGTAAAGCTTTGCATTTTCGAAAGCAGTGAGTCTGAATTCCTCTAGCTCATTTAGCTGGAGCAATCTTTTTTCTCCAGCTAATCTGGCATCAAAGTTTAGGAATCTGGTTGCCCAATAGGCCTTATGTTCCAGTTCCACGGGCAGATGACAAACCTTACCATATACAAGCTGTTATGGAGAGGTCCCTATAGGAGTCTTGAATGCTGTTCTGTAAGCCCACAGAGCATCATCCAAGCTTCTCGCCCAATCCTGTCTACGGGTACTTACAGTCCGTTCCAGGATTCTTTTTAGTTCTCTATTAGAGACTTCAGCTTGTCTATTTGTCTGTGGATGGTATGGAGTTGCCACCTTGTAACTAATTCCATACCGGACCATAGCGGAGTATAGCTGTTTGTTGCAGAAGTGAGTGCCCCCATCACTAATTATGGCTCTGGGAACCCCAAACCTGCTGAAGATATGTTTCTAGAGAAACTTCAACACTGTCCTAGTATCATTAGTGGGTGTGGCAATGGCCTCTACCCATTTGGATACATAGTCAACTGCTACCAGAATATAAGTGTTTGAGTATGATGGTGGGAATGGTCCCATGAAGTCAATACCCCATACGTCAAACAACTTAATCTCCAAGATCCCTTGTTGAGGCATGGCGTAACCATAAGGCAGATTGCCAGCTCTCTGGCAGCTGTCACAGTTACGTATAAACTCTCGGGAATCTCTATAGAGGGTAGGCCAGTAGAAGCCACATTGGAGGACCTTGGTAGCTGTTCGCTCACCTGTGGCCTCCATATTGTGATCCATGGCAATGCCATAAGATCGTCTGTGCTTCTTCTCTAGGCAAACACCTACAGATTATTCCATCTGCACATCTCTTAAAGAGATAGGGTTCATCCCACAAGTAGTACTTTGCATGAGTAATTAATTTTTTCTTTTGGTGCCTGCTATACTCTTTGGGTATGAACCTTGCAGCTTTATAGTTTGCAATGTCTGCAAACCATGGTGTTTCCTGTATGGAAAACAAGTGCTCATCCGAAAAGGTCTCAGAGATCTCAATAGAGGGGAATGACGCCCCTTCTACTGGTTCTATCCGGGACAGATGGTCAGCCACTTGGTTTTCTGTCCCTTTTCTGTCTCTTATTTCTATATCAAACTCTTGCAGAAGCAACACCCATCTTATGAGCCTGGGTTTTGAATCCTGCTTTGTAAGTAGATATTTAAGAGCAGCATGGTCAGTGTACACAATCACTTTTGATCCTACCAAGTATGATCTAAACCTGTCAATGGCATAAACCACTACAAGCAATTCTTTTTCTATGGTTGTGTAATTTTCCTGGGCATCATTTAAAACACGGCTAGCATAATAAATGACATGCAGAAGTTTGTCATGCCTCTGCCCCAGTACTGCACCAATGGCATGGTCACGGGTATCACACATTAGTTCGAATGGTAATGTCCAGTCTGGTGCAAAAATTACTGGTGCTGTGACCAGCTTAGATTTTAAAGTTTCAAAGGCCTGCAGACACTCTGTGTCAAACACAAATGGCGTGTCAGCAGCTAGCAGGTTGCTTAGAGGTTTTGCAATTTTTGAAAAATCCTTTATAAACCTCCTATAAAATTCTGCATGCCCCAGAAAGCTTCTGATTACCTTAATATTGGTAGGTGGGAGTAATTTTTCAATTACCTCTACCTTAGCTTAATCCACTTCTATTCGCTTGTTCGAAATCTTGTGCCCAAGGACAATCCCTTCAGTCACCATAAAGTGACATTTTTTTCAGTTTAAAACCAGGTTAGTCTCTTGGCATCTTTTCAGAACTAGTGTCAGGTGATCAAGGCAGGAGCTGAATGAGTCTCCATATACTGAGAAGTCATCCATGAAGACTTCCAGAAAAATTTTTCCACCATATCAGAGAAAATAGAGAGCATGCATCTCTGAAAGGTTGCAGGTGCATTACACAGCCCAAAAGGCATCCTTCTGTACGCAAATACTCTAGATGGACATGTGAATGCTGTTTTCTCTTGATCCTGGGGATCTACTGCAATTTGGTTGTAGCCTGAATAGCCATCCAAAAAGCAGTAATAATCATGACCTGCTAATCTTTCTAGCATCTGGTCTATGAATGGTAAAGGAAAATGATCCTTTCTGGTGGCTGTATTGAGCCTTCTGTAGTCAATACACATGCGCCACCCTGTAACTGTTCTTGTAGGAACCAGTTCATTTTTTCATTGTGAACCACTGTCATGCCTCCCTTTTTGGGGACAACTTGGACAGGGCTCACCTAGGGGCTATCAGAAATAGGATAAATAATCCCAGCCTCTAGTAACTTGGTGACCTCTTTCTGCACCACTTCCTTCATGGCTGGATTTAGCCGCCTCTGTGGTTGAACCACTGGTTTAGCATCATCCTCCAATAGGATCTTGTGCATGCATCTAGCTGGGCTTATGCCCTTAAGGTCACTTATGGACCACCCAAGAGCTGTCTTTTGTGTCCTTAGCACTTGAATTAGTGCTTCCTCTTCCTGTGGATTTAAAGCAGAGCTTATGATCACCGGAAAAGTGTCACCTTCTCACAGAAATGCATATTTTAGGGATGGTGGTAGTGGTTTGAGCTCAGGTTTAGGAGGTTTTTCCTCTTCCTGAGGAATCTTCAGAGGCTCTTTTATTTCCTCTGAATCCTCCAAATTAGGATGAGCATCTTTAAAGATATTTTCTAGCTCTGATTCAAGACTCTCAGCCATGTTGATCTCCTCTACTAAAGAGTCAATAAGATCAACTTTCATGCAGTCCTTTGGTGTGTTTGGATGCCGCCTGGCCTTGACAGCATTTAACTTGAACTCATCCTCATTAACCCTTAGGATTACTTCCCCTTTTTGGACATCGATGAGAGTTCTTCCAGTTGCTAGGAAAGGTCTTCCTAGAATGAGAGTAGCACTCTTGTGTTCCTCCATTTCCAACACCACAAAGTCAGTGGGAAAGACGAATGGCCCAACCCTGACAATCATGTCTTCAATCACGCCTGATGGGTATTTAATGGAGCCATCAGCAAGTTGAAGACATATCCTGGTTGGCTTAACTTATTCAGTTAAACCAAGCTTTCTGATAGTGGACGCAGGTATTAGGTTGATGCTTGCCCCAAGATCACATAAAGCTATCCTGGTGCAATTACCCTCTAACACGCATGGTATCAGAAAGCTCCCGGGGTCTTTAAGCTTCTCTGGAAAGCTTTTTAGAATGACTGCACTACATTCTTCAGTGAGGAGAACTTTTTCAGGTTCTCTCCAATCCTTCTTATGGCTCAAGATCTCTTTCATGAACTTGGCATAAGAGGGTATTTGCTCAAGTGCCTCTGCAAACGGAATCTTTATTTCAAGAGTCCTGAGATAGTCTGCAAAGCGAGCAAATTGCTTATCCTGCTCCTCTTGACGGAGTTTTTGAGGATAAGGCATCTTGGCTTTATACTCCTCAACCTTGGTTGCTGCATGCTTATTTCCTACAGAAGTGGTTGAAAAATCCTTTTTAGAGGGGTTGTTATCAGAACTTGTATGTGTCTGATTCCTCACTGGCGTTTGAACGCCAGGATTAGAAGCTGAATTGGCGTTTAACGCCCAATTCTTACCTGTTTCTGGCGTTTGAACACCAGAACTGAGCTCCCTTTGGGCGTTTGACACCAACTCCTTGCATGTTTCTGGCGATTGAACGCCAGAACTGAGCATGGGTTGGGCGTTTAACGCCAACTTTTCACCCTTTTCTGGCGTTTGAATGCCCGAATTATTCCTCTATGGGCTCTTACTGTCCTCCGAGGGATTTTGGGTGGCAGTTTGTTCATCTTCTGTTAGTTGTTCTTTTCTTAGCTTCCTGTTGCTTTGAAGTGAGGTATTTAATGTTTTCCCACTTCTTAATTGGACTGCTTGGCACTCTTCTGTTATCTATTTTGATAACTGCTGTTTTGTTTGCCTTAACTGTACTTCTATATTCATGTTGGCCATTCTTGTGTCTTGCAGCATCTCCTTGAATTCGGCCAGCTGTTTTGTTAGAATATCCAATTGCTGATTGAATTCAGTAACTTGTTCTATAGGACTGGGTTCACCAGTTACTGTTTTAGCTTCTTCTTTCATGGAAGACTCACTTCTTAAGTACAGATGCTGATTTCTGGCAACTGTATTAATGAGCTCTTGAGCCTCTTCAATTGTCTTTCTCATATGTATAGACCCACCAGCTGAGTGGTCTAGAGAAATCTGAGCTCTTTCTGTAAGCCCATAGTAAAAGATGTCTAACTGCACCCACTCTGAAAACATTTCAGAGGGACATTTCCTTAGCATCTCTCTGTACCTCTCCCAGGCATCATAAAGGGATTCATTATCTCCTTGTTTAAAGCCTTGGATGTCCAGCCTTAGCTGCGTTATCCTTTTTGGAGGGAAATATTGATTCAAGAATTTTTCAGACAGCTGTTTCCATGTCCTTATGCTGGCCTTGGGTTAGTTATTTAACCACCTCTTAGCTTGATCTTTTACAGCAAATGGAAACAGTAATAGTCTGTAGACATCCTGATCTACCTCTTTATCACGTACTGTGTCAGCAATTTGTAAAAACTGTGCCAAAAACTCTGTAGGTTCTTCCTGTGGAGAATGGTTGTCAAGCACGCGATCATAGGTTGAGAATGGGGATGAGTGTCAAGGATTATCACATTCATCATATTGAAATGCGAATGAATATCTTAGATAGAAACAAGCATGTTTGAATAGAAAACAGAAGTACTTGCATTAATTCATGGAGACACAGCAGAGCTCCTCACCCCCAACAATGGAGTTTAGAGACTCATGCCGTCAAAGAGTACAAAGTTCAGATCTAAAATGTCATGAGATACAAAATAAATCTCTAAAAGTTGTTTAAATACTAGACTAGTAACCTAGGTTTACAGAAAATGAGTAAACTATGACAGATAGTGCAGAAATCCACTTCTGGGGCCCACTTGGTGTGTGCTGGGCGTAGTGACAGTCAAAATAATATACTAATGAAAATATACTAAAAAAAATTAAATTAAATTAAATTGTGATGAGCGGATAATTTATACGCTTTTTGGCATTGTTTTTAGGAAGTTTTTAGTATAATTTATTTTGTTTTTAGTATATTTTCATTAGTTTCTAAGAAAAATTCATATTTCTGGACTTTACTATGATTTTGTGTGTTTTTCTGTGATTTCAGGTATTTTCTGGCTGATATTGAGGGAGCTGAGCAAAAATCTGATTTAGGCTGAAAAAGAATTGCTGATGTTGTTGGATTCTGACCTCCTTGCACTCAAAGTGGATTTTCTGGAGCTACAGAAATCCAATTGGTCCACTCCCGATTGCGTTAGAAAGTAGACATCCAGCGCTTTCCAACAATATATAATAGTCCATATTTTGCTCAAGTTTAAATGACACAAACTGGCGTTCAACCCCGGTTCTCTGCCCTATTCTAGCGTAAAACGCCAGAAACAGGTTACAAGTTGGAGTTCAACGCCAAAAACAGGTTACAAACTAGCGTTTAACTCCAGAAACAGCCTAGGCACGTGTAAAGCTTAAGTCTCAGCCCCAGCACACACCAAGTGGGCCCCAGAAGTGGATTTCTGCACTATCTGTCATAGTTTACTCATTTTCTGTAAACCTAGGTTACTAGTCTAGTATTTAAACAACATTTAGAGATTTATTTTGTATCTCATGACATTTTAGATCTGAAATTTGTACTCTTTGATGGCATGAGTCTCTAAACTCCATTGTTGGGGGTGAGGAGCTCTGCTATGTCTCGATGAATTAATGCAAGTACTTCTATTTTTTATTCAAACACGCTTGTTTCTATCTAAGATATTCATTCGCCTTTCAATATGATGAATGTGATGATCCATGACACTCATCACCATTCTCAACCTATGAACGCATGCCTGACAACCACTTCCGTTCTACATCAGATTGAATGAGTATCTCTTGGATTCCTTAATCAAAATCTTTGTGGTATGAGCTAGAACCCATTGGCAGCATTGTGAGAATCCAGAAAGTCTAAACCTTGTCTGTGGTATTCCGATTAAGATTCAGGGGATTGGATGACTGTGACGAGCTTCAAACTCGCGAGTGCTGGGTGTAGTGACAGACGCAAAAGGATAGTAAATCCTATTCCAGTATGATCGAGAACCTACAGATGATTAGCCATGCGGTGATAGCGCACCTGGACCATTTTCACTGAGAGGATGGATGGTAGCCATTGACAACGATGATCCACCAACACACATCTTGCCATAGGAGGAGCCTTGCATGCGTGAAGAAGAAGACAGGGGGAAAGCAGAGATTCAGAAGACAAAGCATCTCCAAAACTCCAACATATTCTCCATTACTGCGTAACAAGTACTATTTAATCCATGCCTTTTATTTATTACAATTTAAAACTGAGAATTATTGATATCCTGACTAAGAGTTATAAGATAACCATAGCTTGCTTCAAACCAACAATCTCCGTGGGATTCGACCCTTACTCACATAAGGTATTACTTGGACGACCCAGTGCACTTGCTGGTTAGTAGTACGAGTTGTGAAAAGTGTGATTTACAATTCGTGCACCAAATTTTTGGCGCCGTTGCCGGGGATTGTTTGAGTTTGAACAACTGACGGTGAATCTTGTTGCTTAGATTAGGAAAATTTTGTCTTTTGGGTCATAGTCTTTTAATTTCTTTTCAAAAATATTTCAAAAATATTATTTTTCGTTAGTAATTTTTAGTTTTTATGTGAGTTTAGTGTCAATTTTTAAGTTTGGTGTTTTCTTGTTAATCTTTCTTCAGTTTTCGAAAATTTTATTTTGGTTTTCTAAAAATTTTAAGTTTGGTGTTCTATTTTCATGTTCTTGTTGTTATTGTGAGTCTTCAAAGTGTTCTTGAGTCTTTCTTGTGTTTTGATATTAAAATTTTTAAGTTTGGTGTTCCTTGGTATTTTCCTTCCAAAATTCTCGAAAACAAGGAGCATTAGATCTGAAAATTTTAAATTGTGTGTCTTTTGTGTGTTTTTCTCTTTCCTCATTAAATTCAAAAATATCTTTTCTCTTTAATTTAATTGATTTTCGAAATTTTCTTTCAAAAATTCAGATTTTTATTCTAAAAACTTTCTATTTTATCTTATCTTAGTTTTGAAAATTCAAAATTCAAATCTTTTTCGAAAATCATATTCAAAAATTTTCAAATCTTCTCAATTAATTAGTCAATTCAACATTCAAATTTCTTTTTATTTTCCTTTCCTTTTAATTTTAGAAATCCATATTTTATTTTCCAATTATTTTACTCTATTTTATTTTATTTTTTTTCGGTTATTTTGAATTTAATAAAATAAAAATTTAAAAATATATTTTACTTGCAATTCACATCATCTCCCTTTCTCCATCATGGACTTAAGTGGAAATAAACAGTTCAGAAGGACTCTAGGGTCATATGCTAACCCCACTACTGCTTCATATGGGAGTAGTATCTGTATACCCTCCATCGGAGTCATTAGTTTTGAGTTGAATCCTCAGCTCATTATCATGGTGCAGCAAAGTTGCCAGTATTCCGGTCTTCCACAAGAAGAACCTACAGAGTTTCTGGCACAGTTTTTATAAATTGCTGACATAGTACGTGATAAAGAGGTAGATCAGGATGTCTATAGACTATTACTGTTTCCATTTGCTGTAAAAGATCAAGCTAAGAGGTGGTTAAATAACCAACCCAAGGCCAGCATAAGGACATGGAAACAGCTGTCTGAAAAATTCCTGAATCAATATTTCCCTCCAAAAAGGATGACACAGCTAAGGCTGGACATCCAAGGCTTTAAACAAGGAGATAATGAATCCCTTTATGATGCCTGGGAGAGGTACAGAGAGATGCTAAGGAAATGTCCCTCTGAAATGTTTTCAGAATGGGTGCAATTAGACATCTTTTACTATGGGCTTACAAAAGAGCTCAGATTTCGCTAGACCACTCAGCTGGTGGGTCTATACATATGAGAAAGACAATTGAAGAGGCTCAAGAGCTCATTAATACAGTTGCCAGAAATCAGCATCTGTACTTAAGAAGTGAGTCTTCCATGAAAGAAGAAGCTAAAACAGTAACTGCTGAACCCAGTCCTGCAGAACAAGTTACTGAATTCAATCAGCAATTGGATATTCTAACAAAACAGCTGGCCGAATTCAAGGAGATACTGTAAAACACAAGAATGGCCAACATGAATATAGAAGTACAGTTAAGGCAAACAAAACAGCAGTTATCAAAATAGATAACAGAAGAGTGCCAAGCAGTCCAATTAAGAAGTGGAAAAATATTAAATACCCTACTTCAAAGCAGCAGGAAGCTAAGAAAAGAACAACTGACAGAAGATGAACAAACTGCCACCCAAAATCCCTCTGAGGACAGTAAGAGCCCAGAGAGGAATAATTCGGGCGTTCAAACGCCAGAAAAGGGTGAAAAGCTGGTGTTAAATACCCAACCCATGCTCAGTTCTGGCGTTCAAATGCCAGAAACAGGCAAGGAGTTGGTGTCAAACGCCCAAAGGGAGCTCAGTTCTGGCGTTCAAACGCCAGAAACAGGTAGGAATTGGGCGTTAAACGCCAATTCAGCTTCCAATCTTGGCGTTCAAACGCCAGTGAGGAATCAGACACATACAAGTGCTGATAACAACCCCTCTAAAAAGGCTTTTTCAACCACTTCTGTAGGAAATAAGCCTGCAGCAACCAAGGTTGAGGAGTATAAAGCCAAGATGCCTTATCCTCAAAAAATCCATCAAGAGGAGCAGGATAAGCAATTTGCTCGCTTTGCAGACTATCTCAGGACTCTTTAAATAAAGATTCCGTTTGCAGAGGTACTTGAGCAAATACCCTCTTATGCCAAGTTCATGAAAGAGATGTTGAGCCATAAGAAGGATTGGAGAGAACCTGAAAAAGTTCTCCTCACTGAAGAATGCAGTGCAGTCATTCTGAAAAGCTTTCCATAGAAGCTTAAAGACCCTAGGAGCTTTCTGATACCATGCGTGTTAGAGGGTAATTGCACCAAGACAGCTTTATGTGATCTTGGGGAAAGCATGAACCTAATACCTGCGTCCACTATCAGAAAGCTTGGTTTAACTGAAGAAGTTAAACCAACCAGGATATGTCTTCAACTTGCTGATAGCTCTACTAAATACCCATCAGGCGTGATTGAAGACATGATTGTCAAGGTTGGGCCATTCGCCTTTCCCACTGACTTTGTGGTGTTGGAAATGGAGGAACACAAGAATGCTACTCTCATTCTAGGAAGACCTTTCCTAGCAACTGGACAAACTCTCATCGATGTCCAAAAAGGAAAAGTAACCCTGAGGGTCAATGAGGATGAGTTCAAGTTAAATGCGGTCAAGGCCAAGCGGCATCCAAACACACCAAAAGACTGCATGAAAGTTGATCTTATTGACACTTTAGTAGAGGAGATCAACATGGCTGAGAGTCTCGAATCAGAGCTAGAAAACATCTTTAAAGATGCTCATCCTGATTTACAGAGGAAATAAAAGAGCCTCTGAAGATTCCTCAGGAAGAGGAAAAAACCTCCTAAACCCGAGCTCAAACCACTACCACCATCCCTGAAATATGCGTTTTTGGGAGAAAGTGACACTTTTCCGGTAATCATAAGCTCTGCTTTAAATCCACAGGAAGAGGAAGCACTATTTCAAGTGCTAAGGACACACAAGACAGCTCTTGGGTGGTCCATAAGTGACCTTAAGTGCATAAGCCCAGCTAGATGCATGCACAAGATCCTATTGGAGGATAATGCTAAACCAGTGGTTCAACCACAGAGGCGGCTAAATCCACCCATAAAGGAAGTGGTGCAGAAAGAGGTCACCAAGTTACTGGAGGCTGGGATTATTTATCCTATTTCTGATAGCCCCTAGGTGAGCCCTATCCAAGTTGTCCCCAAAAAGGGAGGCATGACAGTGGTTCACAATGAAAAAAATGAACTGGTTCCTACAAGAACAGTTACAGGGTGGCGCATGTGTATTGACTACAGAAGGCTCAATACAGCCACCAGAAAGGATCATTTTCCTTTACCATTCATAGACCAGATGCTAGAAAGATTAGCAGGTCATGATTATTACTGCTTTTTGGATGGCTATTCAGGCTACAACCAAATTGTAGTAGATCCCCAGATAAAGAGAAAACAGCATTCACATGTCCATCTGGAGTTTTTGCGTACAGAAGGATGCCATTTGGGCTGTGTAATGCACCTGCAACCTTTTAGAGATGCATGCTCTCTATTTTCTCTGATATGGTGGAAAAATTTCTGGAAGTCTTCATGGATGACTTCTCAGTATATGGAGACTCATTCAGCTCCTGCCTTGATCACCTGACACTGGTTCTGAAAAGATGCCAAGAGACTAACCTGGTTTTAAACTGGGAAAAATCACACTTTATGGTGACTGAAGGGATTGTCCTTGGGCACAAGATTTTGAACAAGGGAATAGAAGTGGATCAAGCTAAGGTAGAGGTAATTGAAAAATTACCACCACCTGCCAATATTAAGGCAATAAGAAGCTTTCTGGGGCATGCAGGATTTTATAGGAGGTTTATAAAGGATTTCTCAAAAATTGCAAAACCTCTAAGCAACCTGCTAGCTGCTGACACGCCATTTGTGTTTGACACAGAGTGTCTGTAGAAGTTTGAAACTCTGAAAGCTAAGCTGGTCACAGCACCAGTAATTTCTGCACCAGACTGGACATTACCATTTGAACTAATATGTGATGCCAGTGACCATGCCATTGGTGCAGTACTGGGGCAGATGCATGACAAACTTCTGCATGTCATTTATTATGCTAGCCGTGTTTTAAATGATGCCCAGGAAAATTACACAACCATAGAAAAAGAATTGCTTGTAGTGGTTTATGCCATTGACAAGTTTAGATCATACTTAGTAGGATCAAAAGTGATTGTGTACACTGACCATGCTGCTCTTAAATATCTACTTACAAAGCAGGATTCAAAACCCAGGCTCATAAGATGGGTGTTGCTTCTGCAAGAGTTTGATATAGAAATAAGAGACAGAAAAGGGACAGAAAACCAAGTGGCTGACCATCTGTCCCGGATAGAACCAGTAGAAGGGGCGTCATTCCCCTCTGTTGAGATCTTTGAGACCTTTCTGGATGAGCACTTGTTTGCCATACAGAAAACACCATGGTTTGCAGATATTGCAAACTATAAAGCTGCAAGGTTCATACCCAAAGAGTACAGCAGGCAACAAAAAAAAATTAATTACTGATGCAAAGTACTACTTGTAGGATGAACCCTATCTCTTTAAGAGATGTGCAGACGGAATAATCCGTAGGTGTGTGCCTAGAGAAGAAGCACAGAAGATCTTATGGCATTGCCATGGATCACAATATAGAGGCCACTTCAGAGGTAAGCGAACAACCACCAATGTCCTCCAATGTGGCTTCTACTGGCCTACCCTTTATAGAGATTCCCGAGAGTTCGTACGTAACTGTGACAGCTGCCAGAGAGCTGGCAATCTGCCTCATGGTTACGCCATGCCTCAACAAGGGATCTTGGAGATTGAGTTGTTTGATGTATGGGGTATTGACTTCATGAGACCTTTCCCACCATCATTCTCAAACACTTATATTCTGGTAGCAGTTGACTATGTATCCAAATGGGTGGAGGCCATTTCCACACCCCCTAATGATACTAGGATAGTGCTGAAGTTTCTCCAGAAACATATCTTTAGCAGGTTTGGGGTTCCCAGAGCCATAATTAGTGATGGGGGCACTCACTTCTGCAACAAAGGGCTATACTCCGCTATGGTCCGGTATGGAATTAGTCATAAGGTGGCAACTCCATACCATCCACAGACAAACGGACAAGCTGAAGTCTCTAATAGAGAACTAAAAAGAATCCTGGAACGGACTATAAGTACCCGTAGACAGGATTGGGCGAGAAGCTTGGATGATGCTCTATGGGCTTACAGAACAGCATTCAAGACTCCTATAAAGACCTCTCCATACCAGCCTGTATATGGTAAGGCCTGTCATCTGCCCGTGGAACTGGAACATAAGGCCTTCTGGGCAACCAGATTCCTAAACTTTGATGCCAGATTAGCTGGAGAAAAAAGATTGCTCCAGCTAAATGAGCTAGAGGAATTCAGACTCACTGCTTTCGAAAATACAAAGCTTTACAAAGAGAAAGCAAAAAGGTGGCATGATAGAAGGCTGTCATCTAGAGTCTTTGAACCAGGACAGAAGGTTCTGCTGTTTAACTCTAGGCTCTGGCTATTCCCCGGGAAACTGAAATTCCGGTGGATGGGACCATATGTGATTACAAGTGTGTCACCACATGGCTATGTGAAGCTTCAAGATATTGATTCTGATAAGAAATTCATTGTTAATGGACAAAGAATCAAGCATTATCTTGAAGGCAATGTTGAGCAAGAGTGCTCAAGGCTGAAGCTAGATTAAAAGCTCAGCAAGGTCCAGCAAAAGACAATAAAGAAGCGCTTGCTGGGAGGCAACACAGCCATTGGCAAAAATTTTTTCTGTTAATTTATTTTATTTTATTCTATTATTCATTTTATTTATTGTGCAAGTTCAATTTTAAGTCTTCAAGGTAAGGAATCAATTGCATAAGTTCATAGGGTTACAGAAGGATTCAGAGCATAAAACAGGGAAAAGGAGCTCACTGGCAAGAAAACGCCAGAATGGGCACCATTCTGGGCGTTTAACGCCAATTTTGCAGCGTACTGGGCGTTCATAAAAATGCCCAGTGACAAGAGATTTCTGGCGTTTAACGCCAGCCAGAAGCAACAGCTTGGTGTTAAACGCCCAAAAGAGGCTACAGATGGGCATTAAACGCCCAAAACAAGCAGTGTTTGGGCGTTTAACACCAAAATTATGGGGGGAGGAAAATTTTGTTCCCAACTTTATTTTTTTTTAAATTTTCATATTTCCATCCATATTTTCTTGCATAAACATATTCCCATACTTTCAATTTTCAAACTTTTTTTTTCAAAAATATCACAAAACATTTTAAGTCCTAGGATTAAATCTTTCTCAAATCTTCTTCAACCTCTTCTCAAATCTTTTTCTAAACAATTCTATTTTTTCAAATTTCTTTCATATTCATCAATATCTTTTTCGAATACTCACAACATTTTTAGAACAAATCTATCTTTTTCAAATATCTTTCATATCTCTTTCAATTTTAAATTACATCTTTTTCTATCACACTTATCTTTTCCAAATTTTATTTTCTATCATATCTTTTTCAAAAGTTTTCGAAAACCCACCCCCCTTCCCTTTAAATACTCGTTCGGCCTCCCCCTCTCCTCCACCATTCGAACTTGGCTCTCCCTCTATCCCTCTCTTTTCCTTTCTTTTGCTTGAGGACAAGCAAACCTCTAAGTTTGGTGTGTTTATCCGTGATCACTAAACCAATACCCACCAAGATCATGGCTCCTAAGGAAAAACAAACCACCTCAAGAGGCAAGAAAGAGAATATTCCAAAACCACTTTAGAATCAAGGGAAGTTCTTAACCAAAGAATATTCAGACCATTACTACAAAATAATGGGTCTAAGGTCAGTGATCCCGGAAGTTAAATTCGATCTGAAAGAAGACGAATATCCGGAGATCCAAGAGCAAATTCGAAACAGGAGCTGGGAAATCCTAGCTAATCCTGAGACAAAGGTGGGAAGAAATATGGTTCAGGAATTTTACTCTAATCTGTGACACACAGACAGGCAGAGAATAGCTGGAACCGCATTCTATGACTATCGAACTCTGGTCAGAGGGAAGATTGTTCACACCCACCCTGACAAAATAAGGGAGATCTTCAAGTTGCCTCAACTACAAGATGACCCGGACTCCTTTAATAGGAGAATGATGAGAGCGAATAAGAGCTTGGACAAATTCCTAGAAGACATATGCCTCCCTGGGACCAAGTGGACGACCAACACAAAGGGTGTCCCAAACCAACTCAAGAGAGGAGATCTCAAACCAGTCACTAGAGGCTGGCTGGACTTCATTGGGCGTTCTATATTGCCCACTAGCAACCGCTCTGAAGTCACCCTCAAAAGAGCAGTAATGATTCATTGCATTATGTTAGGGAACGAAGTGGAAGTTCATCAGCTAATTTCTTGTGAGCTCTACACAATTGCAAACAAGAACTCCAAAGATGCCAAATTGGCCTATCCAAGCCTAATCTCCATGCTATGTAAAGACGATGGGGTAAAGATAGGAGTAGATGAGTATGTATCAGTTGAGCAACCAATCACTAAAAAGTCAATGGAAGGACAACAAGTGCAGGACAACCCCATCAAGAGGAGAGCACAGGAGTTCCTCCCAGAAATCCCTCAAATTGAATACTGGGAGCGCTTAGAAGCATCTGTTACCAAGTTACAAGAAACCGTGGATCAACTGAAAGAAAAGCAGCAAAATCAGAATAGCATGCTCTGCAAACTGCTGAGGGAACAAGAAGAGCATGGGCATGAACTGAAGGAATTAAAGCGCCAGAAGCTATCTCTTGAAGGACCAAGCACTCCACAGACTAAAGAGGCATCTACCTTCCAAAGCAAAGGTTGTTGAGTCCTAACTCTGTGATAACCTTTTATCTATTTTTAGAGTATTTGAATATTAAATTTAGAGTCGATTGTCCCTATGTCCTTAGTTTCTCTTCTTTTATTGCTAAATGTCTGCTTTTATGTTCAATTTATATTATTTCCATTTAATAATAAATAAAAATTAGAGTTTATGCCTGAAAGCTATGAGTGTCCTATGAATCCATCACCTTTCTTAAAAAAAATGTTTTAATTACAAAAGAACAAGAAGTACATGAATTTTGAATTCATCCTTGAAATTAGTTCGTTTATTTTGATGTGGTGACAATATTTTTTGTTTTCTGAATGAATGCTTGAACAGTGCATATGTCTTTTGAAATTGTTGTTTATGAATGTTAAATATGTTGGCTCTTGAAAGAATGATGAAAAAGGAGAAATGTTATTGATAATCTAAAAAATCATAAAATTGATTCTTGAAGCAAGAAAAAACAATGAACACAAAAGCTTGCGGAAAAAAAAAAGGGAGAGAAAAAGAAAAAGTAAGCAGAAAAAAAGCCAATATCCCTTAAAACCAAAAGGCAAGGGTAATAAAAAAGATCCAAGGCTTTGAGCATCAGTGGATAGGAGGGCCTAAAGGAATAAAATCTTGGCCTAAGTGGCTAAATCGAGCTGTCCCTAACCATGTGCTTGTGGTGTGAAGGTGTCAAGTGAAAACTTGAGACTGAGCGGTTAAAGTCGAGGTCCAAAGCAACAACAGAGTGTGCTTAAGAACTCTGGGCACCTCTAATTGGGGACTTTAGCAAAGCTGAGTCACAATCTAAAAAGGTTCACCCAATTTTGTGTCTGTGGCATGTATGTATCTGGTGGTAATACTGGAAAACAGAGTGCTTAGGGCCACGGCCAAGACTCATAAAGTAGCTGTGTTCAAGTATCAACATACTGAACTAGGAGGGTCAATAACATTATCTAACTTCTAAGTTCCTATAGATGCCAATCATTCTGAACTCCAATGGATAAAGCGAGATGCCAAAACTATTCAAGAGGCAAAAAGCTACTAGTCCCGCTCATCTGATTGGAGCTAAGTTTCATTGATAGTTGGAATTTATAGTATATTCTCTTCTTTTCATCCTATTTGATTTTCAGTTTCTTGGGGACAAGCAACAATTTAAGTTTGGTGTTTTGATGAGCGGATAATTTATACGCTTTTTGGCATTGTTTTTAGGAAGTTTTTAGTATAATTTAATTTGTTTTTATTATATTTTCATTAGTTTCTAGGCAAAATTCATATTTTTGGACTTTACTATGAGTTTGTGTATTTTTCTGTGATTTCAGGTATTTTCTGGCTGAAATTGAGAGAGTTGAGCAAAAATCTGATTTAGGCTGAAAAAGGACTGCTGATGCTGTTGGATTCTGACCTCCCTGCACTTAAAGTGGATTTTCTGGAGCTACAAGAATCCAATTGGCACACTCCTAATTGCGTTGGAAAGTAGACATCCAGGGCTTTCCCGCAATATATAATAGTCTATACTTTGCTCAAGTTTAGATGATGCAAACTGGCGTTCAACGCCGGTTCTCTGCCCTATTCTGGCATAAAACGCTAGAAACATGTTACAAGTTGGAGTTCAACACCCAAAACAGGTTACAAACTGGCGTTTAACTCCAGAAACAGCCTAGCCACGTGTAAAGCTCAAGTCTCAGCCCCAGCACACACCAAGTGGGCCCCAGAAGTGGATTTCTGCACTATCTGTCATAGTTTACTCATTTTCTGTAAACCTAGGTTACTAGTCTAGTATTTAAACAACCTTTAGAGATTTATTTTGTATCTCATGACATTTTAGATCTGAACTTTGTACTCTTTGACGGTATGAGTCTCTAAACTCCATTGTTGGGGGTGAGGAGCTCTGCTGTGTCTCGATGAATTAATGCAAGTACTTCTGTTTTCTATTCAAACACGCTTGTT
Organism: Arachis hypogaea; assembly: GCF_003086295.3. Taxonomy (NCBI): domain Eukaryota; kingdom Viridiplantae; phylum Streptophyta; class Magnoliopsida; order Fabales; family Fabaceae; genus Arachis; species Arachis hypogaea. The sequence goes on along the minus strand of NC_092054.1, from coordinate 96,958,126 downwards.
TCTATCTAAGATATTCATTCACATTTCAATATGATGAATGTGATGATCCGTGACACTCATCACCATTCTCAACCTATGAACGCATGCCTGACAACCACTTCCATTCTACATTAGATTGAATGAGTAGGATTCGTGAGAATCCGGAAAGTCTAAACCTTGTCTGTGGTATTCCGAGTAGGATTCAGGGATTGGATGACTGTGATGAGCTTCAAACTCGCGAGTGCTAGGCATAGTTACAAACGCAAAAGGATAGTAAATCCTATTCCAGTATGATCGAGAACCTACAGATGATTAGCCGTGCGGTGACAGCGCACCTGGACCATTTTCACTGAGAGGATGGATGGTAGCCATTGACAACGGTGATCCACCAACACACAGCTTGCCATAGGAGGAGCCTTGCGTGTGTGAAGAAGAAGACAGGGGGAAAGCAAAGATTCAGAAGACAAAGCATCTCCAAAACTCCAACATATTCTCCATTACTGCGTAACAAGTACTATTTAATCCATGCTTTTTATTTATTACAATTTAAAACTGAGAATTATTGATATCCTGACTAAGAGTTATAAGATAACCATAGCTTGCTTCAAACCAACAATCTTCGTGGGATTCGACCCTTACTCACGTAAGGTATTACTTGGACGACACAGTGCACTTGCTGGTTAGTGGTACGAGTTGTGAAAATTGTGATTTACAATTCGTGCACCAAGTTTTTGGCGCCGTTGCCGGGGATTGTTCGAGTTTGGACAACTGACGGTTCATATTGTTGCTCAGATTAGGTAATTTTATTTTAATTTTAAGCTTTTTGTTTTTATTATTCTTATTATCGAAAAAATAAAAATAAATATTTTCAAAAATATATTTTTCTTCAGAATTTTTAAGAATGAATTCTAGTGTTTCATGATGATTTGTTGAATCCTGGCTGGCTGTAAGCCATGTCTAATCATTTAGACCGAGGTTTTAACTTATCATCACAAGAGCTTGTTGATCTTCACCCATTTGGTAGTTACACACATAGTTGTTGTATACATGGGAGGTATCAATATCTGCTGAAGCTTGGCTGGCCATTGGCCATGTCTAGTGTTTTAGACCGGAGCTTTCACTGAAAGCTTGGCTGGCTAGTGAGCCATGTCTAATTCCTAGACTGAAGCTTTAGACTAACATTGCAAGATTCCTAGAATTCCTATTAAAAATTTTGAAATCCTTGCTTTTCTTTTTCTAATTAATTTTCGAAAATTCAAAAAATTTTTTTATAAAATCATAAAATCAAAAATATTTTTGTGTTTCTTGTTTGAGTCTCGAGTCAAATTTTAAGTTTCGTGTTAATTGCATGTTTATCTCTTTCTTGCATTTTTTGAAAATTCATGCATTGCATTCTTCATGATCTTCAAGTTGTTCTTGGTTAGTCTTCTTGTTTGATCTTTAATCTTTCATGTTTTGCATCTTTTCTTATTTTTCTTATGCATTCTTGCATTCATAGTGTCTAAAAATTAAAAATTTCTCAATTTGGTGTCTTGCATGTTTTTTTTTTCTTAAAAATCTTTCAAAAATATGTTCTTGGTGTTCATCTTGACATTCAAAGTGTTCTTGGTGTTCATCATGACATTCATAGTATTCTTGCATGCATCATTTGTTTTGATCCAAAACTTTCATGCATTGAGTCTTTTTTTTTATGTTTTTCTCTTCCTTCATTAAAAATTCAAAAATAAAAAAAAAATATCTTTCCCTTATTCTCTCATAAATTTTCGAAAATTTGAGTTGACTTTTTCAAAACTTTTTAAAATTTAGTTGTTTCTTATGAGTCAAGTCAAATTTTCAATTTAAAAACCTTATCTTTTGTCAAATCTTTTTCAAAAATCAAATCTTTTTCATTTTTCTCTCATAATTTTCGAAAATTTCAAATTGATTTTCAAAAATATTTTTCTTATTTTGTTTCATAATTTCAAAATCTTTACTAACAATTAATGTGATTGATTCAAAATTTTTTTAAGTTTGTTACTTGCTTAGTAAGAAAGGTTCAATCTTTAAATTTTAAATCATATCTTTTTGTTTCTTGTTGGTCAAGTAATCAACTTTAATTTTCAAAATCAAATCTTTTTGAATTTCTTTTTCAAATCTTTTTCAAAATAAGTTTCAATCACATCTTTTTCAAAATTAACTTCAAAATCTTTTCTAACTTCTTATCTTTTCAAAATTTGATTTTCAAATCATTTTCAATTAACCACTTAACATTTTGTTTGATTCTTATCTTTTTCAAAACTACCTAACTAACTCTCTCTTTCTAATTTTTGAAATCCCTTCCCTCTTTTTCAAAATTCCTTTTTTTTATTAACTAAGGATGGAGCACCAAGAGCACTCCATCATCCTCCATGAAATTAGAGAAGATCAAAGAGCTATGAGAGAGGAGCAACAAAGGCAAGGAAGAGACATAGAGGAGCTCAAAAGCACCATTGGTTCTTCAAGAAGAGGAAGGCGTCACCCTCACTAAGGTGGACCCGTTCCTTAATCTCCTTGTTCTTATTTTTCTGTTTTTAGTTTACTATGCTTTATGTTTTGTGTCTTTACTACATGATCATTAGTATTTAAGTATCTATGCCTTAAAGTTATGAATGTCATATGAATCCATCACCTCTCTTAAATGAAAATGGTTTTAATTACAAAAGAACAAGAAGTACATGGTTTCGAATTCATCCTTGAAACTAGTTTAATTATTTTGATGTGGTGACAATAATTTTTGTTTTCTGAATGAATGCTTGAACAGTGCATATGTCTTTTGAATTTGAGCATCAGTGGATAGGAGGGCCTAAAGGAATAAAATCCTGGCCTAAGCGGCTAAACCAAGCTATCCCTAACCATGTGCTTGTGGCGTGAAGGTGTCAAGTGAAAACCTGAGACTGAGTGGTTAAAGTCAAGGTCCAAAGCAAAAAAAAGAGTGTGCTTAAGAATACTGGACACCTCTAATTGGGGACTTTAGCAAAGCTGAGTCACAATCTGAAAAGGTTCACCCAGTTATGTGTCTGTGGCATTTATGTATCCGGTGGTAATACTGGAAAACAAAGTGCTTAGGGCCACGGCCAAGACTCATAAAGTAGCTGTGTTCAAGAATCAACACACTGAACTAGGAGAATCAATAACACTATCTGAATTTTGAGTTCCTATAGATGCCAATCATTCTGAACTTCAATGGATAAAGTGAGATGCCAAAACTATTCAAGAGGCAAAAAGCTACTAGTCCCGCTCATCTGATTGGAGCTAAGTTTCATTAATATTTTGGAATTTATAGTATATTCTCTTCTTTTTATCCTATTTGATTTTCAGTTGCTTGGGGACAAGCAACAATTTAAGTTTGGTGTTGTGATGAGCGGATAATTTATACGCTTCTTGGCATTGTTTTTGCATAGTTTTTAATATGACTTAGTTAGTTTTTAGTATATTTTTATTAGTTTTTAAATAAAAATCACATTTCTGGACTTTACTATGAGTTTGTGTGTTTTTCTATGATTTCAGGTATTTTCTGGCTGAAATTGAGGGACTTGAGCAAAAATCAGATTCAGAGGTTGAAGAAGGACTGCAGATGTTGTTGGATTCTGACCTCCCTGCACTCAAAGTGGATTTTCTGGAGCTACAAACTTCAAATGGCGCGCTCTCAATTGCGTTGGAAAGTAGACATCTAGAGCTTTCCAGCAATATATAATAGTCCATACTTTGCTCGAGTTTAGATGACGCAAACTGGCGTTCAACGTCAGTTCCATGTTGCATTCTGGAGTTAAACGCCAGAAACAGGTTGCAAAGTGGAGTTAAACGCCAGATACAGGTTACAAACTGGCGTTCAACTCCAAGAGAAGTCTCTACACGTGTAAAGCTCAATGCTCAGCCCAAGCACACACCAAGTGGGCCCCGGAAGTAGATTTCCGCATCATTTACTCATTCCTGTAACCCTAGTAACTAGTTTAGCATAAATAGAACTTTTTACTGTTGTATAAGAGCCCTTTTTCCCTATTTTCAAATTCATATGCAATTGAGGGAGGCTGGCCATTCGTCCATGCCTGGACCTTGTTCTTATATATTTTTAACGGTAGAGTTTCTACACACCATAGATTAAGGTGTGGAGCTCTGCTGTTCCTCAGGAATTAATGCAAAGTACTATTGTTTTTCTATTCAATTCACATCTATTTCTTCTCTAAGATATTCATTCGCACCCAAGAACATGATGAATGTGATGATTATATGACGCTCATCACCATTCTCACCTATGAACGCGTGCCTGACAACCATTTCCATTCTACATGAAGATGAGATAGAATGAGTATCTCTTAGGTATCTAATACAGGGGACCGAGTCCGAGATATTAGAATCTTCGTGGTATAAGTTAGAACCCATGGACGGCCATTCTTGATCCGGAAAGTCTAAATCTTGTCTGTGGTATTCTGAGTAGGATCTGGGAAGGGGTGGCTGTGACGAGCTTCAAACTCGCGAGTGCTGGGCGTAGTGACAGACGCAAAAGGATAGTAAATCCTATTCCAGTATGATCGAGAACCGACAGATAATCAGCCATGCAGTGACAGCGCATTGGACCATTTTCACTGAGAGGACAGGATGTAGCCATTGACAACGGTGATGCCTAACATACAGCTTGCCATAGAAAGGAGTATGAATGATTGGATGAAGACAGCAGGAAAGCAGAGGTTCAGGAGGAACGAAAGCATCTCTATATGCTTATCTGAAACTCGCACCAATGAATTACATAAGTATCTCTATCTTAGTTTATATTTTAATTATGTTTTAATTATCAATTCACTATAACCATTTAGATCCGCCTGACTGAGATTTATAAGGTGACCAAAGCTTGCTTCAGGCCGACAATCTCCGTGGGATCGACCCTTACTCACTTAAGGTTTATTACTTGGACGACCCAATGCACTTGCTGGTTAGTTGTGCGAAGTTGTGACAAAGTGTGATTCACGTTTGAGAGCACCAAGTCTTTGGCGCCATTGTTGATGATCACAATTTCGTGCACCAAGTTTTTGGCGCCGTTGCCGGGGATTGTTCGAGTTTGGACAACTGACGGTTCATTTTGTTGCTCAGATTAGGTAAATTTATTTTAATTTTAAGCTTTTTGTTTTTATTATACTTAGTTTCGAAAAAAAAAATAATAACAAAATAAATATTTTCAAAAATATATTTTTATTCAGAATTTTTAAGAATGAATTCTAGAGTTTCATGAAGCACGTTGAAGCCTGGCTGGCTGTAAAGCCATGTCTAATTCATTTGGACCGAGGCTTCCACTTATCAGCATATGAAGTTGGATGAAGTATCAGCTGTTGTATGTCTGATTTGTATCTGCTGAAGCTTGGCTGGCCATTGGCCATGTCTAGTGTTTTGGACCGGAGCTTTCACTGAAAGCTTGGCTGGCTAGTAAGCCATTTCTAATTCCTGGACTGGAGCATTAGACTAACATTGCAAGATTCCTGGAATTCCTATTAAAAATTTTGAAATCCTTATTTTTCTTATTCCAATTAATTTTCGAAAAATACCAAAAAAATTTAATAAAATCATAAAACCAAAAATATTTGATGTTTCTTGTTTAAGTCTTGTGTCAGTTTTTAAGTTTGGTGTCAATTGCATGTTTATCTCTTTCTTGCATTTTTCGAAAATCCATGCATTGCATTCTTCATGATCTTCAAGTTGTTCTTGACAAGTCTTCTTGTTTGATCTTCATATTTTCTTGTTTTGTGTCTTTTCTTGTTTTTCATATGCATTTTCAATTTCTTAGTGTCTAAATATTAAAAATTTCTAAATTTGGTGTCTTGCATGTTTTCTTTTATCGAAAATTTTTCAAAAATAGATACTTGATGTTCATCATGATCTTCAAAGTGTTCTTGGTGTTCATCTTTGCATTCAAAGTGTTCTTGCATGCATTAGTTGTTTTGATTCATAATTTCTATGTTTTGTCTCAATTTTGTGTTTCTCTCTTTCATCATTAAAAATTCAAAAATAAAAAATATATCTTTCCTTGTTTTACTCATAAATTTCAATTTCAAAATTCTATCTTTTCAAATCTTTTTCACAAATCAAATCTTTTTTATTTATTTTTATATATTTTCGAATTTTTAAAAAAAAAATTGATTTTCAAAATCTTTTTCCTATTCTTACTTCATATTTTCGAAAATCTCACTAACATTTAATTTTTAGATTCAAAAATTTCAAGTTGTTACTTGCTTATTAAGAAAGGTTCAATCTTTAAATTTTAAAATCATATCTTTTTGTTTCTTGTTAGTCAAGTAATCAACTTTAATTTTCAAAATCATACCTTTTTAATTTTCAATCATATATTTTTGATTGCTAATTTCAAAATATTTTTCAAAATCAAATCTTTTTAATTTCTTCTTCAATCATATCTTTTCAATCATATCTTTTTTTTATAAATTGCAATCATATCTTCTTTTTCAAATCTTTTTCAAAATAAATTTCAATCACATCTCTTTCAAAATTTGATTTCAAAATCTTTTCTAACTTCTTATCTTTTCAAATTTGATTTTCAAATATTTTTCAATTAACCACTTAACTTTTTGTTTGATTCTTATCTTTTTCAAAACTACCTAACTAACTCTCTCTCTCTAATTTTCGAAAATCCCTTCCCTCTTTTTCAAATTTCCTTTTTAATTAACTAATTGTTTTAATTTAATTTGATTTCAATTTTAATTTTCGAATTTTAACTTTAATTTTAAAATGTTTTTATTTTATTTTATTTAAATTTTCGAATTCTTCTCTTTCTCATCTCCTTCTATTTATTTATTCATCTACTAACACTTCTCTTCCACCCAAAATTCGAACCCCATCTCCCTCTCTGTGTTCGAATTTTCCTCTTCTCCTTCTTATATTCCTCTCTTCTTATACTTGCATAAGGAATCTCTATACTGTGACATAGAGGATTCCATATTTTCTTTTGTGTTCTCTTCTTTTTCATATGAGCAGGAACAAGGATAAGAACATTCTTGTTGAAGCCGATCCTAAACCTGAAAGGACTTTGAAAAGGAAGCTAAGGGAAGCTAAAGCTCAACTCTCTGGAGAAAATCTGACAGAAATTTTCGAAAAAGAAGGAGACATGGCCGAAAATAATGATAATGCAAGGAAGATGCTTGGTGACTTTACTGCACCAAATTCCAATTTACATGGAAGAAGCATCTCCATCCCTGCCATTGGAGCAAACAATTTTGAGCTTAAACCTCAACTAGTTTCTCTGATGCAATAAAACTACAAGTTTCATGGACTTCCATCTAAAGATCCTTTTCAGTTCTTAACTGAATTCTTGCAGATCTGTGATACTGTTAAGACCAATGGGGTAGATCCCGAGGTCTACAGGCTCATGCTTTTCCCGTTTGCTGTGAGAAACAGAGCTAGAATATGGTTAGACTCTCAACCTAAAGATAGCCTGAACTCTTGGGATAAGCTGGTCACGGTTTTCTTAGCCAAGTTCTTTCCTCCTCAAAAGCTTAGTAAGCTTAGAGTGGATGTTCAAACCTTCAGACAGAAAGAAGGTGAATCCCTCTATGAAGCTTGGGAGAGATATAAGCAACTGACCAAAAAGTGTCCATCTGACATGCTTTCAGAATGGACCATCCTGGATATATTCTATGATGGTCTGTCTGAGTTATCAAAGATGTCACTGGACCATTCTGCAGGTGGATCCATCCACCTAAAGAAAACGCCTGTAGAAGCTCAGGAACTCATTGACATGGTTGCTAACAACCAGTTCATATACACTTCTGAGAGGATTCCTGTAAGTAATGGGACGCCTTAGAGGGAGGGAGTTCTTGAAATTTATGCTCTGAATGCCATATTGGCTCAGAACAAAATATTGACTCAGCAAGTCAATATGATTTTTTAGAGTCTGAATGGAATGCAAGCTGCATCCAACAGTACTCAAGAGGCATCTTCTGAAGAAGAAGCTTATGATCCTGAGAACCCTGCAATAGCAGAGGTGAATTATATGGGTGAACCTTATAGAAACACCTATAACCCCTCATGGAGAAATCATCCAAATTTCTCATGGAAGGATCAACAAAAGCCTCAACAAGGCTTTAATAATGGTGGAAGAAACAGGTTTAACAATAGCAAACTTTTTCCATCATCCACTCAGCAACAGACAGAGAATTCTGATCAGAATCCCTCTAGCTTAGCAAATATAGTCTCTGATCTATCTAAGGCCACTTTGAGTTTCATGAATGAAACAACGTCCTCCATTAGAAATTTGGAAGCACAAGTAGGCCAGCTGAGTAAAAGGGTCACTGAAACTCCTCCTAGTAATCTCCCAAGCAATACATAAGAGAATCCAAAGAGAGAGTGCAAGGCCATTGATATAACCAAAATGGCCGAACCCACAAAAGAGGAGGAGGACGTGAATCCTAGTGAGGAAGACCTCCTAGGACGTTCAGTGAACAATAAGGATTTTCCCTTAGAGGAACCAAAGGAATCTGAGGCTCATTTAGAGACCATGGAGATTCCAATGAACCTTTTTCTGCCCTTCATGAGCTCTGATGAGTATTCTTCTTCTGAAGAGAATGAAGATGTTACTGAAGAGCAAGTTGCCAAGTACCTTGGTGCAATCATGAAGTTGAATGCCAAATTATTCGGTAATGAGACTTGGGAAGATGAACCTCCCTTGCTCACCAATGAACTGAATGCATTGGATAGGCAGAAATTACCTCAAAAGAAACAGGATCCTAGTAAATTCCTAATTCCCTGTGACATAGGCACCATGACCTTTGATAAGGCTATGCGTGACCTGGGGTCAGGAATAAATTTAATGCCACTCTCTGTAATGGAGAAACTGGGAATTCTTGAGGTACAGGCTGCCAATTTCTCATTAGAGATGGCAGACAAATCTATGAAAATGGCTTATGGACAAGTAGAGGACATGTCAGTAAAGGTTGAAGGCCTCTACATCCCTGCTGATTTCATAATTCTAGACACTGGGAAGGATGAGGATGAATCCATCATCCTTGGAAGACCCTTCCTAGCCACAGCAAAAGCTGTGATTGATGTGGACAGAGGAGAGTTGGTCCTTCAACTGAATGAAGACTACCTTGTGTTCAAGACTCAAGGTTCTCCCTCTGTAACCATGGAGAGGAAGCATGAAAAGCTTCTCTCACTGCAGAGTCAACCAAAGTCCCCATAGTCAAACTCTAAGTTTGGTGTTGGGAGGCCACAACAAACTCTAAGTTTGGTGTTGAACTCCCATTTCCAAACGTTAAGTTTGGTGTTGGGAGGTCTCAACAATGCTTTGAACATCTGTGAGGCTCCATGAGAACTCACTGTGAAGTTATTGACATTAAAGAAGCGCTTGTTGGGAGGCAACCCAATATATTTAATTATATCTATATTATTTTTATTTTCATGTTTATTTCGTATTTTATTAGGTTGATGATCATGTGGAGTCATAAAAACTACTGAAAAATCAAAAGCAGAATGAAAAACATAATGAAAAACTGCACACCCTGGAGGAAGAGCTTACTGGCGTTTAAACGCCAGTAAGGGAAGCAGAATGGGCGTTAAACGCCCAGTCTGGTACCATTCTGGGCGTTTAACGCCAGAAACAAGCACCAGACTGGTGTTTAACGCCAAAACAGAGCATTCAACTGGCGTTAAACGCCAGAAACAAGCAGCAGTCTAGCGTTTAAACGCCAGGATTGCACCCAGAGAAAGGCTGGCGTTAAACGCCAGAACCAAGCATGGAAGTGGCGTTAAATGCCAGGATTGCATGCATAGGGCGTTTTACACGCCTAAAAGGTGCAGGGATGTGAAATCCTTGACACCTCAGGATCTGTGGGCCCCACAGGATCACCTCAGGATCTGTAGACTCCACAGGATCCCCACCTACCTCAACTCACCTTCCCCCTCTTCTTCACACAATCCAATAACCCTCTTCCCCAAACACCCTTCATCAATCAACTCAACCACTCTTCCCCACACCCTTTCACCAATCAACTCCACCACACTTTCCCATAAACCCCACTACCTCTAAATTCAAAATCACTTTGGTGCACGAATTGTAAATCACACTTTTCACAACTCGTACCACTAACCAGCAAGTGCACTGGGTCGTCCAAGTAATACCTTACGTGAGTAACGGTCGAATCCCACGGAGATTGTTGGTTTGAAGCAAGCTATGGTTATCTTATAACTCTTAGTCAGGATATCAATAATTCTTTGTTTTAAATTGTAATAAATAAAAAGCATGGATTAAATAGTACTTGTTACGCAGTAATGGAGAATATGTTGGAGTTTTGGAGATGCTTTGTCTTCTGAATCTCTGCTTTCCCCTTGTCTTCTTCTTCACGCACGCAAGGCTCCTCCTATGGCAAGCTATGTGTTGGTGGATCACCGTTGTCAATGGCTACCATCCGTCCTCTCAGTGAAAATGGTCTAGGTACGCTGTCACTGCACGGCTAATCATCTGTAGGTTCTCGATCATACTGGAATAGGATTTACTATCCTTTTGCGTCCGTCACTATGCCCAGCACTCGCGAGTTTGAAGCTCGTCACAGTCATCCAATCCCTGAATCCTACTCGGAATACTACAGACAAGGTTTAGACTTTCAGGATTCTCACGAATGCTGCCAATGGGTTCTAGCTTATACCACGAAGATTCTGATTAAGGAATCCAAGAGATACTCATTCAATCTGATGTAGAACGGAAGTGGTTGTCAGGCACGCATTCATAGGTTGAGAATGGTGATGAGTGTCACAGATCATCACATTCATCATATTAAAATGCGAATGAATATCTTAGATAGAAACAAGCGTGTTTGAATAGAAAACAGAAGTACTTGCATTAATTCATCGAGACACAGCAGAGCTCCTCACCCCCAACAATGGAGTTTAGAGACTCATGCCGTCAAAGAGTACAAAGTTCAGATCTAAAATGTCATGAGATACAAAATAAATCTCTAAAAGTTGTTTAAATACTAGACTAGTATCCTAGGTTTACAGAAAATGAGTAAACTATCACAGATAGTGCAGAAATCCACTTCTGGGGCCCATTTGGTGTGTGCTGAGACTGAGACTTGAGCTTTACACGTGCCTAGGCTGTTTTTGGAGTTAAACGCCAGTTTGTAATCTGTTTTGGGCGTTGAACTCCAACTTGTAACCTGTTTCTGGCATTTTACGCCAGAATAGGACAGAGAACCGGCGTTGAATGCCAGTTTGCATCGTCTAAACTTGAGCAAAGTATAAACTATTATATATTTCTGGAAAGCCCTGGATGTCTACTTTCCAACGCAATTGGGAGCGCGCCAATTGGATTTTTGTAGCTCCAGAAAATGCACTTTGAGTGCAGGGAGGTTAGAATCCAACAGCATCAGCAGTTCTTTTTCAGCCTAAATCAGATTTTTGCTCAGCTCCCTAAATTTCAGCCAGGAAATACCTGAAATCATAGAAAAACACACAAACTAATAGTAAAGTCCAGAAATATGAATTTTGCCTAGAAACTAATGAAAATATACTAAAAACAAATTAAATTATACTAAAAACTTCCTAAAAACAATGCCAAAAAGTGTATAAATTATCCGCTCATCACAACACCAAACTTAAATTGTTGCTTGTCCCCAAGCAACTGAAAATAAAACAGGATGAAAAGAAGAGAATATACTATAAATTCCAACTATCAATGAAACTTAGCTCCAATCAGATGAGCGGGACTAGTAGCTTTTTGCCTCTTGAATAGTTTTGGCATCTCGCTTTATCCATTGCAGTTCAGAATGATTGGCATCTATAGGAACTTAGAAGTTAGATAATGTTATTGACCCTCCTAGTTCAGTATGTTGATTCTTGAACACAAGCTACTTTATGAGTCTTGGCCGTGGCCCTAAGCACTCTGTTTTCCAATATTACCACCGGATATATACATGCCACAAACACATAATTGGGTGAACCTTTTTAGATTGTGACTCAGCTTTGTTAAAGTCCACAATTAGAGGTGTCCAGAGTTCTTAAGCACACTCTGTTGTTGTTTTGGACTTCGACTTTGACCGCTCAGTCTCAAGTTTTCACTTGACACCTTCACGACACAAACACATGGTTAGGGACAGCTCGGTTTAGCCGCTTAGGCCAGGATTTTATTCCTTTAGGCCCTCCTATCCACTGATGCTTAAAGCCTTGGATCCTTTTTATTACCCTTGCCTTTTGGTTTTAAGGGATATTGGCTTTTTTCTGCTTACTTTTTCTTTTTCTCTCCCTTTTTTTTCGCAAGCTTTTGTGTTCACTGCTTTTTCTTGCTTCAAGAATCAATTTTATGATTTTTCAGATTATCAATAACATTTATCCTTTTTCATCATTCTTTCAAGAGCCAACATATTTAACATTCATAAACAATAATTTCAAAAGACATATGCACTGTTCAAGCATTCATTCAGAAAACAAAAAATATTGTCACCACATCAAAATAATTGAACTAATTTCAAGGATGAATTCAAAATTCATGTACTTCTTGTTCTTTTGTAATTAAAACATTTTTCTTTTAAGAAAGGTGATGGATTCATAGGACACTCATAGCTTTCAGGAATAAACTCTAATTTTTATTTATTATTAAATGAAAATAATATAAATTGAACATAAAAGCAGACATTTAGCAATAAAAGAAGAGAAACTAAGGACATAGGGACAATCGACTCTAAATTTAATATTCAAATATTCTAAAAATAGATAATAGGTTATCACAGAGTTAGGACTCAACAACCTTTGCTTTGGGAGGTAGATGCCTCTTTAGTCTGTGGAGTGCTTGGTCCTTCAAGAGATAGCTTCTGGCGCTTTAATTCCTTCAGTTCACGCCCATGTTCTTCTAGTTCCCTCAGCAGTTTGCAGAGCATGTTATTCTGATTTTGCTGTTCTTCTTTCAGTTGATCCACAGTTTCTTGTAACTTGGTAATAGATGCTTCTAGGCGCTCCCAGTTTTCAATTTGAGGGATTTCTGGGAGGAACTCCTGTGCTCTCCTCTTGATGGGGTTGTCCTGCACTTGTTGTCCTTTCATTGACTTTTTAGTGATTGGTTGCTCAACTGATACATACTCATCTACTCCCATCTTTACCCCAGCGTCTTTACATACCATGGAGATTAGGCTTGGATAGGCCAATTTGGCATCTTTGGAGTTCTTGTTTGCAATTGTGTAGAGCTCACAAGAAATTAGCTGATGAACTTCCACTTCGTTCCCTAACATGATGCAATGAATCATTACTGCTCTTTTGAGGGTGACTTCAGAGCGGTTGCTAGTGGGCAATATAGAACGCCCAATGAAGTCCAGCCAGCCTCTAGCGACTGGTTTGAGATCTCCTCTCTTGAGTTAGTTTGGGACACCCTTTGTGTTGGTCGTCCACTTGGTCCCAGGGAGGCATATGTCCTCTAGGATTTTGTCCAAGCTCTTATTCGCTCTCATCATTCTCCTATTAAAGGAGTCCAGGTCATCTTGCAGTTGAGGCAACTTGAAGATCTCCCTTATTTTGTCAGGGTGGGTGTGAACAATCTTCCCTCTGACCAGAGTTCGATAGTCATAGAATGCAGTTCCAGCTATTCTCCGCCTGTCTGTTTGCCACAGATTAGAGTAAAATTCCTGAACCATATTTCCTCCCACCTTTGTCTCAGGATTAGTTAGGTTTTTCCAGCTCCTGTTTCGAATTTGCTCTTGGATCTCCGGATATTCGTCTTCTTTCAGATTGAATTTAACTTCCGGGATCACTGACCTTAGACCCATTATTTTGTAGTAATGGTCTGAATGTTCTTTGTTTAAGAACTTCCCTTGATTCCAAAGTGGTTTTGGAATATTCTCTTTCTTGCCTCTTGAGGTGGTTTGTTTTCCCTTAGGAGCCATAATCTTGGTGGGTATTGGTTTAGTGATCACGGATAGACACACCAAACTTAGAGGTTTGCTTGTCCTCAAGCAAAAGAAAGGAAAGGAGAGGGATAGAGGGAGAGCCAAGTTCGAATGGTGGAGGAGAGGGGGAGGCCAAACGAGTATTTAAAGGGAAGGGGGGTGGGTTTTCGAAAACTTTTGAAAAAGATATGATAGAAAATAAAATTTGGAAAAGATAAGTGTGATAGAAAAAGATGTAATTTAAAATTGAAAGAGATATGAAAGATATTTGAAAAAGATAGATTTGTTCTAAAAATGTTGTGAGTATTCGAAAAAGATATTGATGAATATGAAAGAAATTTGAAAAAGATAGAATTGTTTTGAAAAAGATTTGAGAAGAGGTTGAAGAAGATTTGAGAAAGATTTAATCCTAGGACATAAAATGTTGTGATATTTTTGAAAAAAAAAGTTTGACAATTGAAAGTATGGGAATATGTTTATGCAAGAAAATATGGATGGAAATATGAAAATTAAAAAAAAAATCAAGTTGGGAACAAAATTTTCCTCCCTCCACAATCCTTGCGTTAAACGCCCAAACACTGCTTGTTTTGGGCGTTTAACGCCCATCTGTAGCCTCTTTTGGGCGTTTAACGCCCAGCTGTTGCTTCTGGCTGGCGTTAAATGCCAGAAATCTCTTGTCACTGGGGGTTTTTCTGAACGCCCAGGACGCTGCAAAATTGGCGTTAAACACCAAGAATGGCCCATTCTGGCGTTTTCTTGCCAGTGAGCTCCTTTTCCCTGTTTTGTGCTCTGAATCCTTCTGTAACCCTATGAACTTATGCAATTGATTCCTTACCTTGAAGACTTAAAATTGAACTTGCACAATAAATAAAATGAATAATAGAATAAAATAAAATAAATTAACAGAAAAAATTTTTGCCAATGGCTGGGTTGCCTCCCAGCAAGTGCTTCTTTATTGTCTTTAGCTGGACCTTGCTGAGCTTTTAATCTAGCTTCAGCCTTGAGCACTCTTGCTCAACATTGCCTTCAAGATAATTCTTGATTCTTTGTCCATTAACAATGAATTTCTTATCAGAATCAATATCTTGAAGCTTCACATAGCCATGTGGTGACACACTTGTAATCACATATGGTCCCATCCACCGGGATTTCAGTTTCCCGGGAAATAGCCAGAGCCTAGAGTTAAACAGCAGAACCTTCTGTCCTGGTTCAAAGACTCTAGATGACAGCCTTCTATCATGCCACCTTTTTGCTTTCTCTTTGTAAAGCTTTGTATTTTCGAAAGCAGTGAGTCTGAATTCCTCTAGCTCATTTAGCTGGAGCAATCTTTTTTCTCCAGCTAATCTGGCATCAAAGTTTAGGAATCTGGTTGCCCAGTAGGCCTTATGTTCCAGTTCCACAGGCAGATGACAGGCCTTACCATATACAGGCTGGTATGGAGAGGTCCCTATAGGAGTCTTGAATGCTGTTCTGTAAGCCCATAGAGCATCATCCAAGCTTCTCGCCCAATCCTGTCTACGGGTACTTATAGTCCGTTCCAGGATTCTTTTTAGTTCTCTATTAGAGACTTCAGCTTGTCCGTTTGTCTGTGGATGGTATGGAGTTGCCACCTTATGACTAATTCCATACCGGACCATAGCGGAGTATAGCTGTTTGTTGCAGAAGTGAGTGCCCCCATCACTAATTATGGCTTTGGGAACCCCAAACCTGCTAAAGATATGTTTCTGGAGAAACTTCAGCACTATCCTAGTATCATTAGGGGGTGTGGAAATGGCCTCCACCCATTTGGATACATAGTCAACTGCTACCAGAATATAGGTGTTTGAGAATGATGGTGGGAAAGGTCTCATGAAGTCAATACCCCATACATCAAACAACTCAATCTCCAAGATCCCTTGTTGAGGCATGGCGTAACCATGAGGCAAATTGCCAGCTCTCTGGCAGCTGTCACAGTTACGTACGAACTCTCGGGAATCTCTATAGAGGGTAGGCCAGTAGAAGCCACATTGGAGGACATTGGTGGTTGTTCGCTTACCTCTGAAGTGGCCTCTATATTGTGATCCATGGCAATGCCATAAGATCTTCTGTGCTTCTTCTCTAGGCACACACCTACGGATTATTCCGTCTGCACATCTCTTAAAGAGATAGGGTTCATCCTACAACTAGTACTTTGCATCAGTAATTAATTTTTTTTTGTTGCCTGCTGTACTCTTTGGGTATGAACCTTGCAGCTTTATAGTTTGCAATATCTGCAAACCATGGTGTTTCCTGTATGGCAAACAAGTGCTCATCCAGAAAGGTCTCAAAGATCTGAATAGAGGGGAATGACGCCCCTTCTACTGGTTCTATCCGGGACAGATGGTCAGCCACTTGGTTTTCTGTCCCTTTTCTGTCTCTTATTTCTATATCAAACTCTTGCAGAAGTAACACCCATCTTATGAGCCTGGGTTTTGAATCCTGCTTTGTAAGTAGATATTTAAGAGCAGCATGGTCAGTGTACACAATCACTTTTGATCCTACTAAGTATGATCTAAACTTGTCAATGGCATAAACCACTACAAGCAATTCTTTTTCTATGGTTGTGTAATTTTCCTGGGCATCATTTAAAACACGGCTAGCATAATAAATGACATGCAGAAGTTTGTCATGCATCTGCCCCAGTACTGCACCAATGGCATGGTCACTGGCATCACATATTAGTTCAAATGGTAATGTCCAGTCTGGTGCAGAAATTACTGGTGCTGTGACCAGCTTAGCTTTCAGAGTTTCAAACGCCTACAGACACTCTGTGTCAAACACAAATGGCGTGTCAGCAGCTAGCAGGTTGCTTAGAGGTTTTGCAATTTTTGGGAAATCCTTTATAAACCTCCTATAAAATCTTGCATGCCCCAGAAAGCTTCTTATTGCCTTAATATTGGCAGGTGGTGGTAATTTTTCAATTACCTCTACCTTAGCTTGATCCACTTCTATTCCCTTGTTCAAAATCTTGTGCCCAAGGACAATCCCTTCAGTCACCATAAAGTGTGATTTTTCCCAGTTTAAAACCAGGTAAGTCTCTTGGCATCTTTTCAGAACCAGTGTCAGGTGATCAAGGCAGGAGCTGAATGAGTCTCCATATACTGAGAAGTCATCCATGAAGACTTCCAGAAATTTTTCCACCATATCAGAGAAAATAGAGAGCATGCATCTCTAAAAGGTTGCAGGTGCATTACACAGCCCAAATGGCATCCTTCTGTACGCAAAAACTCCAGATGGACATGTGAATGCTATTTTCTCTTGATCTGGGGATCTACTACAATTTGGTTGTAGCCTGAATAGCCATCCAAAAAGCAGTAATAATCATGACCTGCTAATCTTTCTAGCATCTGGTCTATGAATGGTAAAGGAAAATGATCCTTTCTGGTGGCTGTATTGAGCCTTCTGTAGTCAATACACATGCGCCACCCTGTAACTGTTCTTGTAGGAACCAGTTCATTTTTTTCATTGTGAACCACTGTCATGCCTCCCTTTTTGGGGACAACTTGGAGAGGGCTCACCCAGGGGCTATCAGAAATAGGATAAATAATCCCAGCCTCCAGTAACTTGGTGACCTCTTTCTGCACCACTTCCTTTATGGGTGGATTTAGCCGCCTCTGTGGTTGAACCACTGGTTTAGCATTATCCTCCAATAGGATCTTGTGCATGCATCTAGCTGGGCTTATGCACTTAAGGTCACTTATGGACCACCCAAGAGCTGTCTTGTGTGTCCTTAGCACTTGAAATAGGGCTTCCTCTTCCTGTGGATTTAAAGCAGAGCTTATGATTACCGGAAAAGTGTCACTTTTTCCCAAAAACGCATATTTCAGGGATGGTGGTAGTGGTTTGAGCTCGGGTTTAGGAGGTTTTTTCCTCTTCCTGAGGAATCTTCAGAGGCTCTTTTATTTCCTCTGTAAATCAGGATGAGCATCTTTAAAGATGTTTTCTAGCTCTGATTCGAGACTCTCAGCCATGTTGATCTCCTCTACTAAAGAGTCAATAAGATCAACTTTCATGCAGTCTTTTGGTGTGTTTGGATGCCGCCTGGCCTTGACAGCATTTAACTTGAACTCATCCTCATTGACCCTCAGGGTTACTTTCCCTTTTTGGACATCGATGAGAGTTCGTCCAGTTGCTAGGAAAGGTCTTCCTAGAATGAGAGTAGCACTCTTGTGTTCCTCCATTTCCAACACCACAAAGTCAGTGGGAAAGGCAAATGGCCCAACCCTGACAATCATGTCTTCAATTACGCCTGATGGGTATTTAATGGAGCCATCAGCAAGTTGAAGACATATCCTGGTTGGTTTAACTTCTTCAGTTAAACCAAGCTTTCTGATAGTGGACGTAGGTATTAGGTTGATGCTTGCCCCAAGATCACATAAAGCTGTCTTGGTGCAATTACCCTCTAACACGCATGGTATCAGAAAGCTCCCGGGGTCTTTAAGCTTCTCTGGAAAGCTTTTCAGAATGACTGCACTGCATTCTTCAGTGAGGAGAACTTTTTTAGGTTCTCTCCAATCCTTCTTATGGCTCAAGATCTCTTTCATGAACTTGGCATAAGAGGGTATTTGCTGAAGTGCCTCTGCAAACGGAATCTTTATTTCAAGAGTCCTGAGATAGTCTGCAAAGCGAGCAAATTGCTTATCCTGCTCCTCTTGACGGAGTTTTTGAGGATAAGGCATCTTGGCTTTATACTCCTCAACCTTGGTTGCTGCAGGCTTATTTCCTACAGAAGTGGTTGAAAAAGCCTTTTTAGAGGGATTGTTATCAGCACTTGTATGTGTCTGATTCCACACTGGCGTTTGAACGCCAGGATTGAAAGCTGAATTGGCGTTTAACGCCCAATTTCTACCTATTTCTGGCATTTAAATGCCAAAACTGAGCTCCCTTTGGGCGTTTGACACCAACTCCTTGCCTGTTTCTGGCGTTTGAATGCCAGCACTGAGCATGGGTTGGGCGTTTAACGCCAGCTTTTCACCCTTTTCTGGCGTTTGAACGCCCAAATTATTCCTCTCTGGGCTCTTACTGTCCTCAGAGGGATTTTGGGTGGCAGTTTGTTCATCTTCTATCAGTTGTTCTTTTCTTAGCTTCCTGCTACTTTGAAGTGGGGTATTTAATGTTTTCCCACTTCTTAATTGGACTGTTTAGCACTCTTCTGTTATCTGTTTTGATAACTGCTGTTTTGTTTGCCTTAACTGTACTTCTATATTCATGTTGGCCATTCTTGTGTATTGCAGCATCTCCTTGAATTTGGCCAGCTGTTTTGTAAGAATATCCAATTGCTGATTGAATTCAGTAACTTGTTCTGCAGGACTGGGTTCAGCAGTTACTGTTTTAGCTTCTTCTTTCATGGAAGACTCACTTCTTAAGTACAGATGCTGATTTCTGGCAACTGTATCAATGAGCTCTTGAGCCTCTTCAATTGTCTTTCTCATATGTATAGACCCACCAGCTGAGTGGTCTAGAGAAATCTGAGCTCTTTCTGTAAACCCATAGTAAAAGATGTCTAACTGCACCCACTTTGAAAACAATACAGAGGGACATTTTCTTAGCATCTCTCTGTACCTCTCCCAGGCATCATAAAGGGATTCATTATCTCCTTGTTTAAAGCCTTGGATGTCCAGCCTTAGCTGGGTCATCCTTTTTGGAGGGAAATATTGATTCAGGAATTTTTCAGACAACTGTTTCCATGTCCTTATGCTGGCCTTGGGTTGGTTATTTAACCACCTCTTAGCTTGATCTTTTACAGCAAATGGAAATAGTAATAGTCTGTAGACATCCTGATCTACCTCTTTATCACGTACTGTGTCAGCAATTTGTAAAAACTGTGCCAGAAACTCTGTAGGCTCTTCCTGTGGAAGACCGAAATACTGGCAACTTTACTGCACCATGATAATGAGCTGAGGATTCAACTCAAAACTACTGACTCCGATGGAGGGTATACAGATACTACTCCCAAATGAAGCAGTAGCGGGGTTAGCATATGACCCCAGAGCCCTTCTGGACTGTTCATTTCCACTTAAGTCCATGATGGAGAAAGGGAGATGATGTGAATTGCAAGTAAAATATATTTTTAAATTTCTATTTTATTAAATTCAAAATAACCGAAAAAAATAAAATAAAATAGAGTAAAATAATTGGAAAATAAAATATGGATTTTGAAAATTAAAAGGAAAGCAAAATAAAAAGAAATTTGAATGTTGAATTGACTAATTAATTGAGAAGATTTGAAAATTTTTGAATATGATTTTCGAAAAAGATTTGAATTTTGAATTTTTAAAACTAAGATAATATAAAATAGAAAGTTTTTAGAATAAAAATCTGAATTTTTGAAAGAAAATTTCGAAAATCAATTAAATTAAAGAGAAAAGATATTTTTGAATTTAATGAGGAAAGAGAAAAAAACACAAAAGACACACAATTTAAAATTTTAAGATCTAATGCTCCTTGTTTTTGAGAATTTTGGAAGGAAAATACCAAGGAACACCAAACTTAAAAATTTTAATATCAAAACACAAGGAAGACTCAAGAACACTTTGAAGACTCACAATAACAACAAGAACATGAAAATAGAATACCAAACTTAAAATTTTTAGAAAACCAAAATAAAATTTTTGAAAACTGAAGAAAGATTAACAAGAAAACACCAAACTTAAAAATTGACACTAAACTCACAGAAAAACTAAAAATTACTAACAAAAAATAATATTTTTGAAAGATTTTTGAAAAAAAATAAAAGACTCTGACCCAAAAGACAAAATTTTTCTAATCTAAGCAACAAGATTCACCGTCAGTTGTTCAAACTCAAATAATCCCCGGCAACGGCGCCAAAAACTTGAGACTGAGCAGTTAAAGTCGAGGTCCAAAATAAAAGAAGAGTGTGCTTAAAAACCTTGGACACCTCTAATTAGGGACTTTAGCAAAGCTGAGTCACAATCTGAAAAGGTTCACCCAGTTATGTGTCTGTGGCATTTATGTATCCGGTGGTAATACGGGAAAATAAAGTGCTTAGGGCCACGGCCAAGACTCATAAAGTAGCTGTGTTCAAGAATCAACATACTGAACTAGGAGAATCAATAACACTATCTGAACTCTGAATTCCAATATATGCCAATCATTCTGAACTTCAATGGATAAAGTGAGATGCCAAAACTATTCAAGAGGCAAAAAGCTACAAGTCCCACTCATCTGATTGGAGCTAAGTTTCATTGATATTTTGGAATTTATAGTATATTCTCTTCTTTTTATCCTATTTGATTTTCAGTTGCTTAGGGACAAGCAACAATTTAAGTTTGGTGTTGTGATGAGCGGATAATTTATACACTTTTTGGCATTGTTTTTACATAGTTTTCAGTATAATTTAGTTAGTTTTTAGCATATTTTTATTAGCTTTTAAATAAAAATCACATTTATGGACTTTACTATGAGCTTGTGTGTTTTTCTATGATTTCAGGTATTTTCTGGCTGAAATTGAGGGACTTGAGCAAAGATCAGATTCAGAGGTTGAAGAAGGACTACAGATGCTGTTGGATTCTGACCTCCCTGCACTCAAAATGAATTTTCTGGAGCTACATAACTTCAAATGGCGCGCTCTTAATTGCGTTGGAACGTAGACATCCAGGGCTTTCCAGAAATATATAATAGTCCATACTTTGCCGGAGTTTAGATGATGCAAACTGGCGTTCAACGCCATCTCTCTGCCCTATTCTGGAGTTAAACGCCAGAAACAAGTTGCAAAGTGGAGTTAAACGCCAGAAACACGTTACAAACTGGCGTTCAACTCCAAGAATGACCTTTCCACGTGAAAGCTTCATGCTCAGCCCAAGCACACACCAAGTGGGCCCCAGAAGTGGATTTCTGCATCATTTACTTATCTCTGTAACCCTAGTAACTAGTTTTAGCATAAATAGGACTTTTTACTACAGTATTAGACATCAGGGGATGTTCAGTTCTTAGATCATGGGGGCTGGCCTCTCGGCCATGCCTGGACCTTTCTCTTATGTATTTTCAATGGTAGAGTTTCTACACACCATAGATTAAGGTGTGGAGCTCTGAACTCTATGTTTGGTGTTGGGAGTCCACAACCAAACTTTAAGTTTTGTGTTGAACTCCCATATCCAAACGCTAAGTTTGGTGTTGGGAGGTCTCAACAATGCTCTGAACATCTGTGAGGCTCCATGAGAGCTCACTGTCAAGCTATTGACATTAAAGAAGCGCTTGTTGGGAGACAACCCAATATATTTAATTATGTCTATATTATTTTTATTTTCATGTTTATTTCGTGTTTTATTAGGTTGATGATCATGTGGAGTCACAAAAACTACTGAAAAATAAAAAACAGAATGAAAAATAGAATGAAAAACTGCACACCCTGGAGGAAGAGCTTACTGGCGTTTAAATGCCAGTAAGGGTAGCAGAATGGGCGTTAAACGCCCAGTCTGGCACCATTCTGGGCGTTTAACGCCAGAAACAAGCACCAGACTGGCTTTTAACGCCAGAACAGAGCATTCAACTGGCGTTAAATGCCAGAAACAAGCAGCAATCTGGCGTTTAAATGCCAAGATTGCACCCAGAGGAAGGCTGGCATTAAACGCCAGAAACAAGCATAGAGCTGGCGTTTAACGCCAGAAACAAGCTACATTTGGGCATTTAACGCCAAAACCAAGCATGGAAGTGGCGTTAAACGCCATGATTGCATGCATAGGGCGTTTTACACGCCTAAAAGGTGCAGGGATGTGAAATCCTTGACACCTCAGGATCTGTAGACCCCAGAGGATCCCCACCTATCTCAACTCACCTTTCCCAAACACCCTTCACCAATCAACTCAACCACTCTTCCCCACACCCTTTCACCAATCACCTCTACTACACTTTCCCATAAACCCCACCTACCTCCAAATTCAAAATCACTTTCCCATTCAAACCCACCCTAAATGACCGAACCCTAACCCCTCTCCCTCCACTATATAAACCCCTCATTCCTTCTTCATTTTCACACAACACTACCCTCTCTTCTCCCACTTGGCCAAAACACACACATCTCTCCCTCTCCTTCATCTCTTCTTCTTCTTCTTCTTTTGCTCGAGGACGAGCAACATTCTAAGTTTGGTGTGGTAAAAGCATAGCTTTTTTGTTTTTCCATAACCATTGATGGCACCTAAGGCCAGAGAATCCTCAAGAAAGAGGAAAGGGAAGTCAATTGCCTCCACCTCTGAGTCATGGGAGATGGAGAGATTCATCTCAAAAGTCCATCAAGACCACTTCTATGAAGTTGTGGCCAAGAAGAAAGTGATCCCTGAGGTTCCTTTCAAGCTCAAGAAGAATGAGTATCCAGATATCCGACTTGAGATCCAAAGAAGAGGTTGGGAAGTCCTCACCAACCCCATTCAACAAGTTGGGATCCTAATGGTTCAAGAGTTTTATGCGAACGCATGGATCACTAGGAACCATGATCAAAGTGTGAACCCGAATCCAAAGCATTGGCTTACCATGGTTCGGGGGAAATACTTAGATTTCAGTCCGGAAAATGTAAGGCTGGCGTTCAACTTGCCAATGATGGAAGAGAACGCACGCCCCTACACAAGAAGGGTCAACTTTGATCAAAGGTTGGATCAAGTCCTCATAGACATATGTGAGGAAGGAGCTCAATGGAAAATTGACTCAAGAGGCAAGCCGATTCAACTAAGAAGGCATGACCTCAAACCAGTGGCTAGGGGATGGTTAGAGTTTATTCAACGCTCAATCATTCCTACTAGTAACCGGTTTGAAGTTACTATAGACCGAGCCATCATGATCCATAGTATTATGATTGGAGAGGAGGTAGAAGTTCATGAGATTATACCTCAAGAACTTTACAAGGTGGCTGACAAGTCCTCCACTTGGGCAAGGTTAGCCTTTCCTCACCTCATATGCCACCTCTGTAATTCGGCTGGAATTGACATAGAGGGAGACATCCTCATTGAAGAGGACAAGCCCATCACTAAGAAAAGGGTGGAGCAAACAAGGGATCATGGGCCTCAACATGAGCATGAGGAAATTCCTCACCATGAAATCCCTGAGATGCCTCAAGGGATGCACTTTCCTCCACAAAACTATTGGGAGCAAATCAACACCTCCCTAGGAGAATTAAGTTCCAATATGGGACAACTAAGGGTGGAGCACCAAGAGCACTCCATCATCCTCCATGAGATTAGAGAAGATCAAAGAGCTATGAGGGAGGAGCAACAAAGACAAGGAAGAGACATAGAGGAGCTCAAAAGCACCATTGGTTCTTAAAGAAGAGGAAGACGCCAACCTCACTAAGGTGGACTCATTCCTTAATCTCCTTGTCTATTTATTTTACTGTTTTTCGATTTTTGAGCTTTATGTTTTATTGATGTTTGTGTCTTTACTATATGATCACTAGTGTCTAAGTGTCTATGCCATAAAGTTATGAATATGAATCCATCACCTCTCTTAAATGAAAAAATGTTCTAAAAATAAAAGAACAAGAAGTACATGGTTTCGAATTCATCCTTGAAACTAGTTTAATTATTTTGATGTGGTGACAATACTTTTTGTTTTCTGAATGAATGCTTGAACAGTGCATATGTCTTTTGATATTGTGGTTTATGAATGTTAAATATGTTGGCTCTTGAAGAATAAGGAAAAAGGAGAAATGTTATTTGATGATCTGAAAAATCATAAAAATGATTCTTGAAGCAAGAAAAAGCAGTGAATACAAAAGCTTGCGAAAAAAAAAAAGAGAAAGAAAAAGAAAAAGCAAGCAGAAAAAGCCAAAAGCTCCTTAAACCAAAAGGCAAGAGCAAAAAGCCAATAGCCCTTAAAACCAAAAGGCAAGGGTAAATAAAAAGGATCCAAGGCTTTGAGCATCAGTGGATAGGAGGGCCTAAAGGAATAAAATCCTGGCCTAAGCGGCTAAACCAAGCTGTCCCTAACCATGTGCTTGTGGCGTGAAGGTGTCAAGTGAAAACTTGAGACTGAGTGGTTAAAGTTGAGGTCCAAAGCAAAAGAAGAGTGTGCTTAAGAACCCTGGACACCTCTAATTGGGGACTTTAGCAAAGCTGAGTCACAATCTGAAAAGGTTCACCCAGTTATGTGTCTGTGGCATTTATATATCCGGTGGTAATACGGGAAAACAAAGTGCTTAGGGCCACGGCCAAGACTCATAAAGTAGCTGTGTTCAAGAATCAACATACTGAAATAGGAGAATCAATAACACTATCTGAACTCTGAATTTCTAAAGATGTCAATCATTCTGAACTTCAATGGATAAAGTGAGATGCCAAAACTATTCAAGAGGCAAAAAGCTACAAGTCCCGCTCATCTGATTGGAGCTAAGTTTCATTGATATTTTGGAATTTATAGTATATTCTCTTCTTTTTATCCTATTTGATTTTCAGTTGCTTGGGGACAAGTAGCAATTTAAGTTTGGTGTTGTGATGAGCGGATAATTTGTACGCTTTTTGGCATTATTTTTACATAGTTTTCAGTATAATTCAGTTAGTTTTTAGCATATTTTTATTAGTTTTTAAATAAAAATCACATTTATGGACTTTACTATGAGCTTGTGTGTTTTTCTGTGATTTCAGGTATTTTCTGGCTAAAATTGAGGGACTTGAGCAAAGATCAGATTCAGAGGTTGAAGACGGACTGCAGATGTTGTTGGATTCTGACTCCCTGCACTCAAAGTAGATTTTCTGGAGCTACATAACTTCAAATGGCACGCTCTCAATTGCGTTAGAAAGTAGACATCCAGGTCTTTCCAGCAATATATAATAGTCCATACTTTGCCCGATTTTAAATGACGCAAACTGGCGTTCAATGCCAGCTCTCTGCCTTATTCTAGAGTTAATAAACGCCAGAAACAAGTTGCAAAGTGGAGTTAAACGCCAGAAACACGTTACAAACTGGCGTTCAATTCCAAGAACGACCTCTCCACGTGAAAGCTTCATGCTCAGCCCAAGCACACACCAAGTGGGCCCCGGAAGTGAATTTCTGCATCATTTACTTATCTTTGTAACCCTAGTAACTAGTTTTAGCATAAATAGGACTTTTTACTACTGTATTAGACATCTGGGGACGTTTAGTTCTTAGATCATGGGGGCTGGCCTCTCGGCCATGCCTGGACCTTTCTCTTATGTATTTTCAACGGTAGACTTTCTACACACCATAGATTAAGGTGTGGAGCTCTGCTGTTCCTCACGAATTAATACAAAGTACTATTGTTTTTCTATTCAATTCAAGCTTATTCCGATTCTAAGATATTCATTCGCACCTCAATATGAATGTGATGATCATGACAGTCATCATCATTCCCAACTATGAACGCGTGCCTGACAACCACTTCCGTTCTACCTTAGATTGAATGAATATCTCTGGGATTCCTTAATCAGAGTCTTCGTGGTATAAGTTAGAATCAATGGACGGCCATTCTTGAGATCCGGAAAGTCTAAACCTTGTTTGTGGTATTCCGAGTAGGATCTGAGAAGGGGTGGCTGTGACGAGCTTCAAACTCGCGAGTGCTGGGCGTAGTGACAGACGCAAAAGGATAGTAAATCCTATTCTAGTATGATCGAGAACCGACAGATGATTAGCCATGCAGTGACAGCGCATTGGACCATTTTCACTGAGAGGACAGGATGTAGCCATTGACAACGGTGATGCCTAACATATAGCTTGCCATAGAAAGGAGTATGAATGATTGGATGAAGACAGCAGGAAAGCAGAGGTTCAGGAGGAACGAAAGCATCTCTACATGCTTATCTGAAACTCGCACCAATGAATTACATAAGTATCTCTATCTTAGTTTATATCTTAATTATGTTTTAATTATCAATTCACTATAACCAAGTCTTTGGTGCCATTGATCCTATGGGGCCCACAGATCCTTAGGTGTCAAGGATTTCACATCCCTGCACCTTTTAGGCGTGTAAAACGCTGTATGCATGCAATCCTGGCATTTAACGCCACTTCCATGCTTGGTTCTGGCGTTAAACGCCCAAATGTAGCTTGTTTCTGGCGGTAAACACTAGCTCTATGCTTGTTTCTGGCGTTTAATGCCAGCCTTCCTCTGGGTGCAATCCTGGCGTTTAAACGCCAGACTGCTGCTTGTTTCTGGCGTTTAACGCCAGTTGAATGCTCTGTTCTGGCGTTAAACGCCAGTCTGGTGCTTATTTCTGGCGTTAAACGCCAGTCTGGTGCTTGTTTCTGGCGTTAAATGCCCAGAATGGTGCCAGACTGGGCGTTTAACGCCCATTCTGCTACCTTTACTGGCGTTTAAACGCCAGTAAGCTCTTCCTCCAGGGTGTGCAGTTTTTTATTCTGTTTTTCATTCTGTTTTAGATTTTCAGTAGTTTTTGTGACTCCACATGATCATCAACCTAATAAAACACGAAATAAACATGAAAATAAAAATAATATAGATATAATTAAATATATTGGGTTGCCTCCCAACAAGCGCTTCTTTAATGTCAATAGCTTGACAGTGAGATCTCATGGAGCCTCACAGATGTTCAGAGCATTGTTGAGACCTCCCAACACTAAACTTAGAGTTTGGATATGGGAGTTCAACACCAAACTTAGAGTTTGGTTGTGGCCTCCCAACACCAAACTTAGAGTTTGACTGTGGGGGCTTTGGTTGACTCTGCAGTGAGAGAAGCTTTTCATGCTTCCTCTCCATGGTTACAGAAGGAGAACCTTGAGTCTTGAACACAAGGTAGTCTTCATTCAGTTGAAGGACCAACTCTCCTCTGTCTACATCAATCACAGCTTTTGTTGTGGCTAGGAAGGATCTTCCAAGGATGATGGATTCATCCTCATCTTTCCCAGTGTCTAGGATTATGAAATCAGGAGGGATGTAGAGGCCTTCAACCTTTACTAACACATCCTCAACTTATCTATAAGCCATTTTCATAGATTTGTCTGCCATCTCTAATGGGAAATTGGCAGCCTGTACCTCAAGGATTCTGAGTTTCTCCATTATAGAGAGTGGCATTAAGTTCATTCCTGACCCCAGGTCACACATAGCCTTCTGAAAGGTCATGGTGCCTATGTTATAGGGAATTAGGAATTTACCAGGATCCTGTTTCTTTTGAGGTAATTTCTGCCTATCCAATGCAATCAGTTCATTGGTGAGCAAGGGAGGTTCATCTTCCCAAGCCTCATTACCAAATAAGTTGGCATTCAACTTCATGATTGCACTAAGGTACTTAGTAACTTGCTCTTCAGTAACATCTTCATTCTCTTCAGAAGAAGAATACTCATCAGAGCTCATGAAGGGCAGAAGGAGGTTCATTGGAATCTCTATGGTCTCTAAATGAGCCTCAGATTCCTTTGGTTCCTCTAAGGGAAACTCCTTATTGTTCACTGAACGTCCTAGGAGGTCTTCCTCACTAGGATTCACGTCCTCCTCCTCTTTCGTGGGTTCGGCCATTTTGGTTATATCAATGGCCTTGCACTCTCTCTTTGGATTCTCTTCTGTATTTCTTGGGAGAGTACTAGGAGGAGTTTCAGTGACCCTTTTACTCAGCTGGCCTACTTGTGCCTCCAAATTTCTAATGGAGGACCTTGTTTCATTCATGAAACTCAAAATGAACTCGGGATCTACCCCATTGGTCTTAACAGTATCACAGATCTGCAAGAATTCAGTTAAGAGCTAAAAAGGATCTTTAGATGGAAGTCCATGAAACTTGCAGTTTTGTTGCATCAGAGAAACTAGTTGAGGTTTAAGCTCAAAATTGTTTGCTCCAATGGCAGGGATGGAGATGCTTCTTCCATGTAAATTGGAATTTGGTGCAGTAAAGTCACCAAGCATCTTCCTTGCATTGTTATTATTTTCGGCCGTGTCTCCTTCTTTTTCGAAAATTTCTGTCAGATTTTCTCCAGAGAGTTGAGCTTTAGCTTCCCTTAGCTTCCTCTTCAGAGTCCTTTCAGGTTCAGGATCGGCTTCAACAAGAATGTTCTTATCCTTGTTCCTGCTCATATGAAAAAGAAGAGAACACAAAAGAAAATATGGAATCCTCTATGTCACAATATAGAGATTCCTTATGCAAGTATAAGAAGGGAAGAATATAAGAAAGAGAAGAGGAAAATTCGAACACAGAGAGGGAGATGGGGTTCGAATTTTGGGTGGAAGAGAAGTGTTAGTAGATGAATAAATAAATAGAAGGAGATGAGAGAGAGAAGAATTCGAAAATTTAAATAAAATAAAATAAAAACATTTTAAAATTAAAGTTAAAATTCGAAAATTAAAATTGAAATCAAATTAAATTAAAACAATTAGTTAATTAAAAAGGAAATTTGAAAAAGAGGGAAGGGATTTTCGAAAATTAGAGAGAGAGAGTTAGTTAGGTAGTTTTGAAAAAGATAAGAATCAAACAAAAAGTTAAGTGGTTAATTGAAAAAGATTTGAAAATCAAATTTGAAACGATAAGAAGTTAGAAAAGATTTTGAAATCAAATTTTGAAAGAGATGTGATTGAAATTTATTTTGAAAAAGATTTGAAAAAGAAGATATGATTGCAATTTATAAAAAAAAGATATGATTGAAAAGATATGATTGAAGAAGAAATTTAAAAGATTTAATTTTGAAAAATATTTTGAAATTAGCAATCAAAAAGATATGATTGATAATTAAAAAGGTATGATTTTGAAAATTAAAGTTGATTACTTGACTAACAAGAAACAAAAAGATATGATTTTAAAATTTAAAGATTGAACCTTTCTTAATAGGCAAGTAACAACTTGAAATTTTTTAATCTAAAAATTAAATGTTAGTGAGATTTTCGAAAATATGAAGCAAGAATAGGAAAAAGATTTTGAAAATCAATTTTTGTTTTTAAATTTCGAAAATATATAAAAATAAATGAAAAAGATTTGATTTTTGAAAAAGATTTGAAAAGATAGAATTTTAAAATTGAAATTTATGAGTAAAACAAGGAAAGATATATTTTTGATTTTTGAATTTTTAATGATGAAAGAGAGAAACAAAAAATTAACACAAAACATAGAAATTATGAATCAAAACAACTAATGCATGCAAGAACACTTTGAATGCAAATATGAACACCAAGAACACTTTGAAAATCATGATGAACATCAAGTATGTATTTTTGAAAAATTTTCGATAAAAGAAAACATGCAAGACACCAAACTTAGAAATTTTTAATAATTAGACACTAAGAAATTGAAAATGCATATGAAAAATAAGAAAAGACACAAAACAAGAAAATATGAAGATCAAACAAGAAGACTTGTCAAGAACAACTTGAAGATCATGAAGAATGCAATGCATGGATTTTCGAAAAATGCAAGAAAGAGATAAACATGCAATTGACACCAAACTTAAAAACTGACACAAGACTTAAACAAGAAACATCAAATATTTTTGGTTTTATAATTTTATTAATTTTTTTTGGTATTTTTCGAAAATTAATTGGAATAAGAAAAATAAGGTTCATATGATGCGGTTCTAGTTGCGTTGGAAAGCTAACATCCGGGGCTTCGATTTGATATATAATATGCCATAGTTGCTCTGACGCTAGGCGACGCGACCGCGTGCTCCATGCGGCCGCGTCGCAAGTGACGAAAATCAGCGAATCTAAATTCTTCTCCAGCGATTTCCGGGCTGTTTTCGACCCAGTTCGCGGCCCAGAAAACACATATTAGAGGTTATAAAGTGGGGGATTGCATCCATTCATGAGGAAGCTTTCACATTCACAATTTTAGGAGTAGATGTAGTTTTTAGAGAGAGAGGTTCTCTCCTCTCTCTTAGGATTAGGATTTAGGACTTCTCTTAGTTTTAGGAGTGACTCTCAATCCCAAGTTCAATATTCCTTTTACTTTATATTTTTCTTTTACTTTCAGATACTCTAATACTTTTATTTGTATTTGATTTATGTTGCCCAATTGGCTTGTGAACCTCTCCATGTTATGACTTGAATTTATATTTAGACGTAGTTTGATTGCTTTATTTACATGAATGCTTTTAATTTAATTTAGATATTTTCCCTTTTGGTCTTGGTTAAGAAATCAGTAACTCAGGAGTTATCCAATTCAACAGCATAATTGATAATTGTTATCCTTGCTAATTGAATTGATCTTCAATAATCTCAATCTTTTCTTAGGAATTAACTAGGATTCAAAGATCTAACTAATTAGTCACTTGACCTTCCCTTGTTATAGCAAAGGTTAACTAAGTGGAATTAAGATTCAACTTTCATTATTGTTGATAAGGATAACTAAGTCTGGACTTCCAATTTCTCATACCTTACCAAAAGTTTATTTTTCAGTTATTTATTTATTTTTATTGCTTTGAAAATATACCTGTGCCCATTGCCCAAACTCCAAATTTCCCCAATTTACAAACTCATAACCAATAATAAGAACATACCTCCCTGCAATTCTTTGAGAAGACGACCCGAGGTTTAAATACTCGGTTATTAATTTTAAAAGGGGTTTGTTACTTGTGACAACCAAAAACGTTTGTACGAAGGGATTTCTGTCGGTTTAGAGACTATATCTACAACGCGACTGTTTTTATGAACTTCTTTACTGGCAAAAATCCTAACGTCAAAATGGCGCCGTTGCCGAGGAATTGCAAACGTGTGCCTTATTATTGGTTATTGTAAATATTTTTTTTTTTTTGCTTTTTGTTTGTTTATTTGTTTTTATTTTTGATTTTTCATAAATTAAGAGGTTATTAAAAAAAAATTTTTTTTTCAAAAATTTGTTCTTAATGTTCATCTTGATCTTCAAGTTGTTCTTCGCGTTCATCTTGACCTTCAAGCTGTTCTTAGTTGTTTTCTTCGTTTTGATCTAAAAATTTGAAATTTGGTGTCATTTTATTGTTTTTCTCTTTCCTCATTAAATTCAAAAATATTTTTAATTAATTTTTTTCAAAAAAAAAATTTTCAGATTTTTATTTTTAAAATTTTTATCTTATCTTATCTTATTTCAAAAATCAAATTTCAAAATTCAAATTTCAAAATTTCAAATTTCAAATTTCAAAATTTAATTTTCAAATTCAAAATTTAAATAACCTTTTAATTTAAATTTGTTTTTATTTTTATTTTTATTTTTTATTTTGCTACTATGAACTCTCACCCCTTTGGCTATGAGTCTGGTTACAATTATGTTGCAGGAAGAAGAAATTACAATGAGAACAAGCATCAAGGTTGGAACAATCAAAGATGGGAGGAGCCACAAGGATTTAATCAACCCTCATGGCAACAACCACCTCCAATGGACTATCAACAACCACCATCATATGCCTATGAACCTCCTCAACACAACTTGGGACCGCCATACTCACAAGCCTCTTTCCACCATTCACCTCCATGTGACCCTAACCCACATCCACCATACCAACCACCTTATGAACCAAATGAACCATACATAGATCCACCCCAAACCTCTATGGAGAGAGCACTTACCGATCTAAACTCTACTATACGAGCTCTCGCCGCCCAAATCAGACCACCAAATACCTTTAACAATCAACCCTCAAGCTCTAGTGCACTTCCTTTTCAATCACAGAATAATCTCCCTATCCCACCACCACCTCAATATCTGCCATCTCCATATCCATCAATCCAAGAGCACTATGATCCTACCTATGATAACCGAGTGCATCAAGAGACAAAGGATCGTTTCAAGGAAACAGTGGATCGATTTCAGGCAATCACTCAACAACTGGAGCAAGCATTAATTCAATAGGCTTCTAGGCGCTCAAAAATACAAGGATCAGCCACAGCTCCATGTGGACAGTCTAGTGAAGAGCGTAGCATGAAGGAGATACAAGAAACCCCAATGGACAAGACAGAGAATGAATTCGTACTAGAACAAGTAGAAGACGCTGTCATTGTTCAAGAAGAAGAAGAAGTGGTTGAAGACTTAGGAGATGCAGAACCTCCATGGGAAAGTCAAGACATAGAGCCTCCTTCCAAGACGGTTAAAATTGATGCTGAGGAGGGTGTACAACCTCCAAGGCATATCACAGTTGAAGACTTGGAAGAGGTTGATCAAGAGATGGAGATTCAAGAAGAAGAAGCACAACCTCCCATGCCCTTGGAAAGCAATGAAGAGGAGATTGAATTGAAAGAGAGCTACCAAGAGAAAGAGGTTCAAATCGAAGAAGCTTGCAAAGAAGTGGTAATTATCAGAGAAGAGCACAAGGGAGTGGAGCTTGCAATTTCATTAAAAATACCTCCCCCTAAGTTGCCATCATCCTTCACAACATTCAAGTGGGTAAAATTCATATCCCATAACTTTCTAATCCCACTTAAATATGGGCTACTGGAGACGGATGGTCAACTTAGAGCTCTTTGTGACATTAAGAGTAAGAGGAAGATGGCCAGTGGTAAGAATTGTCCTGCAAGGTTCATTATGGTTGGAAGCTTTAAGTTTAAATGCAAAGGTTGGTGTAGAGCTTAGTTGAATGGGTCTAGGAAGCTGTTTGGTAGCTGCAGTGAGAATTCAAATTACTTATCACCCGGTTGGAAAAATACAGATCCCGACAAAAATGGGTGTAAAAGCAAGGTTTGGGATCCTAGAATCTGTTCTGACATCCAACCCCACGGGAGCCTAAGAATCCTTTTGAAGCTGCTCAAGGGTTTTACATGCCTAGTTTGGGACCCCGGAGGTTACTGGAATCATAAAAACTGGTGGAGATTCCTGGATGAGTTCAAGCATAAGCCACCATAACAGGAAGCTCATCAAATGTCCAACTTAAGGACTTTAACTAAAAGTGCTAGGTGGGAGACAACCCACCATGGTATGATTGTTCCTTTTTTATTTTTATTTAGTTTTATTTGTTTTTGAGTTTTATTTTATTTTATTATATTGAATCTGGAGTTTTGCATCACATTCATATTAACACTGCATTCTGCATCTTTTCAGATTAAAAAAAAAAAAAGCGAGCACGCTACGCGACTGCATCAGCGACGCGTCCGCGTCGCAAGGAGATGGGAAATAATATTAATATGAACAGAGAGTTTCGCAGGAGCAGCACTGGAGGCGTGCCAATGGCACAAATCACCCCACGCGACCGCGTTGCCGACGCGTCCGCGTCCCATGGGAACTTTGGCCTCCCACGCGACCGCGTCACCCACGCGGCTGCGTGACCTGAAAATCGACGTCAAAAGGGTGCATGGCCGAAAGTTATGCTGGAGTTGGGCTGGACTTGTGCTGGAAGCCCAAGCCCTCCCACGCGAACGCGTGCCCCACGCGTCCGCGTCACCTAACCTTCTTGCGCACCACGCGACCGCGTCACTCACGCGTCCGCGTCACAAGCGGCGCACAGATTATCCCGATCAGCCAAATTTCTTTTCTTTTCTTCTCTAATCCTTATTTTTCTTATCTTTTCTTATTTCTTTCTTCTTCCTTTCTTATCTTCTTTCCCTTCTCATCTCTCTTATTTTTTTTATTTTATTTTAGTTTATTTACATACTTTCATTCATTGCATTATTTTCATTGGTGTTAGAAATTTATTTGGGTCATTATTTCTATATTTTACTTGTGGATTATTAGAGGAATTATTTGACAATTATATATATTTATTTTTAAAGGGTTGCTTGCATGTTCAATTTATTATTTTCATTAGATTATTTAACATGCATGCTATGTGTTTGTGAAAACGCCCGTATGGCATTGTGCACTGCTTTTCAGTATCTTTTATCCTACTACTCTGAATGCTTGCTTTTCATAAACTCCCTTTACTATTGTATTAATTGAAATTAATTATCAATACAAACGTGATGGTTTGTTACAAAGTATTGCTTGGTATATGCTACTCATGTCCTTTGCCGGCATGCCAATAAATACCTTGCATTCACTTATCTTTACATGCACTAGCTATTTCCCATTGTTGGCTTTTCACATGTACTCACGAGCATGTGATAATGTCAGTTATATCTTAATGTGCATCCATCACCACCTTTTCCGTTATCTTCCTTGCTATATATATCTCTTTGAATTTAATTTACTTTCTCTTCCCTTTTTCAGGATGGCCACCAAGAAAGGAAAAGAGAATGCAATTCCCAAATCAACAGCAAGGAAAGGAACAAAAAGAGCCCTAGCCGAGGAACTACAACCCCCATCCACTTGCACATCTTAGCATGCACCGAGGACGGTGCAATCTTTAAGTGTGGGGAGGTCGATACCGATCTCCATGGGTTAGTTATTTCCTGACTCAACAACAAAATTTTTATTTTATTTGTTTGTTCATTGTTGCATTTGCATGTTTGATTGCATATTTGTTTGATTTTTTTCATATTTTACCACTTGGTTGAAGTAAAATTTTCTTTTTCAAGAAACCTTTTAGAGAATTTCACTAATTTGAATAAAATTTAATATTACACTTGTTTGAAAAAATATTATACTGGAACATGGTTTAGAGCTTGAACACACAAAATCTATGAGATTTTGAGCCTATTTGAATTGGTTGCATTTTATCAACCAATATTTTATTTTTAGTGTGTATTTTTCTCTCTAAAATTGTGATCTTTGTCTTGCTTGATTCTATATTTTCATGGTTTGATGTATGCATACACTTGCATGATTGAGGCCTTTATTTCACTGAGCTTACATACCCATATGGCCTTACCTTTCATTATCCCTTGCAAACCAATTTTGAGCCTATTGTACCCCTTTGTTCTTTTTATTTAGCACATCATTAACTCTAAGCGGAAAACAATAATGTCCTTAATTTGAATCCTTAGTTAGCTTAGCCTAGTGAGAGTGCTTATGATTTAAGTGTGAGAAATTGGGTTTGAAAATATTTGGTTTGAGAATTGAGTATGTTAAAATTTTCTAAAAATGTGAAAGAAATGTTTAGGACATGTTCATGCATTCAATAAATTAATCATATGCATTGAGAAAAAAATAAAAGAAAAAGAAAAAAAAAAATATATATATATATAAAGAGAGAGAAAAAGAAAAGAAAAAGTGCAAATAAGAGAAAGGGGACAAAATACTCCAAAGTAAATGTTGAAAATAATGCATATGAATTGTACTTGAAATTAGAATGCATGAATACATGGATAACATGGTTAACGGACAGTTAGGTTTTCTGTATTATGATTACATGGATTGTTTAAGTTAGGTGGAAAGTTTAAGTTAATTAAGGATTCAGATTTTAGTCCACTTGACCAAATACAATCCTACCTTGACCCTAACCCCATTACAACCCTTAAAAGACCTCTTGATATGTGTATCTGTGCATTAAATTTGTGTTGATTGTTAGATGAAGATCAAGCCTTAGAAAGCAAGGTTAGTAGAGAATTGAGAGATCGAACCTTAAACACCTGAGTGATTAGAGTGTACACACTACCAGTAAGGGTTCGATGCTCAATTCCTTGTTTCCTGCTTTCATAAGCTATTTTCTTCTTACAAGTCTATTTGTGCTTCATTTTTATGATTTGAATTAGTGAAATCCAGTTCATATTTGTTCTTGAAAGATTTGTTTATTTTTAACCAAGTAGGTAGAAACATCTTAGCATGTAGTTACATTCATAGGTTGCATTTCATACCATTCCTCTTCATCTTTATAGCTTCTCTTGAGCTTAGTATGAGGACATGCTAGTATTTAAGTGTGGGGAGGTTGATAAACCACTAGTTTATGGTTTATCTTGTGCTCAATTGAGTGGTTTTTATCTACTCTTTACCCACTTATTCATACTATTTGCATGGTTTTACATTTGCCTTCCTAATTATGTGCTTTGATTGAAAACATGCTTCTTTGATCTCATATTTGCTTATTATTAATCCTCTCTTATTACCATTAGATGCCTTGATATGTGTGTTAAGTATTTTCAGATATTATAAGGCAGGAATGGCTTGGAGGATGGGAAGAAAGCATGCAAAAGTGGAAGGAATGCAATAAGTTCGAGAAATTGCTAAGCTGTCCAGCCTGACCTCTTCGCACTCAAACGGCTATAACTTTAGCTACAGAGGTCCAAATGACGCGGTTTCAGTTGCGTTGGAAAGCTAACATTCGGGGCTTCGATTTGATATATAATATGCTATAGTTGCTCTGACGCTAGGCGACGCGACCGCGTGCTCCATGCGGCCGCATCGCAAGTGACAAAAATCAGCAAATCTGAATTCTTCTCCAGCGATTTCCGGGCTGTTTTCGACCCAGTTCGCGGCCCAGAAAACACAGATTAAAGGTTATAAAGTGGAGGATTGCATCCATTCATGAGGAAGCTTTCACATTCACAATTTTAGGAGTTGATGTAGTTTTTAGAGAAAGAGGTTCTCTCCTCTCTCTTAGGATTAGGATTTAGGACTTCTCTTAGTTTTAGGAGTGACTCTCAATCCCAGGTTCAATATTCCTTTTACTTTATATTTCTTTTTTACTTTCAGATACTCTAATACTTTTATTTGTATTTGATTTATGTTTCCCAATTAGCTTGTGAACCTCTCCATGTTATGACTTGAATTTATATTTAGACGTAGTTTGATTGCTTTATTTACATGAATGCTTTTAATTTAATTTAGATATTTTCTCTTTTGGTCTTGGTTAAGAAATCAGTAACTCAGGAGTTATCCAATTCAACAGCATAATTGATAATTGTTATCCTTGCTAATTGAATTGATCTTCAATAATCCCAATCTTTTCTTAGGAATTAACTAGGATTCAAAGATCTAACTAATTAGTCACTTGACCTTCCCTTGTTATAGCAAAGGTTAACTAAGTGGAATTAAGATTCAACTTTCATTATTGTTGATAACGATAACTAAGTCTGGACTTCCAATTTCTCATACCTTACCAAAAGTTTATTTTTCAGTTATTTATTTATTTTTATTGCTTTGAAAATATACCTGTGCCCATTGCCCAAACTCCAAATTTCCCCAATTTACAAACTCATAACCAATAATAAGAACATACCTCCCTGCAATTTCTTGAGAAGACGACCCGAGGTTTAAATACTCGGTTATCAATTTTAAAAGGGGTTTGTTACTTGTGACAACCAAAAACATTTGTACAAAGGGATTTCTGTCGGTTTAGAGACTATATCTACAACGTGACTGTTTTTATGAACTTCTTTACTGGCAAAAATCCTAACGTCACACGCGTTCATAGTTGGGAATGATGATGACTATCACGATCATCACATTCATATTGAGGTGCGAATGAATATCTTAGAATCAGAATAAGCTTGAATTGAATAGAAAAACAATAGTACTTTGTATTAATTCGTGACGAATAGCAGAGCTCCACACCTTAATCTATGGTGTGTAGAAAATCTACCGTTGAAAATACATAAGAGAAAGGTCCAGGCATGGTCGAGAGGCCAGCCCCCATGATCTAAGAACTAAACGTCCCCAAATGTCTAATACAGTAGTAAAAAGTCCTATTTATACTAAAACTAGTTACTAGGGTTACAAAGATAAGTAAATGATGCAGAAATCTACTTCCGGGGCCCACTTTGTGTGTGCTTGGGCTGAGCATGAAGCTTTCACGTGGAGAGGTCGTTCTTGGAGTTGAACACCAGTTTGTAACGTGTTTCTGGCATTTAACTCCACTTTGCAACTTGTTTCTGGCGTTTAACTCCAGAATAAGACAGAGAGCTGGCGTTGAACGCCAGCTTGCGTCGTCTAAACTCGGGCAAAGTATAGACTATTATATATTGCTGGAAAGCCCTGGATGTCTACTTTCCAACGCAATTGAGAGCGCGCCATTTGAAGTTCTATAGATCCAGAAAATCCACTTTGAGTGTAGGGAGGTCAGAATCCAACAGCATCTGCAGTTCTTCAACCTCTGAATCTAATCTTTGCTCAAGTCCCTCAATTTCAGCCAAAAAATACCTGAAATCACAGAAAAACACACAAGCTCATAGTAAAGTCTAGAAATGTGATTTTTATTTAAAAACTAATAAAAATATGCTAAAAACTAACTGAATTATACTGAAAACTATTTAAAAACAATGCAAAAAAGCGTATAAATTATCCGCTCATCAGCCAGCTCAAGATCCTCACCTGAGCGTGCCACTTGAATGCTGGGCGTGGCACGCCAGCTACTGGAACCAAGGAAAATGATGGGCGTAGCATACCAACACCTGGGCGTGGCACGCTGGTTATATTTTCCAGAGAGGGAGAAACAAGGCCAACCATATGGGCGTGCCACTTGGTATCGAAGGCGTGGCACGCGAGCTTTAAAAATCACTTGGGCGTGCCACTTGAGTCCCAGGCATGGCACGCCATCATCACCAATCACCCAAGAGAAGACCTGGGCATGTCACTTGAGTTCTGGGCGTGGCACGCCAAACCCTGGGTGTGCCACGCTAGTTCAAATTTTCAGAAGCTAAAAAGGAGAGGGAAAAGGCCTGGGCGTGCCACTTGGGCTCGAAGGCGTGGCATGCCAGGCTATCCAAGGTTTTAAAGAACCCTGGGCGTGCCACTTGGGCTCGAAGGCGTGGCACGCCAGGCTATCCAAGGTTTTAAAGAACCCTGGGCGTGCCACTTGGGCTCGAAGGCATGGCACGCCAGGGTGGTTAATAGAGGAAGACGTGCCACTTGAGGATTGGGCGTCGCACGCCAAGTCAGATTCAGAGTGAGGCGTAGCACACCACTGAAGCGCCAACCGCACGCCAGCTGTGAGATCACGTTTATTGAGTTTCTTTTCCCTCCAAAATTTAATTTTACTTTCACTTTTGTATTTTTCTTTATTTGCTAGTGCTAGAAGTAGTATAAATACCCCTTGAAAGTACTGAAGAAGGGGTTAAGTAGTTGAGCTATTAGTGGAAGCATAGTTAGATTCATTTTTCCATCTTTTACTTTTTCTTGAGCTATGAGTAGCTAAATTCCCTCTCATTGAGAGAGGGAGCTCTGTTGTACTTGATGGATTAATAATAGTGAATTTCTTCTTCTCTTTATCTTCTCTTTGATTTGTTAGAAGGAATTTTGTTCTTCATGCTAGTGTTCAATCACCTTGGAAAAGGGGTTGAATACAAAATGGGTTTTATGGGAACCTTGGAAAAGGAAACATGAAACCATGCTAAAAATCCCTTCTCACACTTGAGTAGGATCTGGGTTTTGGTGCTTGGATATGGTGACATAAAATCCTCCCTCTACTTGGACCTATGATGATGTGTGGTATAATCAGGGACCAAGCATATCTCTCTTCATGAGCAATTAGACCAAGGAATTGGCTATTGATCAAGATCAGATCTGAGAGATTGAGTCACCAAGGGATTGGGGCTCAATCAATCATGATTGCCAAGAGGTCAATGAGTTGCATGATTGAAGAGGATGTGAGCTGGATTTAATCCAAAGAGACAACATCTCCTTATCTCAATGAATTCCCCTATTCTTATCTTCCACTTTCTTTATAGCTTTCTTTACATTCTGCAATTCCCCATTCCCATTTACAATTGAGCCATTTAAGTTTCTGCTCTTTATTTTCTTGTCATTTTCAATTCTGCTATTTACTGATTTCCTTTACGTTTTAAGTCATTTATATTCCTGCACATTTACGATTCTGTAATCACAATCTATTCTGCTTAGCTTGACTAATACACCAATTAATTAAAATTGCTCAAATCTATCAATCTCTGTGGATACGATCCCACTCCACTGTGGGTTATTACTTGAAGATAATTTTGGTGCGCTTGCTAGTGCAGAAATTTATAGTCCACAAACTAACCGGCAAGTGCACCGGGTCGTACCAAGTAATACCTCAGGTGAGTGAGGGTCGATCCCATAAGGATTGAAGGACTAAGAAACAATGGTTAATTGATTTACTTAGTTATGCAAACAAAAAATAGTGTTGAGAGTTCAAAGACATTAAACAATAGCAAGAATATTAAAGAAAGGCAAGTAAGTAAGTTGAGAATAAAATATGGAAAAACAGTTAAGGCTTCAGAGTTATCTATTTTTCCAGATTAACTTTTCTTACTAACTATTTTAATCATGTAGGATTTAATTTATGGCAAACTATATGTGACTAGACCCTAATTCCTTAGACCTTTCTAGTGTCCTCTAGTTTTCATCAACTGTCAATTCCTTGGTCAATTAATTCCAATTAGAGGGTGATGATCAAATTTCAGTTTATATGCCATAAAAACTCTAATTACCCAAAAATAAAAGGATTATATGTCACGTATCCTGTTAAATCCAGATAATTAAAATTTAGGAGAATATGTTTTCAAGCTGTTGTTCAAGTAAAGAGCTTTTCCAAGTTATACAAGAACTCAAATAGAAAGAGGGTCATACTTCCGTTCAACCCAAATTTCATAAGATAAAGAGTGAAAAAAATTATTAAATTATAAATCCATATATGAATTAAAATAGAAAAAGTAATAAAATCAATCCATACAAATAGACAGAGCTCCTAACCTTAACAATGGAGGTTTAGTTGCTCGTGGTTCAGAGAAAAATAAGGATTGTAAATTGGAATGGAATAATGTTGTGTTTGAATCACCCTGTTGGAATTCCCTTTTATATCTAATCCTCATTAATTTAAAATCTAATTTCTAAAATTATAATAATATCTTTTCCTAAAATAAGATTTAAATTTAAATCAAAATTAATAATCAAGTCTTCAATTGATGGATGGGGACCACTTGTTCTGTCCATTCTGCAGCTTCTAATCTGTGTTTTCTGGGCTGAAAACTGGGTCAAAACAGCAGTTGAAATCGCCCCCAGTGTTTTTCTACGAATTCTGCATGTCGCGCATGTCACGCATACGCGTCGATGGTCTTTTTCGTGAGTCACGCGGACGCGTCAGGTACGCTCACGCGTCGCTCCTCGCTGGTCAGCTCCTTGGTATCTTCTGTTTCTCTGCAGAAACTCCATCAAATCCATCCGAATACTACCTGAAATAAATAAAATTTCACAAGACTCAAAGTAGCATCCATAGTGGCTAAAAGATAATTAATTCTTGATTAAATTTAACAATTTATATGCAAATTCAGTAGGAAAAAATAGGAAAGATGCCCACGCATCACAACACCAAACTTGAATTGTTGCTTGTCCTCAAGCAACCAAAACTAATATAAGCTTAGAATGTGAATTTGCATGAGAATGAGAGTTCGATTAAGCTCATGTCTCTTCTTATAGTGGGGTTTACAACTGCAATCCTGAATAGTTTTGGCATCTCACTCTCCTTTGAATCAGAAGAATGTTAATGTCATTTGGAATTAGAATCCGGATAATATTATGAATTCTCTGATCTTTTGTAACTCAATTTAACCCTTGAACACAGCTATTTTTCTTTTCTTTGGTGCTTTGCACCTTAAGCCTAGCCGTGACTTTAAATGTTTTGTCTCAATTTTTACTTGACACAGAAACACCACAAGCACTTAACTGGGGAACTCTTTTGAAGTTCTGATTTTTCTTTCAGCTATTCCCAGACAGTGGTGCTCAAAGCTTGTGGCATACTCTTCTAATTTCAGTTGATCTCGACTCTAAATGCTTTGTCTCAAGGATTACTTGACATAAGAACACCACAAGCATGTAACTAGGGAAACCACTCTTTGAGCTTTTAATCATGTCTGACCTCCTTAGTCATTGATGCTCAGAGCCTTGGACCTTGCTCTTTTTTTTTTTTTGCTGTCTCTTCTGCTTCAATAATTTAAATTTTTTGTTTATTTTAGAGGAGTCATAATAATTCTCTAAATTCTTGTTCCTTGTACATCAACATTCTTTGATTCAAATTTAAATATGCACTGTTCATGTCATGCATTCAGAATCACAGAAAAATACCACCACATCTAAGTAAATAAGACTATTCTTCAATATAAACTCACTTTCTCATGCAATACATCACTTTTGTATTTTTTATTTGAATTCAAGCTCAGTGAGTGACACATGAAACATCTTTTCAGAATTAAGGCAATTAAGAGAAAACTAAACTAGACCTAGTATTCTAACTAATAAAGGATCATGCAACAAACAAAGCAAAATAACAGAAAACCAAAACATAATATAATAAAGCGGGAAGGAATATAGAATGAAAGGAATTCAACCACCTTAGTTATCCTAGCGGTCGTTTTACTCTTCAGGTTGTGCTCCTCCTGTGAAGATGATTCGCCTCCCTTTGGTGCCATAAGAATAAACAGAAAATATCTAAGCAAAGCGTCAGCACCAAACTTAAAGGTTTGCTTGTCCTCAAGCAAAGAAGAACTAAAAATAGAAAGAAACAACTATTATAATGAAAGAAGAATAAAAGGATAAAAGAACAAGAGAGAATTAGGATTGGGAGAGAGAGAAAGAAAATTAAAACTGGGCGGCGAACTGGTGTAGTTGTGCGGCGAAGGCGACGCGTACGCGTACATCACACGTACGCGTGGGTCG
The DNA here is from genome assembly GCF_003086295.3 of Arachis hypogaea. NCBI lineage: Eukaryota > Viridiplantae > Streptophyta > Magnoliopsida > Fabales > Fabaceae > Arachis > Arachis hypogaea. Next base: position 96,914,952 of record NC_092054.1, on the reverse strand, counting down.
CAAATTTTCCTTAATGACGCGTGAGCGTCAGGCACGCGTCTGCGTGCCCATGATTTGTGCGATTCGCGTGAAGCCAGCCGCGTGCACGCACAACTCTCTGTTCGCATGGCTTGGGAACCAATAATTGCATGCGACGCGTGCGCGTCATGCACTCGCACGCTTGGATGGTCATTTGTGCAGATGACGCATACGCGTCAGGGATACATATACGTGAACAAGGTTCGTGCTTCTAGCATACTTCCAGCCCCAAGGCAGCACAACTCTCTGCCCAAACACTTATTTACGTCGATTTTTAAGGTCACAGACGCGTACGCGTGGAGGGCCAAAATCACGAATGACGTGCATGCTTGGGGTACGCATACACGTGGGCTTGTTTGTGTGAAAGGCATCATTCCTGCACCACTCCCGCGCAACTCTCTGTTCATTTTTATTTTTCACACACACCCATCTGACGCGGACACGTCAGCGACGCTTGTGCGTCGGGTGCTTTCTTTTTTTTTTTTGGCTCCTGTTCTAAGATAGCTGCATGATCTGAAAGACAGTAAAAACTTAGTAAAAATCAAATAAGGAAGAAACCTACTACTACGAAAAATAGCTAAGGATACGAATTTATCGGGTTGCCTCCCGACAAGCGCTTCTTTAACGTTACTAGCTTGACGGTCAGTTCTACTAGTTCAGCAGATGAGTGTACCTTTGGCGATCAATCTCGCCTCCAAGAAAGTGCTTCAGCCTCTGGCCATTCACTGTAAATTTTCTGTCAGAATTCTCTTCCTTTATTTCCACATGACCATATGGTGAAGCTTTGTTAACCATAAACGGTCCTGACCACCGAGATTTCAGCTTCCCGGGAAAGAATTTGAGCCTTGAATTATATAGAAGCACTCTCTGTCCTGGCTCAAAGATTATGATGTCAATCTTCTTGTCATGCAGTAGCTTGGTTCTCTCCTTATAGAGCTTGCCATTCTCATAAGCTGAATATCTGAATTCATCAAGCTCATTCAACTGAAGCATTCACTTAATTCCTGCAGCTTCTGAATTAAGATTCAGGTACCTGATTGCCCAGTAAGCCTTGTGCTCTAGCTCAACTGGCAAGTGACAGGCTTTGCCATAGACCAACTGATAAGGAGACATGCCAATAGGAGTCTTGTAAGCTATCCGGTATGCCCAGAGAGCATCATCAAGCTTCCTAGACCAGTCCTTTCTTGAAACACTGACGGTCTTCTCTAAAATCCTCTTAAGTTCCCTGTTGGAAACTTCAACCTGTTCATTTATCTGAGGGTGATAGGGGGTTGCTACTTTATGACGAACTCCATATCTCTGCAGAAAAGAGTCCAGCTGTCTGTTGCAGAAGTGGCTTCCACCATCACTAATGACTGTCCTTGGGACACCAAACCGGCTAAAGATATATCTCTGAAGAAAGCTCATCACCACCTTGGCATCATTGGTGGGTAGAGCCACAACTTCCACCCACTTGGACACATAATCAGCTGCCACTAAAATATAGTTGTTCGAATGTGAAGGTGGGAAAGGTCCCATGAAATCAATACCCCACACATCAAATAACTCAACCTCAAGAATCCCCTGCTGTGGCATTTCATGGTTGGCAGGGAGATTTGTGGCTTTTTCACATCTGTCACAGTGCTTCGCAAATGCTCTTGAGTCTCTGAAGAGAGTCGGCCAATAAAATCCACTCTGAAGGATCTTTGTAGCTGTCCTTTCACCACCAAAGTGGCCTCCATACTCAGAACCATGACAGTGTCAAAGAATCTGCTGTTTTCCTTCATCTGGGACACATCTCCGGATGATAACATCTGAACACCTTTTAAAGAGGTATGGACGTATGGTTCCTCCCAAATATAGTACCTTGCATCAATTAATAGCTTCTTCACTTGTTGCCTACTGTACTCCCTTGGGATAAAATTCATGGCCTTATAATTTGCAATGTCTGCAAACCATGGAGCCTGCTCAATGAGGAATAATTGCTCATCCGGAAACATCTCAGTCATAGTTGTAGGTGGTTGTACTCCTGCTTTAGGCTCAATTCTGGAGAGATGGTCAGCTACTTGATTCTTTGACCATTTTTTGTCTTTTATCTCAATATCAAACTCCTGAAAGAGCAACATCCATCTGATTAATCTTGGTTTAGAATCCTGTTTGGTTAGAAGGTACTTCAAAGCAGCATGATCAGTATAAACAATAACCTTAGAACCAAGTAAGTAGGACCTAAACTTATCAATAGCATACACAACGGCTAATAATTCATTTTCTGTAGTTGTGTAATTCTTTTGAGCATCATTTAACACACGAATAGCATAGTAAATGACATGTACAAGCTTACCATGCCTCTGTAATAAAACAGCCCCTATAGCAAAATCACTAGCATCACATATTAATTCAAATGGTAAATTCCAGTCAGGGGGAGCTATAATGGGAGCAGAGGTAAGGTTTGCTTTCAGAGTTTAAAAAGCATGCAGACAATCAGAATCAAAGATAAAAGGAACATTAGCAACTAACAGGTTGTTTAAAGGTTTAGCAATTTTAGAAAAATCCTTTATAAATCTTCTATAAAATCCTACATGACCCAAGAAACTCCTGACTGCCTTAACATTAGTTGGTGGTGGTAATTTTTCAATTACCTCCACCTTTGCTCTATCAACCTCAATTCCCTTACTTGAAATCCGGTGTCCAAGAACAATACCTTCTGTAACCATAAAATGACATTTTTTTCCAATTTAAAACAAGGTTTGATTCTTGACACCGTTTCAAGACAAGAGATAAATGCTTAAGGCAGGATTCAAAAGAATTACCAAAAATAGAAAAGTCATCCATAAATACCTCAATGAACTTTTCAACCATATCAGAAAAAATTGAAAGCATACACCTATGAAAAGTTGTTGGAGCATTGCAATTTCCAAAAGACATTCTTCTGTAGAAAAATACTCCAAAGGGGCATGTGAATGCTGTCTTCTCTTGATCTTGAGGGTCCACTGCAATTTGGTTATATCTAGAATAGCTATCTAGAAAGTAATAAAATGCATGACCAGCTAACCTCTCAAGCATCTGATCAATGAAAGGTAGGGGGAAGTGATCCTTCCTTGTAGCAATGTTGAGCTTCCTGTAGTCTATACATATTCTCCATCCTGTAATTATTCTTGTAGGAATAAGCTCATTCTCTTCATTCTTGATCACTGTCATCCCTCCTTTCTTGGGAACTACCTGCACAGGACTTACCCAAGGATTGTCATAAATAGGGTAAATAATACCTGCTTCCCATAGTTTTATTATCTCTTTTTGGACCACCTCTTTCATAGTTGGATTGAGTCTCCTTTGTGGTTGCACAACTGGTTTAGCATCATCTTCAAGGAGGATCTTGTGCATACACTTGGTTAGACTAATCCCCTTTAAGTCACTAATGGTCCATCCAAGAGCTGTTTTATGGCTCTTGAGCACTGATATAAGCACCTCTTCCTCTTCAGGCTTTAGGGAAGAGCTAATAATCACTGGATAGGAATCATTTTCACCCAAGAACATATATTTCAGAGAAGGAGGTAAAGGTTTGAGCTCAAGCTTGGGGGCTTCCTCCTCTGCTTTAGGCGTGTGAATTAGTGCCTTCTGGGGTGGTGAATCATCAACTTCAACTAACTCATATTCAGAGATAGGATCCAGAATGTCATCAAGTACCTCAGCTTCCAGTACTTCTTGAACAAGTGGTTCAACAATATCAATTCTCATACACCCTTCAGAATCATTAGGGTGCTTGAGGGCTTCAAAAACATTAAGGACCACCTGTTCTTCATTGACCTTCAGGGTTAATTCACCCTTTTGCACATCAATCAGAGCTCTACATGTAGCTAAAAAGGGTCTACCAAGAATAATAGAGGATTTTACATCCTCTTCCATGTCTAATATAATAAAATCAGCAGGAAAAATAAAGGGTCCTACTTTCACAAGTAAATCCTCAACAACACCCACAGGTAATTTAATAGAAAGATCAGCAAGTTGAAGAGAAATATGAGTGAGTTTTACCTCCTCAATTTGAAGCTTTTTCGTCACTGAAAATGGCATGAGATTGATGCTAGCTCCAAGATCACATAAAGCTCTCTGAATGGTGACATCTCCAATGGTGCAATGAATCACAAAACTCCCTGGATCTTGCATTTTCTCAGGAAGTTTATGTTGAATAACAGCACTACATTCCTTGGTTAACACCACGGTTTCTTTCTCCTTCCAATTCCTCTTGTTAGTCAACAATTCTTTCATAAATTTAGCATAAAAGGGCATTTGCTCAAGAGCCTCTTCAAAAGGAATGTTGATCTGTAGCTTCTTGAAGACATCTAAAAATTTAGAGAACTGCTTTTCTTTAGAAGCCTTCTGAAGTCTCTGAGGATATGGCATTTTTGGCTTGTATTCAGGAGCCTTTGGCAATGTAGGATACTTGTCAAGAGAGTCAGGGAACGGGTTGTCTGCACACTTTGGAGGGGCGTGCTCTACTTCTTCCTTCTTCTCCTCTGGAGCTTTTTTTTCAACTAGATCATCATTGGCCCTTGTCTCAGAGCCAGCTGTTTTACCACTTCTCAATTGAATGACCTTGCAATATTCTCTTGGGTTCACCACTGTATTGCCTGGAAATGTACTTGCAGACCTCTCAGGTATTTGCTTGCTTAGATGGCCCATTTGCACCTCTAAGTTTCAAATGGAGGCTCTGGTTTCCTGCATAAAACTCCTCATCATCTCCCAGTTAGAATCTTCTTGAGATTTAGAGTTTGCCTCCTGAGGTGGCTGTTGCTGCTGAGACTGAAATTGGCGGTTATTGTGATTGTTCTGTTGGAAGCCGCCCTGAGAATTATTGTTAAAATTCTGAGGTCTCTGAGGTTGGTCCCTCCACCCAAAATTTGGGTGATTTCTCCATCCCTGATTGTATGTCTTAGAATATGGATCATTGTTGGGATTTCTAGGGCTACTCCCCATGTAATTGACCTGTTCAGAAGAGCATTGAGTATAGTCATAGTTATCATTTTGCACAAAGTTACCTGCCATGTCATAAGAGGTCTCTTAAGATGGGTTTTGGGTGTTGATAGATGAGACTTACATTCCACCCATCTGTTGAGTAAGCAGATTTATTTGCTGAGACATAAGCTTATTCTAAGCAAGAAGAGCATTAAGAGCTTCTACTTCCATAACACCCTTCTTCTGAGGAGTCTCAGAGTTCACAGGATTCCTATTAGATGAGTATAAATATTGGTTGCTAGCAACCAATTCAATCAGCTCAATAGTCTCCTCCGGTGTCTTCTTCTTGTGCAATGAACCACCTGTAGAATTATCTAAGCACATCTTGGACATTTCACCCAAGCCTTCATAAAAGATGTCTAGTTGGGTCCATTTAGAGAACATGTCCAGAGGGATTGCCTAATCAGTAGCTTGTACCTCTCCCAAGCTTCATAAAGAGTTTCACCATCCCTCTGCCTGAAGGTCTGAATCTCCACTCTAATCTTAGTCAGCTTCTTTGGTGGGAAAAACTTAGTAAGAAACTCCGTAACAACCTTGTCCTAAGTATTCAAACTCTCCTTGGGCTGGGAATCTAGCCATAGCTTTGCTCCATCCCTCAGAGCAAACGGGAAGAGCATGAGTTTGTATACCTCTGGATTTACTCCATTTGTTTTCATATTATCACAAATCTGCAGAAAATTAGAAATAAATTAATTTGGGTCTTCGTGGGGAAGACCATGATACTAGCAGTTTTGTTGCACCAGGGTGACCAATTGTGGCTTCAACTCAAAGTTGTTCGTAGTTATAGGAGGCACCACAATGCTTTTACCATAGAGATCTGTAGTAGGAGTAGAGTAAGAGCCAAGCACTCTCCTTTGTTCTTCATTCCCGTTCGGATTTGCCACATTGGCATTAATAGCATTATTGTGATCCATGATGGATTCTGCAGGCTTGCTAAGTCTTGCTTGTTGTAAACGTCGCCTACAAGTCCTTTCAGGTTCTGGATCAAATTCTAACAAAGGTTCCTTGTCTCTGTTCCTGCGCATAAACAAACAGAAAATAAGAAAAGATGGGAATCTCTACGTCAGAGTGTAGAGAGTTTCCAGTGAGGTATCCCGTATAAAATAATAAAATAAAATTTCTAAATAAAATAAATAAATAAATTTCAAAAATAATAACTAAAATTAAACAGAAATTTTCGAAAATTAACAGGAAAAATAAACAAGACAATTAAAATAAAATTAACTAGGTGACACCAAACTTAATTTTAGAAATTAAGGAAAAATATTAGTGTTATTTTAAAAAAATTTCGAAATTAATAACCAAAAATTAAATAAAATTAAAACTAAAATGCCTAATCTAAGCAATCAAATAACTGATAGTTGTTAATCACTATCAATCCCTGGCAACGGCGCCAAAAACTTGGTGCGGAAATTTATAGTCCACAAACTAACCGGCAAGTGCAACGGGTCGTACCAAGTAATACCTCAGGTGAGTGAGGGTCGATCCCACGAGGATTGAAGGACTAAGCAACAATGGTTAATTAATTTACTTAGTTAGGCAAACAAAAAATAGTGTTGAGAGTTCACAGACATTAAACAATAGCAAGAATATTAAAGAAAGGCAAGTAAGTAAGTTGAGAATAAAATATGGAGAAACAGTTAAGGCTTCAGAGTTATCTATTTTTCCGAATTAACTTTTCTTACTAACTATTTGAATCATGTAGGATTTAATTTTTGGCAAACTATATGTGGCTAGACCCTAATTCCTTAGACCTTTCTAGTCTCCTCTAATTTTCATCAATTGCCAATTCCTTGGTCAATTAATTCCAATTAGAGGGTGATGATCAAATTCCAGTTTATATGCCACAAAAACTCTAATTACCCAAAAAAAAGGATTATATGTCACTATCCCGTTAAATCCAGATAATTAAAATTTAGGAGAATATGTTTTCAAGTTGTTGTTCAAGTAAAGAGCTTTTCCAAGTTATACAAGAACTCAAATAGAAAGAGGGTCATACTTCCGTTCCACCCAAATTCATAAGATAAAGAGCGAAAACGATTCTTAAATTATAAATCCATACATGAATTAAAATAGAAAAAGCAATAAAATTAATCCATACAAATAGACAGAGCTCCTAGCCTTAACAATGGAGGTTTAGTTGCTCATGGTTCAGAGAAAAATAAGGATTGTAAATTGAAATGGAATAATGTTGTGTTCGAATCACCCTGTTGGAATTCCATTTTATATCTAATCCTCATTAATTTAAAATCTAATTTCTAAAATTAAAATAATATCTTTTCCTAAAATAAGATTTAAATTTAAATCAAAATTAATAATCAAGTCTTCAATTGATGGATGGGGACAACTTGTTCCGTCCATTCTGCAGCTTCTAATATGTGTTTTATGGGCTGAAAACTGGGTCAAAACAGCAGCCAAAATCGCCCCCAGCATTTTTCTGCGAATTCTGCATGTCACGCATGTCACGCGTACGCGTCAGTCACGCGTACGCGTCGATGATCTTTTTCGTGAGACACGCGGACCCGTCAGGTACGCGCACGCGTCACCATGGACAGCTCTAAATCACGCACACGCGTCGCTCCTCGCTGGTCAACTCCTTGGTTTCTTTTTTTCCTCTGCAGAAACTCCATCAAATCCATCCGAATGCTACCTGAAATAAATAAAATTGCACAAGACTCAAAGTAGCATCCATATTGGCTAAAAGATAATTAATTCTTGATTAAACTTAACAATTTATATGCAAATTCACTAGGAAAAGATAGGAAAGATGCTCACGCATCACTTGCCAAAAGAACGGATTCACAAATTTTATAATGGGGTGTGACTTCGGCTCATCAAAGCTCTAGATCAGCATAGCCTTTGCTGAGGCATTAGAGCAAATGCCGCACTATGCCAAATTCTTAAAGGAGCTCATGACAAGAAAGAGGAATTGGGTAGAGAAAGAAACCATAATACTAACTGAGGAATGCAGTGCTATCATACAAAAGAAGCTTCCTCAGAAGATGAAAGACCCTGGGAGTTTCCAAATTCCATGCATCATAGGTGATATCACCATCGAAAAAGCATTGTGTGACTTGGGGGCAAGCATCAATCTCATGTCCTTGGCCATGATGAGAAGGATGAAGATTGAGGAAGCCAAACTAACAAGGATGGCACTCTAATTAGCTGACATAACATTCAAATTCCCTCATGGGGTAGCGGAGGATTTGTTGGTGAAAGTGGGAGAGTTTATTTTCCCAGCTGACTTTGTCGTGCTGGATATGGAAGAGGAAGACAACACATCAATCATCCTAGGAAGGCCATTCCTAGCTACTGTTGGAGCCATTATTGATGTTCAAAAAGGGGAGCTAGTCTTGAGATTACATGGAGAGAAGATAGTCTTTAATGTCTTCAAAGCAATGAGTTACCCCAAAGAATCCATAAGAGAGTGCATGATGGTAGATACCATAGAAAAGATAGTTCAAGGAGTTTTGGAGGAAGAACAATGTTAAGAGATTATGGAGTTGGAACAACAAGCATCAGGTGGAGAGTTATCACAATAGATCATGGAGAATTCAATCATGTTGAACCACACGGACAACAAGGAAGTGGAAACACTAAAACTAGAGCTGAAGACCCTGCCTCCAAGCTTGAAGTATGCATACTTGGGTGACAATAACACTTACCCAGTGATCATTAATTCAAGCTTGAGTAAGGAGCAAGAAGAGGAGCTACTTCAAGTGCTGAGATAACATAAAGATGCTTGATAAACCCCTATTTTATGGTTTATCTTGTGCTCAATTGATTGGTTTTTATCAACTCTTTACTCACTTATTCATACTAATTGCATGGTTTTACGTTTTCCTTCCTGATTTTGTGCTATGATTGAAAATATGCTTCTTTGGCCTTATATTTGCTAATATTAATCCTCTCTTATTACCATTAGATGCCGTGATATGTGTGTTAAGTGATTTCAGGGATTACAGGGCAGGAATAGCTTAGAGGATGGAAAGGAAGCATGCAAAAGTGGAAGGAATACAAGAAACTAAAGGAACTGCTAAAGCTGTCCAGCCTGACCTCTTGGTACTAAATCGACCATATCTTGAGTTACAGAGGTCCAAATGACGCGGTTTTAGTTGTGTTGGAAAGCTAACGTCTGGAGTTTTGCAACGATATATAATTTACTATATCTTCCTTGAAGCCAGGTGATGCGAACGCGTGGATCACGCGGACGCGTGACTTGGCAAAAACCCAATCCACGCTAACGCATGGACGACGCTTCCGCGTGACTTTGCAGCGACTTGTACATACCAGAAATCGCTGGGGGCAATTTCTGGGCTGTTTTTGACCCAGTTTTCAGCCCAAAAAATACATATTAGAGGCTATAAAGTGGGGGAATGCATCCATTTATAAAAATAACATATACAACTTTCATTATTCACAATTTTAGGATTAGATGTAGTTTTTAGAGAGAGAGAGGCTCTCTCCTCTCTCTTAGGATTTAGGATTTAGGATTTAAATTTTTAGGATTAGGATTCCTCTCAGTTTATGGTTATTTCTTCATTCCAGGTTCAATGTTCCTTTAATTTATATTCTCTTCTACTTTTATTCATTCTATTACTTTAGTTTGTCTATTTTCCCAAATTGGTTTATGGATTCCTATGTTTAATTTGATTCAATACAATTCGAGGTATTTCAGATTTAAGATTTCTTTCTTTTATTTATGTTTCTGCTGCTTCTAATCTAAAGGCATTTTTATTCGAATATATTTTCTCTCCTTTTGGCTTTGGTTGAGTAATTGGTGACACTTGAGTTATCAAGCTCAGCGGTTGATTGAAAATTGGAATTTGCTGATTGATTTAGATCCCTCTAAAGCTAGTCTTTCCATAGGAGTTGACTAGGACTTGAGAAATCAGATTAATTAGTCCACTTGACTTTCCTTTATTTAGTAAGGGTTAACTAAGTGGGAGCAATAACAATTCTCATCACACCTGATAAGGATAACTAGGATGAGATTTCCAGTTCTCATACCTTGCCAAGAGTTTTTCTAATTAATAATTTATTTTCTTCCAATTAATCATTCTTTCATTCAAGGCTTTTTATTTTAATTACATAAATTCTCTTGTTAATTTTCATTGCTTTAATTTATAATTATTTATTTGCCCATTGCCCAAACTCAACATTCCCCAGAAAACTCATAACCAATAATAAATACACCTCCCTGCAATTTCTTGAGAAGACGACCCGAGGTTTGAATACTTCGGTTATAAATTTTATTGGGTTTTGTTACTTGTGACAACCAAACTTTTGTACGAAAGGATTCTCTGTTGGTTTAGAAACTATACTTACAACGCGATTATTTTTTATAAAATTCTTTACTAGCAAGAATCCAATCGTCAAAATGGCGCCGTTGCCGGGGAATTGCAAACGTGTGCCTTATTATTGGTTATTGTAAATATTTACTTTTTGCTTGTTTATTTGTTTTTATTTTTGTTTTTATTTTTTCTTTTTCGTAAATTAAGAGGTTATTGGTTTTTATTTAGTTATTAAAATTTTTGAAAATAATGTTCCTTGTTCTTTCTTGATTTTCAAGTTGTTCTTCGTGTTCATCTTGACCTTCAAGTTGTTCTTGGTTGTTTTCTTCGTTTTGATCTAAAAATTTTATGTTTGGTGTCATTTTATTGTTTTTCTCTTTCCTCATTAAATTCAAAAATATATTTTCTCTTTATTTTAATTGATTTTTTCGAAAATTACAAAAAAAATTCAGATTTTTATTTTAAAATTTTTATCTTATCTTATCTTTAGTTTTAAATTTCAAAATTCAAATATTTTTCAAAAATCATATCTTTTTCAAAATCTTATCATATCTTATTTCAAAATCAAATTTCAAATTTCTATATTTAAATTCCAAAATTCAAATTTCAAATTTCAAAAATTTAAATTTAAAATTTTAAATATCAAACCTTTTCAAAATTTAAACCTTTTTTCAAATCTTTATCTTATATTGTTGTCAGTGCTTTTAGTCTTAGGAGTTTATTTTCATTAATTTTTTTATTAGTTTTTGTTTTTATTTTCTTTTGCTACTATGAATTCTCACACCTCTGGTTTCAAGTTTGGTTCTAATGTTGTTGGAAGGAATGGAAGCTATAACAGGAACATGCATCAAGGTCGAAACAATCAAAGTTGGAAGGAGCCACAAGGATCTGATCAACCCTTTCGGCAACAACACCTTCCAAGATACCATGGACAACGACCATCCTACAATGCATGCCCAGACATTAGATATGGTGGACCCCTTCGTGACAACCAACATCCACCAAATTACTATGGTCAAGAGCCATTCTGAGGTGAAGACCAAGATGATAAATATGGTGGACCCCCTTGTAGTTACCAACAAGCCCCATCATATGCTTATGAACCACCTCCCCAACATACCTTTGAACCACCATACTCACAAGCCCCTTTACACCATTCACCTCCATATGACCCTAACCCATATCCACCCAACCTCCACGGGATGACAACACCCTTGGTGTTATTCACCAAGGGCAAACAGAGCTTCATAACACACTTGCCTCTATCACTAGTCTCACCTCTACACTCCAAAATCTTATATCCCATATGAACCAACCCTCTACCTCCAATGTTCAACCCTCAAACTCTAGTGCATTTCCTTCTTAAAAACATAATGATCTCTCCGTCCCATCACCACCCTCCATGGAAGAGCATCCACATCCATCAATCCAAGAGCAAGGTGATCCCAGCTATGCTATTGACAAGGAACAAGAGAAAAGGGATCGTCTTTGCGAATTCATACCTCATAAGAAGCTAGAGGAGGCCCTACAGATGAAGGTAGTGAAGACCCTTGAAGTCGAAGGAGTTGCTGAAGAATTAGTGAAGGAAGACATCAAAGAGGAATCTGATTTTGTCTTAGAGTAAGAGGAGGCCCAAAATGTGGAGATAGGAGAGACCCTTGAATATGAAGGAATAGTTGAAAGGAGTTATCATAGAAAGAAAATCATCAAGGATGAGTATGATTTTATACTAAAATAACTGGATAAAGCAGTAATTATTGAAGAGGAAGAAGTGGTTGTAGACTTAGGAGATGTTGAACCTCCATGGGAAAGTCCAGTCATAGAGCCTCCTTCCAAGATGTTTGATGTTAATGTTGAGGAAGGTGTACAACCTCCAAGGCATATCATGGTTGAAGACTTTGCAGAGGTTGATCAAGAGATGGAGATTAAAGAAGAGGAAGCACAACCTCCCATGCCCTTGGTAAGCCATAAAGAAGAGTTTCATTTGGAAGAAAGCTACCAAGAGGAAGAGGTTGGAATTGAAGAAGCTTGCAAAGAGGTGGAAGTTGTCAAAGAAGAGCACAAGGGAATTGAGCTTGAAATCACCTTCCCAAAGCTGTTGGAGACCTCTCCCCCAAAGCCATTACCATCCAATACAACATTCAAGTGGGTAAAATTCTTATCCTTGCCCTTTACTTTCCCACTTGAATATGGTTTACTTGAGACAGATGGCCAGCTTAGAGCTCTTTGTGGCATTAAGAGTAAGAGGAAAATGGTTAGTGGTAGGAGTTGCCCTGCAAGGTTCAATACAGTTGCACACTCTAAGTTGAAATGCAAGTATTGGTGTAAAGCTCAACTGAATGGGTCTAGGAAGCTGTTTGGATGCCTTAGTGAGAATTCAGATTTCTTACCACCCGGATAGAATCATGATGATCAACTTGAAGACGGGTGTAGAATCAAGATTTGGGATCCAGGAATATATGAAGATCAAATTTGGGAGCTCAGAGCTTGTGAAGAACTCCATCAAAGCTTGAGAATTTACTTGGTATTGATAGAGCTTATTGGAAGTCCAAGCATTGGTGGAAGTTTCAAGACGAGTTCAAGCACAAGCCACCATGACAAGGAGCTCACCAAATGTCCATCTTAAGGACTTTAACTAAAAGTGCTAGGTGGGAGACAATCCACCATGGTATAATCGTTCTTTTTCAATCTTAGTTTTATTTTATTTTGTTTTATTTTTAGTTCTATTTTATTTTATTTTATTTAGTATTCATTCATAGTGCCTGCATCCGTATTTGCATTTGCATTCTGCATAAAAAAAAGAGAGGCACGCGACGCACAAGCGTCGCTGACGCGTCCGCGTCATAGGTGCTTTCAAAACATGGAGAAAAGAAGCAGAGAGTCATGCGAAAGCGTGGCTGGAGGCGTGCCTTAGGCACAAATATGCCCACGCGACCGTGTTGCTGACGCGTCCGTGTCAATTTGAAAAACCAGCCTCCTACGCGTTCGCGTCACCCACGCGAACACGTGCCCCTAAAAATCGACATAAAGAGGTGTATGGCAGCAAGATATGATGGAGCTGGGCTGGAATGATGCTGGAAGCATAAGCCCTATTATCCGACCGCGTACCCCACGCGGCCGCGTCGTTTTTCAAAATATGCCGTTCACGCGATCGCGTCACCCACACGAACGCGTCACCCATATTTTTGGCAAAATACATTTAAAACAGAGAGTTGCGCGAACGCGAGGCTGCTCTCGTGCCACTAGCACAAATCAAGTCACGCGAACGCGTGCCCCACGCATCCGCGTCACTTGCAAATATCTCCAATCACGCGAACGCGTGAACGACGCGTCCGCGTCAGCTGCGCCGCATAGCTTATCCAGATCAGCGCTAACTATCTTATCTTTTCTTCCCCAAATCCTAATTTCTACTTTCCCTTTCTTATTTCTTTCTTCTTTTTTCTTTCTTTCTTACTTTCTTCTTCTTAACTTCTCATCCTTCTTCACTTTCATTCTATTTTACTTAATTTATTTGCATACTTTCATTCATTACATTTTAATTTTGTGCATATTTTTATTTTCTTTTCTAAATTTATTATTTTTCCATTGGTGTTAAAATTTTTTTATTCAACTGTTGCATATTTTCTTGAATTATTCTGGTGCTTCATGACTTGTTTTACTCTAACTAGGTATTATTCTTCATAAGTCAATGCTACTCCTTCATGATACTTATATTATCTTGCATTGACATGAACTTACACTATCTTGCATTACCCACACTCTCTCCCCCATTGTTGCAACTTTTGCACCACTGGTATGCCATGTGCTTCTATTGTTTTCTCACTTGCATGTTGTAGCTACCATATAATTGAGACCCTCATTATTTGACATTAACCCATCCAGACTTTATTTATTTTTTTATCTTTATTTCTGGGTAACTTTTTCTTCTTTTTCATCTTCTTTCAGGCTGGCCACCGAGAAAGAAAAAAAGAAATTTCTATATGAGGCAACCAACATATCCGTCTGCACAATCTTTGGAGAAAAGTATCAGTTGAAGCAACCCGTCCACTTGCACATTTCAGCATGCACCGAGGACAGTGCAATCTTTAAGTGTGGGGAGGTCGATACCGACTTCCGTGGGTTAGTTATTCCTACTTAACACCATTATTTTACTTTATTTGTTAGTTCATTGTTGCATTTGCATGTTTAATTGCATGTTTATTTGATTTTGTGCATATTTTACCACCACTTGGTTAAAGTAATATTTACTTTTTCAAGAAACTTTTTAGAGTATTTCACTAATTTAAATTAAAACTTTTTATTGAACTTGTTTGAAGAAATATTATACTAGAACATGGTTTAGAGCTCGAACACACAAAACCTGTGAGATTTTAAGCCTATTTGATTGATTACATTTTATCAACCAATATTTTATTTTTGGTGTGTGTTTTTCTCTCTAAAATTGTGATCTTTGTCTTGCTTAATTCTATATTTCCATTGTTTGATGTATGCACGCACTTATATAATTGAGGCCTTTATTTCACTGAGCTTACATACCCATATGGCCTTACCTTTCATTATCCCTTCTAAGAGAAAAATAATAATATCTTTAATTTGAATCCTTGGTTAGCTTAGACTAGTGAGAGTGCTCATGAATTAAGTGTGGGGAAAGTGAGTTTGGAAACAGTTGGTTTAAGAATTGGGTGTTATATATGTTTATGAAAATGTGAAAGAAATGTTTAGGACATAATTCATGCATTCAATAATTTAATCATATGCATTGAAAAAAAAATATAAAGTAATAATAATAATAATAATAATAATAATAATAATAATAATAATAATAATAATAATAATAATAATAATAAAAGAGAGAAAAAGAAAAGAAAAAAGAGCAAATAATAAAAGGGGACAAAATGCCCCAAAGTAAATGGTGATAGCAATGCATATGTACTGTACTCAAAATTAGGATGCATGAATATGTGGAAAACATGGTTAATGGATAGTTAGATGTTGTATTATGACTACATGGATTGTCTAAAGTTAGGTGGAAAGTTTAAGTTAATTAAGAATTCAGATTTTAGTCCACTTGGCCAAATACAATCCTACCTTGACCCTAACCCCATTACAACCCTTAAAAGACCTCTTGATATGTGTATTTATGCATCAAATTTGTGTTGATTGATAGAAGAAAAGCAAGCCTTAGAAAGCAAGATTAGTAGAGAATTGAGAGATCGAACCTTAATACCTGAGCGATTAGAGTGCATACACTTCCGGTGAGGGTTCGATGCTCGGATCCTTGTTCCCGGCTTTCATGAGCTATTTTCTTTTACAAGTTTACTCGTACTTTATTTTATTATTTAAATTAGTAAAATCCAGTTCATAGTTGTTCTTAAAAGATTTGTTTACTTTTAACCAAGTAGATGAAAGTATTTTGCATGTAGTTGCATTCATATAGATAGGTTGCATTACATACTTTCTACCATTCCCCTTCACTCTCTTATAGCTTCTCTTGAACTTAGCATGAGGACATGCTAATGTTTAAGTGTGGGGAAGTTGATAAACCTCTATTTTATGGTTTATCTTGTGCTCAATTGATTGGTTTTTATCAACTCTTTACTCACTTATTCATACTAATTGCATGGTTTTACGTTTTCCTTCTTGATTTTGTGCTATGATTGAAAATATGCTTCTTTGGCCTTATATTTGCTAATATTAATCCTCTCTTATTACCATTAGATACCGTGATATGTGTGTTAAGTGATTTCAGGGATTATAGGGCAGGAATGGCTTAGAGGATGGAAAGGAAGCATGCAAAAGTGGAAGGAATACAAGAAACTGAAGGAACTGCTAAAGCTGTCCAACCTGACCTCTTGGTACTAAATTGACCATATCTTGAGCTACAGAGGTCCAAATGATGTGGTTCTAGCTGCGTTGAAAAGCTAATGTCCGAGGCTTCGCAACGATATATAATTTATCATATCTTCTCTGAAGCCAGGTGACACGAACGCGTGGATCACGCGGATGTGTGACCTAGCAAAAACCCAATCCATTCTAACGCGTGGATGACGCTTCTGCGTGACTTTGCAGCGACCTATACGTACCAGAAATCGCTGGGGGAGATTTCTGGGCTATTTTGACCCAGTTTTCGGCTCAGAAAACATAGGTTAGAGGCTATAAAGTGGGGGAATGCATCCATTCATAAAAATAACATATACAACTTTCATTATTCACAATTTTAGGATTAGATGTAGTTTTTAGAGAGAGAGAGGCTCTCTCCTCTCTCTTAGGATTTAGGATTTAGGATTTAGATTTTTAGGATTAGGATTCCTCTCAGTTTATGGTTATTTCTTCATTCCAGGTTCAATGTTCCTTTAATTTATATTCTCTTCTACTTTATTCATTCTATTACTTTAGTTTGTTTATTTTCCCAAATTGGTTTATGGATTCCTATGTTTAATTTGATTCAATACAATTTGAGGTATTTCAGATTTAAGATTTCTTTCTTTTATTTATGTTACTGCTGCTTCTAATCTGAAGGCATTTTTATTCGAATAGATTTTCTCCCCTTTTGGCTTTGGTTGAGTAAATTGTGACACTTGAGTTATCAAACTCAGCTGTTGATTGAAAATTGGAATTTGCTGATTGATTTGGATCCCTCTAAAGCTAGTCTTTCCATAGGAGTTGACTAGGACTTGAGGAATCAGATTAATTAGTCCACTTGACTTTCCTTTATTTAGTAATGGTTAACTAAGTGGGAGCAATAACAATTCTCATCACACCTGATAAGGATAACTAGGATGAGATTTCCAGTTCTCATACCTTGCTAAGAGTTTTTCTAATTAATAATTTATTTTCTTCCAATTAATCATGCTTTCATTCAAGGCTTTTTATTTTAATTACATAAATTCTCTTGTTAATTTTCATTGTTTTAATTTATAATTATTTATTTGCCCATTGCCCAAACTCAACATTCCCCAGAAAACTCATAACCAATAATAAATACACCTCCCTGCAATTCCTTGAGAAGACAACCCGAGGTTTGAATACTTCGGTTATAAATTTTATTGGGTTTTGTTACTTGTGATAACCAAACTTTTGTACGAAAGGATTCTCTGTTGTTTTAGAAACTATACTTACAACGTGATTATTTTTTATAAAATTCTTTACTAGCAAGAATCCAATCGTCAATGCTATAGGATGGACACTTGCAGACTTGAAGGGAATTAGTCCTTCAATGTGCATGCACAAAATCCTACTTGAAGAAGGAGCCAAGCCCTCAAGATAGCATCAAAGAAGGATAAACCCAACCATGAATGAAGTAGTCCAAAAAGAGGTGTTGAAATTGTTGCAAGCTGGGGTGATTTACCCTATCTCGGACAGCCCTTGGGAAAGCCCAGTGCAAGTAGTCCCAAAGAAAGGAGGGATCACTGTTGTACCAAATAAGAAGAATGAGCTGATACCTACAAGAACAGTGACCGGTTGGCGCATGTGCATTAATTATAGGTAGCTTAACGAGGCCACCAGGAAGGATCACTTTCCCCTACCTTTCATGGACCAGATGCTGGAAAGACTTGTGGGACATGTATATTATTGCTTCTTGGACGGTTACTCTGGTTACAACCAAATAGTTGTAGACCCTAAGGACCAAGAAAAGACCTCATTTACCTGTCCCTATGGTGTTTTTTCTTATAGGAGAATGCCCTTTGGATTGTGCAATGCACCTGCAATATTCCAAAGGTGCATACTCTCCACATTTTCAGACATGATTGAAAGATTCATTGAGGTGTTTATGGATGACTTTTCTATATTTGGTAATTCATATTCTAACTGTTTGCACCACTTAGCCTTGGTGCTAAAGAGATGTCAAGAAACCAACCTTGTTTTGAACTGGGAAAAATGCCACTTTATGGTTACAGAGGGGGTGGTTCTTGGCCATAAGATCTCAAAAAGAGGCATAGAGGTGGACAAGGCCAAGGTGGAGGTGATTGAAAAGTTACCCCCACCTTGCAATGTCAAAACAGTTAGAAGTTTTCTAGGACATGCTGGCTTCTATAGGAGGTTTATTAGAGACTTCTCCAAGGTTGCCAAACCTTTGAGCAACCTGCTTGTCTCTAATGTACCTTTTGTTTTTTATAAAGAATGCATGCTAGCCTTTGAAGAGCTTAAGAACAAGCTCTTCTCTGCACCTATCATAGCACCACCTAGTTGGGATCTACCCTTTGAGTTAATGTGTGATGCATCTGACTTTGCTGTTGGTGCTGTCCTAGGACAGAGGAGGGACAAGTTGGTGCATGTTATTTACTATGCCAGCAAAGTCCTTAATGAGAATTAAAGAAACTATACCACTACAGAGAAGGAATTACTTGCCATTGTCTTTGCTTTTGATAAATTTAGATCATATCTTATTGGCTCCAAAGTAATTGTATTCACTGATCATGCAGCACTCAAATACTTGCTTACCAAACAAGAGTCCAAGCCCAGACTAATAAGGTGGATCCTGCTTCTCCAAGAGTTTGACATTGAAATTAAAGATAGGAGTGGAGCATAGAACAAAGTGGCTGACCACCTCTCAAGGATCCCACAGGAAGAAGACGATGCACCCCAAATTGCAGTGAATGAGAGCTTCCCTGATGAGCAGTTGATGATGATCCAAGAAGCCCCTTGGTTTGCGGACATAGCCAATTTCAAGGCTATTGGGGAACTACCAACCAACATCAGCAAACACATGAAGAGGAAGCTAATCAAAGATGCTAAACACTACATTTCGGATGAGCCTTTTTTGTTTAAAAAGTGTGCTGATGGGATCTTGAGAAGGTGTATTTCCCATGAAGAAGGGCAGGAAGTACTTTGGCAATGTCATGGCTCTGCATATGGAGGCCATTTAGTGGGGAAAGAACTGCAGCCAATGTGCTACAATGTGGGTTCTATTGGCCAAACATGTTCAAGGATGCAAAGGAATTAGTATCAAGGTGTGATAAATGCCAAAGGGCTGGCAATCTACCCAAGAAAAATAAGATGCCACAGAGGTTTATAACGGAGTTAGAATTGTTTGATGTATGGGTAATTGATTTTATGGGACCTTTCCCATCCTCATACTCAAACAATTATATATTGGTGGCTATAGATTATTCTTCAAAATGGGTAGAAGCCATAGCCACAACAACAAATGACAACAAGGTTGTGATGAACTTCTTGAAAAAGAATATCTTCAGCAGATTTGGTGTTCCTAGAGCTCTCATCAGTGATGGAGGATCACACTTCTGCAATAGGCAACTTGAAGCACTCCTCTCTAAATATGGAGTGAAACACAAAGTAGCAACTCCATACTATCCACAGACCAACGGGCAAGCTGAGATCTCAAACAGGGAGCTCAAAAGAATTCTTGAAAAAACTGTTGAAAGCTTAAGAAAGGATTGGTCTAAGAAGCTTGATGATGCTTTATGGGCCTACAGGATAGCCTTCAAAACACCCATTGGGATGTCTCCATACCAATTGGTGTTTGACAAGGTTTGTCAGCTACCAGTTGAGCTTGAACATAGAGCATTCTGGGCTCTAAAAATGCTAAATTTTGATGATCAAGCTGCTGGAGAAAGGAGGCTAATGCAGCTCAATGAGTTGGAGGAATTCAGAAATCAAGCCTATGACAATGCAAAGATTTACAAGGAAAACACAAAGAGGTGGCATGATCAAAAGATAGCAAGGAAAGAGTTCAAAGAAGGACAGAAAGTGTTGCTGTACAATTCAAGACTCAAGTTCTTCCCAGGGAAGCTCAAGTCTCGATGGTCTGGACCCTTCACCATCCTCAAAGTATCACCTTATGGTCATGTAGAGCTCATGGAGGACACAACACAAAGAACATTCACTGTGAATGGCCATAGGCTCAAGCATTACTTGGGGGACTCACTGGATGAGAAGAGAGTGAGCTACCATCTCAGATAAAGAAGGAAGAACGTCAAGCTAGTGACGCTAAAGAAGCGCTAGTTGGGTGGCACCCCAACACTTTATATCCTTTTGATTTACTGATTTCTTAGAAGTAGATTAAAATTGTCAACTTAGATAGTTTAAGTTCCAGTTTAATATTCTTATTTCATTGCTTTCTAAAGGTAGATTATAGGTGGTAGATTAGGAAGTTCAAATTTCAATTTTTGATAGTTAGAATATCTTCAGTTTATTTTCTTTTTCTGAAAAGTGCAATTTGATGAATACATTCACTGCTGATGAGTAATTGGGCTGAGAACTAGCTAAAAAGCTAAGTTTGGTGTGGCCACCAATCCACTTAATCTAGGCTTACTACCCTTTGAACAAATTAAATTTGAAAGTAAGCCCAGAGATAAAGTTTGGTGTGGCCACCACCACACGAAATCCCACCTAGCAAGCCCAATACCATCCAAGTTGAAAGCATTTAATAAATTGGTAAGTATATGGAAAGTTGGTTTTAAATGTGTTCGGAAGGGGTTGGAAGCAAAGGAATGTGAAAGGACTAAAGTTAATTCACACTTATGAACACATTAAATACCCAATGATGAACCCAATTTATTAGATGTAATGGGATTAAGTTTGGTGTCCCAAGGGACACTCATCAGTTGCAATTTTATTTACTCATATTAAAAGGAATGTGGATGATTCTTTTGTCATTACTGATGGGGTTTCGGTTTCATTTTTTCAGGAGAGAGAATGAGGCCCACATGATTGATAGCTCATAAAGCAAAGAAGTCAAAGTGTACTTGCACTTTGGAACTCAACACATGCAGGAAGCAAAGAGGGATAAGGATTGGCGCCTCTTCGCATGCTAGGCGCCATCCCAAATGGGAAAACATTCGATTGCTTTCACTTCCCACCATTCAGACCACACTTTCCATCCCTATAAAAACCCCTACTTTTTTCCACCTCTCCTCCCACTTCAAACCCCAGCTTCAGATACGAAAAGAACCCCACAATTCCTTCTTTCTTCTCGTTTCTTTCTTCTTTTCTTTACCTTTCTTCTTCTACTTGATTAGGGACAATCAAGTCCTAAGTTTGGTGTTGGAGCAAAACTGTGTTTTGCTTGCTCTCTTGCAACTTTCTTCAATCTTCTTTAACCCTTCAAACACCTTTCTTCATCCCAATGGCACCACCAAGAGCTTCATCAACAAAGAAAAGAAAGACCAAGGAACCAACCTCAGGGTCCTCAAGCCACAATGAACACAAGTTTCTCTCTTCATTCAACCAAAACCAATTTTATGGTTGGGTGAGTGAGAGGCAAATTATTCTAGAAGTTGGGTTCCAATTGGGAAGGAATGAACACCCTGAGATCAACAGAGAAATCAACAACAGAGGGTGGGCACTCTTATGCAACCCACCAAGGAAAGTGGTGGAAAGCTTGGTTAGAGAGTTCTACGCCAATGCTGTGCCTCAGCTAGGGCAACCTTATGGCTATCTTAACTATGTTAGGGGGAAAACCATTGACTACAGCCCCTCTAACATAGACAGGATGCTCATGGTGAAGCAAACAAGCTCCACTTGGAGCTATGAAGAAAGAATAAAGCAAGAAGACCCAGGGTTTGATGAAATCCTCAATGAGATTTATCTGTTGAATGTGCAATGGATAAATGACAAAGATGGGAGACCCAACCAGCTAAGGAGAATATATTTGAGCCCCCAAGTAAGAGGGTGGCTGGATTTTGTGAGAAGATCTCTCAACCCTACTTCAAACACTTCTGAGGTTACAGTGGAAAGGGCTGTGCTCATATACAGCATCATAAAAGGTGAAAATGTGAATGTTAGGGAGATGATAGCCAACAACATCAACAGGGTGCTGAAAAGTACCAAGGATAGCACAAGGTTGGCCTTTCCCAGCATTATCCAGAGACTGTGTGATGAAGCAGGGGTTGAGAAGATTATTGATGAAGTGCTTGTAGAACAAGACAAGCCCATAACTGCCAAGAAGATGGCCAAAATGGTGGCTGTCAACCCACTTGAGAGGAGAAGGGAGCATAGAGGACATGCTCATGTGCCACAAGGGCAACTACAACAAGAAGAAGAGCAACCACATTACCTAGCACTTTAACCACCACCATACCAACAACATCAACAATTTCCTGAAGGTTTCAATTGGGAGCAAGTGCAAGGAGACATACACCAAATGAAGGGAGACATACACCATCTGAGAGAGGATGTCAACCAACTCAAGGATAATCAACAACAACAATGGAACCAAGTGAATCAGAACATACAACAACTCCAAGGGAGCTTGGAGCACATGAGGAAGGAGCAGCAAGAACAGTTCGACTGGGGAGAGATGCAAAGCGCACTCAACAAGATAGTGGAGCAGAATAAATGGCAACAGAGAAACCTTGCTGAGTTCAGGAATCTTTATGATGCCAGAACTATCTCAAGGAGGTAATATGATATCAACACACAAGTGAAGCTGAATCACTTGTGTAATGGTGTGGCTGCCTTAAACCCTGGATACCCAACATTCATGCAAGGAATGGAGGAGTTAAGTGCAAGACAAGAAGAAATTCTGGCCAAGCACAAGGAGGATGAAAGAAATTACATGAGGAGGCTAGGATTCTGGAAGCCCAAAGACACAAAGGCACAAGAGGGATCCTCCAAAAAGGATGATGATGATTCCTCCTCTTCCAAAAAGAAAGACAAAGGAAAGGGGCCAATGAACTGAAGCTGCTCAAGGTTGTTGAGTTCCATGTTAACACTCTAAAATTTCTGGATTTCTGTTTAGTTTCTTTATGTTTGAATTTCTGTTTGATAATAAATACCAATGCTAGGATAGTTTATTTTTAATGCTTAGTTTTATTTTATGCCTAAAGTCTTTTATGAGCCCTTTGAATTACAAGAAAGAAAATGCAATGTTAGTTCAAGTTCATCAACATCAATAAAAGATTAGTTTGTTTCTATAAGAGTTGTTGTGAGTTGTTACAAAAATAAGAGCAAAAGAGACTAAGACCAAGTGAAATTATTCAAAAACTAAGAGATAAGGAACTAAGTGTAGAACCTTGAATGAACTGGAAAGAAAATGAGTCATGAAAAGCAACTAGGCTTAGAAGGTATGACAAGTAGAGGCTAAGGAGTGTCCCTTGAATATCTATAAAACCAAGAAGTAGTAAGCAATAAAGACCCAAGGCTCTGAGCACCAAATACTAGGATGAAAAGAAACACTAAATAGCTCAAAAGAGTTAGAGAACCTAGTAGATGCTTGTGGTGAAGATGTGTCAAGAAGAGACCTGGGCAAGTAAATTCTTAGGGATGTTTCAACACCTAGTACCCTAATGCCAACTGGCATGGGAGTGCTAATTGAAAGCCTAACTAAAGGGTTGTCTTGAGACAAAACACTTAGAGTCGTGGTCAATGAAAAAAAAAGAAAAAGTAAAAAGAAAAGAACAACCAAAAGAAAAAGAAATAACTCTTGCTACTTCAAGGTGATAATCAATGAAAAGGGCCCCTGAAGCTTATACTTGGAGAACCCTCAAGGATCTAGAAGTTCTTTTTGACATTGAAACAAAAATATTCATGTGTTAAATACTTAGCCTCTTTCTTAGTAATGTTTGCATCCATTCAAAGTCAAGTCTCAATTCATTCAAGAACCACTCACATTGATTTGCTTGGGACAAGCAAAGCTTAAGTTTGGTGTTGTGATGACTTGCATCATTTACCCTTTTTCCTTACATAAAAAGGACCATCAAAGAGCATAATCTCATTTGATCATTGCAATTCATGAACTATTTGATGAACATTTTGGTACATTGCTTTGAAATGACTTTGTGCTGAATTTCAGGTGAAAAGGGCATCAAAAAGGGAAGAAAACAACAAGACAAAGCTGGGCGTGTGAAACTGGCGTGCCACTTGAAACAAACGCCACAAAATTGCACTGGCATGGCACGCCAGGAGCTGGGCGTGGCACGCCAGTACTAAATTCCAGAAAGGATCCTCAAGCTCTTTATATGGGCGTGGCACGCCAGTTATGATTTCGAGAGGAGCATGATTGAAGAAATTGTATGGGCGTGGCACGCCAGAAGCTGAGTGTGGCACACCTAGCCCATCACATACTATGGGCGTGCCACTTGAATGATGGGGCATGGCACGCCATTTGAACGCCAGCCAAACACCAGCCTGGCACTTGAAGAGCTTGGCTTGGTACGCCAAGCCAAATTGGAGGCTAGGCGTGGCACGCCACTTGAACGCCAGCCAAACGCCAGTCTGGAAGGTCACGTTTATTGAGTTTCTTTTCCCTCCAAATTGTATTTTTCATTTCTCTTTTGTATTTTCCTTATTCTAGTGTTAGGAGTAGTATAAATAACCCCTGAAAGTACTGAAAAAAAGGGGGGTTAAAACAGTTGAGCTATTAGTTGTAGTTAGATTTACTTTTCACTTTATCATTTCTTCCATCTCTTATTCTTTTCTCTGAGCTTTGAGTAGCTAAATTCCCTCTCATTGAGAGAGGGAGCTCTGTTATACTTGATAGATTAATGATAATGAATTTTTTCTTCTCTTCATTTTCTCTTTGATTTGCTAGAAGAAATTTCGTTCTTCATGCTTAGTGTTCAATCATCTTGGAAAAGAGGTTGAATGCAAAATGGGTTTCATGGGAACCTTGGAAAAGGAAACATGAAACCATACTAGAAATCCCTTCTCACACTTGAGTAGGATCTGGGTTTTGGTGTTTGGATATGGTGACATATAATCATCCCTCTACCTGGACCTATGATGATGCGTGGTATAATCAGGGACCAAGCATATCTCTCTTCATGAGCAATTAGACCAAGGAATTGGCTATTGATCAAGATCTGAGAGATTGAGTCACCAAGGGATTGGGGCTCAATTAATCATGATTGCCAAGAGGTCAATGAGTTGCATGATTGAAAATGAGATGAACTAGATTTAATCCAAAGAGAACAACATCTCCTGATCTCAATGAATCCCCCTTATTCTTATTCTCCTCATTCTTTATAGCTTTCTTTATATTTTGCAAATTTCCATTCCCATTTACTTTTGAGTCATTTATGTTTATGCACTTTACTTTATTGTCATTTCCTTTTCTGCACTTTACTGCTTCTCTTTACTTTTAAGCCATTTATGTTTCTGCCCATTTACAATTCTGCAATCACAATCTATTTTGCTTAGCTTAACTAATTCACCAATTGATTAAAATTGCTCAAATCTACCAATCTCTGTTGATATGATCCAACTCCACTGTGGGTTATTACTTGACAAAAATTTTGGTGCGCTTGCCAAAAGAACGGATTCATCATTTTTATATGGGGAGTGAATTCGGCTCATCACTTCTCTTGAGCTTAGCGTGAGGACATGCTAATGTTTAAGTGTGGGTAGATTGATAAACTCTATTTTTAGGGTTTATCTTGTGCATAATTGAGTGGATTTTATCCATTAAACTCACACTTATTCATATGATTTGCATTTTTACATTTTCCTTCTTAATTTTGTGCTATGATTGAAAACATGCTTCTTTGGCTTTAAATTTGCTAATTTTAATCCTCTCCTATTACCATTCGATATCGTGATACGTTTTTTAAGTGCGTTCAGGGTTTATAGGGCAGGAATGGCTTAGAGGATGGAAAGGAAGCATGCAAAAGTGGAAGGAATACAAGAAACTGAAGGAATTGCTAAGCTGTCAACCCTAACCTCTTCGTACTAAATCGACAATAACTTGAGCTACAGAGGTCCAAATGAGGCGGTTCTAGTTGCGTTAGAAAGCTAACATCCAGGGCTTCAAAATGATATGCAATTTACCATAGTTGCCATGCAGTTAAGTAATGCGCACGTGTGCATCACGCGTATGCGTGACCTTGCAAAAGTTCAACGATGCATACGCATGGGCGATGCGTACGTGTGACAGAGCCACATGCTGGACGCATCAGAAAATGCTGGGGGCAATTTCTGGGCTCTTTTTGACCCAGAAAACACATATTAGAGGCTGCAGAGTGGGGGAATCATGCATTCATTCATTACAACTTTCATACACATAATTTTAGGTTTTAGATGTAGTTTTCTAAAGAGAGAGGCTCTCTCCTCTCTCTAGGTTTTAGGGTTCTTAGGTTTAATTCTTCCCAATTTCAGATTTCTATCTCAGTTTAATTAGTTTCTCTTCTACTTTTATTTGTCTTAGCATTCTAGTCTATTTAATTCCCTTGTTGATTACTTTATGTTGCCAATTTAGTTTATGAATTCTCATGTTAGATTTGATTTTCCATTTATTGCAATTTGAGGTATTTCATATTTATTGCTTCTTCTATTATTTGTTAGTCATTGATGTTTGCAATTGGTTGTTTGGATCTAATATTCCTTGCTAATTTTCTATGTTTTTATGTTATGCCTTCCAAATGTTTGCTAAAATGCTTGATTGGATTTTAGTGTAGATTTCCCTCCTCTTGGCTTTGGTTGAGTAATTGGAGACTCTTGAGTTATCAAACTCCTTTGTTGGTTGATAATTGAAAGTTGCTAGTTGATTTAGATCCCTGTAAAGCTAGTCTTTCCTTAGGAGTTGACTAGAACTTGAGGAATCAAATTGATTCATCCACTTGACTTTCCTTCATAGTTAGAGGTTAACTAAGTGG
Organism: Arachis hypogaea; assembly: GCF_003086295.3. NCBI lineage: Eukaryota > Viridiplantae > Streptophyta > Magnoliopsida > Fabales > Fabaceae > Arachis > Arachis hypogaea. The sequence goes on along the minus strand of NC_092054.1, from coordinate 96,888,101 downwards.
GAGCAATGGACAATTGATGTCACAATTGATAAGGATAGCTAGGATAGGACTTCTAATTCTCATACCTTGCCAAGATCTTTCTTAGCTATTAGTTTACTTTCTTGCAATTTAGTTTTCTTGTTCCTTATTCAAAACCCCAAAAAGATACTTTTCCATAACCAATAATAACTACACCTCCCTGCAATTCCTTGAGAGACGATCCGAGGTTTGAATACTTCGGTTATTATTTTTATTGGGGTTTGTTACTTGTGACAAACAATTTTTTGTATGAAAGGATTATTTGTTGGTTTAGAAACTATACTTTCAACGAGAATTTTTTGAGGAATTCTAAACCGTCAAAACTCCGTTCATCATGTAGTCCTTGTGCTTTCGTGTACCTTGTCGCGAACTTGGATCATACCATTCACATTTAAACACACACACCTTGTACGTAGTGGGACAGAAATACTTTAATTGAGTTTTGTTGTGTGTAACACCCTAACTTTTATCACCTCATGATCGCTAAAAGTCCTGGCATTACCTACCTTTACTCCTTTAATTGCATACTATATTATCTAATATTGAGCCTTCGCGAATATAAACCGAACTTCAAATTATGAAAACGAAAAAGTCTTTACTTTAGATAGATAAACTCATTCAATCTTTCTCAAATACAAGTCCCGCCCCTCTAAAATCTCAAAATGACAACTCGCGGGGGTAATCTCAACTAAACCAACAACGAAAAATACAACATATATATATATATATCGGTCGCGGCTTCGCGCTAAAGCTTCCTAAACCTGTCACTGAAAAGAAAATCTGAGGGGTGAGAACATCATTCGCGTAGGTTCTCAGCAGGGAAGAGAATACATCAAAGCAAAGAGATACTTGCAAATAGAATTAATTTCATTATAAAATAGTTTATCCTTGAAATAACCTTTTGGAAAAGCTTTGTGAAAAAATTTACTTTGAAAAGTTGTAAAGAAACTCCTTTAGTTTACAAATCAGTAAGGTGAGTAGTCTAAAGAAATAAAAAGGACCAAAGAAGTATTTAAGAATTCCTACCCAACTTGCATCACTCACTCTTATCCAACATATACATAAATTAGAGTAATAAGGCAACACTTAGTCCATCATGCCTCAACCTCCACCACATATCAGAAACAACCCTCAATGTCACCACAGCCAGCAAAACACCTTCAACTTAAGTACATGCAATTCACTCATTAACATGGGGGCATACATGTATATATGATCAAATTTCAAAAGAATCACTTAAACTATGAAGTACATTTTAACTTTTGTGGTATGCATGGTTCACTATCACACATGCACTTGTCCTTATCACGTGCATTAGTCAAAATAATTAATCATGAAGCACACTATCTCTCATGCAACGTCACTTTCCACAATTGAGTCTTCATGCATTCACCTTTTGCACTTGCATTTAACACATCTCTAATAGCAGTTTTGTCTTCATACATCATTCACAATATGACTAAACCCCTACCTCACATGCATCCAATAACACCTCCTTCACATCCTTACACAATTTGTCCATACACTCCATCACATGCAAACCATTGAGATCACCATAATAAATATCCACCATTCATTTCCTCACCATCACTTCCTATAAATACCACCTTTCACCATTCCCACTTCACAACTGAAACACTATTCCCTTATCTTGTATTCCATTGTCTCTTCATCACTCCCTTCATATCTTGTTCTTGTGCTTTTTTCTTCTTTTTATTTCTTTTTACTGTGACCTTCTCTCCACCTTAGCACTTCCTCTCAAGCTTGGGGACAAGCAATCCACTACGTTTGGTATGTGTAAAATCTGGTCAAACCCTAATTAATTAAATAATAAATTAAATAGGAGCAAATATGGTTAGAAAATTTAGCAATCAAAAATTGATAATTTAAATATGATATTTGGACTCAGTGAATTTTTTTGAGTCGGAAAACATAGTTTTCTGAATAAAAATGCGCACTGAAAATTTGACCGGCAGTACCGGCTGAGATCTGTCCAGTACTGTGGCTGAGAAAATTAATTAGAAGTGAATAATTTTAAGAAATAAGAATTTATAATTTGGGAAGATAGAAATATTTAAAATATGATTTAAAACTCCAGTATTAAAGGTTTTAGCCCAAAGTTGGGCCAACGGACTAAAACAAGTGAACCGGGCCCAAGTGGGCCCAAGACCCAACATATATATGGCCTAATTAAGGCCATTCAGCAGCCACCCACCCCCCATTCTTGTGTGAAACACGGTGGAGAGAAGAGAGGGAAGAAGAGAGAAAACCCTAACCCCTCTTGATCTTTAAACCATCATAACTTTCTCTCCGAAACTTCGATTGGCGAGCTGTTTGCAGCCACGTATCGCTCTTCTCATCCTCTACAATTTTATCTAAGTTTTATGGTGAGTATTCCACTATCCTCTATCCAGTTTTTTGTTTTCCCCCTTAAATTCGAGTTTGGTTAAGGGTGTTGAGTAATTTTATGATTTTCGTTATTTAGGAGTGCTCTAGTATAAGCTATGGGTGATATTCATCACAAAATTTAGTGGGTTAAGGTAAGAAATCCTCTAACTCTTGTGATTTATCATTTTTATGAACCCTAGATTGATTGTAAGTGTGAAATTGGTGATGTTAGAGTATTGGTTGATTTTGGTGCACAATTGGGAGGTTGGTTTTGCTTGTGGAGCTTTGGTGAGGCTTGGAGCTAAGGTTGGTGGAGACTTCCAAAGAAGAGGCTCAATTGGTTTGGCTCCAAGAGGTACGGTTTAAGTTTCATTTAAGTACCGTGTGGTGTGATGAGAATTCGTAGGCTAGATGCCCCTAGGATTAGGTTTGGATTGTGTAAATGGTTGGTACTAATATGTATAGTTGATATGTAATGTAAATTAATGATTGGGTTGAGAATTGTATGAATTTTTATGTTTGGTGTGTTGAGAATTTAATGAATTGGATAATGAATATTAGTTTGTGGAATATGCATTTAAATTGTGAATTTGGGCAGGTGGCCGTGAATTTTGGGCCGGAGGCCGGAAAGAGTAAGGAAGGTAACTGATGTGTGTATTGTGTGATGTCATATGAGATTGAATAGAACTGTGATTATTGTTATTTGGTTACAATGGATTGTATGGATTATGTGGTTATTGGTTTTGAGGGAGGAATTGATGTCTTTGTTGATAATGCATGTGGGTTGTATATGATGATATGGATTTATATGTATAGGGGTTAATGGAATTGGAATTGTTGGAACTTGAGATGTGGAATGAAATATAATATATGGTATTTTGTAGAAATGAAATTTGATCTGAGATGTTTATGCGGTTCAAAGAACGGGTGGAAAATGATTTGAAACCAAAAACTTATGCCCGTCGGAAGTTTGGGGTTTGAAAATGTAATCTTGCAGCTTTTTAAACTTAATAAAATTTTTGGTAAAACGTACTTCGACGCGCACGCATGGCCAACACGCACACGTCGCTCACGATTTTTACTCTCTCACGCGTGCACCTGGCCGACGCGTATGCATCGTTGTATTGATGCAGGTGCGTGGTATAAATTCCAGAGAGTTGTGATGGTAGCGTGCCAGTTTTGTGCGAGGACTACAAAATGCATCCACGCGTACGCGTGGCTGATGCGCACGCGTCACCTACCTATCTAACTCCCACGCTTGACCCCGTTAATAGCAAGAATTGATTTTTATGTTTTTAAAGCCGAATTTTAGATTTCTAAGCCTCCATTTTCATCCTTTTAAGTCCTAAATTTTTATAGTATGCCTAGTAATGAGAAGAGGCCAGGAAATGTGATAACTTGTTGATGAAGAAAGGGTTGGAGTAACGAATTGTGATTGAGGAAGTACGGAAATGATGGTTTGAAAATGAATGTGATGTGTGACCCCGGGTAGTAGGCAGTGGCGTTATCCACTTGCTCCGGATATGAGATGGAGAAGGAGAATTATAATAAATGAGTTTATTTATGGAGTTTTGAATGTGTATTTGTAATACCTAGGTAGTAGCAAGGGTCGGGGTTCGTCCCGCTTGCTCTGCATCATTGTTTGAGAATTGGTAATAATGAAGAGTGATTATGAATGAATGTGGTAAATGAATAATGATGGAAAATGTTGAATGTGATTACGCTTATGTTTTCTCTATGGTTGTAAGGGTGACAGGGCACCGATACCCTCTAGTGGTGACAGGGCACAGATACCCTCTAATGGTGACAGGGCACAGATACCCTCTAATGGTGACAGGGCACAAATACCCTTTAATGGTGATAGGACACGGATTTCCTCTAATGGTAATAAGGTGCAACAGAGAGACTGTGTCTGGGTTAGCTACCGAACACGTCGGGTTGGCTTGATAACTGACAGATGATATCATTAGCCATAGGGCAGGCATTCATCATTTGCATATGCTTGAATTGTTTGGATTTGCCTATTTGTTTTGGATTGCTATATCATATATGCTATGTTACCTGATTATGTGCTACTTGTTCTACTTGTACCTTATTGTGTATTACTTTCCTGTATTGCTTGTGTTTGTACAACTAAGAGGTTCCTCGTGCTGGTGTCAGTTGACGCTGAGGGCTGTTCTTGTTGAAATGGAATGATGATATGATTAATTTAAAATGATGATTATTGAATGAGATAATTTGAGCTCCCTGGGTAGACAGAGTGAAGTGATTTCACTTGCTCCAGGTAAGGATATGAAGTATTGATATATGATGACCGGAATTCACACTCCATTCAAAATTGGTGAATTAGTCCTTTTGGCAAGCGCACCAAAATTATCGTCAAGTAATAACCCACGGTGGAGTGGGATCGTATCCACAGAGATTAGCAAATTCGAGCAGTTTTAATCAATTGATGAATTAGTCAAGCGGATTAATAGGATTGTAGAGTGCAGAATTGTAAATGACATAAATGTAAATGACTAGAATATAAAGAAAAGCAATAAAGTGCAGAAATATAAATGGCGGAAAGTAAAGGGCAGAATCATAAATGACTTGAATGTAAATGGGAATGGGGAATTGCTGAATGTAAAAATAAACTGTAACGAAATGGATAGATAAGAATGGGAAAATTCATTGAGATTGGGAGATGTTGTCTCTTTAGATCGAATCTAGCTTATATCCCCTTCAATCATACAACTCATTGACCTCTTGGCAATCATGATTGATTGAGCCCCAATCCCTTGGTGACTCAATTTCTCATATCTTGATCAATAGCCACTTCCTTGGTCTAATTGCTCATGAAGAGAGATATGCTTGGTCCCTGATTATACCACACACCATTATAGGTCCAAGTAGAGGGAGGATTATATGTCACATATCCAAACACCAAAATCCAGATTCTACTCTAGTGTGAGAAGGGATTTCAAGCATGGTTTCATGTTTCCTTTCCCAAGGTTCCCATGAAACCCAATTGCATTCAATCTCTTTCCCAAGATAATTGAATACTAAGCATTAAGAACGAAATTCCTTCTAGCAAATCAAAGAGAAGATGAAGAGAAGAAGGATTTCACTATCATCAATCCATCAATTACAACAGAGCTCCCTCTCTCAATGAGAGGGAAGTTAGCTACTCATAGCTCAAAAAGTACTCAAAAGTGAAGTGTAAAAGTGGATCTAAAACTGACTGCTTAACCCCCTTCTTCAGTACTCCTTGGGGTATTTATACTACTCCTAGTAAAATAAAAGAATTACAAAAGTGAAAAAGGAAAATTACATTTTGGAGGGAAAAGAAAAACACTCAATAAGCATGACTTCTCAGCTGGCATGTGGCTGGCGCTTTTCTGGCGTGTCACGTGCCCTTCATTTCCAGCTTGGCGTGCCACGCCTAATCCTTCAAGTGGCACGCTCGTCCCTCTCTTAACCTTGGCGTGCCACGCCTTTGAACTCAAGTGGCACGCCATAGTGGATTTCTTGTGTTGGCGTGCCACGCCTTCGAACTCAAGTGGCACGCCCCTTGCCTTTCTCACTTCTCTTTGCCTCTGGAAACTTGTACTGGTGTGCCACGCCCAAGGTCTGGCGTGTCACGCCATTGCTTCATGCTTGGTTAGGCTTCTCTGGAAAGTTGAACTAGCGTGGCACGCCCAGGATCTGGCGTGCCACGACCCTTTTGTGAGTGAGTGGTTCCTCTGTTTGGCGTGCCACGCCACGAACTTAAGTGGCACGCCCCAATGCTTCGCTCTGAATGACACTGGCGTGCCACGCCTGGTTGCTCAAGTGGCACACCTAAATGAAGAATGGTGAATGGCATGCCATGCCTTCGATATCAAGTGGTACGCCCCTTGTAATTGGCCTCCTTCATCCTCTCTGGAAACTTATACCAGCGTGCCACGCCTAAAGGCTGGCGTGCCATGCCCATGATCTTGTCTTGGTTCCAGTAGTTGGCGTGCCACACCTCAGTATTCAAGTGGCACGCTATAGTGAAATGCTAAGGTTGGCGTGCCACGCCTTCGATACCAAGTGGCACGCCCAGTCCTTACTTTTAGTCCTTTGTGCATTGGCGTGCCATGCCTGATTGCTCAAGTGGCACGCCCATAGTAATTGATGGGCCAGGCATGCCACGCCCAGCTTAGCGTGCCACACCCCTTTTTTTGTCCTCCATTGTAGCTCTCTGGAATTTTGTATTAGTGTGCCACGCCCAGTCTCTGGCATGCCACGCCCACATGAATGCTTGGACTTCTTCTCTGGACTTTAGTACTGGCGTGCCACGCCCAGCTCCTGGCGTGCCACGCCAGTGCATTTTTGTGGCATTTGCTTCAAGTGGCACGCCAGTTACACGCCCAGCTTCTTATTTTGTCTTCTACCCAATTTTTGATGCTTTTCTCACCTGAAATTCAGCACAACTCATCTTAAAGTAGTGTACCATAATATTCATCAAATAATGCATGAATTGTACTGATCAAATGAGATTTATGCTCTTTTATGGTATTCTTTATGCAAGAAAGAAGGGTAGATGATGCAAGTCATCACAACACCAAACTTAAGTTTTGCTTGTCCCAAGCAAATCAATGTGTGTAAACCTTTATAACTTGAGGCCCTGGCTTTGAGTGATTGCAATACAACTAAGAGTAAGACTAAGTGTTCAACACATGTATGAATGTTTTAATGTCATGGGAAGCTCTTGGGTCCTTGAGGGTTCTTTCAGGTATAGGCCTTAGGGGTCCTTTCTATTGATTATCACCTTGAAGTAGTAAGGGTTGTTTTGCTTTGTTGACCACGACTCTAAGTATTTTGTCTCAAGACAACCCTTTATTTAAGCTTTCAATTAGCACTCCCAAACCAGTTGGTTTTAGGGTACTAGGTGTTGAGACACCCCTAAGAATTTACTTGCCCAGGTCTCTTCTTGACACATCTTCACCACAAGCATCTACTGAGATCTTTAATTCTTTTTGAGCTTTTTAATGTTTCTTTTTCTATCCCAGTAGTTGATGCTCAGAGCCTTGGGTCTTTATTGCTTACTACCTCTTGGTTCTATGGATATTCAAGGAACACCCTTTGGCCTTCCCTGGTTATACCTTCTAGGACTAGTTGCTCTTCCATGATTCATTTTCTTTTTAGTTCATCCAAGGTTCTACACTTAGTTTCTTATTTCTTAGTTTGTTTGATAATCCATCTTGGCCTTGGTCTCTCTCATTGTTTTTGCACAACTCACAATAACTCTTATGGGGACAAACTCTACTTTTATTTATGTTGAAATGAAGACTTGAAATACATGGCATTTTCTTTCTTGAAAAAAAGACTCATAAAGATTTCAAACAGGAATTAAAACTAAGCATAAAGCATAAACTATCCTAGCATGACTATTTATTCAAAAAGCAAATAAAGCAGAAACTTAAACAAGATTTTAGAAGTTGGAAAGTGTCAACCATGGGACTCAACAACCTTGAGCAGCTTCATCTTTAGTTCATTGGCCCCTTCCCTTTGTCCTTCTTCTTGGAGGGGGAAGAGCCAACTTCATCTGGCTTGGAGGAACCTTCTTATGCTTTGGTGTCCTTGGGCTTCCAAAATCCTGCTCTCTTGATATAATTCCTTTCATCCTCCTTATGTTTGGCTAGGATTTCCTCTTGTCTTGCACTTAGCTCTTCCATTCTTTGTATGAAGGTTAGGTATCCTGGTTTTAGAGCGGCTACAGCGTTACACAAGTGATTCAGCTTCGCTTGTGTGTTGATGTCATACTGCCTCCTGGATATGGTTCTGGCATCATAGAGATGTCTGAATTCGGCCAAGTTCTTCTGTTGCCATTTGCCTTGCTCTACTATTTTGTCCAATGCACTTCTCACCTCTCCTCAGTCAAATTGTTCTTGCTGCTCCTTCCTCATATGCTCCTAATTCCCTTAGAGTTGTTGAATGTTTTGGTTGACTTGGCTCCATTGTTGTTGTTGAGTTTCCTTGAGTTGATTGACATCTTCCCTCAAGTAGTGTAGATCTTCCTTCATTTGGTGTACATCTCCTTGCAATTGCTCCCAGTTGAATCCCTCTGGAAATTGTTGATATTGGTATTATGGTGGTTGAAGTGCCAGGAACTGAGGTTGCTCTTCTGCCTCTTCTTCTTGTTATTGTTGTTGTGGTTCATGGGCATGAGCTCTTCGTTCTCTGGCCCTGGTGAGTGGGTGAACAGCTACCACCTTGGCCATCTTTTTGGCAGTTATAAACTTGTCTTGCTTCACAAGCACTTCATCAATGATCTTTTCAACTCCAGCCTCATCACATAGCCTCTGTATAATACTGGAGAATGCCAACCTTGTGTTGTCACTGGTACTTTTTATCACTTTGTTGATGTTGTTGGCAATCATCTCCCCCATGTTGATGTTCTCTCCTTTCATGATGCTATAGATGAGTACAGCTCTCTCCTTGGTCACCTCTGAAGTGTTGAATGTGGGGATTAGGGACCTCCTCACAAATTCTAGCCACTCTCTAGCTTGGGGCTCAAATCTCTTCTCAATTGATTGAGTATCCTATCCTTGTCATTGATCCAACGTACATGCATCACACAAATCTCATTCAGGATCTCATCAAACCCAGGGTCTTGCTGCTTCATTCTTTCTTCATAGCTCCGAGTGGAGCTTGTCCTCTTCACCATTAGCATTCTTTCTATGCTAGAGGGACTGTAGTCAATGGACTTCCCCCTTACATAGCTAATGTAGCCATAGTGTTGCCCTGGTTGAGGTACTGCGTTGGCATAAAATTCCCTCACCAAGCTCTCTACCACTTTCCTTGGTGGGTTGCATAGAAGTGACCAACCTCTATTGTTGATCTCAATGTTGATTTCAATGTGCTCGTTCCTCCCTAATTGGAACCCAACATCTGGAATGATCTCCCTCTCACTCACCCAACTATAGAATTGATTTTGGTTGAATGCGGAGAGGAACTTGTAGTCATTGAAGGAACTTAAGGATCCAGAGGTTGGTTCCTTGATTTTTCTTTTCTTTGAGGCTGAGCTTTTTGGTGGTGCCATGAGGTTGAGAGAGTATGTTTGAGAGTAAAATTGGGGTTGCAAGAAAGAGCAAGCAAAACAAGGTTTTGCTCCAACACCAAACTTAGGACTTGATTGTCCCAATCAAGAAAAAAAAAAGAAAGAAAGAAAGTATGGAAAGAGATGGTAAAAGATGAACAGAGAAAGGAAGGTGAGGGTTGTATGCTCTTCGTGTGTGATTGGGGTTGTTGAAGTGGAATAGGAGATGGTGAAGTGAGGCTTTTATAATGAGTGAATGTTGTGGTGGGAAGGGTGGGAAATAAAAAGGGTTAAATGTTTTCCCACTTGGGGAGTGGCGCCTAGCGTGGGAAGAGGCGCCAACTCTTTTCTCGCTGTGTCTTCTGCGTGTGTTGAGTTCCAAAGTGTAAGTACACTTTGACTTTCTTGCTTTGTGAGTTGATTACTATGTGGGCCCCATCTTCTCTCCTGAAATGAAACTGAACCCATTAGTAATGACAAAAGAACCCTTTCATATTCTTTCTCATCAAGAGTGAATTGGATTGCAACTGATGGGTGTCCCTTGGGACACCAAACTTAATTCTTTGGCATCTTAATAAATTGGTTTCATCATTGTGTATTTAATGTGTTCATAAGAGTGGAATAACATCAATCTTTTCATTTTCTTTTGATTCCAATTCCTCTGAACTCATTAAACCACATTCATGTTCTTACCCAAAGTATTAAGTGCCTTTCAAACTGGGTGACTTGGGCTACTAGATGATTCTTGGTGGTGGCCACACCAAACTTAATCCTTGGGCTTACTCTTCAAATCAAGATATAAATTGTTTGTACACCTAGATTAAGTTGGTGAGAGGCCACACCAAACTTAGCAATTTAGCTAGTCTTCAGCCTATTCACTCATCATGATCTATGCCTTCATCAAGTTGCGATTCTGGAAAAAAATGTAAAGAAAATCTAGCTACCAAAGCTAAAATCAACTTTCTAATCTGCAATTGTAAACTAATCCCAATATGGTAATGTAAGATAAATGGGAGACTGAAAAGTAACTACTTCTAAGAAAAGTAACTAAATCAAAAAGGATAAAGTGTTAGGGTGCCTCCCAACTAGCGCTTCTTTATTGTCATTAGCTTGACATTCCTTCATCTTCAGCTGAGCTTGTAGCTCACTCCTTGCTCCTCTAAGGAAGTTCAATTCCAGCATTCCTTAGCCTTCATGATTCTGGCGTTTAAGCTCCAGTTTAGGCTTAAACTGGAACTTAAACTCCCATGTGATATTCAAGCTTCCTTTATTGATTTTGTTGCTTCCTTGCTTAGCCTCTTCTTCCCTGAAATCATCCAAACAAATACATCAAAGTCTTGCAAAATTTCATGAGAAATCTTCCATTCATAGCATTCAAGTAATATAACTAAAACTCATGGAATTTGCATCAAAATCATATTGTTTGGATGGTTCATTGCTTTGTTCTTTATTTAACCATTTTTGGTTACTTTAAGCTCAAGAAAATGCATAAAACAACTAAAACTAACAGAAAAATGCTAGTGAAACTAGCCTAAGATGCCTTGGCATCAGAGCCTCCTAAGTAGTGTTTGAGTCTATGGCTATTGACAGTAAAAGTTTTCTGAGTCTTGTCCTCCATGAGCTCCACATGACCATAGGGAAACACCTTGAGTATGGTGAAAGGTCCTGACCATCTAGATTTCAGTTTTCCAGGGAAGAACTTGAGTCTTGAGTTATAGAGTAACACCTTCTGTCCTTCAGTGAACTCCCTTCTTGCTATCTTTTGGTCATGCCACCTTTTAGTGTTCTCTTTGTAGATTTTTGCATTCTCATATGCTTGATTCCTAAACTCCTCTAGCTCATTGATTTGAATTAATCTTTTTTCTCCAGCAACTTGCGCATCATAGTTTAACATTTTTAGAGCCCAAAATGCTCTATGTTCGAGTTCAACTGGCAAGTGACAAGCCTTGCCATATACCAGTTGGTATGGAGACATCCCAATGGAAGTCTTATAGGCTGTCCTGTAGGCCCATAGTGCATCATCCAACTTCTTAGACCAATCCTTTCTTGAGCTTCCAATAATTTTGTCAAGGATTCTTTTTAGCTCTCTATTGAAAATTTTAGCTTGCCCGTTGGTCTGTGGGTGGTATGGAGTTGCCACTTTGTGCTTTACTCCATATCTGAGAAGGAGTGTCTCGAGTTGTTTGTTGCAGAAGTGTGTCCCTCCATCACTAATGAGAGCTCCGGGCACTCCAAATCTGCTGAAGATGTTCTTTCTCAAGAAGCTTATCACAACTTTGTTGTCATTTGTTGCAGTGGCTATGGCTTCTACCCATCTTGAGACATAATCAACAGCTACCAATATGTAGTTATTAGAGTAGGGGGTTGGAAAGGGTCCCATGAAATAAATCCCCTATATATCGAATAGCTCCAACTCTAGTATGAATTGCTGTGGCATCTCATTTCTCTTGGTTTGATTACCAGCTCTTTGGCATTCATCACACCTTGACACCATTTCTTTGGCATCCTTAAACATTGTTGGCCAGTAAAATCTGGATTGAAGCACTTTTGCTACTGTCCTTTCTCTACTGAAGTGACCTCCATATGCAGATCCATGGCACTGCAATAATACTTCCTGCCCTTCCTCATGGGGTATACACCTTCTTAGGATTCCATCAGCACACTTCTTGAACAAATAAGGATCATCCCAGATGTAGTGTTTGGCATCCTTAATTAGCTTCCTCCTCATGTGCCTATTGATGTTGGTTGGTAGTTCCCCAATAGCCTTGAAGTTGGCTATGTCTGCAAGCCAAGGAGCTACTCGAATCATCATCAATTGTTCATCAGGGAAGCTTTCATTGACTGTTACTTGCTGTATCTCTTCTTCTTGTGGGATCCTTGAGAGGTGGTAAGCTACCTTGTTCTCTGCTCCGCTCCTATCTTTAATCTCAATATCGAATTCTTGGAGCAGCAAAATCCATCTTATTAGTCTGGGCTTAGATTCTTGTTTAGTAAGCAAGTATTTGAGTGCTACATGATCAGTGAACACAATTACTTTTGAGCCAATAAGATATGATCTAAACTTGTCAAAAGCAAAAACTATGGCTAAAAGTTCTTTCTCCGTGGTGGTATAGTTCCTTTGATTCTCATTGAGAACCTTGCTAGCATAGTAAATAACATGTACTAGCTTGTCTTTCCTCTATCCTAGAACAGCACCAACAGCAAAATCAGATGCATCACACATTAGTTCAAAGGGAAGATCCCAGCTTGGTGGTGCTATAATAGGTGCAGAGGAGAGTTTCTTCTTAAGTTCATCAAAGGCTACCATGCAATCTCTATCAAAAACAAAGGGAGTATTTGACACAAGTAGGTTGCTAAGGGGTTTTGCAATCTTTGAAAAATCTTTGATAAACCTCCTATAGAACCCAGCGTGTCCCAGAAAACTTCTGATTGCTTTGACATTGCAAGGTGGAGGTAATTTTTCAATTACTTCCACTTTTGCCTTGTCCACTTCTATGCCATCTTTTGAAATCTTGTGACCAAGAATCACCCCTTCAGTCACCATAAAATGGCACTTCTCCCAGTTTAAAACTAGTCATCCATGAATACTTCTATGAACTTCTCAATCATGTCTAAAAAAATGGAGAGCATGCACCTTTGGAATGTTGCAGGTGCATTGCACAATCCAAAGGGCATTCTCCTATAAGCAAAGACGCCATATGGACAAGTAAATGAAGTTTTTTCCTGATTCTTGGGGTCTACAACAATTTGATTGTAGCCCGAATACCCATCTAGGAAGCAATAGTACTCTTGTCCTGCCAATCTTTCAAGCATCTGGTCCATGAAAGGTAAGGGAAAGTGGTCTTTCTGGGTGGCTTCATTGAGTTTCCGATAGTCAATGCACACACGCCATCCGGTCACTGTCCTTGTGGGTATCAATTCATTCTTCTCATTTGCCACAACAGTGATCCCTCCTTTCTTAGGGACTACTTGCTCCGGGCTTACCCAAGGGCTGTCTGAGATGGGGTAGATCAACCCTGCTTGCCATAATTTCAACACTTCTTTCTGAACCACTTAATTCATAGTTGGGTTCAGCCTCCTTTGTTGTTGTCTTGAAGGTTTTGCATCTTCTTCAAGTAAGATCTTATGCATACACATTGAAGGACTGATCCCTTTTAAATCCGCAAGTGTCCAGCCTATGGCATCCTTATGTTGTCTCAGCACTTGGATGAGCTCCTCTTCTTGTTCCTTACTCAGACTTGAATTTATGATCACTGTTTGGGTGTTGTTGGCACCTAGATATGCATATTTCAAGCTAGGTGGTAATGCTTTCAGCTCTACTTTTGGTGACTCTGCATCTTTATTGCTTGTAATGGTTGGCATGATTGAGTTTTCCATGGTTGCTTGTGGTGATTCTCCATCTGGTGCTTGTTCCAGCTCAATGGTTCCTCCACATTGTTCTTCTTCCAAGACTTCTTGAACTATTTATTCCATGGTGTCTACTAGCATGCATTCTCCTATGGATTCCTTGGGGGTAACTCATTGCTTTGAAGACATTGAAGACCATTTTCTCTTCATGCAACCTCAAGACTAGTTCCTCTTTTTGCACATCGATGATGGCTCCAGTAGTAGCTAGGAATGGTCTTCCTAAGATAATTGATGTGTTGGCCTCTTCTTCCATGTCCAGCACAATGAAATCAGCAGGAAAGATGAACTCTCATACTTTCACTAGCAAGTCTTCCACCACCCCATGTGGAAACTTAAATGTTCTGTCAGCCAATTGGAGTACTATTCTTGTTGGCTTGGCTTCCTCAATCTTCATCCTTCTCATCATGGTCAGGGACATAAGATTTATGCTAGCTCCCAAATCACACAAAGCTTTCTCAATGGTGATGTCTCCTATGATACAGGGAATTTGGAAACTCCTTGGGTCTTTCAGCTTTTGAGGCAGCTTCTTCTGTATGATGGCGCTGCATTCCTCAGTCAAGATTATGGTTTCTTTTGCTTCCCAGTTCCTCTTTTTGGTTATAAGCTCCTTCAAAAATTTAGCATAGAGTGGCATTTGTTCTAATGCCTCAGCAAATGGTATGTTGATTTGGAGCCTCTTGAAGATCTCTAGGAACTTAGAAAACTGGCCATCCTTCCCATCTTTTCCCAGTCTTTGTGGGTATGGTTCCCTTGGCACATAAGGTTTCAAGACTGGTTTTGGTGGAGGTGGAGCAGGGATTTCTTCTTCATCCTTGTTCTCATGCTTTGCTGCAACTTCTTCATGCTTGTCTTTGCTTGGGGTTCCTTTTTCTATAACCTTTCCACTTCTTAGAGTAATGACTTTGCATTCCCCTCTTGGGTTAGCCATGGTATCACTGGAAAATGTGTGTGTGGGAAGTGGGATTTGCTTGGACAAAATCCCCACTTATGCTTCCAACTTTGAGATTGCTGCGCCTTGATTTTTTAGATTTGACCTGTATTCCTCTTGATTAGCATCTATCCTTCTGTCAGTTTGTGCTTGTCTGTCCTTGAGGGTGGAGACTGCTCCTGTAATTTGTGAGGACAGTTGTGTTATTGCAGCTTCCATCCTCTCAAAGTTGCTCTTGATCTCACATGGTTACATAGTTGAGGATGGTGTATCTTGATTGAGGTTTTTGTGTGTGGGTTGGTTACTATGGTATGATGTGTTTTGTGAGTAGTGGTAGGGTCTATGGTTCCCTGTTTGATGGTTGGGGTTGTGGTTGAAATGCTAATTTGATGAATAAGGCTTGTTGTGGTCCTGGTTGTGGTTTTGTTGATATCCCCACCCAAAGTTTGGGTGGTTCTTCCAACCTGGGTTGTATGTCTTAGAGTGTAGGTCATATGGTGGTCTGGATGAATTGTTCACATAATTGGCTTGTTCCCAGTCACCTTCAGATTCTGGTGCATTCCCTTCTTGTTGAGGAGTTTGGTCTTGAATGAGTGAGGCTTGGTTGGCCTCCATCCTTTTGGTTAGAGCTGCTATTTGAGCTGCAATTACTTTGTTCTGAGCTAACAAAGCATCTACAGAGTTGAGCTCTAGCACTCCCTTCTTCTGAGTCCTCTTTGAAGCATAGAAATACTTATTTTCAGCTACAGTCTCAATGACATCTATGGCCTCTTCAATGGTTTTCTTCTTGTTGAGTGAGCCTCCTGAAGAATGATCCACAGCCTTCTTTGCTTCATAGGATAGTCCCTCATAAAAGATGTGTAGTTGTACCCATTCATTGAACATTTTTGGTGGGCATCTTCTTGTCAGATCTTTGAATCTCTCCCAGGCCTCATAAAGTGTTTCTCTATCTTGTTGTCTGAAAGTTTGCACCTCAACTCTCAGCCTATTGATTCTTTGTGGGGGGTAAAATCTTGCAAGGAATATGTTCACGACCTCCTCCCATGTAGTTAGGCTATCCTTGGGGAATGATTCCAACCACTTTGCTGCCTTATCTCTGAGTGAGAAAGGGAACAAGAGTAGTTTGTAGATGTCAGAGTGTACCCCGTTGGACTTTACAGTATCACATATCCTTAAGAATGTGCTGAGATGTTGATTAGGGTCTTCTTGGGCACTTCCTCCACATGAGCAATTATTCTGAACAAGTGTGATGAGATGAGGTTTCAGCTCAAAATTATTGGCATGAATTGTTGGCTTTAGGATGCTGCTACCATAATTTCCTGGGTTTGGGTTAATGTAAGAGCCTAAGACTCTCCTTTCTTGCCCATCATGATTTACTGGGCCTTCTCTAGCATTGTGAGCTTCTTCTTCATGGTGGTTCTCCATGTTCTCCTCCATGTTTCTTTCAAAATACTCTTCCTCTTCCTCAGCACCAACGACTCCTTTCCCTCTTGCTGCCCTCCTTAATCTAAGGAAGGTCCTCTCAGGTTCAGAATCAAAGGAAGTTGAAGCACCACTGATGTGTGGAAAACGATCCAACACAAAACTCACCGGCAAGTGTACCGGGTCGCATCAAGTAATAATAACTCACGTGAGTGAGGTCGATCCCACAAGGATTGAAGGATTGAGCAATTTTAGTTTAGTGGTTGATTTAGTCAAGCGAACAAGAGTTGATTTGAGTGATTTGTATCCAACAGAAGCTAAATTGCATGAAATTAAAGGGAGAAGGAAAATTGACAAGAACTTAAAGTGTAGAAGAATTAAAAGAGCTGAATCTTAAAGGGCAAGTAATATAAATTGCATAAACTTAGATTGCAAGAAATGTAAGTGACTGAAACTTAAAGTGCAAGAAATGTAAATTGCTTGAATTATAAAAGGAATTGGGAATTGGGATTGCAGAAATTTAAACAAGCAAAAATAAGTTGCAACAAGAAGGAGAGTAGATGATGAAGTGAATTGAGATTGATTTCAAACAAAAAAGTAAATCAGCTTCAAGAAGCATTCAGCAGATGAGCTAAAAGGAAATTTCAAGATCTCAGGGGTCAAGAGACTAGAAACCAAGTCTAGATCTCACTGCCTTCCTTGATCCAATTCAAAGAGTAATTGCAAACAAATTAAAATTCAAAACAGTAAAGAACCTTGGAATTCAAATCACTGAATTCTTGAATTATGCAAGAAAAGGAACAAAGAGATCTCAAGGGTGAGGTTGAGACAGAATTTCCTCAACTCTTCACTATCAAGACTCAAGCCAGCTTTGCAGTAAAGAAAACAGAAAACCCAGAGGGGAAGAGAACTCAATTTTCCTCCCAATTCTCCAAGATCTAGAATCAAAGTTACAAATGAAAATTTCTAAAAGAGGTAAAAACGTTCAAAGTAAAAGTAAAAGCTCCGGTCCCTTCTAAATCAAACTAACTTCTATTTATACACTTCCTTCTATTGATCATTAATCCTTGAATTTGGGCCTTGGCCTTTATGGAATTGGATTGAAGATAGCCTCAGTTGATTGCTCTTGGACTTGAGAAGAAATCCGTTTGCAATTTGGACTCTGGAGCATTCACGTTTGAGTCAACGTTTGAGGCAAACATTGTCTTAAACGTTTGTGTGTTAGCATTATGCAGAACGGTACTTTTCTGTCACTCACGTTTGAGGTCAAACGTGAGCTCAAACGTGGTTCTCTCCAGGGAAATTTTTAGCCAATGTTTGACCTCAAGTTTGAGACAAACGTTGGCGTAAACGTTTAGTCCTCCTGGTGCATTTTTTCGAGCCAACGTTTGACCTCAAGTTTGAGGCAAACATTGGCACAAACGTTGGCTCCTCCAGGGTTAAGTTTTAAGCCAACGTTTGACCTCAAGTTTGAGGCAAACGTTGGTGCAAACATTGGCTTCTCCCAGGTTAATTTTTGAGCCAACATTTGACCTCAAGTTTGAGGCAAACATTGGCGCAAACGTTGCTTCCTCCAGGGTTAAGTTTTGAGCCAACGTTTGACCTCAAGTTTGAGGCAAACATTGGCGCAAACGTTGCTTCCTCCAGGGTTAAGTTTTGAGCCAACGTTTGACCTCAAGTTTGAGGCAAACATTGGCACAAACGTTGCTTCCTCCAGGGTCAACGTTTGACCTCAAGTTTGAGGCAAACGTTGGCACAAACGTGAGCTCTTCCTAGGGTGGTTTTGCTGCCTTCATTTCCATTGCTGCCATCCCCTTTCTTCAACCTTCCTCCAAGCCTTTTGGTCACCTGTCATCAATCAACAAATGCATCAAAGCTATGCTAAAATCATGAGACTTCTTCTCATCCTTGACATATAAGCAATTATAGCACAAAACCTCATGAAAATGCATCAAATTACTCATGGTTGATTGAATCCAAATACACATGAATTTCCACCCAAATGGCTTACTTGTAACTCAAGAAAGTGTATAAAACCTATTAAAAACAAAGGAAAAAGACTAGTAAAACTAGGCTAAGATGCCTTGGCATCACAATACCAAACTTAAATCTTGCTTGTCCCCAAGCAAGCATCAAACATAAGAGAGAATGACATGAAACAGAGAAGTGTGCATATCCTTATTGAGCATATAGTTGAATTTAGTCCATGGGGTTTGTATGCAAATAATGGTGGTTCATTTATTTCTTGCTGTTACATAAGAGATATTTCCTCAAAGGTTTACTAAGTTTGCTGCTATAAGGCTTTACTTTGGCTTGTTCCCTTGCTAACTTTTCCTTCTTTGTTTTGCTCATAGAGCTTATTATTCTTTGAAGGCTTGGTGACAAATGTTGCAGCAGCCTTTGGCTTAATTTTTGCTCAACATTCCTTCACCACAGACACATGGCTCACCCTTTTCTTCCTAGGATCATTGATTCCCAGCATCTCTTTGGATAACTAAGTGTTTTGTAGCTAGGTTGCTCTTTATTGTGGACTTTCAGTTGGCAATCCCAAATCAGTTGATCTAAGTGGCCAAGTTTTGAAATACTCCTCAGAACTTACTTGTCCAAGCATATCCTAATACAAAAATACCACAGGCATGTGTCCTAGGGTCCAAGCTATTGGTGCCTAGCCTTATTGTTTATTTTCTTTGCCACTTTTGGCTTTTTCTCTTCCTTTTTCTTTTTGTTATTTCATTCTCAAGGGATCCTAAATGATACAAGCCTTCATAACAACAAACCAGTTCACACTTCAAAGAACATATCATTATGTAGCATTTATTTTATGAGCTGATGCCAGGACATCATGGCCTATTTTTCTATGCTTTTTCAGTAGATTTTAATTCAGTTTTCATACAATTTCTGCTGATAAAGGAGCAAAAGCATGAAAAATCTCTGCATGGAACAAAATCTCAAGCATAGGTGAATTTTAGTTAATATACATGGTAAATATGATGAAATAGATCACACTAAGTGAAAGCATGATTTTGAGCATTATTAGCACACTTAGTATAGTAAAGTTTATCTTGTATGTTACTTTGATACTCTTTGCTTGCTTGATTTCAGACCAAAAGAAGCAGAGAAGAGCCACGTTAGTGACTACGTTAGCGCCACTAACGTGGCCAATAAAGTGGAAGGAAGGAAAGCTTGGAAAGCTAGTGAGAACATTAACGCCACTAATGTTAGCAAAAGGCAAGAAGACCCACGTTAGCGACCCCGTTAACTTCACTAACGTGGGCACTAACGTGGAAGAAAAGAGAAGCCCCAACGTTAATGAGAAAGTTAATGGCATTAACTTTGAAGAAGGAAAGGGAAACGCCAATGTTAGTGGTAAAGGTGAGTGCCACTAACGTTTATGAAGGCTAGAAGACTCACGTTAGCTTCCACGTTAGTTACATTAACGTGGGGACTAACGTGGAAGGAAAGGGAAATGCCAACGTTAGTGGAAAAGGTGAGTGCCGCTAACGTTAGTGAAGCAAAGGAAGACCCACGTTAATGGCCACGTTAGTGTAGTTAACATGGACATTAACGTAGGCAAAAATCTCACCCGGCAGCCTGACCGTGCCTTCTTCAAACAAAAATAACTTGAGCCACAAAGCTCCAAATGAGGTGATTCCAGTGGCATTGGAAAGTACGATTCCAGAGCTTTCCAAGAATATATGGCACTACATGGTGGACACTAAATTTGAGGGGGAAAACCTGCCCCGAAAGTGCAAAGATGAACATGGTATCAACCTGTAGTAAGGCCAGCTGACCTCTTCACCTTCCAAGAAGTATAACTCGAGTTGTAGAGCTCCAAATGATGCGCTTCCAAAGGAGTTGGAAAGTAGACATCCAGGGATTTCCAACAATATATAATAGTATGGGGTGGACATTAAGTTGAGCTTCAGAAACTGGAAATTTTCAGCCCCTGATCGCGGACGTTATTGGCACTCACGTTTGCCAATAACGCCAGCCACTATGCCAGCAACCCTGTCCCCTTCAAAGGAGCATAACTTGAGTTACAGAGGTCCAATTGAGGTGATTCTAGTTGCGTTAGAAATCTGACATTTAGAGCTTTCCAACGATATATAATACATTATAGTGGGCATGAAATTAGAGCATAAAACAGAGGCATCTTTTAAGCCCCAAAACACCAACTGGGTAGCAATTGTGACTTTAGTTAGCCCCACTAACTTTAGCAATAACGCCATACTTGTAGCGTTAGTATGGCTAACGGCAGCAACAACACCAAGTCATCTTGGACCTCAATTTGATTCACTTCTCTCTCAAGTCCACTTCAAAGCTCAAGCAGGCAAGCCCACAAGTGTCAACCAATCAAGGCCACAAGAAGCATCTAGAATAGAAATTTTTATTTCATTGTAATTTACTTTTAATTTCATTTTGTAATTTAGGAGAGCCAATATAAAGGCCTTAGTTTTTACATTTAGATAGACAGAAACAGAGAATTGAAGGAAGGGAGGGAGAGTGAAGACCAATTCGAACTTCTGTGAATTGGCACACTCCAAGGGGAGTAGGTCTTCGGACCCCTACCCTCCTACACTCTTCTTCCTTTTATCTTCTTTTCTTCCTTAGGAGTAGTTTCGTTTTCTTTGTACTTTTCATTTATGAATTTTGAAGTTTAAATTTTAGTTTTTAATCTTCATCTTTACTTTTCTGCACCTTCTTTCTTTTCTATTTTGGTAGAGCAATGATCAACAAACTCTTTTCATTGGGTTAGGGAGCTCTGTTGTAATTTGATGGATCAATATTAGTTTTCATTATTCTTCTTCTATCTTTTCTCTTGATTTTACTAGAAAGCTTTCAATCTTCATCCAATTGGGTAGTTATCTTGGAAAAGAAGCTATTCATGGATCTCTTCTGATCCTTGGAAGAGGAATGAAGAGATCATGCTAGAAATGCTTTCTCATGTTGGACCAAATTGGGGTTGGAAGGATATGGTGACTATAATCCTACCAACACTTGATTTGGGAATGCATGTGGTATAATCAGTGATCATACTTCATCTCTTCTCATGAGCAATTGACCAAGGAATTGGCTATTGATCAAGATTCGAGAGATTGAATTACAAGGAATTGTAATTCGATCACTTAAGATTACCAAGGAGATTAATGAACGCATTGATTGAGGAAGAGATGAGAATGAACTTGATCCGGAGGATTGCAATATCTCTTGTTCACAATGTTCATTTTATTTTTAGTTCTTACATTTACTTTTCTTGCCATTTTACTTTTCTGCACTTTATTGCTTTCTTTACTTTTGTGCCATTTACATTTCCTGTTGCTTATCACTCCAATTTGATTCGTCTAACTAGGATAATCAATTAACCATTGATTGCTTAATCCGTTAATCTCTGTGGGATTTGACCTCACTCTTTTGTGAGTTATTACTTGACGACAATTCGGTATACTTGCCGAAGAGAAATTTGTTGAGAGACAAGTTTTCCGTGCATCAAGTTTATGGCGCCGTTGCCGGGGATTAATTGTGATTAACAAACTACCGGTTGGTTGATTACCTAGATTAGACATTTTCTTTTTGTTTTGCTTTATTCATGTAATTGCTTTAGTTCTTTACTTTCTATGCCCTCTAACTGTTTGTGTTAATGCCTTACCAAGAAGCCCCTGTTCGTGACAGCTCTGGCTCTTGGTGATTTTGTTATTAATACAACAGTTCTTTTACTCAGCTTCTTTCCAAATAAAATTGGCATATGATCACATTCTAAGTTTGGGGTTGCCATGAAACAATCTGTTTTCAATCTTTCTGGATACTTGCATCAATTCCAAGAGAAAGTGTCACACTAAGTTTGGTGTGCCACTTATTTTTTTATGCAATGTATCCAGCAACACCACTTGTTTGTACAATCATAATGTCTGTGCTTCTTTGGCTTGCAGTGTTATCCTTAATTTTTGCTTGCTTAACCACATACATCACTTACATTTCAGTATGTAAGACGTTCATGACCCATCATAGACCCCACCACCACTGTTTTATTTGCTGCTTGAAGATAAGCAATTAGTCTAAATTTGTGTGGGAAGGGAGAAAAGTAGGAGAAAAAGGGCAACAACAATGAAGATGAACTACAAGGTGGTAAAGTTCCTTTTTCCTCTTACTTATTTCCAGTACATTCAATTGCATGATTGTCTTCTAATTTCTTTGTATGTATGTGTGCTTGCTCCTCATGAATAAGCATAGTTTGATTTTTGAATTACAATATATTGCTGTGACATTATGATTGCCATCTTGAATTTTTGTGAGTCCAAAGCAATGAAGTTTCATGATCATAAACAAACAAGGTCATTTAAGAAGAAGTTAGCATGAGCATATAAGTATTGGGAAGCTAGCATGACTATTGTTGCTCAATTACATTTGAATTTATTTAATTGAAGTTTTCATCTAGGACATTTTATGAAATTTTTGAAATCATGAAAACCTTGAAAAAGCAATTGCAAATAAGGCAAGAAAAGAAAAGGGAGAGAATGAGAAAGTTGAAGGCTCTGAGTACCAATGACAATTCAATTGTTAAGTGCTTGTGGTGTTTATGTATCAAGCAAAAAGCTTGAAAACAAAACATTTAGAGTCAAGGCTAGGCTCAAGTGCAAAAGCACTCCCTCAAAGCTCAAGGCTCTGAGCATCAATGATTAGAGAATCAAGAAGACAAGAAAACAAAATGAGCTAAAAGAGTTCTCTGATTAAATGCTTGTGGTGCTTATGTATCAAGTGGTAATACTTGAAAACAAAGCATTTAGAGTCGTAGCTTTCAAATCATGGTGCAAAGCACCTAAGAAGATAAGATAAAAAGAGAATGATAAGCTTGTTCAAGGAAGAAACATACAGAAAAGATTTCATAAAATGAGCTAGATAGAGGCATCAATCATCTGAATTTCTTTTGTGATTGTTGCATGCATAGAAAGCTAGCTAACCATGAACATTACACTGCTACTCTTCTTACCTTGGATGTCAAACCTTATTGCATGATTCTCTTCTTGCTTGGGGACAAGCAAGATTTAAGTTTGGTGTTGTGATGCCAGGGCATCATGGCCTATTTTTCTATGCTTTTTCAGTAGATTTTAATTCAGTTTTCATACAATTTCTGCTGATAAAGGAGCAAAAGCATGAAAAATCTCTGCATAGAACAAAATCTCAAGCATAGGTGAATTTTAGTTAATATACATGGTAAATATGATGAAATAGATCACACTAAGTGAAAGTATGATTTTGAGCATTATTAGCACACTTAGTATAGTAAAGTTTATCTTGTATGTTACTTTGATACTCTTTGTTTGCTTGATTTCAGACCAAAAGAAGCAGAGAAGAGCCACGTTAGTGACTACGTTAGCGCCACTAACGTGGCCATTAAAGTGGAAGAAAGAAAAGCTTGGAAAGCTAGTGAGAACGTTAACGCCACTAACGTTAGCAAAAGGCAAGAAGACCCACGTTAGCGACCCCGTTAACTTCACTAACGTGGGAACTAATGTGGAAGAAAAGAGAAGCCCCAACGTTAGTGAGAAAGTTAATGGCATTAACTTTGAAGAAGGAAAGGGAAACGCCAATGTTAGTGGTAAAGGTGAGTGCCACTAACGTTTGCGAAGGCTAGAAGACTCACGTTAGCTTCCATGTTAGTTACATTAATGTGGGGACTAACGTGGAAGGAAAGGAAACACCAACGTTAGTGGAAAAGGTGAGTGCCACTAACGTTGGCGAAGCAAAGGAAGACCCACGTTAATGGCCACGTTAGTGTAGTTAACGTGGACATTAACGTAGGCAAAAATCTCACCCGGCAGCGTGACCATGCCTTCTTCAAACAAAAATAACTTGAGCCACAAAACTCCAAATGAGGTGATTCCAGTGGCATTGGAAAGTAGGATTCCAGAGCTTTCCAAGAATATATGGCACTACATGGTGGACACTAAATTTGAGGGGGAAAACCTGCCTCGAAAGTGCAAAGATGAACATGGTATCAACCTGTAGTAAGGCCAGCTGACCTCTTCACCTTCCAAGATGTATAACTCGAGTTGTAAAGCTCCAAATAATGCGCTTTCAAAGGCGTTGGAAAGTAGACATCCAGGGATTTCCAACAATATATAATAGTATGGGGTGGACATTAAGTTGAGCATCAGAAACTGGCAATTTCATCCCCTGATCGCGAACGTTATTGGCACTCATGTTTGCCAATAACGCCAGCCACTATGCCAGCAACCCTGTCCCCTTCAAAGGAGCATAACTTGAGTTACAGAGGTCCAATTGAGGTGATTCTATAGTGGGCATGAAATTGGAGCATAAAACAGAGGCATCTTTTAAGCCCCAAAACACCAACTGGGTAGCAATTGTGACGTTAGCCACACTAACTTTAGCACTAACGCCACACTTGTAGTGTTAGTATGGCTAACGGCAGCAACAATGCCAAGTCATCTTGAACCTCAATTTGATTCACTTCTCTCTCAAGTCCACTTCAAAGCTCAAGCAAGCAAGCCCACAAGTGTCAACCAATCAAGGCCACAAGAAGCATCTAGAATAGAAATTTTTATTTCATTGTAATTTGCTTTTAATTTCAATTTGTAATTTAGGAGAGCCTATATAAAGGCCTTAGTTTTTTCATTCAGATAGACGGAAATAGAGAATTGAAGGAAGGGGGAGAGATTAAAGACTAATTCGAACTTCTGTGAATTGGCACACTCCAAGGGGAGTGGGTCTTCGGACCCCTCCCCTCCTACACTCTTCTTCCTTTTCTCTTCTTTTCTTCCTTAGGAGTAGTTTTGTTTTCTTTGTACTTTTCATTTATGAATTTTGAAGTTTAAATTTTAGTTTTAATCTTCATCTTTACTTTTCTACACTTTCTTTCTTTTCTATTTTGGTAGAGCAATGATCAACTAACTCTTTTCATTGGGTTAGGGAGCTCTGTTGTAATTTGATGGATCAATATTAGTTTTCATTATTCTTCTTCTATCTTTTCTCTTGATTTTACTAGAAAGCTTTCAATCTTCATCCAATTGGGTAGTTATCTTGGAAAAGAAGCTATACATACTTGGATCTCTTCTGAACCTTGGAAGAGGAATGAAGAGATCATGCTAGAAATGCTTTCTCATGTTGGACCAAATTGGGGTTGGAAGGATATGGTGACTATAATCCTACCAACACTTGATTTGGGAATGCATGTGGTATAATCAGTGACCATACTTCATCTCTTCTCATGAGCAATTGACCAAGGAATTGGCTATTGATCAAGAATTGAGAGATTGAATTACAAGGAATTGTAATTCGATCACTTAAGATTGCCAAGGAGATCAATGAACGCATTGATTGAGGAAGAGATGAGAATGAACTTGATCCGGAGGATTGCAATATCTCTTGATCCCAATGTTCATTTTATTTTTAGTTCTTACATTTACTTTTCTTGCCATTTTACTTTTCTGCACTTTATTGCTTTCTTTACTTTTGTGCCATTTACATTTCTTGTTGCTTATCACTCCAATCTGATTCGTCTAACTAGGATAATCAATTAACCATTGATTGCTTAATCCATTAATCTCTGTGGGATTCGACCTCACTCTTTTGTGAGTTATTACTTGATGACAATTCGGTATACTTGCTGAAGGGAAATTTGTTGAGAGACAAGTTTTCCGTGCATCATGAGCCATACATTAAATCAACAAATACCACCACTGACTTTCATTCTCACTTATGCAACATTGGATATTTACTTCCTAGTTCAAGCATTTGTCTTTTATTCAGGCGCATAGGAATTAAAACAAAATTCAAGGTAATGAAGGATGACACTTATTATGCAAATCAGCATTCTTGACAAACAATTTCACTTGCAACCAAAAGAACACTTCAGCAGGTCATATAAGAATTCCCAAAATTAAAACATCTCTCAACAACAAGGATCAAGTGTAAATACAACCTGTTGGGTTGCAGCTTTTCATTCTTCCATCTGTTGTGTCTCTTTTGGGTCCAACTGCAGATTGTTTCCAAATGTTGGCCATTTTCCTGTATGAGTCTCAAAAGTTGCTTGCTTTTCAAGCCCTTAAGGCAGCTGGTTAGTATGCAAAGCTTATTTATGGGCTTTTGAACTTACTTTGGTGTGTGAACACCAAACTTAGTCCCTTGCCACTGCTTTTCTGATGTAACAAGTTAACTAATCATGAACTCTCTTGGCCTTGCTAAAGGTTATGGAACTAAAAACTAGAAAACAGCAGACTGGTTAACTAGTTTATCTGATTGCTTGAAGCTATCATTATGCATAAGGTGAAAATGTGTTGTATGATGAGGTTTTTGGTGGAACACCAAACTTAGAATCCTTCATTCTCCCTTGGATTGTTTTGGTGTGCAACACCAAACTTAGCTTCTTGCAATATAGATGAAACTAATTAACCTTTTTATTAAAATAGCTATGAAAAGAAAACTACCTCAGGTTGGGTTGCCTCCCAACAAGCGCTTCTTTACTGTCACTAGCTTGACATCTTTCATTCTTTGGTCAGTTTAAGTTCTGAACCTCCTTTTCCTTGTTCCATTGACCTCCTAAATATGGCTTAGCTCTGTGCCCATTTGCTGTGAACTGACTTTTTGTTGCTTCATCTAACAATTTAAGGCTTCCATAAGGAAAAACCTTTGTTACCAAGTAAGGGCCAGTCCATTTGGATTTGAGCTTGCCAGGGAAAATTTTGAGCCTGGAGTTATATAGGAGTACTTGCTGTCCTGGTTTGAACTCCTTCCTTGAGATCTTCTTGTCATGCCACCTCTTGGCCTTTTCCTTGTATATCTTGGCATTGTCATAAGCTTCTAGCCTAAACTCATCCAACTCATTCAGTTGTAGCAGCCTCTTCTCCCCTACTGCTTGAGAATCAAGGTTAAGAAGTTTAGTGGCCCAAAAGCTTTATGTTCAAGCTCTACAGGGAGGTGACAAGATTTTTCATATAACAGCTGAAAAGGTGACTTCCCAATAGGGGTCTTGAATGCTGTCCTGTATGCCCAAAGTGCATCCTCTAATTTTCTGGCCCAATCTTTCCTGGTTGCTCCCACAGTCTTCTCTAAGATCCTCTTCAATTCTCTGTTTGCAAGCTCAACTTGGCCATTGGTTTGAGGATGGTATGGTATAGCCACTTTATGGATCACTCCATATTTGTGAAGGAGTTTCTCCATCTGCTTGTTACAAAAATGTCAACCACCATCACTTATAAGTCCTTTAGGTACTCCATATCTAGTAAAAATGTGCTTCTTTAGGAATTGAAGAACAATTTGTGTGTCACATGTGGTTGTGGCTATTGCTTCCACCCACTTTGAGACATATTCCACTGCTACCAAGATGTATTTGAAGGAGTAAGAAGGGGGGAATGGTCCCATAAAATCTATGCCCCAAAGATCAAATAGCTCCATTTCAAGAATGAAATTTTGAGGCATCTCATTCCTTCTTGTTAACCCTCCAGCTCTTTGGCATTCATTACATTGGTGAACAAACTCTCTGGCATCCTTGAAGATAGTCGGCCAATAGAAGCCACTCTGCAGTATCTTTGCAGCTGTTCTTTCTGGTTCAAAGTGTCCACCATAGGCTGAACCATGGGATCGACCCTTACTCACGTAAGGTTTATTACTTGGACGACCCAGTGCACTTGCTGGTTAGTTGTGCGGAGTTGTGATAAAGAGTTGAGATTACAATTGTGCGTACCAAGTTGTTGGTGCCATTGATGATCACAATTTCGTGCACCAAGTTTTTGGCGCCGTTGCCGGGGATTGTTCGAGTTTGGACAACTGACGGTTCATCTTGTTGCTTAGATTAGGTAATTTTACTTTCTATTTTCGAAAATTTTTTTTATACAAAATTTTTTTTTCTATTTTGTTCTTCAGAGTTTTTAAGAATGAATTCTAGAGTTTTATGATGATCTGTTGAAGTCTGGCTGGCTGTGAAGCCATGTCTAATCTTATTGGACCGAGGTTTCAACTTATCATCACAAGAGCTTGTTGTTTTCTATCAATTTTGCTGTTGTTAGCAATGATCTGCTAAAGCTTGGCTGGTCATTGGCCATGTCTAGTGTTTTGGACCGGAACTTTCATTGAAAGCTTGGCTGGCTAGTAAGCCATGTCTAATTCCAGGACCGGAGTCTTAGACTAACATTGCAATGATTCTTGGAATTCTTGTTAAAAATTTTGAATCCCTTTCTTCTCTTTTCCGCTCAATTTTCGAAAAATCACAAAAAAAAAATTTATAAAACCATAAAAATAAAAAATATTTTATGTTTCTTGTTTGAGTCTAGTATCAATTTTTAAGTTTGGTGTCAATTGCATATTTTTATTCTTGCATTTTTCGAATATATGCATGATGCACGGAAAACTTGTCTCCCAACAAATCTTCCTTCGGCAAGTGTACCGAATTTATCGTCAAGTAAAAACTCACAATAGAGTGAGGTCGAATCCCACAGGGATTGATTGATCAAGCAACTTTAATTAGAAGAATGTTCTAGTTGAGCGAATCGAGAATTTGGGTTGAGAGTTGCAGGAAATAAAATGGCGGGAATGTAAATAACAGAAAGGTAAATGCTAAAATTAAAGGACTGGAAGTAAATGACTGAAAATAAATTGCAGAATTGTAAATAGGAATGGGGGATTTGCTCATAAAAGTAAATAGCAGAAATTAAAGAGAATGGGTAAGATCAGAGATGGGGAGTTCATTGGGCTTAGGAGATGTTGCGATTCTCCGGATCAAGTTTATTTTCATCTCTTCCTCAATCAATGCACTCATTGATCTCCTTGGCAATCTTAAGTGATTGAATTACAATTTCTTGCAATTCAATCTCTCAAATCTTGATCAATAGCCAATTCCTTGGTCAATTGCTCATGAGAAGAGATGAAGTATGGTCACTGATTATACCACATGCATTTCCCAAATCAAGTATTGAGAGGGTTATAGTCACATACCCATCCAAACCCAATTTGGTCCAGCATGAGAAAGCATTTCTAGCTTGATCTCTTCATTCCTCTTTCAAGGTTCAAAAGAGATCCAAGTTTGAATAGCTTCTCTTCCAAGATAACTACTCAATTGGATGAAGATCGAAAGCTTTCAAGTAAAATCAAGAGGAAAGATAGAAGAAGAATAATAAAAATTAGTATTGATCCATCAAATTACAACAGAGCTCCCTAACCCAATGAAAGGGGTTTAGTTGTTCATAGCTCTTGAAAATGAAAACAAAGATAGAGAATACATCATAAAACTAGAATTTGCAAAGAAAGTAAAATACAGAGAGTAGTTCTCTTTTTCCAGCCTCCAGAACTCCTTCTCAATTCAAAGCTACTCCTATATATACTACTCTTCTCAGCTTCTAGTGTGATTCTTCAAGTCTTGGGCCTTTGGATCTTGAGTTTGAAGCAGTTCCTTTCTTTATTTGGGCTTGGCTTTACTTGCAGAGAGAAAGTGCGAAGTGGGCGGAGACTTTAGTTCAGGACGTTAGGGGTGTTAATATTTAGTGAGAATATAAGTTCGATAACGTTAGTGACACTTAACATTGTCACTAACGTCCCAATGCACCCCTTTGCCTCACGTTAAAACCCACGTTAACTAGGTTAACGTGGCTTTTAACCTTGCCTTGTGAACCTTCGAGAACGTTAGTGACACTCAACATTGTCACTAACGTTCCAGTTTGCCCCTTCTTGCTTCACGTTAAAGCCCACGTTAACTAGGTTAACGTGGCTTCTAACGTGGCCCTTGCCATCCTTCGAGAACGTTAGTGACATTCAACATTGTCACTAACGTTCCAATGTGCCCCTAGGTCTCACGTTAGAGTCCACGTTAACTAGGTTAACGTGGCTTCTAACGTGGCCATCTTTAGCCATCCCAACGTTAGTGACAATGTTGAGTGTCACTAACGTTGGCTCATCCTTCATTCCTCATCGTTAGCTTCCACGTTAACCAAGTTAACGTGGAAGTTAACGTGACTCTTGGGGGTTGTGTGGTTGCTTCAACGTTAGTGACAATGTTGAGTGTCACTAACGTTGTCGACAACTCTTCATCCCTTACGTTAGTTCCCACGTTAACCAAGTTAACGTGGGAGTTAACGTGGTACTTTGCACCATAGGCCAATGTTAGCGACAATTTTGAGTGTCACTAACGTTGGCTTCTCTTCCCCCCTTAACGTTAGAGGCCACGTTAACCACGTTAACTAGGTTAACGTGGCTTCTAACGTGGCCACTTATGAGTAATTGCCAACGTTAGTGACAATGTTAAGTGTCACTAATGTTGGCTCAACTTCTCTTCTCCACGTTAGAGTTCACGTTAACTTAGTTAACGTGACTCTCTAACGTGGGCATTGATGGCTTTTTTAGAGTGTTATTGGCAATCACTTTTCTCATTAACCTTGCAAGTTACCTCCCCTTTTCTTGCTTCCTTTTGGTCCTGAAATTAAGCAATAAAGTGCATCAAAGCTCTAGTCCAAGTCATGAGTAATGCAACATAATAATTGTCACTAAACTTATGCAAAATCCTCATGAAATTATGTAAAATGCACAATGTATGCTTGAATCAAGGCATAAGTGAATATCTACCCAAAATTAGCTTATTTCCTAAAGAAATGCATGAAACTAACCTAAAAATAGTAAAGAAAAGGTCAGTGAAACTGGCCAAGATGCCCTGGCATCACAACACCAAACTTAAAGCTTGCTTGTCCCTAATCAAGTACTGGAACAAGAGAATGATGAATGGAATGTCCAGAGGAATGAGTCATTCTTGTGGAGGTCATGTTACTGATTTTATGGTGGTTTCATGCATAGCAACTTAGGTTCATTCCATTACTAGTTTTCAGACCTTTATCATGTCCCTAAACACTTACTTTGTTTATATCCCATGAGACCTTTATTCATTGATCCTTTTATTGTTATTTCAAGGGTTGTTTGTGTTATTTAGGCTAAGTGCTCTGTAAGGGGGTAACTCTTTAAGATAAGTTTTCAACCAACACTCCCGAACCAGTTGGTTCAAGGTGCTAGGTGTTGAAGCACCCCTAAGGACTTACTCCCTCAAGTCTCTCCCCCATACATACACACCACAGGCATATAGTTTGTTTATTTTCTTTTCTTGAGACCTTGGTGTCCAGCACCTCTTTGAGTTACTAAATGCTCTGTAGTGAGGGTTACTCTTGATAGTGGATTTTCAACTGATAATCCCGGGTTAGTTAACTCAAGTTACCAAGTGATAAAGCACCCCTGAGAGCTTATTCATCTAAGTAGATCCCTCACACAGGAGCACCACAGACACTTGTCTTAAGGTCCAAACCATTGGTGCCTAGCCTTATTGCTTACTCTTTTTCTTTTGTTTTTCACTTCCATTATTCTTTCCCTTTTCTCTTATTAGGATCTTGTCATATGCTCAGTCTCATGGGTATATCCAAAGTCAAGTATTCAGGATAGATAGTTGTCTTCCTAACCTTGTGGTTGAACCAACTTAGCTAACTTATGACTACCCCAAAGATTCATGAATGCACTTCCACATTATGAACTCTACTTCTAGTCTTTTAAAAACGATCATTCTCTTTTTCATTTGATTTAAAGGGACAACATACAAGTAAGTTAAGTGATAGTGCAGTAACATAAAGACTAGTGTACATAGACCTATTCAGAACTTAAAAGACAGAATTTAAAAAGGGTTTAACTACGAGTAACTACAAATCAAAAGTGCATTCGAACTTCCAACTTTCAACAATTCTGAGTACAATGGAATTAGGTAACAATACAACCTTCGGGTGATGATTTCTGGTCCCCTCTCTCTTTGTCATCATCCTAGTTTTTGCTGCCTCGCTTCTTTGGGTGAAGGTGCACCATTTCCTTATAGGATTCCTGCAAGGTTACTGGAAGTTGCTTGTTCCCAAAGCACTTGAGACATAGTTAGCTTACATGTATGCTTGTGCCTCTTGAACTCAATTTGGTGTGTGAACACCAAACTTAGTTCTTTGCCCAGTACAAAACATTGCATATATGCAAAGACCCTCATATCTTGTTATCAACAAAGCAATGATCACCTATAGTCTAACTACATCTAAGTGGTTTCTCTTGATTGGATGGAGCTAGCAATATTCTTTTGGAGTGGAGTGTAATTCTAACCAATGTCTTTTAATGGAACATCAAACTTAGAACTACACTACCACTCTTGGATTGTTCTGGTGTGAAACACCAAACTTAGCTCCTTACAATACAGGGGAAACAGCTTGTGATTTTTATTGAAATAAAGATGAAAGTGAAACTACCTGAGGTTGGGTTGCCTCCCAACAGAGCGCTCTTTTATCATCGCTAGCTCGACGAGTCCTTAATTACTTGAGATGGTACTTTACTCTGGGGTTTTCCCCCATGTTGCCCAGGTAATGCTTGAGTCTTTGTCCATTCACTGTAAAAGTCCTCTCTGAACCTTCATCCGTGATTTCGATGTGGCCATATGGTGATACTTTTGTAACCATGAAAGGTCCGGACCACCTTGACTTGAGTTTTCCTGGGAACAGCCTTAATTTAGAATTGTAAAGGAGTACTTGCTGCCCTTTTTCGAAACTCCTGGGTGCCAGATGCATGTCATGTTTTCTCTTTGCCTTTTCTTTATACATCTTAGTGTTTTCATAGGCTTGTGATATGAATTCTTCCATCTCTTGCAGCTGCAAGATCCTTTTTGCACCAGCAGCAATGCGGTCAAAATTTAGTATCTTGATAGCCCAAAGAGCTTTGTGTTCCAGCTCCAGTGGTAAGTGACAAGCCTTCCCATAGACTAGTTGATATGGAGACATTCCAAGTGGAGTTTTGAATGCTGTTCTGTATGCCCAAAGAGCATCATCCAACTTCTTCGACCAATCCTTTCTAGATGCGCCCACAGTCTTTTCCAGGATCCTCTTCAGCTCTCTGTTGGATATCTCAGTTTGCCCACTTGTTTGAGGATGGTAAGGTGTGGCTACTTTGTGTTTTACCCCATATCGTAAGAGGAGAGCTTCTAGTGGTCTGTTACAAAAGTGGCTCCCTCCATCACTGATGAGAGCTCTTGGGACTCCAAACCGGCTGAAGATATTCTTCCTGAGGAAGTTCATGACTACCTTGTTATCATTAGTTGGGGTTGCAATAGCCTCTACCCATTTGGAAACATAATCCACTGCTACCAGGATGTACTTGTTTGCATATGAGGTTGGGAATGGTCCCATGAAATCAATTCCCCACACATCAAACAGTTCCAGTTCCAAGATGAAATTTTGTGGCATGGCGTTTCTTTTGGGCAGGTTTCCAGATCTTTGGCATTCATTGTAGCTTTTGACTAGTTTCTTGGCATCCTTAAAAAAGGGTGGGCCAAAAGAATCCGCTTTGTAACACCTTTGCTGCAGTTCTGTCCCCTCCAAAGTGCCCGCCATAGCATGAACCGTGGCAATTCCACAGGACTTCTCTCCCTTCCTCTTCCGAAACACATCTTCTAAGAATTCCATCTGAACATTACTTGAAGAGATATGGCTCATCCCAGACAAAGTATTTTGCATCATTCATGAGCTTCCTCTTTTGATGTTTATTGATCCCTAGGGGTAATGCCCCAGTTGCCTTGAAATTTGCAATATCTGCGAACCATGGTGCTTTGTGAACTGTCATCAATTGCTCATCTGGGAAGAGCTCGTTCACATTTGTATCATTCTCTCCACCTTGATCATGAGGGATTCTGGATAGGTGATCTACCACCTTGTTCTCCACTCCTTTCTTGTCTCTGATTTCAATATCGAATTCCTGCAACAGTAGGATCCACCTTATTAGTCTTGGCTTTGATTCTTACTTGGCAAATAAATATTTAAGTGCTGTGTGATCTGTAAAAACAATCACTTTAGCACCAATGAGGTATGATCTAAATTTGTCAAATGCAAAAACTATTGCTAGCAACTCCTTTTCAGTAGTGGTATAATTTCTTTGAGTTTCATTAAGGACTTTGCTAGCATAGTATATCACACGAACTAGGTTATTTTTCCTTTGTCCTAACACTGCCCCAACTGCAAAATCAGATGCAACGCACATCAATTCAAATGGTAGGTTCCAATCAGGTGGGGAAATGATAGGAGCAGAGGATAACCTCATTTTCAAATGTGCAAATGCTAGCATGCATGTTTCATCAAAGATGAATGGTGTATCAAATACAAGGAGATTGCTTAAGGGCTTGGCTATCTTTGAAAAATCTTTGATGAACCTTCTGTAAAAACCAGCATGCCCTAAAAAACTTCTAATTGCCTTGACATCACTGGGTGGGGGTAGTTTTTCAATAAGTTCTACTTTAGCTCTATCAACCTCAATGCCTTGGTGAGAGACCTTGTGACCAAAGACTATTCCTCCTGTCACCATGAAGTGGCATTTTTCCCAGTTCAAGACCAAATTGGTCTCTTGGCATCTTTTCAATACCAAGGCGAGGTGATGTAGGAAACTAGGAAAAGAATCTCTGAATACCGAGAAATCATCCATAAAAACTTCAATGAATTTTTCTATCATATCTGAAAAGATAGAAAGCATGCAGCGTTGGAAAGTTGCAGGGGCATTACATAATCCAAATGGCATGCGCCTATAAGCAAACACTCCATACGGACAGGTAAATGAGGTTTTCTCTTGGTCTCTTGGATCAACCACTATTTGGTTATATCCTGAATAACCGTCGAGAAAACAATAATATGCGTGCCCTGCAAGTCTTTCCAACATCTGATCCATGAATGGAAGGGGAAAATGGTCCTTTCATGTAGCCTCATTGAGTTTCCTGTAGTCTATGCACATCCGCCATCCTGTGACGGTCCTTGTAGGTATGAGCTCGTTCTTCTCATTGGTAACCACAGTGATCCCTCCCTTCTTTGGCACAACATGTATGGGGCTAACCCAAGGGCTGTCCGAAATTGGGTATATGACCCCTCCTTGCCAAAGCTTCATAACCTCTTTCTGTACCACTTCCTTCATGATTGGGTTTAGCCTTCTTTGGGATTGAATTAATGGCTTGGCATCATCTTCCAACAGTATTTTATGCATGCATATGGCAGAACTGATTCCCTTCAAGTCAGCAAGGGTCCATCCAATGGCGTCCTTATGCTCCCGTAGCACCTTGAGTAGTTCGTCCTCTTGATCTTGACTGAGGGATGAATTTATGATCACTGGGTAGTTTTCATTTTCTCCTAGATATGCATATTTGAGAGTGGGTGGCAATGCTTTGAGTTCAAGTTTGGGTGCTTCTGATTTTTCGTTCCCTTCCTTTGGTGCATCTGGTATATGTATTTCTGCTGTAGCTACCTCTTCACTTGATTCAGATTCTTCCTCCACCAATCTTTCGTTCTCTTCAGGTTCATCTTCTTCAAAATTCTCCTCCACTTCATCCTCAAGTGCATCTAACCTCATGCATTCCCCTAATTGTTCCTGTGGATAACTCATGGCCTTGAACACATTGAATGTCATCTTTTCATTGTGTAATCTCAGGGTGAGGTCACCCTTCTGAACATCAATGACAGCTCCAGCAGTGGCCAAGAATGGCCTTCCCAAGATGATGGAGGTCTTGGCATCTTCCTGCATGTCCAGCACCACAAAATCTGCTGGGAATATGAAATCTCCTACTTTTACTAGCAAATCCTCTACTATACCATGAGGGAATTTGAACGACCGGTCTGCTAGTTGTAGAGCCATTTTTGTTGGTTTAGCCTCCTCAATTTTCATCTTTCTCATCATAGCTACTGACATCAGATTGATGCTGGCCCCTAAGTCACAAAGAGCCTTTTCTACTGTGATTTCTCCTATAATGCAAGGGATCTGGAAACTCCCAGGATCCTTCAGTTTCTGAGGTAGTTTATGCTGAATGATAGCACTGCACTCTTCAGTTAGTATCACAGTCTCATTGTTCTTCCAGCTTCTCTTCTTAGTCATTAGCTCCTTCAAAAACTTGGCATAAAGTGGCATTTGTTCTATGGCTTCAGCAAATGGTATGTTGATTTGTAGCTTCTTGAAGATTTCCAAAAATCTCAAGAACTGGTTGTCATCTTCCTTTTTCTTCAATAGCTGGGGGTATGGAGCTCTTGAGATGTTCAGATGGGGTATCTTTTTTTCTTTCTACAGACTTGGCGTGGGGGGTTGCATTCCATCTTGCTCTTCTC
Source organism: Arachis hypogaea (assembly GCF_003086295.3). NCBI lineage: Eukaryota > Viridiplantae > Streptophyta > Magnoliopsida > Fabales > Fabaceae > Arachis > Arachis hypogaea. The sequence continues at coordinate 96,851,761 of NC_092054.1, read as the reverse complement.
TCTTTTCATTTGAGCCTTCTTCTTGTGGTTTTTGGGGATGTTCCTTCAGTTCCTTCCCACTCCTAAGTGTGATAGCTTGACACTCCTCCCTTTTGCTTGAATGGGCATCATAGCAAAAATTGTGATTAGGAAGCTGCTTAAATAGATAGCTGATTTGTGTTTCCAGTTTTGTGATGGCAGCATTTTGATTCTGCATGTTTGACTGCACTTCCTCTCTGAATGCTTTACTGTCTTGAATGTCTCTGCATATTCCTTCAATGAAGGTTTCGATCTAAGAGAGCTTGTCATCAATTGATGAGTGGTTTGGAGCAGATGTGCTGTTTTGGTTTTGATAAGTGTGTGGAGAAGTGTTGTTGTGGGGGTGTTGAGATGTCCTCTGGTCTTGGTTTTGATCTTGCTTATTTCCCCACCCAAAGTTTGGGTGGTTTCTCCATCCAGGGTTGTAAGTCTTGGAGTATGGATCATAGTTTTTCCTTGGTGAATTCCCAATGTAGTTGGCTTGCTCCTGACTCCCCTCTGCTTCTTCATTCACTCCTTCTTGGATTGTTGATGAAGATGAGATTTTTGCTACTTGGTTCCTCTCCATCTTCTTGGTGAGGTCAGCCAACTACTGGGTAATGAGCTTGTTTTGGGCCAACAGAGCATCTACATTGTTTAGCTCCATCACTCCTCTTGTGTTCCCTCTTTCGGAAGCATAGAAGTAGTCGTTTTCTGCTACTGTTTCAATAACATCTATGGCTTCCTCAATGGTCTTCTTCTTGTTCAAGGATCCTCCAGATGAATGGTCCATGGCCTTCTTTGACTCATAAGAGAGCCCTTCATAGAAAATATGCAGCTGGACCCATTCGTTGAACATGTCAGGTGGACACCTCCTTGTTAAGTCCTTGAACCTCTCCCATGCTTCATACAGAGTCTCAACATCTTGTTGCCTGAAAGTTTGAACCTCAGCTCTCAGCCTATTGATTCGTTGAGGAGGGTAAAATCTTGCTAAGAATTTGTTCACCACATCCTCCCAAGTTGTCAAGCTCTCCCTTGGAAAAGATTTCAGCCACTTGGCTGCCTTGTCCCTGAGTGAGAAAGGAAATAGGAGCAGTCTATAGGCGTCAGGATGAACACCATTAGATTTCACTTGTCACATATTCTCAGGAAGGTGGTCAAATGTTGATTGGGGTCTTCTTGAACACCTCCTCCAAACGAACAGTTGTTCTGGACAAGGGTGATGACCTATGGTTTAAGTTCAAAGTTGTTGGCATGGATTGTTAGCTTTTGGATGCTACTTCCACAATTGTCTGGGTTTCGATTGATGTAAGAGCCCAAAACTCTTCTATCCTCCCCAGCATGATTTGCTCCACCTCCTCTGCCATGGTTGTGAGTCTCTTCTTCATGATGATTTTCCATGTTTTCTTCCATGTTAGGTTCAAAGTATTCCTCAAAGTGTTCCTCCTCTTCTTCAGCACCAACTACACGTTTTTCTTTTGCCTCCCTCCTTAGTCTAAAGAAGGTTCTCTCAGGTTCAGAATCAAAGGAAGTTGAAGCCCCGCTTCTTCTCCCTGTCATACAACCAACAAGTACAAGCAAAGAAAATAGGTGCAGACAGTATTTGTGTCAGAATTGCTGTTAGTTGTGGGTAATGCAATATATCAAACAGTTAGTGGGTTAGCAAACAGAATTGAAAATAACAAAGAAGAACAACAGAGTAGAGGGTGAAGGGAAGAAGTTTAACTAAAACAAAAAGTAAATCACTCAAACAGAAAATGAAATTCACAAAATAAAAATGCTCAATCTAGTGATCTTCTAATTTAATCATTGTTGATGCACAATCAATCCCCGGCAACGGTGCCATAAACTTGATGCCCGGAAAACTTGTCTCTCAACAAATCTCCCTTCGGCAAGTGTACCGAATTTGTCGTCAAGTAAAAACTCACAATAGAGTGAGGTCGAATCCCACAGGGATTGATTGATCAAGCAACTTTAATTAGAAGAATGTTCTAGTTGAGCGAATCCAGAATTCGGGTTGAGAGTTGTAGGAAATAAAATGGCGGGAATGTAAATAACAGAAAGGTAAATGCTAGAATTAAAGGACTGGAAGTAAATGACTGAAAATAAATTGCAGAATTGTAAATAGGAATGGGGAATTTGCTCATAAAAGTAAATAGAAGAAATTAAAGAGAATGGGTAAGATCAGAGATGGGGAGTTCATTGGGCTTAGAATCCTTCATTCTCCCTTGGATTGTTTTGGTGTGCAACACCAAACTTAGCTTCTTGCAATATAGATGAAACTAATTAACCTTTTTATTAAAATAGCTATGAAAAAAAAACTACCTCAGGTTGGGTTGCCTCCCAACAAGCGCTTCTTTACTGTCACTAGCTTGACATCTTTCATTCTTTGGTCAGTTTAAGTTCTGAACCTCCTTTTCCTTGTTCCATTGACCTCCTAAATATGGCTTGGCTCTGTGCCCATTTGCTGTGAACTGACTTTTTGTTGCTTCATCTAACAATTTAAGGATTCCATAAGGAAAAACCTTTGTTACCAAGTAAGGGCCATTCCATTTGGATTTGAGCTTGCCAGGGAAAATTTTGAGCCTGGAGTTATACAGGAGTACTTGCTGTCCTGGTTTGAACTCCATCCTTGAGATCTTCTTGTCATGCCACCTCTTGGCCTTTTCCTTGTATATCTTGGCATTGTCATAAGCTTCTAGCCTAAACTCATCCAACTCATTCAGTTGTAGCAGCCTCTTCTCCCCTGCTGCTTGAGAATCAAGGTTGAAAAGTTTAGTGGCCCAAAAAGCTTTATGTTCAAGCTCTACAGGGAGGTGACAAGATTTTCCATATAACAGCTGAAAAGGTGACTTCCCAATAGGGGTCTTGAATGCTGTCCTGTATGCCCAAAGTGCATCCTCTAATTTTCTGGCCCAATCTTTCCTGGTTGCTCCCACAGTCTTCTCTAAGATCCTCTTCAATTCTCTGTTTGCAAGCTCAACTTGGCCATTGGTTTGAGGATGGTATGGTATAGCCACTTTATGGATCACTCCATATTTGTGAAGGAGTTTCTCCATCTGCTTGTTACAAAAATGTCCACCACCATCACTTATAAGTCCTTTAGGTACTCCATATCTAGTAAAAATGTGCTTCTTTAGGAATTGAAGAACAATTTGTGTGTCACATGTGGTTGTGGCTATTGCTTCCACCCACTTTGAGACATATTCCACTTTGAGACATATTCCACTGCTACCAAGATGTATTTGAAGGAGTAAGAAGGGGGGAATGGTCCCATAAAATCTATGCCCCAAAGATCAAATAGCTCCACTTCAAGAATGAAATTTTGAGGCATCTCATTCCTTCTTGTTAATCCTCCAGCTCTTTGGCATTCATTACATTGGTGAACAAACTCTCTGGCATCCTTGAAGATAGTCGGCCAATAGAAGCCACTCTGCAGTATCTTTGCAGCTGTTCTTTCTGGTTCAAAGTGTCCACCATAGGCTGAACCATGGGATCGACCCTTACTCACGTAAGGTTTATTACCTGGACGACCCAGTGCACTTGCTGGTTAGTTGTGCGGAGTTGTGATAAAGAGTTGAGATTACAATTGTGCGTACCAAGTTGTTGGTGCCATTGATGATCACAATTTCGTGCACCAAGTTTTTGGCGCCGTTGCCGGGGATTGTTCGAGTTTGGACAACTGACGGTTCATCTTGTTGCTTAGATTAGGTAATTTTACTTTCTATTTTCGAAAATTTTTTTTATACAAAATTTTTTTTTCTATTTTGTTCTTCAGAGTTTTTAAGAATGAATTCTAGAGTTTTATGATGATCTGTTGAAGTCTGGCTGGCTGTGAAGCCATGTCTAATCTTATTGGACCGAGGTTTCAACTTATCATCACAAGAGCTTGTTGATTTCTATCAATTTTGCTGTTGTTAGCAATGATCTGCTAAAGCTTGGCTGGTCATTGGCCATGTCTAGTGTTTTGGACCGGAACTTTCATTGAAAGCTTGGCTGGCTAGTAAGCCATGTCTAATTCCAGGACCGGAGTCTTAGACTAACATTGCAATGATTCTTGGAATTCTTGTTAAAAATTTTGAATCCCTTTCTTCTCTTTTCCGCTCAATTTTCGAAAAATCACAAAAAAAAAATTTATAAAACCATAAAAATCAAAAATATTTTATGTTTCTTGTTTGAGTCTAGTATCAATTTTTAAGTTTGGTGTCAATTGCATATTTTTATTCTTGCATTTTTCAAATATATGCATGATGCACGGAAAACTTGTCTCTCAACAAATCTTCCTTCGGCAAGTGTACCGAATTTGTCGTCAAGTAAAAACTCACAATAGAGTGAGGTCGAATCCCACAGGGATTGATTGATCAAGCAACTTTAATTAGAAGAATGTTCTAGTTGAGTGAATCCAGAATTTGGGTTGAGAGTTGCAGGAAATAAAATGGCGGGAATGTAAATAACAGAAAGGTAAATGCTAGAATTAAAGGACTGGAAGTAAATGACTGAAAATAAATTGCAGAATTGTAAATAGGAATGGGGGATTTGCTCATAAAAGTAAATAGCAGAAATTAAAGAGAATGGGTAAGATCAGAGATGGGGAGTTCATTGGGCTTAGGAGATGTTGCAATTCTCCGGATCAAGTTTATTTTCATCTCTTCCTCAATCAATGCACTCATTGATCTCCTTGGCAATCTTAAGTGATTGAATTACAATTTCTTGCAATTCAATCTCTCAAATCTTGATCAATAGCCAATTCCTTGGTCAATTGCTCATGAGAAGAGATGAAGTATGGTCACTGATTATACCACATGCATTTCCCAAATCAAGTATTGAGAGGGTTATAGTCACATACCCATCCAAACCCAATTTGGTCCAGCATGAGAAAGCATTTCTAGCTTGATCTCTTCATTCCTCTTTCAAGGTTCAAAAGAGATCCAAGTTTGAATAGCTTCTCTTCCAAGATAACTACTCAATTGGATGAAGATCGAAAGCTTTCAAGTAAAATCAAGAGGAAAGATAGAAGAAGAATAATGAAAATTAGTATTGATCCATCAAATTAAAACAGAGCTCCCTAACCCAATGAAAGGGGTTTAGTTGTTCATAGCTCTTGAAAATGAAAACAAAGATGGAGAATACATCATAAAACTAGAATTTGCAAAGAAAGTAAAATACAGAGAGTAGTTCTCTTTTTCCAGCCTCCAGAACTCCTTCTCAATTCAAAGCTACTCCTATATATACTACTCTTCTCAGCTTCTAGTGTGATTCTTCAAGTCTTGGGCCTTTGGATCTTGAGTTTGAAGCAGTTCCTTTCTTTATTTGGGCTTGGCTTTACTTGCAGAGAGAAAGTGCGAAGTGGGCGGAGACTTTAGTTCAGGACGTTAGGGGTGTTAATATTTAGTGAGAATATAAGTTCGATAACGTTAGTGACACTTAACATTGTCACTAACGTCCCAATGCACCCCTTTGCCTCACGTTAAAACCCACGTTAACTAGGTTAACGTGGCTTTTAACGTTGCCTTGTGAACCTTCGAGAACGTTAGTGACACTCAACATTGTCACTAACGTTCCAGTGTGCCCTTTCTTGCTTCACGTTAAAGCCCACGTTAACTAGGTTAACGTGGCTTCTAACGTGGCCCTTGCCATCCTTCGAGAACGTTAGTGACATTCAACATTGTCACTAACGTTCCAATGTGCCCCTAGGTCTCACGTTAGAGTCCACGTTAACTAGGTTAACGTGGCTTCTAACGTGGCCATCTTTAGCCATCCCAACGTTAGTGACAATGTTGAGTGTCACTAACGTTGGCTCATCCTTCATTCCTCATCGTTAGCTTCCACGTTAACCAAGTTAACGTGGAAGTTAACGTGACTCTTGGGGGTTGTGGGGTTGCTTCAACGTTTGTGACAATATTGAGTGTCACTAACGTTGTCGACAACTCTTCATCCCTTACGTTAGTTCCCACGTTAACCAAGTTAACGTGGGAGTTAACGTGGTACTTTGCACCATAGGCCAACATTAGTGACATGTTGAGTGTCACTAACGTTGGCTTGTCTTCTCCCCTTAACGTTAGAGGCCACGTTAACCCAAGTTAACTAGGTTAACGTGGCTTCTAACGTGGCCACTTATGAGTAATTGCCAACGTTAGTGACAATGTTAAGTGTCACTAACGTTGGCTCAACTTCTCTTCTCCACGTTAGAGTTCACGTTAACTTAGTTAACGTGACTCTCTAACGTGGGCATTGATGGCTTTTTTAGAGTGTTATTGGCAATCACTTTTCTCATTAACCTTGCAAGTTACCTCTCCTTTTCTTGCTTCCTTTTGGTCCTGAAATTAAGCAATAAAGTGCATCAAAGCTCTAGTCCAAGTCATGAGTAATGCAACATAATAATTGTCACTAAACTTATGCAAAATCCTCATGAAATTATGTAAAATGCACAATGTATGCTTGAATCAAGGCATAAGTGAATATCTACCCAAAACTAGCTTATTTCCTAAAGAAATGCATGAAACTAACCTAAAAACAGTAAAGAAAAGGTCAGTGAAACTGGCCAAGATGCCCTGGCATCAATGCATTATGTTCTTCATTGATCTTCAAGCTGTTCTTGATGATTTCATTGCTCTGATCTTTAATTTCTCTTATTTTGTGTCTTTTGTTGTTTCTTACATGCATTTTTAAATTGTTATAGGCCTCAGTATACAAACTTCTAAGTTTGGTGTCTTGCATGCATTGTTTATTTGATCTTAGTTGCATTTTTTATTGTTTCTCATCATTAAAAATTAAAAAATATTTTTAAAATTGTGTCTTTTCAAGTCAATAATATAGAGAATTGAAGATTCAGAACATTTAGTAGAGGAATTAAACAGAAAAAGCTGGGCGTTCAAAACGCCCAGTAAAGAAGGAAAACTGGCGTTTAAACGCCAGTCAGGGTACCTCGCTGGGCGTTTAACGCCCAAAAAGGTAGCATTTTGGGCGTTAAACGCCAGAATGGATACCATTCTGGGTGTTTAACGCCAGGAGGACACTAGAGGGAAGATTTTGTTTTTAATTCAAAATTTTTTCAAATCTTCGTAATTTTTCAAAATCAAATCTTTTCAAATCATATCTTTTCAAAATCAATTTCATTTCAATTTTTTTTATTTATTACTATTTTTGAAAATCCTTGCTACAATTAATAATTTAATTCAAAATTTTCTAGTTGTTACTTGCCTATTAAGAAAGGATCAAAAGTTTTAATTCTAGAATCATATCTTCTAATTTCTTGTTAGTCAAGTAATCAACTTTAATTTTAAAACTTTCTCTTTTTAATTTGATTTTCAATCATATCTTCTCAATCATATCTTTTCAATCACATCTTTTTCAAAATTAAGTTTCAATCATATCTTTTTTATTTCTAATTTCAAAATCTTTTTCAAAAATCACTTAATTTCTTTCCCAATCTTAATTTTCGAAACACCTTTACCAAATTTTCAAAATTTCTCTTAATTATTTCAAAATCTTTTACTTTAATTTCGAAAATTCTTCCCCTCTTCTCACATCCTTCTATTTAAGGACTAACACTCCTCCACTATCAACAATTCAAACTCTATCCCTCTTGATAAGTTTGAATTCTTCTCTTTCTACCTCCTCCTTCTATTTTTCTTTTCCTCTGACACCTCAAGGAATCTCTATACTGTGACATAGAGGATTCCATACTTTTTTCTTCTCTCTTTCATATGAGCAGGAGTAAGGACAAAGACATTCTTGTTGAGGCTGATCCTGAACCTGAAAGGACCTTGAAGAGAAAGCTAAGAGAAGCTAAAGTACAACTCTCTGTAGAGGACCTAACAGAGCTTTTCAAACAGGAAGAAGCCATGGCAGCCGAAAACACCAACAATGCAAGGAAGGTGCTTGGTGACTTTACTGCACCTACTCCTGACTTCTATGGGAGAAGCATTTCAATCCCTTCCATTGGAGCAAACAATTTTGAGCTTAAGCCTCAATTAGTTTCTCTAATGCAACAGAATTGCAAGTTTCATGGACTTCCATTGGAAGATCCTCATCAGTTCTTAGCTGAATTCTTGCAAATCTGTGACACTGTCAAGACTAATGGGGTTGATCCTGAGGTCTACAAGCTTATGCTTTTTCCTTTTGCTGTAAGAGACAGAGCTAGGACATGGTTAGACTCACAACCTAGAGAAAGCCTGAACTCTTGGGAAAAGCTAGTCAATGTCTTCTTGGCAAAGTTCTTTCCACCTCAAAAATTGAGCAAGCTTAGAGTGGAAGTCCAAACCTTCAGACAGAAGGAAGGTGAATCCCTCTATGAAGCTTGGAAAAGATACAAGCAATTGATCAGAAGGTGTCCTTCTGACATGCTTTCAGAATGGAGCATCATAGGTATCTTCTATAATGGTCTGTCTGAACTGTTCAAAATGTCATTGGACAGCTCTGCTGGAGGATCTCTTCATTTGAAGAAGATGCCTGCAAAAGCTTAGGAACTCATTGAAATGGTTGCAAATAACCAATTCATATACACCTCTGAAAGGAATCCTGTGAATAATGGGACAAATCAGAAGAAAGGAGTTCTTGAGATTGATACTCTGAATGCCATACTGGCTCAGAACAAAATATTGACTCAACAAGTCAATATGATTTCTCAGAGTCTGTCTGGAATACAAGCAGCAACAGGCAGTACCAAAGAAGCTTCATTTGAAGAAGAAGCTTATGATCCTGAGAACCCAGCAATGGAAGAGGTGAATTACATGGGAGATTCCTATGGAAACACTTACAATCCTTCATGGAGAAATCATCCAAATCTCTCATGGAAGGACCAACAGAGGCCTCAACAAGTCTTCAATAACAATAATGGTGGAAGAAATAGGTTTAGCAATAGCAAGCCTTTTCTATTATCTTCTCAGCAACAGACAGAGAATTCTAAGCAGAGCCACTCTGACTTAGCAACTGTAGTCTCTGATCTAATTAAAATCACTCAGAGTTTCATGACTAAAACAAGGCACAAGTAGGTCAGCTGAGTAAGAAAGTTACTAAACTCCCTCCTAGTACTCTTCCAAGCAATACAGAAGAGAATCCAAAAGGAGAGTGCAAGGCCATCATCATGACCCACACGGCCGAACTTGGAGAGGAGGAAGAGGCAGTGATCTCCACTGAGGAAGACCTCACTAGACATCCACTGGCCTCCAAGGAGTTCCCTCATGAGGAACCATGGGAATCTGAGGCTCACACAGAGACCATAGAGATTCCATTGAATTTACTCCTGCCATTCATGAGCTCTGATGAGTACTCTTCCTCTGAAGATGATGAAGATGTTACTGAAGAGCAAGTTGATAAGTACCTTGGAGCATGAAGCTAAACGCCAAGTTATTTGGTAATGAGACTTGAGAGAATGAACCTCCATTGCTCACTAAAGAACTGGATGACTTGACTAGGCAGATATTACCTCTGAAGAGACAAGATCCTGGAAAGTTCTCAATACCTTGTACCATAGGCACCATGACCTTTGAGAAGGCTTTGTGTGACCTAGGGTCAAGTATAAACCTCATGCCTCTCTCTATAATGGAGAAGCTAGGGATCATTGAGGTACAAGCTACAAGAATCTCACTAGAGATGGCAGACAATTCAAGGAAACAAGCTTATGGACTTGTAGAGGATGTCTTGGTAAAGGTTGAAGACCACTACATCCCTGCTGATTTCATAATCCTAGACACTGGGAAGTGTATAGATGAATCCATCATCCTTGGTAGACCATTCCTAGCCACAGCAAAAGCTGTGATTGATGTAGACAGAGGAGAATTAGTCCTTCAAGTGAAAGAGGACTCCCTTGTGTTTAAGGCTCAAGGATCTCCCTCTGTAACCATGAAGAGGAAGCATGAAAAGCTTCTCTCAATACAAAGTTAAACAAAATCCCCACATTCAAACTCTAAGTTTGGTGTTGGGAGGCCACAACCAAACTCTAAGTTTGGTGTTAAGAGGCTATCATCATGCTTTGAGTATCTGTGAGGCTCCATGAGAGCCCACTGTCAAGCTACTGACATTAAAGAAGCGCTTGTTGGGAGGCAACCCAATTTTATTTATTCTCCATTGTTATTTTATGTTTTCTGTAGGTTGATGATCATGTGAAGTCACAAAAATAATTGAAAAAGCAAAAACAGAAGGAAAAACAGTATTAAAAATAGAACACCCTGGAGGAGAAACTTACTAGCGTTTAAACGCCAGTAAGGGTAGCAAAATGCGTGTTAAACGCCCAGTCTGACACCATTCTGGGCGTTTAACGCCAGAAATGGGCACCAGACTGGCGTTTAACACCAGGAATGGGCAAGAAGCTGGCGTTAAATGCCAGAAATGGGCAGCAGCCTGGCGTTTAACGCTAGGATTGGCAGAAAGAGGCATTTTTGCACGCCACTTGGTGCAGGGATGAGATATCCTTGACACCTTAGGATCTGTGGACCCCACAGGATCCCCACCTACCCCACCTCTCTCTCTCTTCTTCACCCATTCACCAATTACCTCAATACCTCTTTCCCAAAAACCCCTCACCTATCAAATCCCACCATTCTCTTCACCACTCACATCCATCCTTCATAAAACCCCACCTACCTCACCATTCAAATTCAAACCACTTTCCCACCCAAACCCACCCATAATGGCCGAACCATCCCCCCTCTCCACTCCTATATAAACCCATCTTCACTCCTTCATTTTCACACAACATACACACTACTTCTCCCCCTTGGCCGAAACACTAAGCCCCCTCCATCTCCTCTCTTTCTTCTTCTTCTACTCTCTTTTTTCTTCTTTTGCTAGAGGACGAGCAAACCTTCTAAGTTTGGTGTGATAAAAGTGTTGCTTTTTGTTTTTCCATAACCATTTATGGCACCTAAGGCTGGAGAAACCTCTAGAAAGAGGAAAGGGAAGGCAAAAGCTTCCACCTCTGAGTCATAGGAGATGGAGAGATTCATCTCAAGGGTGCACCAAGACCACTTCTATGAAGTTGTGGCCAAGAAGAAGGTGATCTCCGAGGTCCCTTTCAAACTCAAAAAGGGTGAATATCCAGAGATCCGACATGAGATTCGAAGAAGAGGTTGGGAAGTTCTCACCAACCCCATTCAACAAGTCAGAATCTTAATGGTTCAAGAGTTCTATGCCAATTCATGGATCACCAAGAACCATGATCAAAGTGTGAACCCAGACCCAAAGAATTGGCTTACAATGGTTCGGGAGAAATGCTTAGATTTTAGTCCGGAGAATGTAAGGTTGGCATTCAACTTGCCCATGATGCAAGGAGATGCACACCCCTACACTAGAAGGGTCAACTTTGATCAAAGGTTGGACCAAGTCCTCATAGACATTTGTGAAGAGGGCGCTCAATGGAAGAGAGATTCAAGAGGGAAGCCGGTTCAACTAAGAAGGCATGACCTCAAAACCGTGGCTAGGGGATGGTTGGAGTTTATCCAACGCTCAATCATTCCCACTAGCAACTGGTCTGAAGTTACTATAGACCGAGCCATCATGATTCATAGCATCATAACTAGAAAGGAAGTAGAAGTTCATGAGGTTATCTCCTAAGAACTCTACAAGGTGGCAGACAAGCCCTCTACCTTGGCAAGGTTAGCCTTCCCTCATCTTATTTGTCACCTTTGCAATTCAGCTGGAATTGACATAGAGGAAGACACCCTCATTAATGAGGACAAGCCCATCACTAAGAAAAGGATGGAGCAAACAAGAGATCCCACTCATGGACAAGAGCATGAGGAAATTCCACATCATGAAATCCCTGAGATGCCTCAAGGGATGCATTTTCCTCCACAAAACTATTGGGAGAAAATCAACACCTCCCTAGGAGAATTAAGTTCCAACATGGGACAACTAAGGGTGGAGCACCAAGAGCATTCCATCCTCCTCCATGAAATTAGAGAAGACCAAAGAACCATGAAAGAGGAGCAACAAAGGCAAGGAAGAGACATTGAGGAGCTCAAGCACTCCATAAGATCTTCAATAGGAAGAACAAGCCGTCATCACTAAGGTGGACCCGTTCTTTAATTTCCTTGTTCTTTATTTTCTGTTTTTTTTTCGAAAATTAAGCCTTATGTCTATTTACGTTTGTGTCTTTATTACATGATCACTAATGTCTTAGTGTCTATGCCTTAAAGCTATGAAAATGAATCCATCACCTTTCTTAAAATGAAAAATGTTTTAATTGAAAAAGAAAAAGAAGTGCATGAATTTCGAATTTTATAACAGATTAATTATTTTGATGTGGTGGCAATACTTTTGTATTTCTGAATGAATGCTTGAACAGTGCAAATTTTTGAATTTGATTGTTCATGAATGTTAAAATTGTTGGCTCTTGAAAGAATGATGGAAAAGGAAAAATGTTATTTGATAATCTGAAAAATCATAAAATTGATTCTTGAAGCAAGAAAAAGCAGTGAAAAGCTTGCAGAAAAAAAATATATATGCGAAAAAAAAAAGGGAAAAAGAAAAAGCAAGCAGAAAAAGCCAATAACCCTTTAAACCAAAAGGCAAGGGTAAAATAAAAAGGATCCAAGGCTTTGAGCATCAATGGATAGGAGGGCCCACAGGAATAAAATCCTGGCCTAAGCGGCTAAACCAAGCTGTCCCTAACCATGTGCTTGTGACGTGAAGGTGTCAAGTGAAAACTTGAGACTGAGCGGTTAAAGTCGTGGTCCAAAGCAAAAAGAGTGTGCTTAAGAGCCCTGGACACCTCTCACTGGGGACTTTAGCAAAGCTGAGTCACAATCTGAAAAGGTTCACCAAGTCATGTGTCTGTGGCATTTATGTATCCGGTGGTAATACTGGAAAACAAAATGCTTAGGGTCACAGCCAAGACTCATAAAGTAGCTGTGTTCAAAGAATCAACATACTTAACTAGGAGAATCAATAACACTATCTGGATTCTGAGTTCCTATAGATGCCAATCATTCTGAACTTCAAGGGATAAAATGAGATGCCAAAACTGTTCAGAAGCAAAAAGCTAAAAGCCCCGCTCATCTAATTAATACTGATCTTCATAGATGTTTTTGGAATTCATTGTACATTCTATTCTTTTTATCCTATATGATTTTCAGTTTCTTGGGGACAAGCAACAATTTAAGTTTGGTGTTGTAATGAGCGGATAATGTATACGCTTTTTGGCATTGTTTTTAGTATATTTTTAGTATGTTTTAGTTAGTTTTTATTATGTTTTTATTAGTTTTTATTTAAAAATCACATTTCTAGACTTTACTATGAGTTTGTGTGTTTTTCTGTGATTTCGGGTATTTTCTGGCTGAAATTGAGGGACCCGAGCAAAAATCTGATTCAGAGGCTGAAAAAGGACTGCAGATGCTGTTGGATTCTGACCTCCCTTCATTCGAAGTGGATTTTCTGGAGATACATAAGCCCAATTGGTGCGCTCTCAATTGCGTTAGAAAGTAGACATCCCAGGCTTTCCATCAATATTTAATAGTCCATACTTTGCCCAAGATTTGATGGCCCAAACTGGCATTCCAAGTCAGCTTAAGAATTCTAGCGTCAAAAAGCCAGAACTGGCACAAAAGCTGGCGTTTAACTCCAAGAAAAGTCTCTATATGTGAAAGCTTCCATGCTCAGCCCAAGCACACACCAAGTGGGCCCGGAAGAAGATTTCTGTATTAATTACTTATTTCTGTAAACCCTAGGCTACTAGTTCTCTATAAAACCTTTTACTATTGTATTTTCATCTTGATTCTTCGGGTTCCCTCTCTGGGGCCGAAGCCAATGACCACCATTATCACTTTTGTATTCTCAACGGTGGAGTTTCTACACACCATAGATTAAGGTGTGGAGCTCTGCTGTTCTTCATGAATTAATGCAAAGTACTACTATTTTTCTATTCAATTCACGCCTAATTCTTCTCTAAGATATTCATTCGCACTCAAGAACATGATGAATGTGATGATTATGTGACACTCATCACCATTCTCACCTATGAACGCGTGCCTGACAACCACTTCCGTTCTACATGCAAACAAGCTTGAATATGTATCTCTTGGGTTTCTAATCTAAGATTAGAACCTTCGTGGTATAGGCTAGAATTATTTGTGGCCATTCCTGAGATCCGGAACGTCTAAACCTTGTCTGTGGTATTCTGAGTAGGATCTGGGAAGGGATGACTGTGACGAGCTTCAAACTCACGAGTGTTGGGCGTGTGACAGACACAAAAGGATCAATGGATCCTATTCCAACATGATCGAGAACCGATAGATGATTAGCCGTGCGGTGACAGCGTGCGTAGAACATTTTCACTGAGAGGACGGGAAGTAGCCATTGACAACGGTGATGCCCAACATAAAGCTTGCCACGGAAGGGAGTATGAATGATTGGAAGAAGGCAATGGGAAAGCAGAGGTTCAGGAGGAACAAAGCATCTTCATACGCTTATCTGAAATTCTCACCAATGAATTACATAAGTATCTCTATTTTTATTTTATGTTTTATTCATCTTTTAATTATCAATTCTCCATAACCATTTGAATCCGCCTGACTGAGATTTACAAGATGACCATAGCTTGCTTCAAGCCGACAATCTCCGTGGGATCGACCTTTACTCGCGTAAGGTTTATTACTTGGACGACCCAGTGCACTTGCTGGTTAGTTGTGCGGAGTTGTGATAAAGAGTTGAGATTACAATTGTGCATACCAAGTTGTTGGCGCCATTGATGATCACAATTTCGTGCACCACTTCCCACTTTGTAGTTTGCTATGTTGGCAAACCAAGGTGCTTGCTAAACTTGAAAAAGGTGCTCATCAGCGAAATTCTCATTCACTTGCTGTGGTCTATCCTGGTCGGCTTCTTGTGGCACTCTTGATAAATGATCTGCTACTTGATTCTCACTCCCCTTTCTATCTCTTACTTCAATATCGAACTCTTGTAGCAACAGCACCCACCTAATAAGCCTTGGTTTTGAATCCTGTTTGGACATTAAATACTTGAGACCAGCATGGTCATTATATACCATAACTTTTGAACTAATCAAGTATTGTCTAAACTTATCAAATGCATATACAATTGCCAAAAGCTCTTTTTCAGTGGTGGTATAATTTTTCTGTGTTTCATTTAACACTTTGCTGGCATAATATATGACATGGTGCAGCTTGTCTTTCTTTTGCCCCAACACAGCACCGATAGCAAGGTCACTTGCATCACACATAAGTTCAAAAGGTAGTTTCCAATCAGGGGGTGTGATAATTGGTGCTGTAATGAGTTTTCCCTTTAAGGTTTCAAAGGCATGTTTACAAATGTCATCAAAGATGAAAGGGCTGTCAAGCATTAGCAAATTGCTCAATGGTTTTGCTATTTTTGAAAAATCTTTGATGAACCTCCTGTAAAAGCCAGCATGCCCAAGAAAGCTCCTTACTGCTTTCACATTAACAAGTATAGGAAGTTTTTCAATAATTTCTATTTTAGCTTTATCAACTTCTATACCTTTGCATGACACTTTTTGCCCAAGAACTATCCCTTCAGGAACCATAAAATGGCATTTCTCCCAATTTAATACCAGGTTGGTTTCTTGGCATCTTTTTAAAACAAGAGTTAAATGATGTAGACAAGTGTTAAATGAATTGCCAAAGACAGAAAAATCATCCATGAAGACTTCTAAAAATTTTTCCACCATATCAGAGAAAATGGAAAGCATACACCTTTGAAAGGTGGCTGGGGCATTGCATAGCCCAAAGGGCATCCTCCTATAGGCGAAAACTCCAAATGGACATGTGAAGGAAGTCTTCTCTTGATCCTTGGGGTCCACCACTATTTGATTGTACCCAGAGTATCCATCTAGGAAGCAGTAATAAGCATGGCCTGCCAATCTCTCCAACATTTGATCAATGAAGGGCAGAGGGAAATGATCTTTTCTTGTAGCATCATTCAATCTCCTGTAGTCTATGCACATTCTCCACCCAGTCACTGTCCTAGTGGGGATTAACTCATTTTTCTCATTGGTGATGATTGTCATTCCTCCTTTTTTTGGTACAACTTGAACCGGGCTCACCCATGAGCTGTCAGAGATTGGAAAGATTATCCCAGCATTCCATAGCTTCATGACTTCTTTTTGAACTACCTCCTTCATGGCTGGTTGAGCCTTCTTTGGGGTTGAACTACAGGTTTTGATTCTTCTTCCAACAGAATTTTGTGCATACAAATGGCTGGGCTAATGCCTTTGATGTCTTTAATTATCCAGCCCAAAGCTGTTTTGTGAGCTTTCAACACTTCAATCAACCTTGCTTCTTCTTCCACATTCAGGGAGGAGTTAATGATCACTGGCAGGGTCTCTTCTTCTCCAAGGAATGCGTATTTGAGGTGAGGGGGAAGGGGCTTTAACTCCTGTCTTGGCTTCTCCTTCTCCTTATCTTCAATGGAGATTTCTACCACTTCTTCTTCATGTTGCTCTTGACAGGTGGCCTCTAACATTTCCTCTACCAGAATTTCTATCATATCCACCTTCATGTAGTTCTTTTGTTCAGGGGGGTGTTGCATTGATTTAAAGACATTAATGACCATTTGCTCATTGTGCACCCTGAAGATCATTTCTCCCTTCTCTACATCAATAATGGCTCTGGCAGTGGCTAGAAATGGCCTCCCCAAGATGATTGAATTGTTTCCTTCCTCTTCTGTATCCAAAATCACAAAATCCGCAGGGAAGATAAAATCCCCCACCTTTACTAAGAGATTTTCCACAATTCCATTGGTTGTCTTGATTGATCTATCAGCCATTACCAACGACATCCTGGTGGGTTTTAGTTCTTCTATTGCAAGCTTCCTCATCATGGAGAGGGGCATTAAGTTGATACTAGCACCAAGGTCACAGAGAGGTTTGTCTAAGGTCATCTTACCTATGGTACATGAAACTACGAAACTCCCTGGATCTTTGAGCTTTGGTGGGATACGCCCTTGAATCACGGCACTACATTCTTCAGTGAGAAGCACTGTTTCTTTCTCTTGCCAACTTCTCTTCTTATTGATGAGATCTTTCAGGAATTTCGCATATAGAGGTATTTGCTCTAATGCCTCAGCCAAAGGAATGTTTATCTCCAACTTCTTGAAGGTCTCAAGGAACTTATGAAAGTGTTAATCCTTTGCTTCTTTGTTGAACCTTTGGGGATATGGCAGTGGAGGTGTAAAGCTTTTCTCTGCTTGCTGTTGTCCTTGGGTTTGTTCCTCCTTTTCTCCCCTTGAATTGTGTGGCTGGTTGTCCTTCTTTTTTAGCTTCTCTTGGACATTTTTGCTTGTTGTCAGGTCCTTGTTGCTAGCTTCCTCTTTTTCTGTTGGTTTTTTGTTGCTTTCCTTAGGCTTCTTGGTTGCTTCTCTGTTGTCCACCAATGTCTTTCCACTCCTTAGCTGTATAGCTTTGCACTCTTCTTTTGGATTCGGAATGGTGTCGCTTGGTAATGAGCTTGATGGTCTCTCAATAGCAATTTGCTTGGAAAGCTGTCCAATCTGCTTCTCCATATTCTTCATGGAAGCTTCCTGGTTCTTTGTTGTCATCTCTTGGTGCTTCATCATTTTCTCCATTAAGAGCTCCAAGTTGGTGATCCTCTGAGAGTCTTGTGAGATTGGTTGGTTGTGAGAAGTTGAGGGTTGATAGTAAGTGTTTTGATTGGTGGCTTGGTTATTGGATGGATGATGGTTAGAGTTGGGGTAAGTGTTTTGGGGTTTTCTGTATGTATTTTGGTTGTTATTCTGCTGGTTATTGTTGTTTGTGTTTTTCCAACTGTTTTAGGTTGAATTCCTTTGCCATGGCTGTTGAGTCTGAGTGTGATTGTCTCCCCATTTGAGGTTCGGATGATTCTTCCAGGATGGGTTATAAGTGTCACCATAAACCTCATTGTGTCCAGAGCTTTGATTGTGCATGTAGTTCACTTGTTCTTGCTGTTGATCTTCACAAGCTTCTTCACCTTGCCCCCATGTGGTTGATGGCTGACTTGTATTTACTGCTGCAACTTGGAGGCTATCAATCCTCTTGGCCATTTGTTCAAATTGTTGCTGAATCTGTTGCTGCATCATTTTGTTTTGAGCTAGGATTGAGTCCACTCCTTCCAACTCCATCATTCCTTTCCTTTGTGATGGTTGGCGTTGCCTTTGGTGAGCAAAGAAATATTGGTTGTTAGCCACCATATCAATGAGATTTTGGGCCTCCTCTGCAGTTTTCATAAGTTGCAAAGAGCCTCCTGAGATTTCAATGTCAAGCCTTCATAAAAATTCTGTAATATGTCCCATTCATTGAACATTTCAGGCAGGCATTTCCTGATTAGAGCCTTGTATCTCTCCCATGCCTCATAGATGAGTTCAGTATCCATCTGTGTGAATGTTTGTACTTCAGTCTTCAACCTAATGATCATCTGAGGCGGGTAAAATTTGGCAAGGAACTTGCTCACTAGATCGTCCCAATTGTTGATGCTATCTCTTGGAAAGGATTCCAACCATTGAGTAGCTTTGTCTCTGAGGGAAAATAGAAATAACAGTAGCTTGTAAATGTCAGGATGTACACCATTAGTTTTGATAGTATCACAAATCCTCAGAAAGGTGGATACGTGTTGGTTTGGGTCTTCAAGTGGTCCTCCTCCATAGGAGCAGTTGTTTTGAACCAAGGTGATGAGCTGTGGCTTTAGTTCAAAGTTGTTTGCATTAACATTTGGGGTAAGAATGCTACTCCCACAATATCTAGGATTTGCAAATGTATAGGAAGCCAAAACTCTTCTCTATGGTGGATTGTTGTTATTGTTGGCTGCTCCTGCTGGTGGATTTGTTGGGTTTGTTGAGTGTTCCTCCATGTCTTGGAATTCTTCTTCTGAGTCCTCTTCTCCAACAATTCCTTTCCCTCTTTCTGCTCTTCTTAACCTCCTGAGGGTTCTTTTGTCTTGTTCACAAAAAGTGGGTATAGCTCTCCTTGTTCCTGACATACAACTAAAACATAAAAATCACACAAAACCAGAAAAATAGTAACACTTCAATCCATTGCTAGAGTGAAGTTTTGGTTAGCTTAGGCAAAAATTCAAATAGTTAATGTGTTAGTCAAAAATAAAGAAAAAATTGCTTAATCTAGATCACCACCTCACTTAATCATTGTCAACCTAATCAATCCCCGGCAATGGCGCCAAAAACTTGATGTGTGGAAAACGATCCAACACAAAACTCACCGGCAAGTGTACCGGGTCGCATCAAGTAATAATAACTCACGTGAGTGAGGTCGATCCCACAGGGATTGAAGGATTGAGCAATTTTAGTTTAGTGGTTGATTTAGTCAAGCGAACAAGAGTTGATTTGAGTGATTTGTATCCAACAGAAGCTAAATTGCATGAAATTAAAGGGAGAGGGATAATTGACAAGAACTTAAAGTGTAGAAGAATTAAAAGAGCTAAATCTAAGGTGCAAGTAATATAAATTGCAGAAACTTAGATTGCAAGAAATGTAAGTGACTGAAACTTAAAGTGCAAGAAATGTAAATTGCTTGAATTATAAAAGGAATTGGGAATTGGGATTGCAGAAATTTAAACAAGCAAAAATAAATTGCAACAAGCAGGAGAGTAGATGATGAAGTGAATTGAGATTGATTTCAAACAAAAAAGTAAATCAGCTTCAAGAAGCATTCAGCAGATGAGCTAAAAGGAAATTTCAAGATCTCAGGGGTCAAGAGACTAGAAAACAAAGTCTAGATCTCACTGCCTTCCTTGATCCAATTCAAAGAGTAATTGCAAACAAATTAAAATTCAAAATAGTAAAGAACCTTGGAATTTAAATCACTGAATTCTTGAATTATGCAAGAAAAGGAACAAAGAGATCTCAAGGGTGAGTTGAGATAGAATTTCCTCAACTCTACACTATCAAGACTCAAGCAAGCTTTGCAGTAAAGAAAACAGAAAACCCAGAGAGGAAGAGAACTCAATTCTCCTCCCAATTCTCCAAGATCCAGAATCAAAGTTACAAATGAAAATTTCTAAAAGAGGTAAAAATATTTAAAGTAAAAGTAAAAGTTTCGGTCCCTTCTAAGTCAAACTAACTTCTATTTATACACTTCCTTCTATTGATCATTAAGCCTTGAATTTGGGCCTTGTCCTTGATGGAATTGGATTGAAGATAGCCTCAGTTGATTGCTCTTGGACTTGAGAAGAAATCCGTTTGCAATTTGGACTCTGGAGCATTCACGTTTGAGTCAACGTTTGAGGCAAACATTGACTCAAACGTTTGCGTGTTAGCATTATGCAGAACGGTGCTTTTCTGTCACTCACGTTTGAGTTCACGTTTGAGGTCAAACGTGAGCTCAAACGTGGTTCTCTCCAGGGAAATTTTTGGCCAACGTTTGACCTCAAGTTTGAGGCAAACATTGGTGCAAAGGTTTAGTCCTACTGGTGCATTTTTTTGAGCCAACGTTTGACCTCAAGTTTGAGGCAAACGTTGGTGCAAATGTTGGCTCCTCCAGGGTTAAGTTTTGAGCCAACGTTTGACCTCAAGTTTAAGGCAAACATTGGCGCAAACGTTGGCTTCTCCTGGGTTAATTTTTGAGCCAACGTTTGACCTCAAGTTTGAGGCAAACATTGACGCAAACGTTGCTTCCTCCAGGGTTAAGTTTTGAGCCAACGTTAGCACAAACGTTGCTTCCTCCAGGGTTCTTCTTAAGCCAACGTTTGACATCAAGTTTGAGGCAAACGTTGGCATAAACGTGAGCTCTTCCCAGGGTGGTTTTGCTGCCTTCATTTCCATTGCTGCCATTCCCTTTCTTCAACCTTCCTCCAAGCCTTTTGGTCTCCTGTCATCAATCAACAAATGCATCAAAGCTATGCTAAAATCATGAGACTTCTTCTCATCCTTGACATATAAGTAATTATAGCACAAAACCTCATGAAAATGCATCAAATTACTCATGCTTGTTTGAATCCAAATACACATGAATTTCCACCCAAATGGCTTACTTGTAACTCAAGAAAGTGTATAAAACCTATTAAAAACAAAGGAAAAAGACTAGTAAAACTAGGCTAAGATGCCTTGGCATTAACCGCTTCTTCTACCTGTCATACAACCAACAAGGCAAAAAGCAAGAAAGAAAATGAATAAAGAAATTACTCTTGTTAGAGTGGTTGTTAGTGTGAGTGGTGCAATTAATCGAATAGTTAGAGGAGTGGAAATATGTAAAAAAAAATACTCAGAGAAGAAAGAAATAGAACTCAAAATAAAAGAAAATAAAAGGTGCTAAATAAAATAAAATAACAAGGAATTTAAATTGCTTAATCTAGCTCTCCAATTGATTTAATCACTGTCAAATTTAAGCCAATCCCCGGCAATGGCGCCATAAAACTTGATGACCGAAATTCACATCCCATTCAAAATTGGTGAATTAGTTCTTTTGGCAAGCGCACCAAAATTATCGTCAAGTAATAATCGACAGTGGAGTGGGATCGTATCCACAGAGATTGGCAAATTCGAGCAGTTCTAATCAATTGATGAATTAGTCAAGTGGATTAATAGGATTGTAGAGTGCAGAATCATAAATGACATAAATGTAAATGACTAGAATATAAAGAAAAGCAATAAAGTGCAGAAATATAAATGGCGGAAAGTAAAGGGCAGAATCATAAATGACTTGAATGTAAATAGGAATTGGGAAATTGCTAAATGTAAAAATAAACTGTAAAGAAATGGATAGATAAGAATTGGGAAATTCATTGAGATTGGGAGATGTTGTCTCTTTAGATCGAATCTAGCTTATATCCCCTTCAATCATGCAACTCATTGACCTCTTGGCAATCATGATTGATTGAGCCCCAATTCCTTGGTGACTTAATCTCTCAGATCTTGATCAATAGCCAATTCCTTGGTCTAATTGCTCATGAAGAGAGATATGCTTGGTCCCTCATTATACCACACACCATTATAGGTCTAAGTAGAGGGAGGATTATATGTCACATATCCAAACACCAAAACCGAGATTCTACTCTAGTGTGAGAAGGGATTTCAAGCATGGTTTCATGTTTCCTTTCCCAAGGTTCCCATGAAACCCAATTGCATTCAATCTCTTTCCCAAGATAATTGAATACTAAGCATTAAGAACGAAATTCCTTCTAGCAAATCAAAGAGAAGATGAAGAGAAGAAGGATTTCACTATCATCAATCCATCAAGTACAATAGAGCTCCCTCTCTCAATGAGAGGGAAGTTAGCTACTCATAGCTCAAAAAGTACTCAAAAGTGAAGTGTAAAAGTGGATCTAAAACTGACTGTTTAACGCCCTTTTTCAGTACTTCTTGGGGGTATTTATACTACTCCTAGTAAAATAAAAGAATTACAAAAGTGAAAAAAAAATTACATTTTGGAGGGAAAAGAAAAACACTCAATAAGCATGACTTCTCAGCTGGCGTGTGGCTGGCGCTTTTCTGGCATGTCACGTGCCCTTCATTTCCAGCTTGGCGTGCCACGCCTAATCCTTCAAGTGGCACGCTCGTCCCTCTCTCAACCTTGGCATGCCACACCTTCGAACTCAAGTGGCATGCCATAGTGGATTTCTTGTGCTGGCGTGTGATGAGCGGATAATTTATACGCTTTTTGGCATTGTTTTTACATAGTTTTTAGTATGATTTAGTTAGTTTTTAATATATTTTTATCAGTTTTTAAATAAAAATCACATTTCTGGACTTTACTATGAGTTTGTGTATTTTTCTGTGATTTCAGGCAATTTCTTGCTGAAATTAAGGGACTTGAGCAAAAATCTGATTCAGAGGCTGAAGAAGGACTGTAGATGTTGTTGGATTCTGACCTCCCTGCACTCAAAATGAAATTTTTGGAGCTACAGAAGTCCAAATGGCGCATTCTTAACTGTGTTGGAAAGTAGACATCCAGGGCTTTCCTGCAATATATAATAGTCTATATTTTACCCGAGTTTAGATGATGAAAACTGGCGTTTAACGCCAGCTTTCTGCCCTATTCTGGCATTAAACGCCAGAAACAAGTTGCAAAGCAGAGTTAAATACCAGAAACAAGTTACAAACTGGCGTTTAACTCCAAGGAAGACCTCTACATGTGAAAGCTTCAATACTCAGCCTAAGCACACACCAAGTAGCCCCGGAAGTGGATTTTTGCATCATTTACTTATTTCTGTAACCCTAGTAACTAGTTTAGTATAAATAGAACTTTTTACTATTGTATTAGACATCTTTTGGATCATCCTTGATCTGGGGATCGAGTCTTTTTCCCTATTTTTCGAATTCATATGCCATTTGGGGAGGCTGGCCATTCGGCCATGCCTAGACCTTGTTCTTATGTATTTTCAACGGTGGAGTTTCTACACACCATAGATTAAGGTGTGGAGCTCTGCTGTTCCTCGAGTATTAATGCAAAGCACTATTGTTCTTCTATTCAATTCATGATTATTCTTATTCTAAGATATTCATTCGCACACAAGAACATGATGAATGTGATGATTATGTGACACTCATCACCATTCTTACTTATGAACGCGTGATTGACAACCACTTCCATTCTACATGAAAACAAGCTAGAGTGTGTATCTCTTGGATTCCTGGTCCACGACGCATGGTTGCCTCTCCTGACAACAAAGCCTTCCATTCCGTGAGATCAGAGTCTTCGTGGTATACGCTAGAATCAATTGGCAGCATTCTTGAGATGCAGAAAGTCTAAACCTTGTCTGTGGTATTCAGAGTAGGATCTTGGACGGGATGACTGTGACAAGCTTCAAACTCGCGACTGTAGGGCGTAGTGACAGACACAAAAGGATAGTAAATCCTATTCCTACACGATCGAGAACCAACAGCTGATTAGCCATGCGGGAAACTGTAGAGGACCATTTTTACTGAGAGAACGGGAAGTAGCCATTGACAACGGTGATGCCCAACATACAGCTTGCCATAGAAAGGAGTATGAAGGATTGGATGAAGGCAGTAGGAAAGCAGAGATTCAGAAGGAACAACGAATCTCCATACGCTTATCTGAAATTCTCACCAATGAATTACATAAGTATCTCTATCTTTATTTTATATTTTAATTATCAAATCTCCATAACCATTTGAATCCGCCTGACTGAGATTTACATGGTGACCATAGCTTGCTCAAGCCGACAATCTCCATGGGATCGACCCTTACTCACGTAAGGTTTGTTACTTGGACGACCTAGTGCACTTGATGGTTAGTTGTATTGAAATTGTGAAAAAGAATTTAAGATTGTAAACGTGCGTGCTAAGTTATTGGCGCTGTTGATGGGGAATGAACAATCACAATTTCGTGCACCAAGTTTTTGGCGCCGTTGCCGAGGATTGTTCGAGTTTGGACAACTGACGGTTCATCTTGTTGCTCAGATTAGGTAATTTTATTTTAATTTTAAGCTTTTTGTTTTTATTATTTTTATTTTCGAAAATATATATATATATATATATTTTAAATTATTTTATGTTCTTCAGAATTTTTAAGGATAAATTCTAGAGTTTCATTGTGATATGTTGAATCTTAGCTAGCTATTAAGCCATGTCTAACCTTTTGGACCGAGGTTTCAACTATCATGAGAAGAGCTTCTTTGTCTTTCTCAGCAATTTAGCTGTTGTATGTAATGTTTTGCTGAAGCTTGGCTGGCCATTGGCCATGTCTAGTGTTTTGGACCGGAGCTTTCACTGAAAGCTTGGCTGGCTAGTAAGCCATGTCTAATTCCTGGACCGGTGTTTTAGACTAACATTGCATGATTCCTGGAATTCTCATTAGAAATTTTGAAATCCTTATTTTTGTTGTTCCAAATAATTTTTAAAAAAATCCAAAAATTTTTTTTACAAAATCAAAAAAACCAAAAATTTGAGTTGACTTTTTAAAAAATTTTAAAAAAAATCTAGTTGTTTCTTATGAGTCAAATCAAATTTTCAATTTAAAAATCTTATCTTTTCAAAAATCAAATCTTTCTCATTTTTTTTTATATTTTCGAACACTTTTAAAAATGATTTTCAAAATCTTTTTCTTAATTTCATTTCATAATTTCAAAATCTTTACTAACAATTAATGTGATTGATTCAAAAATTTTAAAGTTTATTACTTGCCTATTAAGAAAGGTCCAATCTTTAAATTTTAGAATCATATCTTGTAGTTTCTTGTTAGTCAAGTAATCAACTTCAATTTAAAAATCAAATCTTTTTAAATTTATTTTTCAAATCTTTTTCAAAATGATTTTCAATCATATATTTTTCAAAAATCAATTTTCAAAATCTTTTCTAACTTCTTATCTTTTCAAAATTGATTTTCAAAATATTTTTCAATTAACCACTTGACTTTTTGTTTGATTTTAAAATTCTTATCTTTTTCAAAACTATCTAACTACTTTCCACTCTCTGATTTTCGAAAATCACTAACCATTTTTTTCAAAAATCTTTTTAATTAAGTAATCTATTTAATTTTCAAGTTTTATGTTATTTCTCCTTTTAAATTTCGAATGTTAACCAATATTTAAAATAAAAACAAAATATTTTTAATTTATTTTAATTAAATTCGAATTCTTCACTCTCTCATCTCCCTCTATTTATTTATTTATCTACTAACACTTTTCTCCCACCCAAAATTCGATCCCATCTTCTTCTCTATGTTCAAGTTATTCTCTTCTCCTTCTTCTATTCTTCTCTTCTTATACTCACATAAGGAATCTCTATACTGTGACATAAAGGATTCCATATTTTCTTTGTTCTCTTCTTTTTCATATGAGCAGGAACAAGGATAAGAGCATTCTTGTTGAAGCTGATCCTGAACCTGAAAGGACTCTGAAGAGGAAGCTAAGGGAAGCTAAGGCACAACTCTCTGGAGAGAACCTGACAAAAATTTTCGAAAAAGAAGGAGACATGGCCGAACCTAATAACAATGGTGGAGATGCAAGGAAGATGCTTGGTGACTTTATTGCACCCTCTTCTAACTTCTATGGAAGAAGCATCTCACTTCCTGCAATTGGAGCAAACAAATTTGAGCTTAAGCCTCAATTAGTTTCTCTAATGCAGCATAATTGCAAGTTTCATGGACTTCCAATGGAAGATCCTCATCAGTTTTTAGCTGAATTTTTGCAAATCTGTGACACTGTCAAGACCAATGGAGTTGATCCCAAGGTCTACATGCTTATGCTTTTCCCTTTTGTTGTAAGAGACAGAGCTAGAATATGGTTAGATTCACAACCCAAGGATAGCCTGAACTCTTGGGACAAGCTGGTCAGTGCTTTCCTGGCCAAATTCTTTCCACCTTAAAAGATGAGCAAGCTTAGAGTGGAAATCCAAACCTTCAGACAGAAGGAAGGAGAATCCCTCTATGAAGCTTGGAAAAGATATAAGCAACTGATCAAAAGGTGTCCTACTGACATGCTTCCAGAATGGAGCATCAAATGTATATTCTATGATGGTCTGTCTGAGTTGTCAAAAATGTCATTGGACCATTCTGCAGGAGGATCTCTTCATGTGAAAACCCCTGCAGAAGCTCAGGAACTCATTGAGATGGTTGCAAATAACCAGTTCATGTACACCTCTGAGGGGAATCCTGTGAACAATGGGACGCCTCAGAAGAAGGGAGTTCTTGAAATTGATACTCTGAATGCCATATTAGCTCAGAACAAAATATTGACTCAGCAAGTCAATATGATTTCTCAGAGTCTGAATGGGTTGCAAGCTGCATCCAACAGTACTAAGGAAGCATCTTCTGAAGAAGAAGCTTATGATCCTGAGAATCCTGCAATGGTAGAGGTGAATTATATGGGAGAATCCTATGGAAACACCTATAATCCTTCATGGAGAAATCATCCAAATTTCTCATGGAATGACCAAAAGAAGTCTCAACAAGGCTTCAATAATAATGGTGGAAGAAATAGGTTTAGCAATAGCAAGCCTTTTCCATCATCTTCTCAACAACAGATAGAGAATTCTGAACAGAGCCATTCTGGCCTGGCAACCATGGTCTCTGATCTATCCAAGACCACACTAAGTTTCATGAATGAAACAAGGTCCTCCATTAGAAATTTGGAGGCACAGGTGGGTCAGCTGAGTAAGAAGATTACTGAAACTCCTCCAAGTACTCTCCCAAGCAATACAGAAGAGAATCCCAAGAGAGAGTGCAAGGCCATAACCATGACCAACATGGCTGAACCTGGAGAGAGGGAAGAGGATGTGAATCCCAGTGAGAAAAGCCTCATGGGAAGTCCTCTGGACAGAAAGGAGTTCCCTTTTGAGGAATCAAAGGAATCTGAGGCTCATACAGAGACCATAGAGATTCTATTGAACTTCCTTCTACCATTCATGAGCTCTGATGAATATTCTTCCTCTGAAGAGGATGAAGATACCATTGAAGAGCATGTTGCTAAATATCTAGGAGCAATCATGAAGATGAATGCCAAGTTATTTGGTACTGAGACTTGGGAGGATGAACCCCCCTTGTTCACCAATGAACTGAGTTCATTAATGAGGCAGACATTATCTCAGAAGAAACCGAATCCCGAAAAATTTTTCATACCTTGTACCATAGGCACCATGACCTTTGAGAAGGCTTTGTGTGATCTGGGGTCAGGAATAAACCTCATGCCCCTCTTTGTAATGGAGAAATTGGGAATCTTTGAGGTACAAGCTGCAAGAATCTCACTAGAGATGGCAGACAAATCCATGAAACAGGCTTATAGACTAGTAGAGGATGTGCTAGTAAAGGTTGAAAGCCTTTACATCCCTGCCGATTTCATAATCCTAGACACTGAAAAGGATGAGGATGAATCCATCATCCTTGGCAGACCCTTCCTAGCCACAGCAAAAGCTGTGATTGATGTTGACAGAGGAGAGTTGGTTCTTCAATTGAATAAAGACTACCTTTTATTCAATACCCAAGGTTCTCTTCTGTAACCATGGAGAGGAAGCATGAAAAGCTTCTCTCAATTCAGAGAATTAAACAAAACCCCCACATTCAAACTCTAAATTTGGTGTTGGGAGGCCACAACCAAACTCTAAGTTTGGTGTTAGGAGGCCACAACCAAACTCTAAGTTT
The DNA here is from genome assembly GCF_003086295.3 of Arachis hypogaea. Taxonomy (NCBI): domain Eukaryota; kingdom Viridiplantae; phylum Streptophyta; class Magnoliopsida; order Fabales; family Fabaceae; genus Arachis; species Arachis hypogaea. The sequence continues at coordinate 96,823,764 of NC_092054.1, read as the reverse complement.
GGTGTTGAGAGGCCCCAACCTTGCTCTGATTATCTGTGAAGCTCCATGAGAGCTCACTGTCAAGCTATTGACATTAAAGAAGCGCTTATTGGGAGACAACCCAATGTTATTTAATTATATCTATATATTTTCCATTGCTATTTTATGTTTTCTTTAGGTTGATGATCATGTGAAGTCACAAAAACAACTGAAAAATCAAAAATAAAATGAAAAATAGCATTGAAAACAGCTCACCCTGGAGGAAGAGCTTACTGGCATTTAAACGCCAATAAGAAGCATCAAACTGGCGTTTAACACCAGAAAGAAGTATCAAGCTGGCGTTAAACACCAGAAACAATCACCAGACTGGTGTTTAACGCCAGAACAGAGCATGGAATTGGCATTTAACGCCAAGAATGGGAGAAAAGCTAGCGTTAAACACCAGAAACAGGCTACAGCTTGGCGTTTAACACCAGAAACAAGCAGCAGTCTGGCGTTAAATGCCAGGATTGCACTCTAAGGGCATTTACATGCCTAAATGGAGCAGGGATGCTAAGTCCTTGACCCCTCAAGATTTGTGGACCCCACAGGATCCCCACCTACCTTAACTCACTCTTTCTCTTTCTCACACATTTACATAACACTCTTCCCCAAATACCCTTCACCAATCACCTCCATATCTCTTCTCCATACTCTCTTCACCACTCACGTCCATCCATCATAAACCCCACCTACCTCACCATTCAAATTCAAACTATTTCCCTTCCAAACCCAACCCCTCATACACACTATCACCCTCCCTTGGCCGAACCCACCACACATCTCCATCTCCTTCATCTCTTCTTCTTCTCCTTCATTCTTTCTTCTTTGCTCGAGGACGAGCAAACTTTTTAAGTTTGGTGTGGTAAAAGCATTGCTTTTTATTTTTCCATAACCGTTAATGGAACCTAAGGCCGGAGAAACCTCTAGAAAGAGGAAAGGGAAGACAATTGCTTCTACCTTCGAGTCATGGGAGATGGAGAGATTCATCTCACAAGCCCATCACTAAGAAAAGGATGGAGCAAACAAGAGATCATAGACCTCAACAAGAGCATGAGGAAATTCCTCACCATGAAATCCCTGAGATACCTCAAGGGATGCACTTTCCTCCACAAAACTATTGGGAGCAAATCAACACCTCCCTAGGAGAATTAAGTTCCAACATGGGACAACTAAGGATGGCGAAGATACAGGTGTAGGTGCTCAGAAGTGAGCTGTAGTTCATCTGAGAGATGGCGAAGATCTTTATACTCTTTACTTTATATTTTACTTAGAATCTCTCCACCTTTATTTTAAAAAACCTATATTATGTATTGAACTCTTTTGAACTTGCCTATAGAGGCCCTTATGTATCATTTAGGAAAGATTAGGAGTTATTGATGTCAACTATTTATATCCTGTACCCTAGCCGGCCTAAACTTCACGGGTCACGTCTAGTGGCTATCTACTTATGTCTACTTGTGCTATATATATATATATACCTTCCATAATTTTCTTATTCTCCTTTATGATTTTATCCTTATAATGCTTTCAACTTCACGCTTTATCTTTTAGTTGTCAATACGTGAGTGCTACAAATTTGCGATTTTATTTTTACTCCTTTTTAGGCTTCTCGATTAATACTCCTTTCAATTATACTTATAGACTATGTATTAAAAATCTACCTTGAGAGTCCTACCACCTTATTATCATTGACTTATGACTTGAGCATAAGGATTTGAATATTAGGGTGTTACATTATGGTATCAGAGCAGTTCATCCTCGTGAGCCTGAGGGATGGAACTGCTTATGCTTCAATGCATACTCTGAGTCTGTGCCTGTGCTAGTTAGGGTATCCAACCGATACATCTAGCATGAAGTTCATGAGTGCATGATAAACCACTATTTTATGGTATCTTGTGCTGATTTGAGTGGCTTTTATCAAGCCTTTGCACACTTATTCATACAATTTGCATGATATTACAATTCCTTCCTAGTTTTGTTCTAAAATTGAAAACTTGCTTCCTAAGCCTCTAAATTGTATATTTTTAATCCCTCTTTATACCATGCGATGTCGTGATCTGTGCGTTAAGTGTTTTCAGGCTTTATAAGGCAGGAATGGCTTAGAGGATGGAGAGGAAGCTTGCAAAAATGGAAGGAGCACAAGAAATAAAGGAGATAACCAGCGAGGAGCGACGCGCACACATGGCTCACGCGTGCGCGTGAATTAGAGTCTGCACGGCGACGCGTGTGCGTGCTTGACGCGTACGTGACATGCGCTACCTGCAGAAATCGCAGAAAATACTGGGGGCAATTTTGGGCCGAGTTTGGACCCAGTTTTCGGCCCAGAAACACAGACTAGAGTCAGGGGACAAGCAGAGACTCAACACACATTCTCATTAGCATAGTTTTTAGATTTTTATATTGGAATCTGAGAGAAATCACACTTCCTCTAGGTTTCTTCACATTCATAGTTTTAGAGTTTTATGCTTTTGCTTTGGATATTGAGAAGAGTCACTACCTCCGTTGAAGTTGCTATTATTCTAGTTTGTTTTCTTATTCCTTTACTCTTTTGATTACTTATTAACCCTGTTCAGATAAGGATGTTGCATTTTGGGATTTATTAATGCAAAGAATTATTTTTACTTTTAATTAATTTTTAATTCCTATTTTGATTTGATTTATCATGTCTTCTTCTTATATTTTTGTGAATGTTATATTCATGTTAATGGAGTAGACTCCCAACTTAACTTGGGGGTTGATTAAAAGGTGACCCTTGAGTTGGAATGCTCAAGTGATTAGTTAAATTGGAAGTTATTGGCCAACTCTCTAGGCACTAACGCTAATCCTTCCCAAGGGAGAGGATTAGGACTTGTGAATAAGAGTTAGCTCAATCACTTGACTTTCCATTATTTAGTAAGGGTTAACTAAGTGAAAACAACAACCCCTTGATACTATTCTTGAGAGAATTCCAACAAGGATAGAACTTCCAATTAATCATTCCCCCGGTCAAGGCTTTTTATTCTGAATACATAAATCTCTTTTAATTTAATTGCTTTAATTCACAATCCTTTATTTTTCTATTCTCCAATTCTCAAAATTTCTCGGAAAATTCTTGACTAATAAAATAGCACCCTTTTGTCAACTCGTTGGGAGACGACCTGGGATACCTACTCCCAGTATTTTCATTTTAATTTTGTGACAACCCTTCTAAATTGATAAGCGGATTTTTGTCAGTTAGGAATTGTGCTTACAATGCTGTTTTACTATAATTTTTTAATTGGCTGATTTCTGCCACCATCAATTTTTGGCGCCATTGACGGGGAGTTGCAATTGTGTGCTAAATTATTAGTTGGTGTAAATATTTTTTATTTTTGCATATTTTATTTTATTTTATTACCATGAGCTGTATGTTTCTTTCATTGAATGACGCGTTCACTACCTGACCCGAGCTTAGCTGCGTTTAATCCTAAAATTGAAAGAACTATTTCACATATTATGCGAGCTCGGCATCGGTTAGCCTATGAGGGTGGTGAAGTGGTTACTGCCAATTCACCAGACTTATCGGAAGGCAAATTTGAAGCACCATCTGAAGAAGAAACAAGCTCCTTTTCTACTGATTCTGTTGATTTATGTGCAGGTAATATGGCGGAGCCCAGAAGGATTACTCTCTAGGAAGCAGGAGCTCCAGACTTTACACTGCAACTGTATCAAGCGCGTCACCCAAATCTGGCTCCAGATTTTGAATTGAAGACTGCGCTAATCAACCTAATACCCAAGTTTCATGGCTTACCTGCTCAGGAGCCTATCAAGCACCTCAGGGATTTTCAGACAGCCTACTTAACTGTTAGGCATCACGGTGCAGATGAAACTACTATTTTTCTGTCTACCTTCCCGTTTTCTCTTGATGGAAAGGCAAGGGAGTGGTTCTACACTCAACCTGAAGTAGTCGTTACCAACTGGGATCTGCTCAAAAGGGAGTTCCTGGAAAAATACTTTCCAGCTGAAGTTATAGATAGACTGAGGAAGGAGATTTCCTGCATTATCCAAAGCGAGTCAGAGACCCTTTACGAATACTGAAAGCACTTCAGGAATCTCCTAGATTCATATCCTCACCACAAGATTGACCAAATGGTGTTGATCAGCTACTTCACACAAGGCTTGAAGCCTCAGGATAAGACTACATTAGATGCTGCAAGTAATGGCTCTATGAAGAAGTACAAGACGGCGACATAGGCATGGCAACTGATCACCAATCTAGCTGAATCTACCTGGAATGTCAGGCACAGGAACAACCATCCTAAGGCTGTTGCGGAGGTTTCCTCTAGCAGTGAGACTGCTACTCTCACTCAGACTCTGGGAGAGATGACCAACATACTGAAGTAGCTACAACTAAATCAACAACAACCTCAGCCTCCCCCATCACAACACAGTCAACAGTTGATTCCTCAAAGAGTATGCAGAATATGTGCTGATTATACTCATTACACTGATGAGTGTCCGCAGCTCCAACAAGAAGACAACACCTTGGCAGCTACTCATAATTTCTATGACCGCCCGAATCAAGGATACTATCAACAAGACAACAATTATAACCAAGGTGGGAACCATAAGCAAGGTTGGCAAGACAACTCCAACCAGGGGTGGAGGGATAACTCCAACCAAGGATGGAGGGACAACTATAACAGAGTAGGCAGAGACAACCAGGGAAATCAGAGGTGGAATAATAATAACAATCAGCAAAACCGGTATCAACAGAATCCTCCCTATCAATAGCAGAACCAAAACCATCCTTACAGAGCACCTCACCAAAGGCAGGCCCAAGCGCCTTAGAACAACCAACTGCAGGCCCCTCAAATCACTTACCCCTCTTCTTCTTTTAATGATGAGATTCTTCGCACTATGACGCAAGCACACCAAGACATTTAGAATACACTTACCTCTACCATGAACGGTCTGAATGCTACTCTACAAGCTCTCGTCTCCCGGATAGATTCACTAATTACCTCCAACAATCAACCTTCAAGCTCCAGTGCAATACCTTCTCAACCCTTACCCAACCCCAAAGGTGGCATTAATGCCATCACTTTGAGGTCCGGAACCACACTGCAAGAGAGGAATCATGAGGAGCCAAGCTCAAAGGAGAACAATCAAGTTGAAGATGTTGTTGAGGAAGAAAATGCTAAAGAGGAGGATGAAGTACAAGACATGGTTGAAGAAGAAGCAGCTCAACCAGAGAATAGCGCACCAATGGAAGCTGAAGCTATAAGAGACGCCATCCCTATCCCCTTTCCACACCTTGCTAGAAAGTTCAGAAAGCAGATAGAGCTCGACCCAAGGATGGTAGAAATCTTCAAAAAGGTTGAGGTAACCATTCCCTTTTTTGATGCCATTAGCCAGGTACATAAATATGCCAAATTTTTAAAGGATTTATGCATGCATAAGGATAGAATATAGGATTTAGAGACTATTCCCTTAGGAATCTCTATATCTGCTTTAATGGGTGCCATACCAGAAAAATGTGGGGATCCAGGGCCATGTATGGTTACGTGTACCATTGGGGGTGTAACATTTTCTGACTGCATGTGTGATTTAGCAGCGTGTGTGAGTATTATGCCATTGTCTGTATATGATGCTTTGAGACTCTCTCTCTTAAAAAGGTCGGCAGCTCGTTTTGTTTTGGCAGATAAATGCATAATCACAGTGGTTGGAATTGCTGAGGACGTGCTGGTGAGCATTAAGGGGCTCACATTTCCTATTGACTTCTATATTTTGGAGATGCCCCTAATGACTCAGGAAGACCATCATCATCCTGCTTGGAAGGCCATTCCTAAAGACTTCAAAGTTTAAATTAGATGCCTTCTCAGGAACTTACTCTTTTGAGATAGATGGCAGAGCAGTGAGCTTCAACCTGGATGAAGCTATGAAGCATCCTTCGGAAGATCAATCCATCTTCCAGTGCGACATCATTGATGAGACTGTAGCTGTAGTTCACCAAGAAGAAGTAGAATAGCTACACATGGAGCAAGATACAAGTGTGGGGAAACCCTTTGAACACAATGAGGGCACTTTGCCATTATCACTAGCTCCAGATGATCAAGTGCCTAGCCATGAGCAGAAAATTGAGTTAAAGCCCCTTCCACCCCACCTCAAGTATGCTTACCTTGAGGACAACCAGAAGTTCCCAGTTATCATTGCAAGGGAACTCACTTCCCAACAGGAAGAGCAGTTGCTTAGTGTGTTGAGAAGACACAAAAAAACAATTGGGTGGAGCTTAGCGGATATAGTAGGCATTAGCCCTCAAGTTTGTCAGCACAGGATTTTTTAGAAGAGGGAGCAAGGCCTGTCCGTCAACCTCAAAGGAGACTGAATCCCACCATCTTAGAAGTTGTCAAGAAGGAAGTGACCAGGCTGCTTGAAGCTGATATTATCTATCCCATCTCGGATAGTGAATGGGTCTACCCAGTACAAGTGGTGCCCAAGAAGTCTGGAGTCACCACAGTGAAGAAAGAGCATGGAAAGCTCATAGCAACTAGAGTGTAGAATTCATGGAGAGTTTGCATTGATTACAGGCGTCTCAACCAAGCTACTCGCAAGGATCATTACCCCTTGCTATTTATTGATCAGATGCTTCATCGCCTGTTAGGTAAATCACATTACTACTTTTTAGATGGTTATACAGGCTATTTTCAAATTCATATAGCTCCTGAAGATCAGGAGAAGACTACTTTTACATGTCCCTTTGGAATGTATGCATACAAAAGGATGCCTTTTGGCTTGTGTAATGCACCGGCTACTTTCCAAAGGTGCATGATGAGTCTTTTCTCAGATCTTATTGAGAGCTGTGTGGAAGTCTTCATGGATGATTTTAGCGCATATGGTGATTCATTTAACCTTTTCTTGGATAGTTTAGCTAGAGTATTAGACATGTGTGTTAGTTCAAACCTTGTATTGAATTTTGAAAAGTGCCATTTTATGGTTAAACAAGGAATTGTTCTAGGACATGTTGTTTCTAATACTGGTATTTCTGTAGATCCAGCAAAGGTAGATGTGATTTCTAGTTTACCTTACCCCTCCTCCGTGAGGGAAGTCCGTTCGTTCCTTGGCCATGCAAGTTTCTACCGAAGATTTATCAAGGACTTCAGTAAGGTAGCATTGCCTTTATCCAAAGTGCTGTAAAAAGATGTTGAGTTCGAGCTGAGTGAGGACTGCATGAATGTGTTTGATAAGCTGAAGATCGCCTTAACTCAAGCTCCGATTGTGAGAGGACCAGACTGGAGCCAGTCTTTTGAGATTATGTGTGATGCCTCCAACCATGCAGTAGGAGCGGTGCTGCCTCAGTGCAAAAGTAAGGATTCTTTCGTAATTGCTTATGCTTCTAAGACCTTAGACGCTACTCAGTCTAATTATACTACCACTGAAAAAGAGCTTCTGGCTATTGTTTTTGCTCTGGATAAATTCCGAGCCTATTTACTTGGTACTAAGGTGGTAGTGTACTCAGACCATGCAACTCTAAAGTATTTATTAGCTAAAAAAGAGTCCAAACCAAGGCTAATACATTGGATATTGCTGCTGCAAGAATTTGATTTAGAAATTAAGGATAGGAGTGGTTCCCAGAATTTAGTGGCAGACCACTTGAGTCACCTTGAGCACATCAAGGATGACTCCACTCCTATCAATGATGCTTTTCCATTTGATAGCTTGCACACAATATCTGAAGTAGTCCCTTGGTATGCTCCTATAGCTAATTATCTAGTTAGTCACACTTTCCCTCCTAATTTTACTAAGCATCAAAGGGACAAGCTGAAAAGTGAGTCCAAATATTATATATGGGATGACCCATATTTATGGAGGTATGGTGCTGACCAGATAATTAGAAGGTGTGTGCCTTAATTAGAATTCCAGTTCATTTTAGAGGCCTGCCACTCTTCTGAGAGTGGAGGACATTTTGGCCCTCAAAGAACAGCTAGAAAAATTTTAGACTGTGGATTCTGGTGGCCCACTCTTTTTAAAGATGCTACTACCTTCTGTAAATCTTGTTCCCAATGCCAAGTGTTTGGTAATATATCTAAGAGGGATGAGATGCCCCAACAGCTTATGCTATTCTGTGAAATTTTTAATGTCTGGGGCATTGATTTCATGGGTCCATTCCCAAACTCTTGTGGCTTTTTATACATATTGTTAGCCATAGATTATGTTTCTAAATGGGTGGAAGCAATTCCTACCCGCACTGATGATGCTAACACTGTTGTCTCTTTTGTTAAAAACCATATTATCTGTCACTTTGGATCACCACGAGCAATTGTGAGTGATCAAGGCACTCACTTTTGTAACAGGAGATTAGCACGTCTACTGAAGAAGCATGGGATTGTTCACAAAGTACCAACAGCCTACCATTCTCAGACCAATGAGCAAGCTGAGATGTCTAACAGAGAGATCAAGTACAATCTGGAGAAGATAGTCAAGCCTCATAGGAAGAACTGGAGCACCAGGCTTGTAGATGTGCTCTGGGTTTATCGGACAGCGTACAAGACACCCATTGGGATGAGTCCCTTCCGCTTAGTATACGGAAAGGCTTGTCACCTCCCAATGGAGGTGGAACACAAGGCTTTTTGGGTTGTAAGGGAATGCAACATCGGATTTGAGAAAGCTAGTGCTGAAAGGAAGCTGCAACTAGCAGAACTGGAGACCCTTCGACTCGAAGCTTATGACAACTCCAGATTATACAAAGAGAAGGTGAATGCTGTGCATGACAAGAACATTAAGAGAAGAGAGTTCAGACCTGGAGAGCTAGTTCTCCTTTACAACTCTAGGCTAAGGCTCATGCCAGGCAAGCTGAGATCAAGGTGGGAAGGCACCTACAGAGTAGAGAAGGCAGAGCCATATGGAGTCTTCCACCTGAGTCATCCTTCAAGTTCCAAATTCATCAAGGTCAATGGACATCGCCTAAAGCTGTATCATGGTAAGAAGATGAAGGACAATAAAGAGCTAGAGGTCTTCCTCTTAGAAGATCCACCAACAGAAGCAGATTGAGCTTGTTGACCGTCCAACTTAAGGACGTAAAAGCAAAGTGCTAGGTGGGAGACAACCCACCATGGTATGATCGTTTCTTCTTATTCTTAGTCTATTTTATTTTAATTTTTGCAGTGGTCATTCATAATTTCTATATATTCATCTGCATTCTACATTTTGCATTCTGCATAAAAAAAAAGAAGCAAAGCACACGACGCACAAGAGTCGTACGCGTCATATGTGTGTGCGTGAAAAATAAAATTTAACAGAGAGTTGGGCAGAAGTAGTGCTGGTGGTGTGCCTGGAACACAAGCAAGTCCACGCGTACGTGTCCCTCAAGCGTACGCGTCGCTTGTGTTTTCACCAGTCCACGCGTACGCGTCACCCGAGCATACGCGTGACCCTGAAAATCGGCGTAAATGGGTGTATGGCCAGAGAGTTATGACGGTGTGGGGCTGGAACTGTGCTAGGAGCACAAGCCCTATCACGCGAACGCGTCCCTAATGCGTACGCATTGTTTTCCCACCAAGGCCATCCACGCGTGCGCGTCCCTGATGCGCACGTGTCGTATACAATTTTGGCACATGTGCGTATCAAAAAGAGAGTTGTGCGCGTGCGAGGCTACCTTCGCGCCAATCGCACAACCTATATCACGTGTACGCGTCCTCGACGCGTACGTGTCACGTCGCCTGACAATAGCGCGATCTACGCGTACGCGTGATGCACGCGTACGCGTCGCAAGCGACGCACAATTTATCCACTTCAGCGCCTGATTTCAAATCTCCTCTCCCCCAATCCTAATTCTTTTCAATCCTAATTATTTCTTTCTTCTTTCTTTCTTCTTCCTTATTCTTTCTTACTTTCTACTACTTTCTTCTTTCTTTCTTCATCTTCTTCATCAAGGTTCTTTTCTTCCTCCCATCTACTCTTTCATTATTGCATTTATTTATATTTCTTTCCTCTCTATCTTTTTTTAAGCTTACTTATTTATGGTTTCTTCTTCTTTTCTTTTTCATGCATTCTTATGTTGGCATTGGAGTTTTATTTGGGTATTACCTTATTATCCTGAAGCTTGTGGTTATTATATGGATTGATTTGACAATTGATACTTTAATTCGGCTCTCATATACATTTGGATTATTTTATTTTCATTCCTAATCTATTTTGCTCACCAAGTGTTTGTGAAAAAGCCCTTATGGCATCTTGAAATTTATTTTGTTTTACTCTTTTACTTGAATGCCTCTTTTTCACAACCCTTGCACTCCACATGTATTTGAGATTATCATTCACAATTGTCATCATACAAATACTCTCTATATTGGCACATTTACTTTTTGATGCTTGAGTTATGCTTCTTATGCCTATTCCTTGCATGCTTTCACCTCTTGCATCTATTTATTTATGAATTTCCTTCTTGCTCTTAATTGATGTCTTACCTACATGTTGTAGCTACCATGTATTTGAGCTAACATCTTTCCTTTGGCATTCATTATCACTTAGAATTTTCTCCCTTCCGGTTTTGGTTATCTATTTTCACATTCCTCCTTTTTCTTCTTCCTTAGGCATGGGTACCAAGAAAGGAAAAGGGAAGGCCTCTGACAAGCCACCGGCTAGGAAAGGAACCAAGAGAATACTGACAAAGGCACTTCCATCTATCAGTGTCAAGCCGCCAACAAAGCGGGTGAAGATGATCATTAAAGTTGATGAATCAGAGATAGTCTTTCCCGCCTGAGACTCCACACGATTTGCTAACCGTTATTGCGAACAGATGTTCCCCATCCTGGCTGAGAGGAACTACAACAATGAGCATCTACTCATTGTCCCAACACACTTTGTTGAATTGGTGGAGCCCCAAATTGAGAGGAGACAGTGGGGATTTTTGAGGAGGCAGCCGCGGGAGGCCAACTTATCGTGGGTAGTTGAATTCTACTAAAACTTCTACTCACCTACTCTGCAGACTATCTTCGTCCGTCAGCAGCAGGTCCCTGTCTCCGAGAGTGCCATACAGAGAGCACTGGACCTTCCACCAAGTCCATAGGGATGGGATGCATATCAAGAAGCATCTTGTAAGTGCCAGATGTATTAGTTAAACTCAGATAGCGTACTTGGAGTTATAGCCCAACCGGGTAGTAAGTGGATCTACGGGCAGTATCATTCAAAACCCAAGAGCATCTCAGCCCAGTCACTCACCCTGGAGGCTCGCGTGTGGGCACAGATTATGTCCCACTATGTCTTTCCGAGCACTCACGAGTCGACCTTCACAGCAGACATGGTTGTTCTCATCTGGTGCATCCTGACAGAGCAACCCCTCAACCTGCCCCGACACATCTGGCAAGCCATGTGACACATACAAATAGCGGGTAATCTGCCTTTCCCCGTCTTGGTCTCAAATTTAGTCTCTGCAGCAGGTGTGTCCTCTCGGGTAGGTGACACGAAGGTCATGATCCCTCGGGCCGACCAGTATGTCTCGAACGGGAAGTACATCAGGCCGCCAGTTTCCTCTGCGAGCCGGCCTGCAGGTCCATCCTTGGATACCCCCTTCTACTTCCACTCCACCATCATCCACACCACAAACACCATCCATCCATCAAATGTTCCTATAGATCCTTGAGAGGTTCGACCGGCAAGACCGGCGAATGTAGCACATGGAGCGCTATAACAAGTGCAGATACAACTATCTGAAGGAACTCATAGCTGGTACTCACCCACGTCCAGAATAGAAGGACACTCCAGACTCTCCTTCATCCAGTAGCACAGGCAGCCAAGGCAAACCAGACACTGGAGGCGATGCTTCCAGCCCTCCCTTGCTCCTTATTGATGGCACGGAGGACCGTGCCAAGCCTTAAGTGTGGGAAGGTCAGTCCTTGACTTTTAGAGGTAACTTCTCTCTCTTAACACCAACATTTGACTTTTTCTTTTGTTAGATAGGATAGATTACATGATAATAATTGTTTGCATGTATGTTTTGTTTGGTTAAAGTAATAAATTTTTCTTTCAAGACCTTTTTATAGCATTTCCCTAATTTAAATTGAAAATTTGTGCTAAACTTGTTTGAAGATTGTATTTGGAACATAGTTATAGCTAAGAATACACAACCTGTGAGATTTTGAGCTTAATTATATGGTTACATTATTTAACCATAATACTTTATTCTTGTGTGTTTTCTTCTCTATGATTGCAATCTTTGTTTTGTTTCATTCTATATGTCCATTGTTTAGTGTATTTACATGCTTGCATATGATTGAGGCCATCATTTGTTATTACCTCACTTATCCCAAATAGCCTACCATTCTAATTACCTTTGTTAGCCACTTTGAGCCTTTTAATCCCCCTTTTGTTCTATATTTTATCACATCACTAGCCTTAAGCTGAAAAATAATTAATTACCCCAAGTGAATCTTTGGTTAGCTTAAGATAGAGATTGTGTATCAATTAAGTGTGGGGAACTATGGGAACCTGGGTTAATGGGAATGTGTTATGTTTCTAATTTATTTGAATATTGAGAATTTGGGTACCTACTCATGTGAGACCAGAAAAATTAAAAATCCATGTGCATTGATATGTTATGTCTACTTTTATATTCTTAATAAAAAAAACCAAAAAATATTCAAATAAATAAATAAATAAGTAATTAAATAAGGGGACAAAATTACCCCAATGCTAAGTTTAATAATCAATGCATATGTGATAAAATTAAAGAAATATTTGGTACATGAGTATATAATACAAAAGTGGGAATTATGGGTAGCTAGGCATGGTTTTAGAGTTACTTAGAGTGTATGTGTGTGTTAGGTAAGAGCTTAGGTTAGTCAAAGATTCATATTATAGCTCACTTGGCCATACATATATCCTCACCCTGACCTTAGCCCCATTACAACCTTAAAAAGACCTAATGATGTTTGCATTGGTATACTAAATTTTTGTTGATTGGTTAGATGAAGAACAAAGTCTAAAAAGCATGCCTAGAGAAGAGTAGAATGATTAACCCTAGACACTTGAGAGATTAGAGTGCATATACACTACCAGTGAGGGTTCAATGCTTGATTCTATATTCCCTGCTTTCATGAGCTATATTCTTACAAGTTTACTTATCTTTTATTGTATGATTTGAATTAGTGGAATCTCATTTATGTTTGTCTTGAAGAACTTATTTACTTTTAACCAAGTGGACAGAATCATCATGGCATATATTTGCATTCATAGGTTGCATCTCATGAGTCTTACTTTCCTCCATTCATTCTTTCTATCTCCTTGAGCTTAGCATGAGGACATGCTAATATTTAAGTATGGGGAGATTGATAAACCACTATTTTATAGTTTATCTTGTGCTGATTTGAGTGGCTTTTATTAAGCATTTGCACACTTATTCATACAATTTGCATGATATTACAATTCCTTCCTAGTTTTGTTCTATAATTGAAAACTTGCTTCCTAAGCCTTTAAATTGTATATTTTTAATCCCTCTTTATACCATTCGATGTCGTGATCTGTGCGTTAAGTTTTTTCAAGCTTTATAGGGCAGGAATGGCTTAGAGGATGGAGAGGAAGCTTGCAAAAATGGAAGGAGGACAAGAAATAAAGGAGATAACCAGTGAGGAGCGATGTGCACGCAAGGCTCACGCGTGCGCGTGAATTGGAGTTTGCACGGCGATGCGTGCACGTGCCTGACGCGTACGCGTGATAAGAAAAATTGCCAAACGATGCGCACGCATGACTGACGCGTACGCGTGACATGCGCTACCTGCAGAAATCGCAGAAAATGCTGGGGGCAATTTTGGGCCGAGTTTGGACCCAGTTTTTGGCCCAGAAACACATACTAGAGCCAGGGGACAAGCAGAGACTCAACACACTTTCTCATTAGCATAGTTTTTAGACTTTTAGATTGGAATCTAAGAGAAATCACACTTCCTCTAGGTTTCTTCACATTCATAGTTTTAGAGTTTTATGCTTTTGCTTTGGATATTGAGAAGAGTCACTACCTCCGTTGAAGTTGCTATTATTCTAGTTTGTTTTCTTATTCCTTTACTCTTTTGATTCCTTATTAACCCTGTTCAGATAAGGATGTTGCATTTTGGGATTTATTAATGCAAAGAATTATTTTTACTTTTAATTAATTTTCAATTCCTATTTTGATTTGATTTATCATATCTTCTTCTTATATTTCTTTGAACATTATATTCATGTTAATGGAGTAGACTCCCAACTTGACTTGGGGGTTGATTAGGAGGAGACTCTTGAGTTGGAATGCTCAAGTGATTAGTTAAATTGGAAGTTGTTGGCTAACTCTCTAGGCACTAACGTTAATCCTTCCCAAGGGAGAGGATTAGGACTTGTGAATGAGAGTTAGCTCAATCACTTGACTTTCTTTTATTTAGTAAGGGTTAACTAAGTGAAAACAACAACCCCTTGATACTATACTTGAGAGAATTCTAACAAGGATAGAACTTCCAATTAATCATTCCCCCGGGCAAGGCTTTTTATTCTAAATACATAAATCTCTTTTAATTTAATTTATTTAATTCACAATCCTTTATTTTTCTATTCTCCAACTCTCAAAATTTCTCGAAAAATTCCTGACTGATAAAATAGCACCCTTTTGTCAACTCGTTGGGAGACGCCCTGGGATTCCTACTCCCAGTATTTTCATTCTAATTTTGTGACAACCCTTCTAAATTGATAAGCGGATTTTTGGCGGTTAAGAACTGTACTTACAACGCTGTTTTACTATAATTTCTTAATTGGCTGATTTCCGCCACCATCAGTGCACCTTTGGTAATTTGAAGCACTTGACTTGAGATATTGAGTATGATTACCTTGATATCGATTGTTTGGTGTGTATAGGAACCAGATGGTGCCTTGTGGACACGGTCGAGGCCGTGGGAGAGGTCGTACTAGTACTCAAGAGCTGGAAAACAGCCCGAATAAACCGGTAAACTTTATGGTGGCATTGGAGAACATGGCTGCTGCTATGCAAGCCACTGCAGAGGCACTTGGGCAACAGATGAACAATAATGGAAATGGCAGAAGTGGAGCTCAAGGCCCACTGACACTGGCAACCTTCTTAAAGGTTAATCCACCAAAGTTCAAGGGAACCACCAATCCGACTGAAGCCAGTACCTTGGTTTAGGCTATGGAGCGAGCACTACAAGCGCAGTTTGTACCTGAAGAGCATCGTGTTGAATTTGCTACCTATCTGCTCACTAGGGAAGCATCGCATTGGTGGCAGGGAGCCCGATGTCTCCTACAGCAGGGGGATGATCCTATCACCTGAGATGCCTTCCAGGTGGAATTTTATAAAAAGTACTTTCCAAATTCTACCAAGACAGCCAAGGAACTTGAGTTACTGCAGCTGAAGCAGGGTGCTATGTCCATATCTGAGTATACAGACAAATTTGAGGAGCTATTCAGGTTTTTTCACATGTGTTAGGGGGCTCCGGGAGATTTCGAGGATTGGAAGTGTATTAAGTATGAAGGAGGACTTCGGAGTGACATTCTGAGCTCCGTTGGACCGATGGAGATTAGGGTCTTTTCCGAACTTGTGAACAAGAGTCGTGTTACTGAAGAATGTGTGAGGAAGGCTTTTAAGGCAGATAATGACCGTCGGGAGTCCCACCGCAGGGAGCACAACCAAGGATACGCAACAAGGGGTCAAGACTTTAAGAGAAGAGGATACCCACAACATTTTCCCTAAGGACAGAATAACTTTGTGACGAATGAGGATTCCCAAGGAAATGGTAAGGTAAAACAGATAGCGGCTTCTTCAGATGTTTTAAGCTGTCAGAGATGTGGAGGCCATCACCCAAATAGGTCGTGTCGTTATGGTTCGGGTTTGTGTTACAATTGCGGGAAGCCAGGACATTTGGTTAGAGATTGCCCACACAGGAGGGACCGGGGCACTGTCGGATCCGATCCTCATATTTGAGGTAATAAAAAAATTGATAACTTAATTCTCTACCACTTTAGACAATACTTTAAGACTAGTATTCACTCACAACATATGGTCGAATGAAAAATCATGATCTTTTCTAGACGACCCTAAGTTATCTTAATAGAAGGTTTGGCTAGCATAAACGATTAGGTAGGTCTTTAATAAAAAGCAATCAGAGTGATGCAGCAGAAGCAGTAACACATGATAGTTACGTCTAGGAGGTGTAAAGTTGACTAGAATGTCTTAAGCTTGAAATACTCAAAGGGTCTAGTGGGTTAATGCAAGTAATGATTCTCAGGTACTTGAATTGATTGTGGCTGTGAACTTTGACTGATTCCGGAGTGGATACGGAAATGATTGTTGGTGTGTAATTAGATTTAGGTGATAAGTGAGTACCAATCGTCGTGTTTGAGAGATAAGTATTACGATTTGATCATGATGACCTTGGATTTAGATTGAAATGTATAATGGTTGGATTCAAAGGTGAATTTGGTAAACATTAAATTGAAATACTGATGCTGTACTGAGATTGGTTTTAGGGAGACCGTGAAGGGCAGTGAACCCAAATTTATCGGGGAGATTCTACCGAAATTTTGAAAGAACTTGAAGAGTTTAGAAAACTTAAGTTATAATATCAATTGGTAGTTTTAACTTAGAAAATTTTATGAAGGGTGAGATGAACATAACATTTGGTTAGTTATTGAGAGAAACATATAAGAAACTAATTGTATAATGGATAAATATAACTTTAGCTGGAATCGGGAATAGGGTGTTAGAATTAATGTTGAAGAATGGTAAAAGAATGGTAAGAGGTGGGTTGGGTATGAGAGAGCGTATATCAAGATATGGGAGCGAATTTTCGAGGGCGAAAATTTCTGTTAGGTGGGTAGAATGTAAAATCCTGTCAAACCGTAATTAATTAAATAATAAATTAAATAGGAGTGAATATGGTTAGAAAATTTAGCAATCAGAATTTGATAATTTAAATATGATATTTGGACTCAATGAATATTTCTGAGTCGGAAAACATAGTTTTCTGAATAAAAATGTGCACTGGAAATTTGACCAGCAGTACCGGCTGCGATTTGGCCGATACTGTGGCTGAGAAAATTAATTAGAAGTGAATAATTTTAAGAAATAAGAATTTATAATTTGGAAAGATAGAAATATTTAAAATATGATTTAAAACTCTAATCTTAAAGGTTTTGGCCCAAAGTTGGGCCAACAGACTAAAACAAGTGAACCGGGCCCAAGTGGGCCCAAGACCCAACATATATATGGCCTAATTATGGCCATTTAGCAACCACACCCCCCCCCCCCCATTCTTGTGTGAAACAAGTTGGAGAGAAGAGAGGGAAGAAGAGAGAAAACCCTAACCCTCTTGATCTTTAAACCACCATAACTTTCTCTCCGGAACTCCGATTGACGAGTCGTTTGCAGCCACGCATTGCTCTTCTCATCCTTTACAATTCTATCTAAGTTTTGTTGTGAGTATTCCACTGTCCTCTATCCAGTTTTTGTTTTCCCCTTAAATTCGAGTTTGGTTATGGGTGTTGAGTAATTTTATAATTTTGGTTATTTAGGAGTGCTCTAGTATGAGCCATGGGTGATATTCATCACAAACTTCAGTGGGTTAAGGTAAGAAACCCTCCAACCCTTGTAATTTATCATTTTCATGAACCCTAGGTTAATTTTAAGTGTGAAATTGGTTATGTTAGAGTATTGGTTGATTTTGGTTCACAATTGGGAGGTTGGTTTTGCTTGTGGAGTGATGAATCCACATTTTATGATATTTATTTGCTCTATCTGGGTGGATTTCATCACCTTTTCCTACACTTATCCATTGAAATAGCATAGTTTCATGATTTCTTCCTAAATTATGAATGAAAATAAAAACATGTTCTTTTGTGCTTAATTCTAGTAAATTTTATTCACTTTAATCCCATTTGGTGTCTTGTATTTGTTAAGTGATTTCAGGTTTCCAAGGCAAGTATAGGTTGAAGAAGTGAAGGAAAGAGCATGCAAAAGGGAAGAAACCATGAAGAAATGGAGTTTGGAAGTTCAGCGATCCGTGCGTGCGCACAGGCGACACGTGCACGCGTACGGGTGGAAGTGAATTTTGCGCAGTGACGTGTACGCGTGACCCACGCGTATGCGTGACCCGAGTTACGTCAGCTCATTAATTGCAAATTACTGGGGTGAATTCTTGGCCTCCAAAACCCAGTCCAACTCATTTCTGAAGCTATTTCAACCCCAATTCAAGTGGAAACAAGGGGGGGCAATTATGTTTAGTTTTTATGATGTTTTCTCTTAGTTTCTAGAGAGAGAAGCTCCTCTCTCTCTCTAGAATTAGGGTTTTTAGCTTAGTTTTCTTTTAATTTCAGCACTTCAATTCTTGTTTTAATGTAGTTCCCTTTATGTTTCTATGCTTTCTTGTCTTTATTTTCTTCATCTCTTTTGTTATTTTCTCTTTTATGTTAATTTTTATGTTATGAACACTTTTGTTATTTTAATTCTAATAAATGCAAATTTATGTTTCCATGTCATTTATTGCTTTCTTTAGTTGTTATTGCTATTTTCTTGCTTTGGTAGCTTTACAATTTATTTTAATGCATTTTAATATTATTTTATTTTCATGCACAACAAGTGTTTGATAAAATACTTGGCTTAGTCTTTACTTAGTTTTTCTTAACTCTTGGCTTGAAATTGGTGACTTTGGTGATCCTTGAGTAATTGATGTCCATTCTTGTTTGATACATTAGAGTAGTTAGTTGATTTGGTCTCCATTGACTCTATGTGACCTCTTAGTGTTGACATAGGACTTATGGATTGAAATTAACTATGCCTATTTGACTTATCTTCGATGTAAGGTTAACTAAATAGGATTAACTCTTCATAATCATCATGTGTTTGTGGTCAATGGCTAGGATAGGTAGCCTTAGCTCTCAATTACTTGTCAAGAGGTTTCTTGCATATGAAGTTTCCTTTCCTTGCATTTTATTGCTTTGACTTTTATTGCTTTGATGTTTAATTTCTTGCTTGTTTAATTTTCACACTCTTGGTTGAGAAATTGGGTGTTTGGGTGGAATTGAGTTGTGGATGTCCATTCCGCATTGTGTGAGAATGGTTAACTGGTTTGGTTTCCATTGACGCTAGTCTTTCACTAAGTAATTAGTGAGTTGACTCGAACTTATGGATTGAGATCAATTACACCTTTTGACTAATTCTCAAGGAGGATTGACTGATTTAGATTGATTCCACACAATTGCCATGTTTGTGGTCCATAACTAGGATATGAATCCTAAATTCCCCAATTCTTGCCAAGAGTTGCAATTTACATTCCTTGCATGCTCACTTACTTTCTTGCTATTTACATATTTTGCTCTCTTGCTTTCCCAATCCCCCATGCTCTCTCATAGCCAATAATTGTACACTTAATTACAACTCTTAGGGAAGACGACCCGGGAGCTAAATACTCTCGGTTAATATATTGTGTTTTGATTGTGATATCCTTTGGATTGACATTTGATTTGGGAATTAATTGTTGATTTAGACTATACTTTCAACAATGGAATTTTATATTTTGAAATTCTAGATCAACGATAAATTTTCATCCATTCAAGCTAAGAGTTAAGAAAAACTAAGTAAAGACTAAGCCAAGCATTTTATCAAACACTTGGTGTGCATGAAAATAAAATAATATTAAAATGTATTAAAATAAATTGTAAAGCTACCAAAGCAAGAAAATAGCAATAACAACTAAAGAAAGCAATAAATGACATGGAAACATAAATTTGCATTAATTAGAATTAAAATAACAAAAATGTTCATAACATGAAAATTAACATAAAAGGGAAAATAACAAAAGAGATGAAGAAGATAAAGACAAAAAAGCATAGAAACATAAAGGGAACTACATTAAAACAAGAATTGAAGTGCTGAAATTAAAAGAAAACTAAGCTAAAAACCCTAATTCTAGAGAGAGGGGGAGCTTCTCTCTCTAGAAACTAAGAGAAAACATAATAAAAACTAAACCTAACTGCCCCCCTTGTTTCCACTTGAATTGGGGTTGAAATAGCTTCAGAAATAAGTTGAACTGGGTTTTAGAGGCCCAGAATTTGCCCCTAGCGATTTGCAATTAATGAGCTGACGTAACTCGGGTAACGCAAACACCTGGGTCATGTGTACGCGTCACTGCGCAAAATCCACTTCTACCCGTACGCGTGGGGCACGCGTACGCATCGCCGAGCTCGCACTTGTGCGCGCGCACACGTCGCCTGTGCGCACGCATGGATCGCTGAACTTCCAAACTCCATTTCTTCATGGTTTCTTTCCTTTTGCATGATCTTTCCTTCACTTCTTCAACCCATACTTTCCTTGGAAACCTGAAATCACTTAACAAATACATCAAGGCACCTAATGGGATTAAAGTGAATAAAATTTACTAGAATTAAGCACAAAAGACCATGTTTTCATTTTCATTCACAATTTAGGAAGAAATCATGAAACTATGCTATTTCAATGGATAAGTGTAGGAAAAGTTGATGAAATCCACCCAGAAAGAGTAAATAAATATCATAAAATGTGGATTCATCATGGAGCTTTGGTGAGGCTTGGAACTAAGGTTGGTGGAGACTTCCAAAGAAGAGGCTCAATTGGTTTAGCTCAAAAAGTTACGGTTTAAGTTTTATTTAAATACCGTGTGGTGTGATGAGAATTCTTAGGCTAGATGCCCCTAGTATTAGGTTTGGATTGTGTAAATGGTTGGTACTAATATGTATAGTTGATATGTAATGTAAATTAATGATTGGGCTGAGAATTGTGTGAATTTCCATGTTTGATGTGTTGAGAATTTGATGAATTGGGTAATGAATATTAGTTTGTGGAATATGCATTTAAATTGTGAATTTGGGTCGGAGGCCGTGAATGTTGGGCCGGAGGCCAGATAGAGGTAAGGAAGGTGAGTGATGTGTGTATTCTGTGATGCCATATGAGATTGAATGCAATTGTGATTGTTGTTATTTGGTTACAATAGATTGTATAGATTATGTGGTTATTGGTTTTGAGGGAGGAATTAATGTCTTTGTTGATAATGCATGTGGGTTGTATATGATGATATGGATTTATATGTATTGGGTTGATGGAATTGGTACTATTGGAACTTGAGATGTGGAATGAAATATATGATACGGTATTTTGTTTGAAATTGAGTTATTTGATTGAGATTGGTCAAAATGTTGGATTGGTCGATTATGAATTTAATGAGAATGTTGAAAATATGAGTTGAGGAGGCTTGAGGTAGATTTTGGTAAGTTTTGGTTGGTTTTGAAAAGGTTTGAAATTGGTTTGTGTTGAAAATTTAGTTTTTCTTGGTTTTTATGAAGGTTGTGATTTTGGTCTACTTTGATGGAGCATAACATCGTCTCTGGATCCCCGATTTGTATCAAACTTGTTTAGAAATAAAATTGGATACGAGATGTTTATGCCGTTTGTAGAACGGGTGGAAAATGATTTGCAACAAAAAAGTTATGCCCGCCGAAAGTTTGGGGTTTGAAAATGTAATCCTGCAACTTTTTAAACTTAGTAAAGTTTTTGGTAAAACGTACTCCGACGTGCACACGTCACTCACGATTTTTACTCTCTCACGCGTGCACCTGGCCGATGCGTACGCATCGCTGTATTGATGCAGGTGCGTGGTATAAATTATAGAGAGTTGTGATGGTAGCGTGCCAGTTTTGTGCGAGGAGCACAAAACGCATCCACGCGTCACCCTACCTTTCTACCTCCCACGCGTGCACAATGGGAATGCTTACACGTCCCTCGCTTTTCTTCGCTTCCCACGCGTGCGCGTGGGCAACGCGCACCTGTGACCCCGTTTTCAGCAAGAATTGATTTTTGAGTTTTTAAAGCCGAATTTCAGACTTCTAAGCCTCCATTTTCATCCTTTACGTCCTAAAACTTTATAGTATGCCTAGTAATGAGAAGATGCTAGGAAATGTGATAACTTGTTGATGAAGAAAGGCTTGGAGTAACGAATTGTGATTGAGGAAGTGCAGAAATGATGGTTTGAAAATGAATGTGACGTGTAACCCCGGGTAGTAGACAGTGGCGTTGTCCACGTGCTCCGGGTATGAGATGGGAAAGGAGAATTATAATAAATGAGTTTATTTATTGAGTTTTGAATGTGTATTTGTAATACCTGGGTAGTAGCAAGGGTCGTGGTTCATCCCACTTGCTCTGGGTCATTGTTTGAGAATTGGTAATAATGAAGAGTGATTATGAATGAATGTGGTAAATGAATAATGATGGGAAATGTTGAATGTGAGTATGCTTGTGGTTTCTCTCTGGTTGTAAGGGTGACAGAAACCGATACCCTCTAATGGTGACAGGGCACAAATATCCTCTAATGGTGACAGGGCACAGATACCCTCTAATGGTGACAAGGCACAGATACCCTCTAATAGTGATAGGGCACAGATATCCTCTAATGGTGACAGAAAACGGATTCCCTCTAATGGTAATAAGGTGTAACAGAGAGACTGTGCCTGGGTTAGCTACCGGACACGTCGGGTCTTGATAATCGACAGATGATATCATCAGGGAAGGCATTCATCATTTGCATATGCTTGAATTGTTTGGGTTTGCCTATTTGTTTTGGATTGCTATATCATATATGCTGTTACCTGATTATGTGCTACTTGTTCTACTTGTACCTTATTGTGTATTACTTTCCTGTATTGCTTGTGTTTGTACAACTGAGAGGTCCCTCATGCTGGTGTCGGTTGACGCTGAGGGCTGTTCTTGTTGAAATGGAATGATGATATGATTAATTTAAAATGATGATTATTGAATGAGATAATTTGAGCTCCCTGGGTAGATGCAGTGAAGTTATTTCACTTGCTCCAGGTGAGGATATGAAGTATTGATATAGAATTACTGAGACAGAATAACTGGTGATGGGTTTGGCTTATAATTCTGATTCTGATTTATTGGAGAGTTAGAAAGTTAGGAAGTATGAGGAATATGAATCGGATTTAGCATTCCCTTATGACAGTTGCCTATTTATGGATTAGCAAGAATATAGGATGAATATTTGGTGAAAGGAAATTTAGGATGTTTAGTGAGTTTTTTTTACAATGCATTGTATTTATTTGGCACTTTTACTGTGCTGGGAACCCATGGGTCGGGGGTTCTCATCCGTATATATCTCTTATTTTTCAGATACAGGTCCAGGTGCTCAGAAGTGAGCTGTAGTTCATCTGAGAGATGGCGAAGATCTTTATACTCTCTATATTATATTTTGCTTAGAATCTCTCCCCTCTTGAAAAGCCTATATTATGTACTGAACTCTTTTGAACTTGCCTATAGAGGCCCTTATGTATCATTTGGGAGAGATTAGGACTTATTGATGTCAACTATTTATATCCTGTACCCTAGCTGGCCTAAACTTCGCGGGTTACGTCTAGTGGCTATCTACTTATGTCTACTTGGGCTATATATATATATACCTTCTGTCATTTTCTTATTCTCCTTTATGACTTTATCCTTATAATGCTTTCGACTTCACGCTTTATCTTTTTGTTGTCAATATGTGAGTGCTACGAATTCGCAATTTTATTCTTACTCCTTTTCAGGCTTCTCGATTAATAATCCTTTCAATTATACTTATAGACTATGTATTAAAAATCCACCTTGAGAGTCGTACCACCTTATTATCATTGACTTATGACTCAAGCATAAGTATTTGAATATTAGGGTGTTACAGTGTGGTTGACATCTCATTCTTCAGATAACATCCAATGGCTTCAAGGCTCATGTCTCCTATTCCAGAAAAAGAAAAGAAAAAGGAAAAGAACGTGCGGAGGAGCCTTAACACGGTGAGATAGACTCCTACCCAACAGTCCAAAGGGAAATTAAGAGAAGAGGTTGGGAACTCCTTTATGATTCACTCACCATGGTGAGGCTAATTCAAGTGCAAGAATTCTACGGTAATGCTATCAGAAAGGATCAAGGGGAGCCTCCCTTCATGAGCTTCGTGAGAGGACACTAGTGGATTTTGGGCTAAATGCCATTTGGAGAGCCCTCAAGTTAAAAGCACCACCTTCCTCATTCTCACAAACAAGTTATAAAATAAGGATAAATACTTATCCAAGGTATGAGGAAATTATAAGTGATATTTGCATACTTGGGGCTAAATGGACCCGTGATGCCAGTGGAGTTCCAAACCAATGAGATAATACCAGCAGCAAGAGGGTGGTTTGAAATAGTGAGAAGATCAATCCTACCCACCTCCAACAATTCTAAGGTAACCAGAGAAAGGGCTATCATGATCCATAGCATTATGATAGGTGAGGTGGTAAATATTGAAGAAATTATCCCTAAAAAACTCCAACGCATTGCATAGAGCACTATCCCAAACGTAATGCTTGGCTATTCAAGTCTCATCTATCACCTCTGTAAACTAGTGGGGGTGGTTTTCGAAGACGATGACACCAGTTGGGTAAGAATGAACCATCCACTCACTGCTAGAAGCATGGAGAGGATAATGCTGAGCCCAACCCGAAGGAAACCACCAAGAAAGGGAGATCCACAATCTCCAACACCTCTACTTCAAGAAGAAACAAGCCAACCTCATCAACCTCAGCAGCAACAAGCTGATGATAGAAATCAATTTGATTGGTGTCATGATGAATTGACTTTTGACGGTTTAGAATTTTACAAATGAAATCTCGTTGCAAGTATAGTTTCTAAACCAACAATAATCCTTTCATACAAAACTTTGGTTGTCAGAAGTAACAAACCCCTATAAAAATAACCGAAGTATTCAAACCTCGGGTCGTTCTCCATAGGAATCGCAATAAAGTGTTATTGTTATTGGCTATGAAGTATGTTTTGGGGTTTTTGAATTAAGAGACAAGAAATATAAATTGCAAAGGAATAAACTAACAACTAACAAAAGCTCTTGGCAAGGTATGAGAACTAGAAGTCCAGTCCTCATTATCCTCCTCAATTGTGACAACAATTGTCTATTTCTCCCACTTAGTTAAGCTCTAACTATGAAGGAAAGTCAAGTGGATGAATTAACTTGAGTCCACAAGTCCTAGCCTAATCATGATGAAAGACTAGTGATGACAAGTCATCCTAGCCCATTTTAGCTAGTCTTTTTCTTTAGTTTTCATTAGGATTATGCACTTTCTTGAGCCACAAGCAAGCCAATTGAGTAGATTTTCATGTTTCCCTTGATTGAACCAACCATATATGAATTTATGCCATTTCATGAGGTTTTGTGCTATATTTGTTGCATATTATGAAAGAATGAAGATCTCATGATTTTGAGCATAGCTTTGATGAGTTTGGTTGATTAATGATAGGTGAAGAAAGCTTGGAGAAAGGTTGAAGCAAAGAGGAATGGCTAGAAGTGAAGAATGGAATAAGTGAAAATTGAACCAGAGGCATGAAGTTAGCCCCAACGTTAGCCCCCTAACTTGGAGGCTAACGTTGGGCATGAAAAATCACTCCCTGGACTCCCCACGTTTGAGCCAACGTTAGCCCCCTAACTTGGAGGCTAACGTTGGCAAGAGAAACTTGAAACTCATCCCTGGGCCAGCCAACGTTTGCGCCAACGTTAGCCCCCTAACTTGGAGGCTAACGTTGGCACATGAGTTATAAAGGGGGAGAAGGCCAACGTTTGCGCCAACGTTAGCCCCCTAACTTGGAGGCTAACGTTGGCACATGAATCACAAAGGGAGGGGCACCAACGTTTGCGCCAACGTTAGCCCCCTAACTTGGAGGCTAACGTTGGCACCACTAGCACTAAGCAAGGCCAACGTTAGGGTCAAAGTTAGACCCCTAACATTGGCACCAACGTCCAAACCAGGGAATCATGCTAGCTGCTATGAAAAGTTAGGGTCAAAGTTAGACCCCTAACTTTGACCCTAACGTTGGGACCAACTATGGCTAACTTCAAAACCGGTTCAATTGGTTCACTTCGGTTCTTCTTCAAACTTCAAGAGCAATCAACCAAGGCCTCTTTCAACCCAATTCCACCAAGAACAAAGGCCCAACTCAAGGCTTGAAGATCATTTTGGAAAGTGTATAAATAGGATAGAATTCAAGTTATTAAGGGAGCTTTCCTTTTGGAATTTTCATAATAGTTTTTGGAGAGCTTTTGAACTTGAATTTCTTGCTTTCATTGCTTTCAATTTCATTTTACTTTTGTCTTGGATCTTGGATTGGAGAATTGAAGAAATTCTATTTCAATCTCAATCTTGGATCTCTCTGTTTCCTTTACTGTTAATTGAATTAGCATTTCCGTTTCTGTTACTTGATCTTCATCTCTTTTCTTTGCAATTTACAATTTCCTTGCTATTGTTCTTGTTGGATCTAGGAAGGCATTGAGATCTAGACTTGGTTTTCTAGTCTCTGGGTCCTGAGATCTGAATTTCTCATTTCAATTCCCTGTTTATTGCTTTTTCTGTCAATTTACTTTACTGCTTCAAGATCCGATTCAATCCCAATTCCCTTGCCCTCTTCTGTTTGATGCAATTTAGTTTTTCCTTGTTTAAATTCTGCAAATCCATTCCCCAATTCCCTTTACATTTCAAGCAATTTATATTCCTTGCACTTTAAGATTCCGCAATTTACATTTCTTGCACTTTATGTTTCTGCCATTTAATTTCTTGTTCTTTAAGTTTCAGCAATTTATTTCTTGTTCTCTTTACTTCAATGCAATTTACATTCTGCAAGTCATACAATCATCAACCAAATCTTGATTCGCTTGACTAAATCAACCACTAAACTAAAATTGCTCAATCCTTCAATCCCTGTGGGATCGACCTCACTCCCGTGAGTTTTTATTACTTGATACGACCCGGTACACTTGCCGGTTAGTTTTGTGATGTTTTGTGAGAGATTCGTTTCTCATCAAAATACCCCATCAAGTTTTTGGCGCCGTTGCCGGGGATTGATTAGATTGACAATGATTAAGTGAGGTGGTAATCTAGATCAAGCACTTTTTCTTTAATTTTGACTAACCCACTAACTGTTTGAATTTTTGCTTAAGCTAACTAAAACTTCATTCTAGCAGTAGATTGAAGTGTAACTGGTTTGTGTGCTCTTATGTTCTGCTTGTATGTCAGGTACAAGAAGAGCCATACCCAATTTTCATGAACAAGACGAAAGAACTCTCAGGAGGTTAAGAAGAGCTGAAAGAAGGAAAAGTATTGTTGGAGAAGAGGAATCAGACGAAGAATTCCACGAAATGGAAGGAGATACATCTAATCCAGAAGGAGGAGTCAATAATCAACCACAACAGAGGAGAGTATTGGCTTCCTATACCTTTGCAAATGCTAGACATTGTGGAAGTAGCATTCTCACCCCTAATGTCAATGCAAATAACTTTGAACTGAAGCCACAACTCATCACATTGGTCCAGAACAATTGCTCATTTGGGGGAGGACCATTGGAGGATCCAAATCAACATCTATCTACCTTCTTAAGGATCTGTGACACTGTCAAATCCAATGGCGTGAATCCTGAAACTTACAAGCTTCTGTTGTTCCCGTTCTCATTAAGGGATAAGGCTGCACAATGGCTTGAAACTTTTCCCCAAGGAAGTATCACTAGTTGGGATGACTTGGTGACTAAATTTCTAGCCAAATTCTATCCACCCCAAAGAGTCATCAGGCTGAAAACTGAGGTACAGACATTCACACAATTAGATGCCGAATCCTTGTATGAAGCATGGGAGAGGTACAAAGCCTTAATCAGAAAATGTCCTCCAGAGATGTTCAATGAATGGGACGTGCTGCAAAATTTCTATGAAGGCCTGACATTGAAATCTCAGGAGGCATTGGATCATTCTGCTGGAGGTTCACTACAACTAATGAAAACTGCTGAGGAAGCTCAGAATCTTGTGGATATGGTGGCCAACAACCAATATTTCTTTGCTCATCAAAGAAGCCGCCAACCATCACAAAGAATAGGAGTAATGGAACTAGAAGGAGTGGATTCAATCCTAGCTCAAAACAAGATGATGCAACAGCAAATTCAACAACAATTTGAGCAAATGGCCAAGAGGATTGATAGTCTCCAAGTTGCAGCAGTCAACACTAGCCAACCATCAACTACATGGGGACAGAGTGAAGAAACTCAAGAAGAACGACAACAAGAGCAAGTTCAATATATGCACAACCAAGGACCAAATGAAGTGTATGGTGATACATACAATCCATCCTGGAAGAACCACCCAAACCTCAGATGGGGAGATAACCATACCCAAAACCAACAACCATGGCAGAGGAACTCAAACCAACACAATCCAAGAAACAACCAAAATCACAACCAGCAGCAGACTAACCAAAACCCCTTCAGAAAACCTCAAAACAGCTACCCCAACATCAACCAATACCAATCTAATAACCAATCCACCAACCAAAATGCCTACCATTCACCACCCACATCTCATAACCCACCTCAAGTATCACCTGAAGCCCAAAGAATCACTCACTTGGAAGCCATGATAGACAAAATGTTGAAACACCAAGAAATGGTGGCCAAGAATCAGGAAGCCTCTATAAAGATCCTAGAGAGACAGATGGGGCAACTCTCCAAGCAAGTATCTGTTGAGAGACCTTCAGACTCACTGCCCAGTGACACAATTCCAAATCCCAAGGAAGAATGCAAGGCAATACAATTGAGGAGTGGGAGAACATTGACAAGCAACAATGACACTACAAGGAAGCAAGCAGAGAACATCAAAGAACCAACAGAGAATGAGAATCAAACAAAGGCAGATGAGGATAAGGAGCAAGATGTGATGCCAAACAAAGACACTGAGAAACTCAAAGAGAAGAACAACCAGCCACATAGCTCAAGGGAGGTAGCTCAGGGGCAGCAGCAAATAGGAAAAAGCATCACACCTCCACCGCCTTACCCTCAGAGGTTCAACAAAGAGATTAAAGACAAGCATTTCCACAAACTCCTTGAGATTTTTAAGAAGCTGGAAATCAACATTCCCTTTTCTGAAGCACTTGAGCAAATGCCTCTATACTCCAAGTTTCTGAAGGATCTCATCAACAAGAAAAGAAGCTGGGATGAGAAAGAAACCATAATGATTACTGAGGAATGCAGGGCCTTGATTCAAAAGGGGCTTCCTCCCAAGCTTGAGGACCCAGGGAGCTTCTTGTTGCCTTGCACCATTGGGAAATTGACAATCACTAAAGCAATGTGTGATCTCGGAGCAAGTATTAACTTAATATCATCCTCCTTGATGAAAAAGCTGCATATAGAGGAGGTCAAACCAGTACAAATGTCTCTGGAGCTGGTAGACAAGTCAATAGTATACCCCAGGGGTGTAATTGAAAACCTCTTGGTCAAGGTGGACAGTTTTATATACCCTGCTGATTTTGTGGTTCTAGAATCAAATGATGATGATGGTGACTATGTTATAATGGGAAGGCCATTCTTGGCCATTGCTAGAGCTATCATAGATGTAGAGGAAGGGGAATTAACTCTAAGGATGCATGACCAGAGCATCACTCTGAAGGTGTTGCCAGAAGCACAATTTAGCAAGGAAGAGAAAGACTATATGAAGAGTGCCCAGGAAAGTCACAGCAACATCCCAATACTAAGGAATGTGCAGACTGATGAAAAAACCCAAAAAGATGTTAGAGTACTGGCCACTGAGAAGGGAGGTTCCCAAGGAAAGCCTACAACCAGAAAAGAAAGATCAACAAAAGGAAAGATGAAGCGCAGAAACAAAACAAAAAGGGGCTGGAAGAATAGAAAGATTCCAACAGAGGGGCTTTCTAAAGGTGACAAAGTGCAACTGATATATCAACAGCTGGAGGCAAATCAACAAACCGAGGAATACTACACTGTCAGCAACATACTATCATTAGAACATGCTGAAATTGAACACCAGAGAACAAAGAAGAGGATCACGGTCAGGGGAGACAAATTGAGGCCCTACAAGCACCAACCACCATAAAAGAAAGCCTCAATGTCAAGCTAGTGACAATAAAAGAGCGCTCCATGGGAGGCAACCCATGATTTAAGATTCATGTCATTTTAAATTCAATAAGTTATGATCACTTGATGCATGAATTCTTTTCTCTTTTCATGAACATGTCCATTTATTGCATGCTCTATTTTGAAACATGTACTAAGTTCGGTGTATCTTCAAGCACACTTAGCCAATAGTACAAAGGATTTTGTTTCACATGCTTAAAATGTTTTGATAGAGCATATGGCCGAACACTAAGTTTGGTGTCCACATAGCTTCATGAAAATTTGAAATTCATGCATCAATAATCATACATTTGCTATTTTTCAAAACCTTATAAATAGAATTTTTTTTTATGAAGACATTAATTGTGATGAACCCTTTGACAAGAAACAAGTTTGGTGTTCATCAAACCTTGATGCACCAATTCAAGGATACAATTAATCCTTCATGAAAAAAAAAAAAAAAAAGAGAAAAAGAAAGTATGATGAAAACAATTCTTATGAACATTTAAACTTCTCTAATTGGAGGAAGAAACTCATTTTCTTTATATATTACCAAACATCAAGTTTGGTGTCCTCCAAAGGAAGTGTCACGGTTCACATGAGATAAGAATTGATAGTTCACATATTTTTACTAAAAAGAACAACATTGCTACGGTTGGATAAGACTAATGTATGTTTCTTGTTGTGATGACTAGGAGGTCAAAGAATCTTCAATGAAAAAGACAAGACAAAGGAAAGCATAGCATAAGGACAAAATCCTATCACATGCTTTAAGTAAGAAATCTGCCACTCCTTGAGAATGATCACGGCAAAGGCAAGGGAAGGAGCGAATTTTGTCTTCATTCATCCATACATGCACACCCTTGATTCTCATAATGTCTAATTGCATCCTAGCCCTTCATTTCTCATTTAAAAGCATACCACCTTCAAGCCATGCACATAACCGAATCACTCCTTAACATAACAAGCTTTGTGCAACCTTTCTTCTACTTTAAACTCCAACCACTTAAACTTCTCTTCATAATTTCTTGTCATAACAAGTTCAGTCCGAATCTCTTTTTCCTCCAACCTCACATCAACTCTCCAACATTCTTCACATTCCCTCTCAACCAACCAAGTGATCATGGCATCCTCCTCAAGAACCAAACGACGAAAAGGAAAAGATCCAATAGTGGAGGAAGAAACACATGAATATGACCAATGGAGGTTCAAGTCTTGGTCTCATCAAATGCAAATTCAATGGATGAACGAGAAAAAAATCTATCCTGAAATTCCATTCATGTTGTCGGATGATGGATGTCAAGAAATAAAGAACAAAATCCGGAAGAGGAGATGGGAGGAACTTACATCGCCAACCACCCGAGTTAATGCCAATATCATAAGAGAGTTCTATGCAAATGTCCCAAGGATTGACATGCGTGAACCCCCAACGTACAAGAGCTATGTGCGTGGGGTGGAAGTAGACTTTAGCCCGGAGGCAATTAAAAAAGTCTTGAAACTAAAGTCAGTCCGCTTTGATGAACCGGGATACCAACAAAGATTGACTGAGGATCAAAATTATGAGGAGATTGCAAGAGACATTTGTTTTGAGAACTCAGAATGGGAAGGAGACAACAAGAACAGATACAAGTTCCTAAAGAGATGTAACCTCATTTCGGAAGCAAAAGGTTGGTATGAGTTGATGAAAAGATCAATTCTGGGGACAGTGAACACCTCAGAAGTTAACAGGGAGAGAGCCTTAATGCTGCATTGTATCATGGTGGGTGGAGAGATAAGAGTTCATGAAATCCTTGCAAGAGACATTCAAAAGATAGCTGAAAAGAATTCGGCCGGATCTTGGTTGTACTATCCGAGCACCATTTGGAAGTTGTGTGCAAAGGCTAAAGTCCCATTGGAAGAGGAGAATCCAATGTGGTTAAGCCAAGGCATGCCCATAACCATTGAGCGGATGATGATACCCCTTGAAGCACATCAAGGCCGAAGGCCACATGGAGGAAGGGAAAGAGAAGAGCAAATGGAAGAAGATGAGCCACACATGGAAGAAGAGCCACAAGAGGAGGAGGAGCAGCCACACTTTTTCCCACATGGCAATATGGATATGACTCAAATGCAAGAAGCAATAGGGAGATTGTCTCAACAGTACACGAGAATCCAAGAGAGGCAAGAGGAGTACCATTCTCTGTACATGCAAAACCAACAAGCACAAGAAGAAAGAGAGCTAAGAATCATCAACAAACAAAATGAATTCGAGTCAAGATTTCTTGCGATGCAAGAAGAACATGCCTTTCAATCTCATGAATCTTTTGGGAAGTTGGAACAAATGCAAGCTGAAAGTTTGAAGGCTTTCAAGGAGTTCACAACACTCCAAGAAGCAAGGTATGAAGTGCAAGCCGATTACAATGTCAATAGCCAAATCAAACTAAACTATATTGGAGAACATATGCACAACATGGATCCGGCATTCCCAACTTTTGATGAATTTTTCAAAATGAGAAGTGAGATGGAAGTGAACAGGGCTATGAGACTTGAAGATAGAGTGGAAGAGGCTATGAATAGGGCTGGCTTTTGGCAAGATCAACAAGCACCAAACAAGGATGGTGGGAACACTAGCAGCCAAGTGTATGAAAGGAGAAAGAAGAGGCATGACAAATGAAAGGTGGACTTGCTCCTTGTTCAAAGAAAAAAGCATGCATTCTATCTGTTTTAAATTGTCTTTGCACTTCTAAGTAGTCCGTTTTAAAATCTTTGCATTGTGATTGTTTCTTTTAAAATAAATAGGCTAGTTTATGTGTGTACTTGTATGTTATTTCCACCTGACAAAAAGCATGTGTTGTCCCCTGCATCTTTAAATTCAATAAAAGAACAGTTTGAATGTGAAGAATAATAGTCTCTGTTAGTTAGAAGTGGAATAAAAGTAAGTGGTGGTATGTGTGTGATTGTTTAATAGCTCACTTTTAGTGAATAAAGAGCTAGGATATCTCCTTCTAAGTAAAGAGTGGCCTACTGTCTATGAATCTCAATTGAATTGAAATCCTTGGTTAGAAAGAAAAACAAAAAGAGGGAAAGAACAAAGAGAGCCAAAAAGTGGCAAAACAAAAGAAAAACAAAAAGAAACAAAGCTGGACACCAATAGCTTGAACCTTAGAATATATGCCTGTGGTGTCTTTGTATTAGGATCTGCTTGGATTATTAAGCTCTTTGGAGTGCATTAACACTTGGTGACTTGGGTTAACTAACCCGGGATCATCAGCTGAAAGTCCACTATCAAGAGCAACCTAACTACAAGGCATTTAGTAGCCCAAAGAGGTGCTGGGCATCAATGTTTTAAGAAGGAATGTGAGCCAAGTGTCTATGGTGAATAATGTGTCAAGTATAAAGAAAAGAAAATGAACTTGCTACACATGACACTCAAATAAAGCTTATGAACAAAGTAAATAACCAAGGATAAAGGAATAATGAGAGGTCATAGCAGTATGTCACTTGAAGCTTGAAGGAGACTTTCTAGGCCTAGGAGTCAATAAGAAGTGAGTATTTGCATATCCACATAAAACCCCATGAACTATCAATAACACTCTGCTAGCATGAACTTCCTCTTACATTTCATTCTTTCTTCTTAATAATTCATTTCTTGCTTGGGGACAAGCAAGCTTTAAGTTTGGTGTTGTGATGATAAGTCATCCTAGCCCATTTTAGCTAGTCTTTTTCTTTAGTTTTCATTAGGATTATGCACTTTCTTGAGCCACAAGCAAGCCAATTGAGTAGATTTTCATGTTTCCCTTGATTGAACCAACCATATATGAATTTATGCCATTTCATGAGGTTTTGTGCTATATTTGTTGCATATTATGAAAGAATGAAGATCTCATGATTTTGAGCATAGCTTTGATGAGTTTGGTTGATTAATGATAGGTGAAGAAAGCTTGGAGAAAGGTTGAAGCAAAGAGGAATGGCTAGAAGTGAAGAATGGAATAAGTGAAAATTGAACCAGAGGCATGAAGTTAGCCCCAACGTTAGCCCCCTAACTTGGAGGCTAACGTTGGGCATGAAAAATCACTCCCTGGACTCCCCACGTTTGAGCCAACGTTAGCCCCCTAACTTGGAGGCTAACGTTGGCAAGAGAAACTTGAAACTCATCCCTGGGCCAGCCAACGTTTGCGCCAACGTTAGCCCCCTAACTTGGAGGCTAACGTTGGCACATGAGTTATAAAGGGGGAGAAGGCCAACGTTTGGCCAACGTTAGCCCCCTAACTTGGAGGCTAACGTTGGCACATGAATCATAAAGGGAGGGGCACCAACGTTTGCGCCAACGTTAGCCCCCTAACTTGGAGGCTAACGTTGGCACCACTAGCACTAAGCAAGGCCAACGTTAGGGTCAAAGTTAGACCCCTAACGTTGGCACCAACGTCCAAACCAGGGAATCATGCTTGCTGCTATGAAAAGTTAGGGTCAAAGTTAGACCCCTAACTTTGACCCTAACGTTGGGACCAACTATGGCTAACTTCAAAACCGGTTCAATTGGTTCACTTCGGTTCTTCTTCAAACTTCAAGAGCAATCAACCAAGGCCTCTTTCAACCCAATTCCACCAAGAACAAAGGCCCAACTCAAGGCTTGAAGATCATTTTGGAAAGTGTATAAATAGGATAGAATTCAAGTTATTAAGGGAGCTTTCCTTTTGGAATTTTCATAATAGTTTTCGGAGAGCTTTTGAACTTGAATTTCTTGCTTTCATTGCTTTCAATTTCATTTTACTTTTGTCTTGGATCTTGGATTGGAGAATTGAAGAAATTCTGTTTCAATCTCAATCTTGGATCTCTCTGTTTCCTTTACTGTTAATTGAATTAGCATTTCCGTTTCTGTTACTTGATCTTCATCTCTTTTCTTTGCAATTTACAATTTCCTTGCTATTGTTCTTGTTGGATCTAGGAAGGCATTGAGATCTAGACTTGGTTTTCTAGTCTCTGGGTCCTGAGATCTGAATTTCTCATTTCAATTCCCTGTTTATTGCTTTTTCTGTCAATTTACTTTACTGCTTCAAGATCCGGTTCAATCCCAATTCCCTTGCCCTCTTATGTTTGATGCAATTTAGTTTTTCCTTGTTTAAATTCTGCAAATCCATTCCCCAATTCCCTTTACATTTCAAGCAATTTATATTCCTTGCACTTTAAGATTCCGCAATTTACATTTCTTGCACTTTAAGTTTCTGCCATTTAATTTCTTGTTCTTTAAGTTTCAGCAATTTATTTCTTGTTCTCTTTACTTCAATGCAATTTACATTCTGCAAGTCATACAATCATCAACCAAATCTTGATTCGCTTGACTAAATCAACCACTAAACTAAAATTGCTCAATCCTTCAATCCCTGTGGGATCGACCTCACTCCCGTGAGTTTTTATTACTTGATACGACCCGGTACACTTGCCGGTTAGTTTTGTGATGTTTTGTGAGAGATTCGTTTCTCATCAAAATACCCCATCAACTAGCTTTAGTGACATTCAAGTTAATTAGCAACTTCTAATTATCAATCAACAAAAGAATTAGATAACTCAAGAGTTACTAATTACTCTACCTAGGCCAAGAGGAGAAAAACCTACTCTATAATCCAACTAAGCATTTTGTCAAACACTTAGGATGCATAAAAGGAAAGTAAAATCAAATTGCAAGAATTATAAATCTACAACTACTAATTGCAGGGAATTAAACAACAACAAAGCAATTCAACAATAAAGGAACATGAATCATAAATTGCATTAAAAGAGAAATAAGAGGAACAAGAGTGCATCAACATAAAAGTAGAGAATTACAAGAATTAAATGCTAAACTAGAGAGAGGAGATGTAGAAGAACAAGAATTACAAAAGGAAAAGTAAATCAAAGCATGAAATTAACCTAGATCTAAGAAATCCTAATCTACCTCTAACTTAATTCTAGAGAGAAGAGAGAGCTTCTCTCTTTAGAAACTAACTTTCCCTCCAAAACTAAACTAAACTAAACTAATGTGTCTAAGGTGTTGACTCCCCCTTGAATTCTGCCATAAATAGCCTTAGAAATGAGTTGGATTTGTGCCTGCGAAGCCCAGAAATCGCTCTCAGCGGATTCACTTTAAGTGGGTCACGTGCGAGCACCGATGCGTACGCGTACATCACGCGTGCGCATCGCTTGACGATTTTGCTTTCCACGCGTACGCATCATGTACGCGTACGTGTCGCTATGCGACCTCATCGTTTCATGCGTGCGCGTCTACTACGCATGCGTGTGGAGTGAATTTATCCTAAATCCTTGCTTCTTCATGAGTTCTCCACTTGCATGATTTTCCTCTTCATTCCTTTGATCCATTCCTAGCCTTTCCATCCTGAATTCACTAACAAACATATCAAGGCATCTAGTGGAATCAAAGGTAAATTAAAATTAACAATTAAGGGCCTAAAAAGCATGTTTTCACACTTATGCACAAATTAGGGGACAATCATGAAACCATGCTATTTCATTGAATAAATGTGGGTAAAAGACCATAAATATCCCTAAATTAAGAACAAGATAAACCCTAAAAATGGGGTTTATCAACCTCCCCACACTTAAACCATAGCATGTCCTCATGCTAAATCAAGAAGGAAACAAAGGGTAACAACATTTATTCAATGAAACTAAACTATATGCAACTACCTAGATGCAACTATCTAAATGAATAAAATTACTTGGTCAAAATAAATTAATTCCCAAGAGAACATATATAGGAACAAGGGCTAAGGCAATAGCAAATCTAATTTAAAATTGAATTGAGTTATTAAATATTTTTATAAACTTGCAAGAAGAGATGATCATAGGTGAAAACATGTAATTGAGCAATCGAACCCTCACCAGATGTGTATCCGCTCTAGTCACTCAAGTGTTTAGGGTTAATTCTCTCAATTCTCCCCTAATCATGCTTTTCAAGATTTGTTCTTCTTCTAACAATCAACAAATATTTCGTGCATGCATACAATTATTATGAGGTCTTTTCATAGGTTATAATGGGGCTAGGGTCAAGGTAGGATGCATATTTGGTCAAGTGGACTTGAAATTTGAATCCTTGATAAGCTTAGACTTCCCACCTAACCTATGACATCCTATACAATTTTAAAGCTAACCTAACTACCCATTTTTCTCACTTTTTCTACATACTCATGCATTTTTCTTTTCATTTCACAACACTTATGCATTGATTCTTATTGAACTTTACTTTGGGGCATTTTGTCCCCTTTTTCTTTTTTTCTTTTTATTTCTTTTTTCTTTTTCTTTTCTTTTTCTATAATTTTTTTATTTTCATATTTATTTTTTCCTTTTTGTTTTCTCATTTTTTTTTCTTTCTTTTTGCTTTGCAATAACATATATACAAAAGCATCAATGCATATAGTTTTACATTTAATTAACACATGAGCATGTACCCATTTCCTAATATTTTCAACAAAAATACAACACACACCTTTTTCTCAACCAATGTTCCAAGTTTTCCCACACTTGAATGACACACACACACTAGCCTAAGCTTATCAAAGATCAAGATAAAGGACATTTATTGTTTTTTGCTTTCCGGCTTGTAATGTGCTAAATTAAAGAACAAAGTCGGCTAACAATAGAAGATAAAAGGTAAGGCTATTTGGGTAAGTGAGCTAAATAAAATGATGGCGTCAATCATATAAATGCATGTCTACACAAAATAATGGACATAAAGAATCAAACAAATCAAAGATTACAATCATAGAAAGAGAACAATGCACATAAGAAGGAAGATAAGTGGTTATATGATGTAACCACACCATTAGTCTCAAGTATCACAAGGTTGTGTGTTCTTAGCTCAAATCATGTTCCACAAGATATATTATTCATGCAAGTTCAATAAAATTTTTACTCAAATCAATTAGAATGTCAATGTCCTATAGATAAATTTCTTGAAAAATCTCATTATTTTGACTAAGCTTATTATGTATATAGATGCAAAAATAAGAAAATGAAACTAAAAATAATCCTAAAAGACCTAAAAAAATGAAATACACAAGTGTTAGGATTAGAAACTTGTCACCCAAAAATGCCGATTGGTCGGGCGACCTCCCAACACTTAAAAGTTTGCACCGTCTTCGGTGTATCCAAGGATGAACAAGGGGGTACGGCGACTTTCTAGATTGCCACCTTCAGCTGGCGGATCAACCGGTGCTGCACTTGTTCTCCACTTCCATTTTTGCTCGGGGTGCATCATTCATGAAAAATATAAAGTAACACCATAAGATGAGAAAATACAAAAGCAAGGAAACATACATTGTTGGGATGAGGTAAATCACTAGAACTGAGTGAGTGAATTAGTGTGACATGAATGACAAATATGTGTGTGAGTTTAGCATAAAAAGCAATGTCACAAAAGAAGCATGCAGTTCACTCATTCTAGTGTGCATGAGATGCTCTAAACTTGTAGGTGAAGACAACCAAACAAGCAATAAAGAGGCATGAGAGCATTCAGGCCAAAAACATATGGATGCACATGATCATGAAGTACAATGAATTAAGATAAATGCATAACGTCCATCAAGAGATTGCCTAATCAAAGAATATGATTCAAATCACATGGTGGCCAAATCATGCAATTCAAAAGATTTAGCGTACTTGAAAGCAATTCTCATTCACTTGGTATCCACAAAATTAAGCATGAAGAACTCAAAACCAAGTAGCAAAATATAACCTTAATCAAGGAATCTAACAAAGATTATAAGCATAGTGATGTTAAGATAACATCCTTTTTAATACTCAGCAGCAAGTAATGGTAAACAAGATTAACAATCCAACACTTGTAATGAAAAGTGGAAAATTAAAGGAAAAATTCTACTAACTAATTAACTACCTAAAAGAGGTGGTTATGGATGGTGTTTGGTAGTATTGGACGATGGGTAAGAGAAGGGAAGAAGAAAGGAGAAGGAAAGAAATGGAAGGAAGAGAAGAAAAGAAGTATGTAAAGTAAGGGCATCCATGCATACACGTAAGTCACGCGTGAGTGTGGGTGGTGGCGAAATGGAAGCGACGCGTACGCGTGCGTCACGTGTGCGCATCGATGGGTTATTTGGAGAGTGAAGGGTACGTGTGGTGTACGCGTACGCGTGAGTTGGCTTGCGCGAATGGCACAATGTTCACGCGATATAGGCACAACTCTCTAAAAATTGACTTTTGACGGTTTAGAATTTCACAAATGAAATCTCGTTGCAAGTATAGTTTCTAAACCAACAATAATTCTTTCATACAAAAATTTGGTTGTCACAAGTAACAAACCCCTATAAAAATAACCGAAGCATTCAAACCTTGGGTCGTTCTCCTAGGAATCGCAATAAAGTGTTCTTGTTATTGGCTATGAAGTATGTTTTAGGGTTTTTGAATTAAGAGACAAGAAATATAAATTGCAAAGGAATAAACTAACAACTAACAAAAGCTCTTGGCAAGGTATGAGAACTAGAAGTCCTATCCTCATTATCCTCCTCAATTGTGACAACAATTGCCATTGCTCCCACTTAGATAACCTCTAACTATGAAGGAAAGTCAAGTGGATGAATTAACTTGAGTCCACAAGTCCTAGCCTAATCATGACGAAAGACTAGCTTTAGTGGCATTCAAGTTAATTAGTAACTTCTAATTATCAATCAACAAAAGAATTAGATAACTCAAGAGTCATTAATTACTCTACCTAGGCCAAGAGGAGAAAAACCTACTCTATAATCCAACCAAGCATTTTGTCAAACACTTGGGATGCATAAAAG
This sequence comes from Arachis hypogaea, assembly GCF_003086295.3. Taxonomy (NCBI): domain Eukaryota; kingdom Viridiplantae; phylum Streptophyta; class Magnoliopsida; order Fabales; family Fabaceae; genus Arachis; species Arachis hypogaea. Next base: position 96,784,047 of record NC_092054.1, on the reverse strand, counting down.
GAAAGTAAAATCAAATTGCAAGAATTATAAATCTACAACTACTAAATGCAAGGAATTAAATAACAACAAAGCAATTCAACAATAAAGGAACATGAATCATAAATTGCATTAAAAGAGAAATAAAAGGAACAAGAGTGCATCAACATAAAAGTAGAGAATTACAAGAATAAAATGCTAAACTAGAGAGAGGAGACGTAGAAGAACAAGAATTACAAAAGGAAAAGTAAATCAAAGCATGAAATTAACCTAGATCTAAGAAATCCTAATCTACTTCTAACCTAATTCTAGAGAGAAGAGAGAGCTTCTCTCTCTAGACTCTAACTTTCCCTCCAAAACTAAACTAAATTAAACTAATGTGTCTAAGGTGTTGACTCCCCCTTGAATTCTGCCTTAAATAGCCTCAGAAATGAGTTGGATTTGGGCCTGGGAAGCCTAGAAATTGCCCCCAGCGGATTCACTTTAAGTGGGTTACGTGCGAGCACCGACGCGTACGCGTACATCACACGTGCACGTCGCTTGACGATTTTTCTTTCCACGCGTACGCGCCGCTTTGCGACCTAATCGTTTCACGCGTGCACGTCTGCTGCGTGTGCGCATGGAGTGAATTTATCCCAAATCCTTGCTTCCTCATGAGTTCTCCACTTGCATGCTTTTCCTCTTCATTCCTTTGGTCCATTCCTAGCCTTTCCATCCTGAATTCACTAACAAACATATCAAGGCATCTAGTGGATTCAAAGGTGAATTAAAGTTAACAATTAAGGGCCTAAAAAGCATGTTTTTATACTTAAGAACAAATTAGGGGACAATCATGAAACCATGCTATTTCATTGAATAAATGTGGGTAAAAGGCCATAAAATCTCCTAAATTAAGCACAAGATAAACCCTAAAAATGGGGTTTATCAAGTCAAATCCAAACAATTCTCTCCAACATTGCAGAGTAACAAACGCAACAAAGCAGAGAGTTCAAAGAGTTCAGGGCCTTGGAAGAATTTAGACACAGAAACCAAGTAGAAGCTGAGCTGAACTTTGCTAGGCTACTTATGTGCAGGTCTTCAGCAAATGCATCCATCTCTATCACCATACTCAAGAGTGTTAAGAAGGCTTGTACATGATAAGAGAGAGAGGCAACGCTCATTTGTGAGGAGAGAATAAGAAAAATATGGAAGATGAAGGATTCTGGGAACCAAGGACAAATATACCAGTGCACTCATTGTCTAGGAACCAAGGAATACTAAGCCCAATAATGAAGAGGATGGTGATGATTAAATTAAGGTGGTTAAGTTCCTATACTTTTGTGTGCTCCAATTATTTCAAAGTATATGCATATGTGACCTTAGTTGCTTTAATGTGTGCATGAGCTTAGTCTTGTTTAAAATTTAATAATTGAAGTTGTTTGTTCCAAGTTTAAGTTAGCAATTAAGAGTTGCTCAAAATAAAAAGTGAAGAAAGTTTGAAGTTTTAAAGTAAGAATGATCAAGAGAGAATAGATAAATTGATGATGTAACCATTAAATGAAATTTGATGATTGAGAATAATTGCATGAAAATTCTAAGATAGGGAGTGATATTTAGAGAAGTGTTATAGAGGTTCTCAAATATCTATATAAGTAAGAAATAGTAACACAAAAAAATAATAAATAAATAAATAAAATAATTTGGCCCAAGGCTCTGAGCATCAAATACTAGGAAACTTAAGAAAAAAACAAGAACTCAAAGAGTTATTGTCCTAGTTAAATTCTTGTGGTAAACTTGTGTCAAAAAAAGAGGCTTGAGCAAGTAAATTCTAAGGGGTATCTCAACCCCTAGCACCTTGAACCAACTAGTTTGGGAGTATTGATTGAAGCTTATCTTAAGAGCTGCTTTGAGATAGAACACTTAGAGTCGGGGCTAAGTGATGAGCGGATATTTTATACGCTTTTTGGAATCATTTTCATATAGTTTTCATTATATTTTGTTTAAGTTTTATTATATTTTCATAGGTTTTAGTGCAAAATTTATATTTTTTTATTCTACTTTGAGTTTGTGTGTTTTATGATAATTTCAGGTATTTTGTGGCTGAAATTGAGGAGTTCTGGCAAAAGTCTAATTCAAAGACAGAGAAAGGACTGCAGATGCTGTCAAGATTTGACCTCCATGCACTTGAAGGAGCATTTCTGGAGCTACCGAAGTCTAAATGGTGCGTTCTCAATGGCTATGGAGAGCTAACATCCAGGGCTTTCCAGAAATATATAATAGTCTATAATTTTCTTTATAAATAAAGGCCCAAAACTAGAATTCAACGCCAGCCACCTACCCTATTCCTAGTGTTGGATGCCCAAAAGGGAGCAGCTGGCGTCCAACACCCAAAAGGGAGTCCCAAGCCAGTGTTCAACGCCCCTAAGGAGTCCTAGCATGTGGAGACACTCAAGCTCATCCCAAACACTCACCAAGTGGGCTCGTAAAGTGGATTTTCGCACTACTATACTAGTTTATCTTATTGTTGTAATTCTTAGTTAGAAGATTAGTATCTATAGACAAGAGTTCACCCTTGTTAGAAGCTCTTACCCACTCTACACGTTTTTCATTGTTCCTTGTATAGTATGAGTCACTTACCTCCTGAGGTTAAGGTTACGAGCTCTGCTGATTCTTATGAATTAATAATATCACTATTCTACTTCAATCTACGCTTGATTCTATTCTAAGATGTATCTTCATTCTTCAACCTTATGAACCGGATGACCCGTGACAATCACCCTCATTCTACATGGGTTCTTGCAAGTACTTGATGGGATAGTACTGAACCACAAGCTTGATTATACATCTCTTAGACGGCTAATCCATGGCTTCGTTGGGGACTTCTCAAGACATCAGTTCAGCCGAGGTGCGGGGCGATTAGGGCCTTTGTGGTATAGGCTAGAACCCAAGGAGAAACCTTTTCTGATCCGAAAGATCCAACCTTATCTATGGCATTTTGAGTAGGATCACCAAGGGAACGGACTGCTAAAGCTTCACCCTCGTTCAGATTGGATGACCGCTGACCAGGCGTTTGCTCTGAAGCAGAGGAGATTAATGACTACTGACCCGGCGTTAATCATATATAGCCTGCCGTAGAATGAATCAATCAGAAGTTGGAGTAGATGGTGAGAAAATTTGATCCAGAAGGAAGAAGCATCTTCGAACCCTCAACCATTCTCCTACCACAGATTTCACACCTATCTAGTAACGTTCTATTTATTTATCTATTTTATGCGTTTTCGTGACAAACTATATTTTTTATCCTCCTATCTAAGATTTGCAAGGTAACCACTGCTTGCTCAAACCAACAATCTCCATGGGACCGATCTTCATTCACCTGAGGTATTACTTGGACGACCGGGTATTCTTGCCGGTCTATCTATGCGAAACGTGCGGAGTCAGTTTCGTGCACCAAATTTTTGGCGCCGTTGTCAGGGATTGTTCGCATTTGACAAATTGACGGATTAACTTGTTTCTTAGATTAGGTATTTTTTAATTTTGTTTGAGTCCTTTGTTTTCTTTTCAAAAATTTTTCAAAACCCTTTCTTTTTCTATTAGTCTTTGTGTTTTGTTTGAGTGTTTTGTTCTTGTTTTTGTTAAGGTTTCGAACTTTCTTGTTTCCTTTTCAAAAAAATTTCAAAAATAGTGTTTTTTATTTGAGTCTAGTGTCAGTTCTTAAGTTTGGTGTCCCTTATGAGTTTATACTTTCTTTAAATTTTCGAAAATTGTTCTCAGTGTTCTTTCTTGGTATTCAAGTTGTTCTTGTTTCTTTTCTTGTTTTGATCTTAAAATTTTTAAGTTTGGTGTTTTTTGGTCTTTTTCTTTTTAATTTTCAAAAATTAGTGTCCTTTGATCTAAAACTTTTAAGTTTGGTGTCTTTTGGTTGTTTTTTCTTTCTTCATTAGTTCAAAAAATAAAAAATACTCTTTTATCTTTATTAAAAATTTTCGAAAATTGCACCTTCTTTTCTTATCTTGATTTAAAAAAATTTTAAAGCTTGGTGTTTTCTTGTTAGTAAAGTCAAATTTCGAATTTTAAATCTTATCTTTTCATATCTTTTTCAAATCTTTATCTTATCTTTTTATCTTTCTTTAAAATTCAAAATTAAAAAAAATCTTATCTTATCTTATTTCAAATTCAAATTTTCAAAATTCAATTTCAAAATTTCAAATTTCAAATTTCAATTTTCAAAGTTAAATCCTTTTCAAAAAATCAAATTTCAATTCTTATCTTTTTAAATCTTTTTTCAATTCTTCATCATATCTTATCTTTTAAACTTATTTTCAAATCTTTATCTTATCTTGTTTCAATTTCAAAATTCAAAATCAAATCTTTTTCAAATCTTTTCAATTTTTTTATCTTATCTTTTCTAATTTTAAATTTCAAAACTTTTTAAAATCAAATCTTTTTTTGTCTTATCTTATTTTCAAGTCTTTTTTAATTAGTTACTTGTTTTCTCTTTCTTCTTTTTCAAAACTTCCTAACTAATTCCTCTCTCTTCTATTTTTGAAAACTTCTCACTTCTTTCTCTCTCTTCTTTTTCGAAAAGCACCTTCTAATTTTCAATTCTTTTTAGTTAATTAGCTTTTAATTTCTTTCCTATTTTCTAATTAAATAAATAAATAAAATAAAAACAAAAATATTTTAATTCTAGTTTCTCTTTTTTATTCTTAAATTTTCGAATTCTTTACCCCATTTATTCGAATTCTTCTTCTCTTCTCTCTATCTTCATTCTTCTTTCTTCTTCGCATCTCATAGGGAGTTCTCAATCCTTTGACATAGAGCTCCTATTCTTCTTCTTTCTTATTTTTCTTTTTCTTGTTTATGAGAAGGAACAGAGATGAAGAACCTCTATTTGATCCTGATCCTGAACCTGAGAGGATCCTAAGAAGGCATTTACAACAGGTTAAAGCAAAACACTCCGGAAGAGATTTCACAGAACTTTTTGAACAAGAAACAGAAAATACAAACATGGTAGCCGAACAGAACAATGGAGGAGATGCAAGGAAGGTTCTTAGTGACTTCACTGCACCCACTTCTAACTTCAATGGAAAAAGTATCTCCATACCTACCATTAGAGCAAATAACTTTGAGCTTAAGCCTCAGTTAGTCTCTCTAATGCAACAGAATTACAAATTCCATGGACTTCCATTGGAAGATCTACATCAATTCTTATCTGAATTCTTACAAATTTGTGACACTATTAAGACCAATGGAGTGGATCCTGAGGTCTACAAACTTATGCTTTTCCCCTTTGTTGTTAGAGACAGTGCTAGGATATGGTTGGATTCTCAACCTAAGGAAAGCCTAGACTCTTGGGAAAAGTTGGTCAATACTTTCATGGCCAAGTTCTTTCCACCTCAGAAAATGAGCAAGCTCAGGGTGGAAGTACAAACCTTCAGGCAAAAAGATGTTGAATTCCTCTATAAAGCTTGGGAAAGATACAAGCAACTGATCAGGAGATGTCTTCCTGACATACTCTTGGAATGGACTATCCTAGGAATCTTCTACGATAGTCTATCTGAGATGTCCAAGATGTCATTGGACCATTCAGCTGGTGGATCACTCCCCTTGAAGAAAACACCTACAGAGGCACAGGAACTCATTGAAATGATTACAAACAACCAGTTCATGTACACTTCTGGATGGCAGGGAAAAAGGAAAAAGGAGGCAACATTGGTGGCCAAAGTTGGCTCACCAACGTTACCCATCAACGTTCTCAATAAAGATAAGGCAATGTTGGTGGCCAAAGTTAGCTCACCAACGTTGGTCACCAACGTTCTCAAGGAAAAAGGAGGCAACATTGGTGGCCAAAGTTGGCTCACGAATGTTGTCTACCAATGTTCTCAAGGAAAGATGAGGCAACATTGGTGGCCAAAGTTGGCTCACCAACGTTGCCCATCAACGTTGCCAAGCATGGAGAGTAACGTTGGTGGCCCAAAGTTGGCTCACCAACATTACAAGAAAAATATGGTGCCAATGTTGGTATGTCGACGTTACTTCAAGTTAGCACACCAACATCTTCGATGAATTCTCAAGTTGGAGCTGAAAAAATTGCTAGTGTGCGAATGCATGAGGCTCTGTGCGCACGCACAAAGGGAAAATTTGCAAGTGTGCCCATGCACAAGGCATGATTCGTACGCACACAGGGTGAATGTTGGTGCACCAACGTTGGTGAACCAACGCCAGTGGCAACGTTCCTAAAGGATTTTAAAGGCAATGTTAGCCACCATTTGTGCACTAACGTTGGTGACTAAATGTTCTTGAGTATAGCTAGAAACCGAAACCCTAGAGCTTAAATTGGAGTTCAATTTGTGATAAAATCAAATGGAAAAGATGGGGTTTTAGTGGCTGGAAATTTATTATGAATTATGGTAAAAATTGGTTACTGAAAAGATTGAAAAACAGGTGAAAACAAAAAAAGAATCTAAAAAATTTACGAAGAACACGAAGAACACTTTGAGTGTGGTGAAGAACATTGTAGAACACCTTTTAGATCTTAAAAAGGGCAAGGTTGTAATTATTTTGGTGTTTGAGGGGTTATTTTGTAGTTTCCAAAAGTTACGGTGGTCAAAGTAGAAATATTAAAAGTTACGGGTGGTAAAAAGTGAATTTTAAAGTTAAAAGTAAAAGGTAAGTTTATTTTCGAAAATTTAATAATAAAATAATAAATAATAATACAACATTAAATAATAATATTTAATTAAAAATAATATTTTAATAAAAATAATAAAATAATACGAAAAGGCAGTTTTTCGTGGAAGCTTTAGAAAGACAACTTTGTACGTTGAATCTCATAATTACCTTCATAAAACACTTAGGGAGTGGTAATAACATGTTAGTGAGGCAAAGATAAAGGAAAGATAATAATTTAAAGAAGAGATAAAAATCAAAGAAAAAGTCTGTAAAGTTTTAATGACAGAAAAACAGACAGAGATTAGTGAACAGACTAGGGCAACATAGTTAGTCCTTGAGTTGCGGCTAGGGTTAGGTATTATATGAAAAGTTAAACTGTTTCAGTATAGACTTAACGAACCTATACTTGGAACAGGCTAACTATTCATACCGAAATTTACATAAGCTTTAAATACATAAGTTAAGCAGAAAAATCAGAGTAGAGTAGAGAAATACAGAGAACAGAATAACCAGAATAGAGTAAAGAGATAAAGAGAAAAAGACTAATATAGATACAGAGAACAGAGTAATCAGAGCAGAGAAAAGAGATACAGAGAAAAGAGAAACCAGAACAGAGTAAAGAAATATAAAGAGAATAGTAATATAATAAAGAGATATTTGTGTATATATATATGAGTTGCTTAATGCAACCCAGAGCTTTTGTAGGAAACAAAGTTATCTACAACCATTTTTCGCTTCCCCAGAGCAGAGCAGACCAGAGTGGGACTTTCCCCTTGAACCGATTTCTGACTTTCCACAGCCTGATGAGCCGGCACTGCCGGATGACGGGATAGCTCCTATATACGTGAACGGACTTGTACTCGCGAATGGTTTTGTATATAGTGACAGTAGTGCTTTTGGTGGGTCTGAGGGTATAGCTGTAGCTGCGGACGAGGAGGAGGAGGAGGATCCTGAGATAGAGATAGAGCAGGATGAGGAGATGGGCGATCCTCATGACGATCTTCCGAACGGCCACGTGTAGATATAGTCTGACAGCAGTAGGGGCATTCTTTTGATGACACTCTAGTATGACATTATCTATTAGTTAGTCTCTCATTTGTGTTAGTACACCTGAGAGCTAGGAGTTGTAGAGTGGTTAGGCTAGCTTGGGCACCAGCTTTGCGACTTTTTGTATGGGCCAGGCCCTAGAAGTATCGTGTATATATTAGCTAAGTAGGTTCTACGAGGATGTAAACTTACTTGATCTTTTGTGAACGCTATAGGTTTTGTTATAGTGTACATGATGTATATTATCAGCTGTGTTATATGTTTCTTTATACTTCCTTATTATTTTTATCAGTGTGTGCTCATTAATTTTACTCCCTCGCTCGCAATGATATAAGTTAAATAGAAAAAAAAAAGTTACTCGTAAAATTGGCATCACTCTAACAAGGAACAGGCTCATATATTAAATAGTAGTTAATAATTAAGAAGGACAAGTTAGTAACAGTTAGCTTCTTGTATGACCATGGCATATTGGGAGTTGGGTCATTACAATATGGTATCAGAGCAGTTCGTTCCCAGTAGAGCCTGGGGAGTGGACTGACTATGCTTCACTGCATACTCTATTGTGTGTCTCATGCTGTTAGGGTATCTTTAAGATACATTTGGCATGAATGTCTATGAGCGCTCATTTTGGAAATTTCCGTGCCTTACTTGAGATATTAAGATTGATCACCTTAATATTGATTGTTTGGTACGAATAAGACCTTAATGAGTGCAAATAGGCATAGTTTAACCAAGCTCTGAATGATGAATCGATGTGAGGCACAACTATCTTCATAGTTGTTAAGATCTCCATAGATACGGCTATGAGAGATTTGGATGCTTTAAGGAATGAACGCTTGTTTCACTTGTGAGGAACCTGGACACTTGGTGAGGAATTGTCCAAAAGGATTTGCTCAAAATCCAGTATGAACCAAGCAACAAGATTGAGTGTTTGCTATGACTGCTGGCGATGCTATGCAATCAGACACCCTGATCCAAGGTCAATGTTATGTCAAAAATTGATTTTTAACTGTACTGTATGATTCGAGTGCATCGTATTCCTTTATTTCATCAACTGTTGCTCGTGAGTTGGGACTAGATTTCTCTGAGTTGAACTTTGATCTAATTGTGCATACATCTGCATCCCAAAATGCTTTGACTAGTTTAGTGTGCCTGCAAGTACCATTTGCTATAAGGAACAGAACTTTTATACATGATCTAATCTGTTTGCTTCTTTGTGGTTTAGAAGTTATTTTAGGATTAGATTGGTTATCTAAGCATCATATTTTCCTTGATTGCTTTGAAAGAACTGTTGTTATTCCATTTGATAGTTTATATCTTAAACCATTTCTGCCCCATACCTTATATCTAAATTCTGTAAGAGTTAGCTTAGACGGGAGTGATTGTGAGGGGTACGTTTTGTTAGCGGCTAGCTCGATTGACTGTTAATTAAGCGTAGAATATATCCGAGTGGTAAAGGAATTTCCTGATGTTTTCCCGGATGACATACCTGAGTTTCCTCCTCAGCGAGAGATAGAATTTAGCATTGATCTAGTACTTGGAACCGGACTGATTTCTATCGCACCGTACCGGCTGTCACCACTAGAACTTACGGAGTTGAAGAAACAGTTGGATGAGCTACTTGGAAAGAAATTTATTCATCCCAGTGCATCATCTTGGGGAGCCCCGGTATTATTAGTAAAAAGAAGAACGGTGGAATGAGGCTTTGCGTAGATTATCGACAGCTAAATAAAGTTACTATCAAGAATAAGTATCCACTTCCATGAATTGATGATTCGATGTATCAACTGAAAGGTGCAACTATGTCCTCGAAGATTGACTTGCGATCGGGTCATCACCAAATTTGAGTAAGTGAGCCAGATATACCAAAGATTGTGTTTGGGACTCAGAAATGATGACGATGCTAAGACGTATGGGAGCAAAAAAACAAGAAGCTGTGAGAAAGGATCGTAGTGGTCTATGGAGGTAGAAGAACAGAATTTGTGTACCTAACTCTGGAAAATTGTGACAAAAGATTCTTGCGAAAGCTCACCAAAGTAGATTCTCTATGCATCCTGGAGTAACAAAGATGTATCAAGATTTGAAACAAATGTTCTGGTGGCCGGGCTTGAAGAAAGAGGTAGCTGAATATGTCTCAAAATGTTTAACCTGCCAGAAGGTGAAAGTGGAACATCAGAAGCTGTCAGGAACCCTGCAACCCTTGGAAATACCACAATGGAAATAGGAGCAGATCACTATGGATTTTATCACGGGATTGCCATGAACCTCAACAGGACATAATGCTGTTTGGTTGACAAAATCGGTGCATTTCCTTACGATTCAAATTGACTATACTTTAGAAAGGCTGGCACGGATATATATTCAAGAAATCATATGACTGCATGGGATACCTTCGTCAATTATCTCAGATCGAGATCCGAGGTTTACTTGCAGACTCCGGGGAGCTTTTCAGAAAGCGTTGGGGACAGAACTACATATGAGTACAACATACCATCCTCAGACAGACAGACAATCAAAGCAGACAATCCAGATGTTAGAAGACATGTTAAGATCATGTATGATGGACAATCAAAGCAGTTGGGATAAGTATTTGCCGTTGGTCGAGTTCGTCTACAACACAGTTACCAACAAAGTATCGGGATGGCATCATATGAAGCTCTCTACAGAAGATGTCAGACACCATTGTGTTGGAGTGACGATGGAGAAGCTAGTTTTTTGGGTCCAAACTTCGTACAAGATACTACTGAGAAGATAAAGGGGATTCGTCAGAAGATCCAGACAGCACAAAGCCGTCAAAAGAACTATGCCGATAATAGACATAGACCCTTAGAGTTTAGTGAGGGAGACCATGTCTTTCTAAAAGTAACCCTGACTACTAGAATAGGTAGAGCCCTTAAGACTAAAATGCTTAATCCTCAATATATAGGACCTTTCCAAATACTCAAAAAAGTTGGTCCAATAGCTTATCAAGTAGCCCTTCCTCCATATCTGTCAAACCTTGATGATGTTTTTCATGTCTCGCAACTTAAGAAATATATTCCCGACGAGAGTCACATTTTACAACTAGAGATAGTATAGTTACGAAATGATTTGACCTATCAAGTATCACCGGTTTAGATCGTAGAAAGAAATGATAAGCAACTGAGGGGTAAAACTATTCGCTTGGTCAAAGTGGCTTGGGGACAAAGAGGAGAAGAAGAGCATACTTGGGAACTAGAAGACAAGATGAAAGCTGATTACCCGCATCTATTCTCAGGTAACTAAAATTTTGAGGACAGAATTTTCTTTTAGGAGGGTAGAATGTAACAACCCCAGTTTTCGAGTACATGAGATCTTTTCTGAAAGTACGGATTTCTCCAGAAGATCAGTAAGGGGAGAACCTCTGCTATATGATCAAGCATCTCAATCCTCATTATCATTATGTTATCTTTAACTCAAGACCTTAGTTGAGACAAGCCCAACAAACGCAATCGCGAAGAACCTAGTTTTTGAACCGTATCGGTTAGGAGTTTCGATTCTGGTTTCCGTAAATAGTCTCAGTTTGACGAACCGGACTTGATTCATGAGAGAAAAGAGATAATAGTATAATATTATCATTATATTAGTATTAGAAGCTGCTTGAATGATATTATAAGGTTACCTAGTCTGTTTTAGTTAAAAACAGGAAATCGGTTTAACCGGGTTCACAGTTTACTGGTGCAGCTTAGCACCAGCACTCTCTGATGACTTTAGCAATGCTAAGGCCTCATCATACATGTTTTATTCTCATATTAAATATGTTACTAGTGTCATTCATGCTAGTAGCTCAGAAAGGAATTTTTAGAAATATTTTTACAAGTGTTCCGATACATCAAGTTTTAGTAGTTATACAATTGAAATATTTTAATATTATTTTAACCCACCTCCAAGCCAACCAATCACAACTCACCCTACACCCTCAAGACCCCCAAGGCTGGTTCATTTTCACCTTGTGGCCGAAAATAGGAAGAGAGAAAAAGAGAGAAAAGTTCTTAGTTCCAAATCTTCAAAGCTTGATTTCTGCTGAACTAAAACTCAAATCAAAATTCCAATCTGACCAAAATAATTGTCTCTTCTTTCTCTACATAACCATATAACTTATCAAGGCTGGAAATAATATTAGATGGCTGACGTGGCGAAAATTGGCGAGTCAAGAACTGTTATAAGATACGCGTTGCAAGTATAGTTCTTAACCAACCAGAATTCCGCTTATCAATTTAGAAGGTTGTCACAAAAATTAAAATTAAAATACTGAGAGTATGAATCCCAGGTCGTCTCCCAACGAGTTGCAGAAAGGTGTGCTATTTTATTAATCAGATATTTTCAAAATGGTTTGAGTTGAATAAACATGAAATTAAATTAGAGAAGTTAAATAATTTAAATAAAAGCCTTGACTGGGAGTGGATTAGTTGGAAGCCCTATTCTTGTTGAAGTACTCTCAAGATTAATTGATAATTGAAGGTTGTTCTGTTTAGTTATCCCTTACTAGGTAAGGAAAAGTCAAATAAGTTGGAATGCTATTTCTATTCACAAGTTCCAATCCACTCAATTGAAAAGGATTAGTGTCAGTGACTAGAGCGCATTCCAATAATAAACCCAATTACAATTTTTCTTTTAAGCATCCCAAATCAAGGGTTCCTTTCAATCAACTCCCCATCAAGTTAGGGAACTACTCGCTCATTGTGAATGTAGAACTCATAACATAGGAAAGGGAATTAAAGAAAGACATGATAAATAAAACTCAAAGGAATCAATTAAAAATAAAAGTAATTCTTGTATTAATAAATTCTAAAATAATCCAATAGTGAAAGTGAATAAATTAAAGGACATGGAAGAGTAAAGTCAAGTAAAGAAAATGAACTAGAATGACGAAGTCTTGATGAGGTAATAACTCTTCTCAATATCCCAATGCAAAGAGCAATAGAAATAAAAATCCTAAGAACTATGAATGTGTAGAGAGAAAACCTAGAGGAGGAGTAAAACCAGATCTAAAAACTAAAATTGTGTAGAATGAATGTTGTTGTTGGTTTCTGCATGTCCTCTGGCTCTAGTATGCTTTTTCGGGCCGAAAACTGGGTCAAAACAGGGCCCAAAATCACCCCCAGCGAATTCTGCAGATTATGCAGATCGCGCACGTCACGCGATCACGTCATTCATGGGGACGTGTCATTGGACGTTTTGCTTTGCCACGTGGGCGCGTCGTCCACGCCTTCGCGTCACTTGTGCTATTCCAATCCGTGCGGTCGCGTGAGCCATGCGGCCGCGTCACTGCGATTTCCTCTCTTTCGCGCAGTCGCGTGAGCCATGCGGCCGCGTCACTTCTTGCTGGTCATCTCCTCAACTTCTTGTGTTCCTTCCATTTTTGCAAGCTTCCTTTCCAATCTCCAACTCATTCATGCCCTATAAAGCCTGAAACATTTAACACACAGATCACGGCATCGAATGAAATAAAGGAGAATTAAAATACATAATTAAAAGTCTCTTAGGAAGCAAGTTTTTAATCATGTGATAATTTTAGGAAGGAAATATAAATGCATGCTAATCATATGAATAAGTGGGTAAAGATCATGATAAAACCACACAATTAAACACATTATAAACCATAAAATAGTGGTTTATCAACCTTCCCACACTTAAACATTAGCATGTCCTCATGCTTAGTTGAAGAGGATAGAATAAATGAGTAGGAACATGTAAAACTCGTGCAATGCAATGCAACCTATATATGTAAGTGCAACTATATGATTCTTGTCCACTTGATCAATAGTAAATAAGCTCTTCAAAATAATTACAAATCAAATTCCACTAATTCAATTCTCATACAGTAAGAACAGATAAAAATGCAAGAAGGTAGCTCATGAAAGCAGGGAACATAGAATTTTAAGCATTGAACCCTCACTGATGATGTATGTATGCTCTAATCTCTCTAGTGTATAGGGCAATCACTCTATCCTTCTCTAATCATGCTCTCTAATTTTTGTTCTTCTCCTAATTAATCAACAACATTTAATATACCAATGCAAACATCATGAGGTCTTTTCAAGGTTGTAATGGGGCCAAGGTAATGGTAAGGATACATATATGGCTGAGTGAGTTTATAAACTGAATCTTTGATTAACCCAAACTTTAACATAACCTATATATATTCTATATAACTTTAGAATTCATACCTAGCTACCCAGAATTTCCGTTTTACATTTCATACTCATGTATCAACTTTTTATCTTAATTTTATCATACATGCATTGATCTTTGAATTCTTAACTTAACATTGGGGTAATTTTGTCCCCTTATTTATTTATTGAATTTTTTGGTTTTTTTAACATAAACATAAAAATAAACATAGCTTATCAATGCACATAGATTTTTAATTCTTATAGTTTCACATGAGTAGGTATCCAAATTCCCATTATATTATCATGACACATTCCCTTATTATCTTTTGTTCTCACAATTTCCCATACTTAATTAGCACACACAATTCTTTCTTAAGCTAACCAAAGATCCAGTTTGGGATATATAATTATTTTTCCGCTTAAGGCTAGTAATGTGATAAAATATAGAACAAATGGGATTTAAAGGCTCAAAGTGGATAACAAAGGTAATTGAAAGGGTAGGCTTAATTTGGATAAGTGAGCTAAATAATTAATGGCCTCAATCATATGCAAACATACAAATATAATAAACATTGGACATATAGGATGAAACAAAATATAGATTACAATCATAGAGAAGTAAACACACAAGAATAAAATAATTACGGTTAAATAATGTAACCATGCATAAAGGCTCAAATCTCACAGATTGTGTGTTCTTTAGCTTAAAAATCATGTTCCAAATACAACTTCAAGAAAATTTAACATAAAAGTTTTAATTAAAATTAGTGAAATTTTGTTCCAAAAATAGAGTCTTAGAAGAAACTTATTGTCTTTTCAATCAAGTAGAACATGCATGAAACTAATCTATTACTATGCAATTTATCCTATTCTACAAAAGAAAAAAAACTAACTAAATATCCTAATTTATTGGTGTTTATGGAAGAGAAATTACCTCCGGAAGTTAGGTACTGACCGACCTCCCCACACTTAAGGCTTTGCACCGTCCTCGGTGCCATCTGTCAGAAACAAAGGTGGGTTGGTAGCAGTGTCTCCATAGTCGGGGCCATCATGGCTTCCTGTGCTGGTAAAGGAAGTGGAGTCTGGGGTGTCTGAGTCCTTGAATTTTCCCATAATCAGCTCCTTAAGGTATGTGAATCGGCGCTTGTTACGGCGCTCTCTCATCTTAGCTTTGTGTTCCTGCCGATCCAACCTTTTGAGTATCTGATGGAGCAGTTGGTCTGTTGTAGGTGCTTGTGTTGTTGAAGAAGGAATATCTTCAACCGGTTCAGTAGGATGGCTTGTGGCGACTGGTGGAGGTCTGATGTATTTTCCGTTAGGGACATACTGATCATCCCGTGGAAGCATGGCTTTGGTGTCCCCAGCTCTGTAGGAGACTCCAGCTGCTGAGACAAGATCTGAGACCAAGGCGAGAAAAGGTAAGTTGCCCACAATTTGTACGTGTCCTATGGCATTCCAGATGTGTCTCGGTAGATTCAGAGGTTGGTCTGTAAGGATGCACCATAGTAGGACGGCCATGTCCGCAGTGAAGGAGGACTCGTGAGTGCTGGGAAAGACGTAATGGGACATGATCTGTGCTCATACGCAAGCCTCCAAGGTATGTGCTGAAGCTGATATTCCCTTAGGGCGGGTACGATGGTATCCGTAGATCCAACGGCTGCCAGGTAGTGCGATAACTCTGAGAACGGCGTCCCAGTCAAATTGGTACATCTGGCGCTTGAGTGCGGCTTCTTGAAAGGCGTCCAATCCTTCTGGAACAGGGGGAAGACCTAGAGCTCTTTGAATGGTCTCTTCTGTAATGGGGACTTGCTTCTGATGTACAAAGACAGACTACAGGGTTGGTAGGTGGAAGTTGGAGTAGAACTCGACTACCCAAGAAAGATTGACCTGCCTCGGCTGTCTCTGTAGGAAACCCCATTGTCTTTGTGCAATTTGCGGCTCAACAAAGGTAGCAATATGGTTTGGGAGGAGAAGAAGGTATTCGTTGTTGTAACTCCTTTCTGCCAGAATGGGGAACATCTGCTCACAGTAGCGATTGGGAAATTGCGCAGTGTCCTTTGCTGGGAAGGATTTTTCTTTATCATTGATGAGTTATTTTGGAGGAAAAATGAATTTCTCCCAAAACACACAAATCTAACCGGCAAGTGCACCGGGTCGCATCAAGTAATAAAAACTCACGGGAGTGAGGTCGATCCCACAGGGATTGAAGGATTGAGCAATTTTAGCTTAGTGGTTAATTTAGTCAAGCGAATCAAGATTTGGTTGAGTGATTTGTGATTTGCAGAAATTAAATTGCATGGAAAGTAAAGGGAATGGGTAAATTGCATGAAGTTAAAGAGAGCAAGAAATTAAAGTGCTGAATCTTAAAGAACAAGAAATTAACTGGCAGAAACTTAGAATGCAAGAAATGTAAATTGCGGAATCTTAAAGTGCAAGAAATGTAAACGGCTGGAATTGTAAAGGGAATTGGGGATTGGATTTGTAGAATTTAAACAAGGAAAAGTAAATTGCATCAAACAGAAAAGTAAAAGAGGTTTGGATCAAATCGGATCTCAGAACAGAAAAGTAAATGAACATTGAAAGCAGTAAACAGAGAATGTAAAATTGGGAAATCAGATCTCAGGACCCAGAGACTAGAAAACCAAGTCTAGATCTCAATGCCTTCCTAGATCCAACAAGAACAATTGCAAGGGAATTGTAAATTGCAAAGAAAGTAGATGAAGAACAATTAATCCGAAACTGAAATTCAATTAAGCAGTAAATAAACAAAGAGATCCAAGGATGAGATTGAAACAGAATTTCTTCAATTCTTCAACCCAAGATCCAAGACACTTCTAATTGAAATTGAAAGCAATAAAACTAAGAGGAAGAGAAGTGAATTCTCCTTCCCCAAGACTAAGAAATTAAAGTTCACTCAATATCCAAAGCTCTCCGAAAACTATTATGAAAATTCAAAGGGAAAGCTCCCCCAAAAAGAAAGCTCTGAAGAACTTGAATTCTATCCTATTTATACACTTTCTTCCAATGATCTTCAAGCCTTGAGTTGGGCCTTTGCTCTTGGTGGAATTGGGTTGAAAGAGGCCTTGGTTGATTGCTCTTGGAGTTTGAAGAGGAACCAAAACGAACCAATTGAACCAGGTTGGAGTTTTGCAAAAGTTGGACCAAAAGTTTGAGCAAAAGTTAGGGGCTAACTTTTGCCCAAACTTTTCATATCAGCACCCATATCCAGCTGATACCAACGTTGGTGCCAAAGTTAGGGGTCTAACTTTGGCCCCAACGTTGGCCTTACCATGTGCACTTGTGGCGCCAACGTTAGCCACCAAGTTAGGGGCTAACGTTGGCGCAAACTTTTGCTCCTCCCCTTGTAGTTTTCATGTGCCAACGTTAGCCTCAAAGTTAGGGGCTAACGTTGGCGCAAACTTTTGGTGCCCAAGGAGTGTTTTTCTCATGCCAACGTTAGCATCAAAGTTAGGGGCTAACGTTGGCGCAAACTTTTGGTGCCCAGGGGTGATTTTCATGTGCCAACATTAGCCTCAAAGTTAGGGGCTAACGTTGGCGCAAACTTTTGGTACCCAGGGAGTGATTTTCAAGTTCCAACGTTAGCCCAAAAGTTAGGGGCTAACGTTGGGGCTAACTTTTCACTCAAAAGTTTGTGCAAAAGTTTGAGGCTAACTTTAGTTCCAGCTTTTTGCTTCCTGGTTCAATTTCACTTATTCCATTGTCTTCTCTTTACTCCTAGCTATTCCTTCTTGCTTCAACCTTTCTCCAAGCTTTCTTCACCTATCATTAATCAACCAAACACATCAAAGCTATGCTTAAAATCATGAGATATTCATTCTATCATAATATGTGACAATTATAGTATAAAACCTCATGAAATAGCATGAATTCATACATGGTTGATTCAATCAAGGGAAACATGAAAATCTACCTAATTGGCTTGCTTGTAGCTCAAGAAAGTGCATAATTCTAATGAAAACAAAAGAAAAAGACTAGTTAAAATAGGCTAGGATGACTTGTCATCACAACACCAAACTTAAAGCTTGCTTGTCCCCAAGCAAGAAAAGATTTATTGAGAAGAAAGAATGAGATGGAAGAGGATGTTCATGCTAGCAGAGTATTATTGATAGTTCATGGGATTTTGTGTGGATATGTAAATACTCACTTCTTATTGACTCCTAGGCCTAGAAAGTCTCCTTCAAGCTTCAAGTAACATACTGCTATGACCTCTCATTATTCCTTTATCCTTGGCTATTACTTTGTTTATAAGCTCTATTTGAGTGTCATGTGTAGCAAGTTCATTTCCCTTTTCTTTATACTTGACACATTATTCACCATAGACACTTGGCTCACATTCCTTCTTAAAACGTTGATGCCCAGCACCTCTTTGGGTTACTAAATGCCTTGTAGTTAGGTTGTTCTTGATAGTGGACTTTCAGCTGATGATCCCGGATTAGTTAACCCAAGTCACCGAGTGTTGATGCACTCCTAAGAGCTTACTAATCCAAGCAGATCCTAGTACAAAGACACCACAGGCATATATTTTAAAGTTCAAGCTATTGGTGTCCAGCTTTGTTTCTTTTTGTTTCCTTTTGTTCTGCCACTTTTTGGCTATCTCTTTTCTTTCTTTCTTTTTGTTTTTCTTTCCAACCAAGGAATTTTTTTATTTAATTGAGATTCATAGACAGTAGGCCACTCTTTACTTAGAATGAGATATCCTAGCTCTTTATTCACTAAAAGTGAGCTATTATACAACCACACACATACCACCATTTACTTTTATTCTACTTCTATCTAACAGAGACTATCTTGCTTCACATTCAAACATTTCTTTTATTGAACTTAAAGATGCAGGGGACAAAACATGCTTCTTGTCAAGTGAAAGTAAACACACAAGCACACACATAAACTAGCCTACTTATTTTAAAAGAAACAAACATAATGCAAAGACTTTTAATTAAAAAGAACTACTTAAAGATGCAAAGACAACTTAGAACAGATAGAATGCATGCTTTTTTTCTTTGTAGTGATGAACAAGGAGCAAGTCCACCTTTCATTTGTCATGCTTTTTCTTTCTCCTTTCATACACTTGGCTGCTAGTGTTCCCACCATCCGTGTTTGTTGCCTGTTGACCTCACCAAAAGCTAGCCTTATTCATAGCCTCCTCCACTCTATCTTCAAGCCTCATGGCATTGCTTACTTCTACCTCACTTCTCTTTTTGAAGAATTCATCAAAAGTTGGGAAAGCCGGATCCATGTTGTGCAAATGTTCTCCAATATAGTTTAGTTTGATTTGGCTATTGATGTTGTAATCGGCTTGTACTTCATACCTTGCATCTTGGAGTGTTGTGAACTCTTTGAGAGCCCTCAAATTTTTAGCTTGCATTTGTTCCAACTTCCCAAAATATTCATGAGATTGAAAAGCATGTTCTTCTTGTATCACAAGGAATCTTGACTCGAATTCACTTTGTTTGTTCATTATTCTTAGCTCCCTTTCTTCTTGTGCTTGTTGGTTTTTCATGTACAGTGAATGGTATTCCTCTTGCCTTTCTTGAATTCTCATGTACTGTTGTGACAATCTTCCTATTGCTTCTTGCATTTGAGTCATATCCATATTGCCATGTGGGAAAAAGTGTGGCTGTTCCTCCTCCTCTTGTGGCTCTTCTTCTATGTGTGGCTCATCTTCTTCCATTGGTTCTTCTCTTTCCCTTCTTCCATGTGGTCTTCGGCCTTGATGTGCTTCAAGGGGCATCGTCATTCGTTCAATGGTTATGGGCATGCCTTGGCTTAACCACATTGGATTCTCCTCTTCCATTGGAACTTTAGCCTTTGCACACAACCTCCAAATGGTACTCGGATAGTACAACCAAGATCCGGCCGAATTCTTCTCAGCCAGCTTTTGAATGTCTTTTGCAAGGATTTCATGAACTCTTATCTCTCCTCCCACAATGATGCAATGTAACATCACGGCTCTCTCCCTGTTAACTTCTGAGGTGTTCACTGTGCCCAGAATTGATCTTTTCATCAACTCATACCATCCTTTTGCTTCCGGGGTGAGGTTACATCTCTTCAGGTACTTATATCTGTTCTTGTCATCTCCTTCCCACTCTGAGTTCTCCATACAAATGTCTCTCGCAATCTCATCATAATCCTGATCCTCATTCAATCTTTGTTGGTATCCCGGTTCACTAAAGCGGACTGACTTTAGTTTCAAGACTTTCTTGATTGCATCCGGGCTAAAATCTACTTCCACCCCCGCACATAGCTCTTGTACGTTGGGGGGCTCACGCATGTCAAGCCTTGGGATATTTGCATAGAACTCTCTTATGATATTGGCATTGATTCGGGTGGCTGGTGATGCAAGTTCCTCCCACCTCCTCTTCCGAATTTTGTCCTTCATTTCTTGACATCCATCATCCGGCAACAAGAGTGGAATTTCAGGATAGATTCTTTTCTCGTTCATCCATTGAATTTGCATTTGATGGAACCAAGACTTGAATCTCCATTGGTCATATTCATGTGTGTCTTCCTCCACCATGGGATCTTTCCCTTTTCTTCGTTTGGTTCTTGAGGAGGAGGCCATGATCACTTGGTTGGTTGAGTCTTGTGAGGTTAGAAGGAGTGTGAAGAATGTTGGAGAGTTTGATGTGTGTTTGGAGAAAAAAAAAATTGAGACCGAACTTGCTATGACAAGAAATGATGAAGGGAAGTTTAAATGGTTGGAGTTTAAAGTAAGAGAAATGTTGCACAGAGCTTGTTATGTTGAGGAGTGATGAAGGGAGTGAAGTTTCCAAGGTTGGAGTGATTCGGTCATGTGCATGGCTTGAAGGTGGTATGCTTTTAAATGAGCAATGAAGGGCTGGGATGCATTTAGACTTATGGAGATCAAAGATATGCATGTAAGGATGAATGAAGACAAAGTTTACTCCTTCCCTTGCCTTTGCCGTGATCATTCTCAAGGAGTGGCAGATTTCTTTTTCGAGGCATGTGATGGGATTTTGTCCTCATGCTATGCTTTCCTTTGTCTTGCCTTTTTCTTTGAAGATTCTTTGACCTCCTAGTCACCACAACAAGACAACATACATTAGTTTTATCCAACCGTAGCAAGAGTGTTCTTTTTATTAATACCATGTGAACCATCAATTCTTATATCATTTGAACCATGACACTCTCCTTGGAGGACACCAAACTTAGTGTTTGGTCATATATAAAGAAAATGAGTATCTTCCTCCAATTAGTAAATGTTCATAAGAATTGTTTTCATCATACTTTCTTTTTCTCTTTTTTTTTTTTCATGAAGGATTAATTGTATCCCTAAATCGGTGCATCAAAGTTTGATGAACACCAAACTTGTTTCTTATCAAAGGGTACATCACAATTAATGCCTTCATTACCGGAAAAGAAATTTTCTATTTATAAGATTTTGGAAAACAACAATTGTATGATTATTGATGCATGAGTTTCTACTTTTCATGAAGCTATGTGGACACCAAACTTAGTGTTTGGCCATGTGCTTTGTCAAGATACTCCAAACATGCAAAATGGAATTATTTGTAACATTGGTTTAGTGTGCTTGAAGGCACACCAAACTTAGCATTTGTTTCAAAATAGTGCATGCAGTCAATGGATATGTTCATGAAAAGAGAAAAGAATTCATGCTCAATTGATCATAACTTATTGAATTTAAAATGACATGAATCTTAAAGCATGGGTTGCCTCCCATGGAGCGCTCTTTTATTGTCATTAGCTTGACAAAGAGAGCTCTCTTTTATGGTGGTTGGTGCTTGTAGGGCCTCAATTTGTCTCCTCTGACCGTGATCCTCTTCTTTGTTTTCTGGTGTTCAATTTCAGCATGCTCTAATGAGAGTATGCTACTGACAGTGTAGTAGTCCTCGGTTTGTTGATTTGCCCCCAGCTGTTGATATATTAGTTGCACTTTGTCACCCTTGGAAAGCCCCTCTGTTGGAATCTTTCTATTCTTCCAACCCCTTTTTGCTTTGTTTCTGCGTTTCATCTTCCCTTTTGTTGTTCTTTCTTTTCTGGCCGTAGGTTTTCCTTGGGGACCTCTCTTTTCAGTGGCCAATACTCTAATATCCTCTTGGGCTTTTTCATCAGTCTGCACAATCCTTAGCATTGGGATGTTGCTGTGACTTTCCTGGTCATTTTTCATATAGTCTTTCTTCTCCTTGCTAAATTGTGCCTCTGGTAATACCTTCAGAGTGACACTCTGGTCATGCATCCTGAGAGTTAATTCCCCTTCCTCTACGTCTATGATAGCTCTAGCAGTGGCCAAGAATGGCCTTCCCAGTATAACAGAGTCACCATCATCCTCGTTTGATTCTAGAACCACAAAATCAGCAGGGTATATAAAGCTATCCACCTTGACCAAAAGATTTTCAATTACACCCCTGGGGTATACCATTGACTTATCTACCAGCTCCAGAGACATTTGTACTGGTTTGACCTCTTCTATATGCAGCTTTTTCACCAGGGAAGATGGAATTAAGTTAATACTTGCTCCGAGATCGCATATTGCTTTAGTGATGGTCACTTCCCCAATGGTGCAAGGCAACAGAAAGCTCCCTGGGTCCTCAAGCTTGGGAGGAATCCCCTTTTGAATCAATGCCCTGCATTCCTCAGTAATCACCATGGTTTCTTTCTCATGCCAACTTCTTTTCTTGTTGATAAGATCCTTCAGAAACTTGGAATATAGGGGCATTTGCTCAAGTGCTTCAGCCAAGGGGATATTAATTTCCAGCTTCTTGAAGGTCTCAAGGAACTTGTGAAAATGCTGGTCTTTAACCTCTTTGTTGAACCTCTGGGGATAAGGCAGTGGAGGTGTGATGCTCTTTCCTATTTGCTGCTGTCCCTGAGCTACTTCCTTTGAGCTATGTGGCTGGTTGTCCTTCTCTTTAAGTTTCTCAGTGCTTTTGTTTGGCATCACAACTTGCTCCTTAGCTTCATCTGCCTTTGTTTGATTCTCATCCTCTGTTGGTTCTTTGATGTTCTCTGCTTGCTTCTTTGTAGTGTCATTGTTGCTCATCAATGTTCTCCCACTCCTTAATTGTATTGCCTTGCATTCCTCCTTGGGATTTGGGATTGTGTCACTGGGCAGTGAGTTTGAAGGTCTCTCAACAGATACTTGCTTGGAGAGTTTCCCCATCTGTCTCTCTAGGCTCTTCAGGGAGGCTTCCTGATTCTTGGTTACCATTTCCTGGTGTTTCAACATTTTGTCTATCACGGCCTCCAAGTTAGTGATTCTTTGGGCTTCAGGTGATACTTGAGGTGGGTTATGAGATGTGGGTGGTGGATGGTAGGCATTTTGGTTGGTGGGTTGGTTATTAGATTGGTATTGGTTGGGGTAGTTGTTTTGAGGTTTTCTGTAGGGGTTTTGGTTAGTCTGCTACTGGTTGTGGTTTTGGTTGCTTCTTGGGTTGTTTTGGTTTGAGTTCCTCTGCCAAGGTTGTTGGTTTTGGGTATGATTATCTCCCCATCTGAGGTTTGGGTGGTTCTTCCAGGATGGATTGTATGTATCACCATACACTTCATTTGGTCCTTGGTTGTGCATATACTGTACTTGCTCTTGTGGTTGTTCTTCTTGAGTTTCTTCACTCTGTCCCCATGTGGTTGATGGTTGGCTGGTGTTAACTACTGCAACTTGGAGGCTATCAATCCTCTTGGTCATTTGCTCAAATTGTTGTTGAATTTGCTGCTGCATTAATTTGTTTTGAGCCAGGATTGAATCCACTCCTTCTAGCTCCATTACTCCTCTCCTTTGTGATGGTTGGCGGCCTCTTTGATGAGCAAAGAAATATTGGTTGTTGGACACCATATCAATGAGTTCTTGAGCCTCCTCTGCAGTTTTCATGAGTTGCAAGGAACCTCCAGCTGAATGATCCAAAGCTTCCTGGGATTTCAGTGTTAAGCCTTCATAGAAGTTCTGCAGCTTCTCCCACTCATTAAACATGGCAGGGGGACATTTCCTGATCAGAGCCTTGTACCTCTCCCATGCCTCATAGATAGGTTCAGCCTCCATCTGTGTAAATGTTTGTACCTCAGCCTTTAACCTTATAATCCTCTGAGGTGGATAAAACTTGGCAAGAAACTTGGTTACCAAATCATCCCAGTTGTTGATGCTGTCCCTTGGAAAAGATTCCAGCCATTGAGTGGCCTTGTCCCTGAGAGAAAATGGGAATAGCATCAGCTTGTAACTGTCAGGAGGCACACCATTAGTTTTGACAGTGTTGCATATCCTCAAGAAAGTGGATAAGTGTTGGTGCGGGTCTTCAAGTGATCCTCCACCAAAAGAGCAATTGTTCTGAACCAAAGTGATGAGTTGTGGCTTGAGTTCAAAATTGTTAGCATTGACGTTTGGAGCTAAGATGTTGCTTCCACAATGTCTAGGATTTGCAAAGGCATAGGAAGCCAAAACTCTCCTCTGGGGTGGGTTGTCATTGTTGTTGTTTGCTCCACCTGGTGGATTGGTTGAATGTTCCTCCATCTCTTAAAATTCCTCGTCTGATTCCTCTTCTCCAACAATATTTTTCCCTCTTTCAGCTCTTCTTAACCTCCTGAGAGTTCTTTCGTCTTGTTCATGAAAATTGGGTGTGGTTCTTCTTGTACCTGACATACAAGCAGAGCATGAGAAATGCACAAAACCAGTGACACTTCAATCTACTGCTAGATTGAAGTGTTAGTTAGTTTAAGCAAAAAATCAAACAGTTAGTGGGTTAATCAAAATTAAAGAAAAAGTTCTTGATCTAGATTACCACCTCACTTAATCATTGTCAATCTAATCAATCCCCGGCAACGGCGCCAAAAACTTGATGAGTTATTTTGGAGGAAAAATGAATTTCTCCCAAAACACACAAATCTAACCGGCAAGTGCACCGGGTCGCATCAAGTAATAAAAACTCACGGGAGTGAGGTCGATCCCACAGGGATTGAAGGATTGAGCAATTTTAGCTTAGTGGTTAATTTAGTCAAGCGAATCAAGATTTGGTTGAGTGATTTGTGATTTGCAGAAATTAAATTGCATGGAAAGTAAAGGGAATGGGTAAATTGCATGAAGTTAAAGAGAGCAAGAAATTAAAGTGCTGAATCTTAAAGAACAAGAAATTAACTGGCAGAAACTTAGAATGCAAGAAATGTAAATTGCGGAATCTTAAAGTGCAAGAAATGTAAACGGCTGGAATTGTAAAGGGAATTGGGGATTGGATTTGCAGAATTTAAACAAGGAAAAGTAAATTGCATCAAACAGAAAAGTAAAAGAGGTTTGGATCAAATCAGATCTCAGAACAGAAAAGTAAATGAACATTGAAAACAGTAAATAGAGAATGTAAAATTGGGAAATCAGATCTCAGGACCCAGAGACTAGAAAACCAAGTCTAGATCTCAATGCCTTCCTAGATCCAACAAGAACAATTGCAAGGGAATTGTAAATTGCAAAGAAAGTAGATGAAGAACAATTAATCCGAAACTGAAATTCAATTAAGCAGTAAATAAACAAAGAGATCCAAGGATGAGATTGAAATAGAATTTCTTCAATTCTTCAACCCAAGATCCAAGACACTTCTAATTGAAATTGAAAGCAATAAAACTAAGAGGAAGAGAAGTGAATTCTCCTTCCCCAAGACTAAGAAATTAAAGTTCACTCAATATCCAAAGCTCTCCGAAAACTATTATGAAAATTCAAAGGGAAAGCTCCCCCAAAAAGAAAGCTCTGAAG
Organism: Arachis hypogaea; assembly: GCF_003086295.3. NCBI lineage: Eukaryota > Viridiplantae > Streptophyta > Magnoliopsida > Fabales > Fabaceae > Arachis > Arachis hypogaea. The sequence continues at coordinate 96,758,508 of NC_092054.1, read as the reverse complement.
AACTTGAATTCTATCCTATTTATACACTTTCTTCCAATGATCTTCAAGCCTTGAGTTGGGCCTTTGCTCTTGGTGGAATTGGGTTGAAAGAGGCCTTGGTTGATTGCTCTTGGAGTTTGAAGAGGAACCAAAACGAACCAATTGAACCGGGTTGGAGTTTTGCAAAAGTTGGACCAAAAGTTTGAGCAAAAGTTAGGGGCTAACTTTTGCCCAAACTTTTCATATCAGCACCCATATCCAGCTGATACCAATGTTGGTGCCAAAGTTAGGGGTCTAACTTTGGCCCCAACGTTGGCCTTACCATGTGCACTTGTGGCGCCAACGTTAGCCACCAAGTTAGGGGCTAACGTTGGCGCAAACTTTTGCTCCTCCCCTTGTAGTTTTCATGTGCCAACGTTAGCCTCAAAGTTAGGGGCTAACGTTGGCGCAAACTTTTGGTGCCCAGGGAGTGTTTTTCTCATGCCAACGTTAGCCTCAAAGTTAGGGGCTAACGTTGGCGCAAACTTTTGGTGCCCAGGGGTGATTTTCATGTGCCAACGTTAGCCTCAAAGTTAGGGGCTAACGTTGGCGCAAACTTTTGGTACCCAGGGAGTGATTTTCAAGTTCCAACGTTAGCCCAAAAGTTAGGGGCTAACGTTAGGGCTAACTTTTCACTCAAAAGTTTGTGCAAAAGTTTGAGGCTAACTTTAGGTCCAGCTTTTTGCTTCCTGGTTCAATTTTACTTATTCCATTGTCTTCTCTTTACTCCTAGCTATACCTTCTTGCTTCAACCTTTCTCCAAGCTTTCTTCACCTATCATTAATCAACCAAACACATCAAAGCTATTCTTAAAATCATGAGATATTCATTCTTTCATAATATGTGACAATTATAGTATAAAACCTCATGAAATAGCATGAATTCATACATGGTTGATTCAATCAAGGGAAACATGAAAATCTACCTAATTGGCTTGCTTGTAGCTCAAGAAAGTGCATAATTCTAATGAAAACAAAAGAAAAAGACTAGTTAAAATAGGCTAGGATCACTTGTCATCAATCATCAACCTTTATAATCCTCTTAGTTCTTTTTGTTGAGGGTTTAACCGCAGTTGAAGAGGGCCCTGCCACTAATGCTCTTTTTGTTCCTCTTCTTGCTGGTGGTTTGGGAATAGCTTTCTCTTTTCCTTTCTTGGTGTCCATCCTGAAAGGGAGAAAAGAGGAAGTATGTCAAAATGTCAAGGAGTAAAGCAAGGAATATGATGGTATGGGTGGCAATTAATGCACATTAAAGATGAATGAAGTGAACACATGGTCATGACTACATGTGAAAAGTTCATCAAAGGGAATAGAGCAAGTGCATGTTTGGGTAATTAGATGCAAGATGTTTATTGGCATGCTGGCAAAGGCATGAGTAGCATAGATCAAGCATCACTCGTAACAAACCATCACGTTTGTATCGATAATTATTTTCAACGAATAAAATATGAAAGGGGTTTTGTGAAAAACAAGCATTAAATAGTAGAATAGAATAATCTAGAAAAATGCATAAGGCCATATTGGCTTTTTCACAAACACATAGCATGCATGGTAAATAGGGTATAGAAAATATTAAATTAAACATGCAAGCAACCTTTTTAAAAAGGTATATAATTGCCAAACAATTTTACAACAATCCACAAGCATATAATGAGAAACAATGACTCAAATAAATTTCCAACACCAAGTAAAAAGGAAAACAAAGAAAAAGAAAATATGGATAATGAAAGTAAAAAGAAAAGAAAAGAAGGTAACATAAAAAAAATAAGAAGAATAATAGAAAAGTAAGGGGGGAAGAAGAAAAGAAAACCTTGTTAATGGGAGTGAGAGAGAGAGAGAGTGTGTGTAGAAAGTGAGAAAAAAGGAAGAAGGGAGAAAGAAGAAATAAGAGGGGAAAAGAGAAAATAGGATTTGGGGAAAAGAAAGATAAGATAATTGGCAAATCAGGGAAGCTGTGCGGCACAATCGACACGGCTGTGTGGGGCACGCGGTCACGCGAATTGCGCTTATACTGATTGACGCGGTCGCGTGATCCATTTTATGCTACTGGCGCGAAGGCAGCCTCGCGCTCGCACAACTCTCTGTTCAAAATCTTATTTTGCCAAATTTTTGGGTGACGCGATCGCGTGGGGCATGCGATCGTGTGAGTGGCTATTAGAAGGATATGATGTAGTCGCGTCGATCACGTGGCCGCGTGGGAAGAATTGTGCATTCAGCACCAATCCAGCACCACTCTAGCACAACTTTCGGTCGTGCACCCTTTTCACGTCGAATTTCAGGGCACGCGGTCGCGTGGGAGGCCAATGTTCCCATGTGACGCGGACGCGTCGGCGACGCAGTCGCGTGGGGCGATTTGTGCCACTGGCACGCCTCCAGCCACGCTCTTGCGTGACTCTCTGTTCATTTTATTATTTCCTCCCATCTCCTACGACGCGGACGCGTCAATGAGGCGGTCGCGTCGCGTGAAAAAAAATTTTTTTTTTAAATAAAAGTATGTAAATGCAGATGCACGAAATGTACTAATAAAGAGAAGAGTTATTGAATAGAAAAACTAAGAATAAAGAAAAGAACGATCATACCATGGTGGGTTGTCTCCCACCTAGCACTTTGCTTTAACGTCCGTAAGTTGGACGCTCCACTAGCTCAGGCTTCGGCTATGTGGGATCTTCTAAGAGGAAGATCTCGAGCTCCTTGTTTTTCTTCAGCTTCTCACCATGGTACAACTTTAAATGATGTCCATTAACTTTGATAAGTTCAGAGCTTGAAGGATGGCTTAGGTGATAAACTCCGTATGGTTCGGCCTTCTCTACTCTGTATAGACCTTCCCATCTTGATCTCAACTTGCTTGGCATGAGCCTCAGTCGAGATTTGTAAAGGAGGACTAAATCCCCAGGTTGGAACTCTTTTCTCTTGATGTGCTGATCATGTACAGCCTTCATCTTATCCTTGTATAGTCTTGAGTTCTCATAAGCTTCTAGGCGAAGGCTTTCCAATTCTTGCAGTTACAATTTTCTTTCAGCTCTGGCTTTTTCAATTCCCATGTTGCACTCCTTTACTGCCCAAAAGGCTTTGTACTCTACTTCAACAGGGAGATGACAAGCTTTGCCATAAACCAAGAGGAAAGGGCTCATCCCAATGGGTGTTTTGTATGTTGTTCTGTATGCCCAGAGTGCATCTTGTAGCCTGGTGTTCCAGTCTCTTCTATGAGGTTTGACTGCAAGATACGCTTTATCTCTCTGTTTGACACCTCGGCTTGCCCATTAGTCTAAGGATGGTAGGCTGTTGCAACCTTATGAATTATCCCATGCTTCTTCATTAATCCTGTTAGTCTCCTGTTACAAAAATGGGTGCCTTGATCGCTCACGATTGCTCGTGGTTGATGCCAGGGCATCTTGGCCACTTTCACTGACCTTTTCTTTACTATTTTTAGGGTAGTTTCATGCATTTCTTTAGGAAATAAGCTAGTTTTGGGTAGATATTCACCTACACCTTGATTCAAGCATACATTATGCATTTTACATTATTTCATGAGGATTTTGCATGAATTTAGTGACAAATTGTATGCTGCATTACCCATGACTTGGACTAGAACTTTGATGCACTCTGTTGCTTGATTTTAGGACCAAAGGAAGCAAGGAAAGGGAGGTAACTTGCAAGGTTAATGAGAAAAGTGATTGCCAATAACACTCTCAAAGCCATCATTGCCCACGTTAAGAGTCACGTTAACTAAGTTAACGTGCACTCTAACGTGGAGAAAGGAAGTTGAGCCAACGTTAGTGACACTTAACATTGTCACTAACGTTGGCAAACACTCATGAGTGGCCACGTTAGAGCCCACGTTAACCTAGTTAACGTGGCCTCTAACGTTAAAGGGGGAAGAGAAGCCAACGTTAGTGACATTTAACATTGTGACTAACGTTGGCCTAAGGATGCAACACACCACGTTAACTCCCACGTTAACTTGGTTAACGTGGGAGCTAACGTAAGAAGTGAGAGTTGTCGACAACATTAGTGACACTCAACATTGTCACTAACGTTGGAAGCAACCACACAACCCCCCAAGGATCCACGTTAACTTCCACGTTAACATAGTTAACATGGAAGCTAACGATGAGGAATGAATGATGAGCCAACGTTAGTGACACTCAACATTGTCACTAACTTTGGGATGGCTAAGAATGGCCACGTTAGAAGCCACGTTAACCTAGTTAACGTGGACTCTAACGTGAGATCTAGGGGCACATTGGAACGTTAGTGACAATGTTGAGTGTCACTAACGTTCTCGAAGTTTGGCAAAGCCACGTTAGAAGCCACGTTAACCTAGTTAACGTGGGCTTTAACGTGAAGCAAAAAGGGGCACTGATGAGCGGATATTTTATACGCTTTTTGGGGTTAATTTCATATAGTTTTGAGTATGTTCTAGTTAGTTTTTAGTCTATTTTCATTAGTTTTTAGGAAAAATTCATATTTCTGGACTTTACTATGAGTTGTGTGTTTTTCTATAATTTCAGGTATTTTTCTAGCTGAAATTGAAGGAGCTGAGCAAAAATCTGATTCAGGCTGAAAAAGGACTGCTGATGCTGTTGGATTCTGACCTCCCTACACTCAAAGTGGATTTTCTGGAGCTACAGAACTCGAAATGGCATGCTTCCAATTGCGTTGGAAATTAGACATCCAGGGCTTTCCAGCAATATATAATAGTCCATACTTTCCATGAGGATAGACGACGTAAACTGGCGTTCAACGCCAGTTCTCTGCCCAATTCTGGCCTCCAGTGCCAGAAAAGGATCAAAAGCTGGAGTTGAACGCCCAAACTGGCACATAAACTGGCGTTCAACTCCACAAATGGCCTCTGCACATGAATTGCTAAATCTCAGCCCCAGCACACACCAAGTGGGCCCCAGAAGTGGATCTCTACATCATCCATCATAGTTTACTCATTTTTTGTAAACCTAGGCTACTAGTTTAGTATTTAAACAACTTTTAGAGACTTATTTTGTATCTCATGACATTTTAGATCTGAACTTTGTACTCTTTGACGGCATGAGTCTCTAAACTCCGTTGTTGGGGGTGAGGAGCTCTGCTGTGTCTCGATGAATTAATGCAAGTATTTCTGTTTTCTATTCAAACACGCTTGTTCCTATCTAAGATGTTCATTCGCGCTTAACTGTGATGAAGGTGATGATCTGTGACACTCATCACCATTCTCAACCCATGAAAGTGTGCCTGACAACCACCTCCGTTCTATATTAGATTGAATGAGTATCTCTTAGATCTCTTAATCAGAATCTTCGTGGTATAAGCTAGAATAGATGGCGGTATTCATGAGAATCCGGAAAGTCTAAACCTTGTCTGTGGTATTCCGAGTAGGATTCAAAGATTGAATGATTGTGACGAGCTTTAAACTCCTGAAGGCTGGGCGTTAGTGACAAACGCAAAGGAATCAAGGGATTCTATTCCAACCAGATCGAGAACCAACCGGTGATTAGCCGTGCTGTGACAGAGCGCGTGAGCGTAGTTTTCACTGGAAGGATGGAAGGTAGCCATTGACAACGGTGATCCACCAACACACAGCTTGCCATAGGAGGACGTGCGTGCGTTAACAAGAAGACAGAGGAAAGCAGAGATTCAGAAGACAAGGCATCTCCAAAACTCCAACATATTCTCCATTACTGCATAACAAGTAACCTTTAATCCATGCTCTCTTGTTTATTTGCAATTCAACTGATAAACATAATTGACTTCCTGACTAAGATTTACAAGATAACCATAGATTGCTTCAAACCAACAATCTCTGTGGGATTCGACCCTTACTCACGTGAGGTATTACTTGGACGACCCAGTGCACTTGCTGGTCAGTGGTACGAGTTGTGAAAAGTGTGATTCACAATTTGTGCACCAAGTTTTTGGCGCCGTTGCCAGGGATTGTTCGAGTTTGGACAACTAACTGTTTATTTTGTTGCTTAGATTAGGAAAAATTTCTCTTTTTTGTTTAGAGTCTCTTTTTATTGTTGTGTTAGAATCCTAGAATCCTTATTTTCTTTTTAAAATATTTTTCCAAAAAATTAATTTTTCTATTAAATCCTGTGCCAAACTTTAAGTTTGGTGTTTCTTGTTGATTTTTCTGTGTTTTTCGAAAATTTATTTTAGTTTTCTAAAAATTTTAAGTTTGGTGTTCTTCCTTTGTGTTCTTGTGAATCTTCAAAGTGTTCTTAAGTTTTCCTTGTGTCTTGATCTTAAAATTTTTAAGTTTGGTGTTCCTTAGTGTTTTTCCCCCCCAAAATTTTCGAAAATAAGGAACCTCAGATCTAAAAATTTTAAATCCTGTGTTATCTTATTGTTTTTCTCTCTCCTTTAAAAATTCAGACTTTTATTTCAAAATTTAAAACCTTTTTCAAAAATCATCATATCTTTTTCAAAATCTCCTAACCACTTTCTCTCTCCTCACTTTTTCGAAAATCTTTTACTCATTTTTATTTATTTTATTTTGATTTATTTTATTTTCGAAATAAATATATAAATAAATAAATAAAAATATTTCTTCTATTTTACATCATCTCCCTTTCTCCATCATGGACCTAAGCGGAAATGAACAGTCCAGGAAGACTCTGGGGTCATATTCTAACCCCTCTACTGCTTCATATGGGAGTAGTATCTGCATACCCTCCATTGGAGTCAGTAGCTTTGAGTTGAATCCTCAGCTCATTATCATGGTGCAGCAAAGCTGCCAGTATTCCAGTCTTCCACAGGAAGAACCTACAGAGTTTCTGGCACAATTTTTATAAATTACTGACACAGTACATGATAAAGAAATAGATCAGGATGTCTACAGACTATTACTGTTTCCATTTGCTGTAAAAGATCAAGCTAAGAGGTGGTTGAATAACCAACCTAAGGCTAGCATAAAGACATGAAAACAGCTGACAGAAAAATTCCTGAATCAGTACTTTCCCCCAAAACGGATGACACAGCTAAGGTTGGACATCCAAGGCTTTAAACAAGGAGATAATAAATCTCTTTATGATGCCTGGGAAAGATACAGAGAGATGCTACGAAAATGCCCCTCTGAAATGTTTTCAGAGTGGGTTCAGTTAGACATATTTTATTATGGGCTTGCAGAAGGAGCTCAGATGTCTCTTGATTACTCAGCTGGTGGATCTATCCACATGAGAAAGACAATTGAAGAGGCTCAAGAGCTCATTGATACAGTTGCCAGAAATCAGCATCTGTACCTAAGCAGTGACCCTTCCATGAAAGAAGAGGTTAAAACAGCAACTACTGAACTCAGTCCTGTGAAACAAGCTACTGAATTCAATCAGCAATTGGACTTCCTAACAAAGCAATTAGCCGAATTCAAAGATAGATTACAAGAGACAAGGATGGCTAATATACATATGGACGAACAGTTTAAGCAAACAAAGCAGCAGCTGTCAAGGCAAATAGCAGAAGAATGCCAAGCAGTTCAACTAAGAAGTGGGAAAACATTAAATACCCCACCTCAAGGCAGCAAAAAGCTAAGAAATGAGCAAACCACCCAAATTTCACCTGAGGACAGTAAGAGCCCAGGGAAAAGTAATTCTGGAACTAAAACGCCAGAAAATTGGTGGAAGGCTGGCGCTGAATGCCCAGACCATGCTCAGGACTGGCGTTCAACGCCAGAAACAAGGCAGGACTGGCGTTCAACGCCAGAAATGGGCAAGGATCTGGCGTTGAACGCCCAAAATGGGCAAGACCTGGCGCTGAACGCCCAAAATGGGCACAGTTCTGGCGTTCAGACGCCAGGAGCAGACAAGGAGCCGGCGTCTAGTTTCACTCCAGCTTCTAACTCTGGCACTCAATCGCCAGTGAGGGATCAGACACACACAAATGCTGATAACAACCCCTCTAAAAAGGCTTCTTCAACCACTTCTGTAGGCAATAAACCTGCAGCAACTAAGGTTGAAGAATATAAAGCCAAGATACCTTATCCTCAAAAACTCCGGAAAGAGGAGCAGGATAAGCAATTTGCTCGCTTTGCAGATTATCTCAGGACTCTTGAAATAAAGATTCCATTTGCAGAAGCACTTGAGCAAATACCTTCTTATGCCAAGTTCATGAAAGAGATCTTGAGTCATAAGAAGGATTGGAGAGAAACAAAAAGAGTTCTCCTCACTGAAGAGTGCAGTGCAGTCATTCTGAAAAGCTTTCCTGAAAAGCTTAAAGACCCTGGGAGTTTTCTGATACCATGCATATTAGAAGGTAATTGCACCAAGACAACTTTATGCGATCTTGGGGCAAGTATCAACCTAATACCAGCATCCACTATCAGAAAGCTTGGCTTAACTGAAGAAGTTAAACCAACCCGGATCTGTCTCCAACTTGCTGATGGTTCTACTAAATACCCATCAGGCATGATTGAAGACATGATTGTCAGAGTTGGGCCATTCGCCTTTCCCACTGACTTTGTTGTGCTGGAGATGGAGGAGCACAAGAGTGCTACTCTCATTCTAGGAAGACCCTTCCTAGCAACTGGGGGAAATAACCCTGAGAGTCAATGATGATGAGTTCAAGCTGAACACTGTCAAAGCCATGCAGCATCCAGACACATCAAAAGACTGCATAAAAGTTGATCTTATTGACTCTTTGGTAGAAGAGATCAACATGGCTGAGAGTCTTGAATCAGAGTTGGAAAACATCTTTAAAGATGTTCAGCCTGATTTAGAGGATTCAGAGGACATGAAAGAGCCTCTGAAATTTCTTCTAGAAAAAGAGAAACCTCCTAAACCCGAGCTCAAGCCATTACCACCATCCTTGAAATATGCGTTTCTGGGAGAAGGTGACACTTTTCCAGTGATCATAAGCTCTGCTTTAAATTCACAGGAAGAGGAGGCACTTATTCAGGTGCTAAGGACACACAAGACAGCACTTGGGTGGTCCATAGGTGACCTTAAGGGCATAAGCCCAGCTAGATGCATGCACAAAATCTTATTGGAGGATAATGCTAAACCAGTGGTTCAACCACAAAGGCGGCTAAATCCAGCCATGAAAGAAGTGGTGCAGAAAGAGGTCACCAAGCTACTAGAGGCTGGGATTATTTATCCTATTTCTGATAGCCCCTGGGTGAGCCCTGTCCAAGTCGTCCCAAAAAAGTGAGGCATGACAGTGATTCATAATGAAAAAAATGAACTGGTTCCTACAAGAACAGTTACAGGGTGGCGCATGTGTATTGACTATAGAAGACTCAATACAGCCACCAGAAAGGATCATTTTCCTTTACCATTCATAGACCAGATGCTAGAAAGACTAGCAGGTCATGATTATTACTGCTTTTTGGATGGATACTCAGGCTATAACCAGATTGCAGTAGATCCCCAAGATCAAGAGAAAACAGCATTCACATGTCCATCTGGAGTGTTTGCTTATAGAAGGATGCCATTTGGGCTATGTAATGCGCCTGCAACCTTCCAGAGATGCATGCTCTCTATTTTCTCTGATATGGTGGAAAAATTTCTGGAAGTCTTCATGGATGACTTCTTAGTATATGGAGACTCATTCAGCTCCTGTCTTGATCACCTGAAACTTGTTCTAAAAAGATGCCAAGAAACCAACCTAGTTTTAAACTGGGAAAAGTGTCACTTCATGGTGACTGAAGGAATTGTCCTTGGGCATAAAATCTCAAACAAGGGAATAGAGGTGGATCAAGCAAAAATAGAGGTAATTGAAAAATTACCACCACCTGCCAATGTTAAGGCAATCAGAAGCTTTCTGGGGCATGCAAGATTCTATAGGAGGTTTATAAAGGATTTTTCAAAAATCGCAAAACCTCTAAGCAATCTGCTAGCTGCTGACACGCCATTTGTGTTTGACACAGAGTGCCTGCAGGCGTTTGAAACGCTGAAAGCTAAGTTGGTCACAGCACCAGTCATTTCTGCACCAGACTGGACGTTACCATTTGAGCTAATGTGTGATGCCAGTGATCATACCATTGGTGCAGTATTGGGACAGAGGCATGACAAGCTTCTGCATGTCATTTATTATGCCAGTCGCGTTCTAAATGATGCCCAGAAAAATTACACAACCACAGAAAAAGAATTACTTGCAGTGGTTTACGCCATTGACAAGTTCAGATCATACTTAGTAGGATCAAAAGTGATTGTGTATACTGACCATGCTGCTCTTAAATATCTACTCACAAAGCAGGATTCAAAACCCAGGCTCATCAGATGGGTATTGCTTCTGCAAGAGTTTGATATAGAAATAAGAGACAGAAAAGGGACAGAGAACCAAGTGGCTGATCATCTGTCCCGGATAGAGCCAGTGGAAGGGACGTCCCCCCCTTTCTTGAGATCTCTGAGACGTTTCCTGATGAGCATTTATTTGCCATTCAGGAAGCACCATGGTTTGCCGATATTGCAAACTATAAAGCTGCAAGGTTCATACCCAAGGAGTACAACAGGATACAAAAGAAGAAATTAATTACTGATGCAAAGTACTACTTGTGGGATGAACCCTATCTCTTTAAGAGATGTGCAGACGGAATAATCCGTAGGTGTGTGCCTAGAGAAGAAGCACAGAGGATCTTGTGGCATTGCCATGGATCTCAATATGGAGGCCATTTCGGAGGTGAACAAACAGCCACCAAGTTCCTCCAATGTGGCTTCTATTGGCCCACACTCTATAAAGATTCCCGAGAGTTTGTACGTAACTGTGACAGTTGCCAAAGAGCTGGTAATCTGCCTCATGGTTACGCCATGCCTCAACAAGGAATCTTGGAAATTGAGTTGTTTGACGTATGGGGAATTGACTTCATGGGACCTTTCCCACCATCATACTCAAACACTTATATTCTGGTAGCAGTTGACTATGTATCAAAATGGGTTGAGGCCATTGCCACACCCACCAATGATACTAAAACAGTGCTGAAGTTCCTCCAAAAACATATCTTTAGCAGGTTTGGTGTCCCTAGAGTACTCATCAGCGATGGGGGCACTCACTTCTGCAATAAACAGCTTTACTCTGCCATGGTTCGGTATGGGATTCGCCACAAGGTGGCCACTCCATATCATCCACAAACCAATGGGCAAGCTGAAGTCTCTAATAGAGAATTAAAGAGAATCCTGGAACGGACAGTAAATACCCGTAGAAAGGATTGGGCACGGAACTTGGATGATGCTCTGTGGGCTTATAGGACAGCATTCAAGACCCCTATAGGGACTTCTCCATACCAACTCGTGTATGGTAAGGCATGTCACCTGCCCGTGGAACTGGAACATAAGGCCTACTGGGCAACCAGATTCCTAAACTTTGATGCCAAACTAGCAGGAGAAAAACGATTGCTCCAGCTAAATGAGCTAGAGGAATTCAGATTCACAGCCTTCGAAAATGCCAAGCTTTATAAAGAAAAATAAAAAAAGTGGCATGACAGAAAGCTGTCATCTAGAATCTTTGAACCAGGACAGAAGGTTCTGTTGTTTAACTCTAGACTCAGGCTATTCCCCGGGAAACTGAAATTCCGGTGGAGGGGACTATACGTGATTACAAGTGTATCACCATATGGTTATGTGGAGCTTTAAGATATTGATTCTGATAAGAAGTACATTGTCAATGGACAGAGAATCAAGCACTATCTTGAAGGCAACATTGAGCAAGAATGCTCAAGGCTGAAGCTAGATTAAAAGCTCAGCAAGGTCCAGCTAAAGACAATAAAGAAGCGCTTGCTGGGAGGCAACCCAGCCATGGGGCAACAATCCTCTAAGCATTTTGCCCTACTTTTATTTTTATTTTTATTTGTTTATATAAAGTTCACTGACACTAAGCAGAGGAATCATTTACAGAAGACCTCGGCACACAAAACAGAGAAAAAGAGCTCACTGGCAAGAAAATACCAGTAAAAGTGCATTTTGGGCGTTCAACGCCCAAAATGGGCATCCACTGGGCGCTGAACGCCAGTGATGGTAGCAATCTGGGCGTTCAACGCTAGAAATGGGCACCCACTGGGCGTTGAACGCCAGTAATGGCAGCAGCTGGGCGTTGAACGCCCAGGAGAGCAGCATTTGGGCGCTGAACGCCCAAAACAGGCAGTGTTTGGGCGTTCAAACGCCAGGAAGGCAGGGAGGAGCCAAATTCATTTTTTCCACACGTTTTTCCATTCTAATTTCAAATTTTATGTTTCAATGCATGATTTTACATAAACATGTCAAGAACCCTGATTTCTAAATTCCATAATTTCTAAAAACCCTACCACTACAAATATCAAATGTATTTTAATCCATAAGCACCAGGCATCTTTGCAAATTCAATCCAACTCTTTTCAAAAATTTTTTTTACAAATCTATCTTTTTCAACTCATCAATATCTTTTTCAAAACCTCCACTTTATCTTTTTCAAAAATTAAATCTATCTTTCTCAAAAATCTTTCATATCCTCTCAATTTTAAACTATATCTTCTCTTATCATATCTTCTATCTTATCTTTTCCAAATAAATCTTTTTATCATATCTTTATCTCTTTTTTTCGAAAACCCACCCTCCCCCCCTTATAAATTTGAGTTCGGCCTCCCTCCTCTCCCATCAACAATTGCAGCTAGCTCTCCTTCTATCCCTCTCCTTCCTTTTCTTTTGCTTGAGGACAAGCAAACCTCTAAGTTTGGTGTGCTTATCCGCGATCACTAAGATTATGGCTCCTAAAGGAAAACAACCCACTCCAAGAGGCAAGAAAGAGAGCGTTCCAAAACCACTTTCGAATCAAGGGAAGTTCTTATCTAAAGAACATTCAGACCATTATCTTAAAATAATGGGTCTGAGATCAGTGATCCCGGAAGTTAGATTCGATCTGAAAGAAGATGAATATCCGGAGATCCAGGAGCAAATTCAAATCAAGAACTGGGAAGTCCTAGCTAATCCTGAAACGAAAGTGGGAAGGAACATGGTCCAGGAGTTCTATTCTAATATGTGGCAAACTGACAAGCAGAAACTATCTGGAACTGTCTTCTATGACTATCGGACCATAGTCAGAGGAAAGATTGTTCATACCCACCCTGACCGGATCAGGGAGATCTTAAAGCTACCTCAGCTAAAGGATGATCCAGACTCCTTCAACAGGAGGATGATGAGAGCAGACATGGGCCTGAATAAGATTCTAGAGGACATATGTATCCCTGGAGCCAGGTGGACCACCAACACAAAGGGTGTCCCAAATCAACTCAAGAGAGAGGATCTCAAACCAGTCGCCAGAGGCTGGCTAGACTTCATTGGGCATTCTCTGTTGCCTACTAGCAACCGTTCTGAAGTCACAATTAAAAGAGCAGTGATGATCCATTGCAACATGATGGGAAAGGAAGTGGAGGTTCATCAGCTGATTTCAGCTGAAATCTACAAAATTGCTAACAAAAATTCTAAAGAGGCCAGGTTGGCTTATCCAAGCGTGATTTCTCTGCTCTGCAAGGACGCTGGAGTAAGGATGGGAATAACTGAGTATATCTCAATTGAGAAGCCAATCACCAAAGCATCAATGGAAAAACAACAAGCACAGGATGATCCCATCAAGAAGAGAGCACAGGAATTCCTCCCAGAGATCCTTCAATCTGAATACTGGGAGTATCTTGAGACGTCTGTTACCAAGATACGGGAAGCTATGGAGCAAATAATAAAAGAACAGAAGGAACACAGTCAAATGCTGACCTATATGTTTAAAGAACAAGAGGAGCAAGGACGTGACTTAAGGGAATTGAAGCGCCAAAAGTCTTCTCTTGCAGGACCAAGCACCCCTAGGATCAGAGGAACCCCCGTTCCCCCAGAATAAAGGTTGTTAATTTCCAATTTCTGCCTTAACTCTGTGACAGTGTCCTTATAGAAGTTTACCTTAGGAGTCATATAGTAGTAATTAGTATCTATTTTGATTTTATCTCCAATTAAGCTATAGTTTATTTTTCTCATCATCAGCAAACATGAATAAAGTAGTAGATCTTTTGAATAAGAGGCAATAAAATTTCGAGTTTTAATAAGAGAAATTCTAATTAGTTAAATGTGGTGGCAATGCTTTCTGTCTTCTGAATGAATGCTTGAACAGTGCATATATCTTTTGAATTTGTTGTTTAAGACTGTTAAATATGTTGGCTCTTGAAAGAATGATGAACATGAGACATGTTATTGATAATCTTAAAAATCATAAAAATGATTCTTGAAGCAAGAAAAAGCAGCAAAGAACAAAGCTTGCAGAAAAAAAATTAGAAAGAAAAAGAAAAAGCAAGCAGAAAAAGCCAAAAGCTCTTAAAACCAAGAGGCAAGAGCAAAAAGCTAATAGCCCTTAAAACCAAAAGGCAAGGGCAAATAAAAAGGATCCCAAGGCTTTGAGCATCAGTGGATAGGAGGGCCTAAAGGACTAAAATCCTGGTCTAAGCGGCTAAACCAAGCTGTCCCTAACCATGTGCTTGTGGCGTGAAGGTGTCAAGTGAAAACTTGAGACTGAGCGGTTAAAGTCAAGGTCCAAGGCAAAAAGAAGAGTGTGCTTAAGAACCCTGGACACCTCTAATTGGGGACTTTAGCAAAGCTGAGTCACAATCTAAAAGGTTCACCCAATTATGTGTCTGTGGCATTTATGTATCCGGTGGTAATACTGGAAAACAAAGTGCTTAGGGCCACGGCCAAGACTCATAAAATAGTTGTGTTCAAGAATCATCACACTGAAATAGGAGAATCAATAACACTGTCTGAGTTCTAAGTTCCTATAGATGCCAATCACTCTGAGCTTCAATGGATAAAGTGAGATGCCAAAACTGTTCAGAAGCAAAAAGCTACCAGTCCCACTCATCAAATTAGAATCTGAGCTTCACTCAAAAACTCTGAGATATTATTGCTTCTCAACCTATTAGTCTTCTACTTTATTTGTCTAGTTGCTTGAGGACAAGCAACAGTTTAAGTTTGGTGTTGTGATGAGCGGATATTTTATACGCTTTTTGGGGTTAATTTCATATAGTTTTGAGTATGTTCTAGTTAGTTTTTAGTCTATTTTCATTAGTTTTTAGGAAAAATTCATATTTCTGGACTTTACTATGAGTTGTGTGTTTTTCTGTAATTTCAGGTATTTTTCTGGCTGAAATTGAAGGAGCTGAGCGAAAATCTGATTCAGGCTGAAAAAGGACTGCTGATGTTGTTGGATTCTGACCTCCCTACACTCAAAGTGGATATTCTGGAGCTACAGAACTCGAAATGGCATGCTTCCAATTGCGTTGGAAAGTAGACATCCAGGGCTTTCCATCAATATATAAGAGTCCATACTTTGCACGAGGATAGATGACGTAAACTGGCGTTCAACGCCAGTTCTCTGCCCAATTCTGGCGTCCAGCGCCAGAAAAGGATCAAAAGCTGGAGTTGAACGCCCAAACTGGCACATAAACTGGCGTTCAACTCCACAAATGGCCTCTGCACGTGAGTTGCTTAAATCTCAGCCCCAGCACACACCAAGTGGGCCCCAGAAGTGGATCTCTGCATCATCTATCATAGTTTACTCATTTTTTGTAAACCTAGGCTACTAGTTTAGTATTTAAACAACTTTTAGAGACTTATTTTGTATCTCATGACATTTTAGATCTGAACTTTGTACTCTTTGATGGCATGAGTCTCTAAATTCCATTGTTGGGGGTGAGGAGCTCTGCTGTGTCTCGATGAATTAATGCAAGTATTTCTGTTTTCTATTCAAACACGCTTGTTCCTATCTAAGATGTTCATTCGCGCTTAACTGTGATGAAGGTGATGATCTGTGACACTCATCACCATTCTCAACCCATGAACGTGTGCCTGACAACCACCTCCGTTCTATATTAGATTGAATGAGTATCTCTTAGATCTCTTAATCAGAATCTTCGTGGTATAAGCTAGAATAGATGGCGGTATTCATGAGAATCCGGAAAGTCTAAACCTTGTCTGTGGTATTCCGAGTAGGATTCAAGGATTGAATGACTGTGACGAGCTTCAAACTCCTGAAGGCTAGGCGTTAGTGACAAACGCAAAGGAATCAAGGGATTCTATTGCAACCAGATCGAGAACCAACCGGTGATTAGCCGTGCTGTGACAGAGCGCGTGAGCGTAGTTTTCACTGGAAGGATGGAAGGTAGCCATTGACAACGGTGATCCACCAACACACAGCTTGCCATAGGAGGACGTGCGTGCGTGAACAAGAAGACAGAGGAAAGCAGAGATTCAGAAGACAAGGCATCTCCAAAACTCCAACATATTCTCCATTACTGCATAACAAGTAACCTTTAATCCATGCTCTCTTGTTTATTTGCAATTCAACTGATAAACATAATTGACTTCCTGACTAAGATTTACAAGATAACCATAGATTGCTTCAAACCAACAATCTCCGTGGGATTCGACCCTTACTCACGTGAGGTATTACTTGGACGACCCAGTGCACTTGCTGGTCAGTGGTACGAGTTGTGAAAAGTGTGATTCACAATTTGTGCACCAGGCACATTGGAACATTAGTGAAAATGTTAAGTGTCACTAACGTTCTCAATGGTTGGAAAAGCCACGTTAGAAGCCACGTTAACCTAGTTAACGTGGGCTCTAACGTGAGGCAAGGGGGTACATTGGAACGTTAGTGAAAATGTTAAGTGTCACTAACGTTCTCGAACTTATACTTTCACTAAATGTTAACACTCCTAACGCCCTGAGCTAAAGTCTCTGCCCACTTAGCACTTTCTCTCTACAAGTAAAGCCAAGCCCAAATGAAGAAAAGAACTGCTTCAAACTCAAGATCCAAAGGCCCAAGACTTGAAGAACAAACTAGAAGCTGAGAAGAGTAGTATATATAGGAGTAGCTTTGAATTGTTAAGGAGTTCTGGAAAAGCTGGAAAAAGAGAACTACTCTCTGTATTTTATCTTCTCTGCATTTTCTAGTTTTATGATGTATTCTCCATCTTTGTTTTCATTTTCAAGAGCTATGAACAACTAAACCCCTTTCATTGGGTTAGGGAGCTCTGTTGTAATTTGATGGATCAATACTAATTTTCATTATTCTTCTTCTATCTTTTCTCTTGATTTTACTTGAAAGCTTTCGATCTTCATCCCATTGAGTAGTTATCTTGGAAGAGAAGCTATTTAAACTTGGATCTCTTTTGAACTTTGAAAGAGGAATGAAGAGATCAAGCTAGAAATGCTTTCTCATGCTGGACCAAATTGGGTTTGGATGGGTATGTGACTATAACCCTCTCAATACTTGATTTGGGAAATGCATGTGGTATAATCAGTGACCATACTTTATCTCTTCTCATGAGCAATTGACCAAGGAATTGGCTATTGATCAAGATTTGAGAGATTGAATTGCAAGAAATTGTAATTCAATCACTTAAGATTGCCAAGGAGATCAATGAGTGCATTGATTGAGGAAGAGATGAAAATGAACTTGATCCGGAGAATTGCAACATCTCCTAAGCCCAATGAACTCCCCATCTCTGATCTTACCCATTCTCTTTAATTTCTGCCATTTACTTTTATGAGCAAATCCCCCATTCCCATTTACAATTCTGCAATTTATTTTCAGTCATTTACTTCCAGTCCTTTAATTCTAGCATTTACTTTTCTGTTATTTACATTCCCGCCATTTTATTTTCTGCAACTCTCAACCCAAATTCTGGATTCGCTCAACTAGAACATTCTTCTAATTAAAGTTGCTTGATCAATCAATCCCTGTGGGATTCGACCTCACTCTATTGTGAGTTTTTACTTGACGACAAATTCGGTACACTTGCCGAAAGGGAGATTTGTTGAGAGACAAGTTTTCCCCGTATCAAGTTTATGGCGCCGTTGCCGGGGATTGATTGTGCATCAACAATGATTAAATTGGAAGATCACTAGATTGAGCATTTTTATTTTGTGAATTTCATTTTCTGTTTGAGTGATTTACTTTTTGTTTTATTTTAACTTCTTCCCTTCCCCCTCTACTCTTTTGTTTTTACTTTGTTATTTTCAATTCTGTGTGCTAACCCACTAACTGTTTGATATATTGCATCACCCACAACTAACAGTAATTCTGACACAAATACTTTCTACACCTATCTTTTCTTGCTTGCACTTGATGGTTGTATGACAGGGAGAAGAAGCGGGGCTTCAACTTCCTTCGATTCTGAACCTGAGAGGACCTTCCTTAGATTAAGGAGGGAGGCAAGAGGAAAGAAAGTGGTTGGTGCTGAGGAAGAAGAGGAATTCTTTGAAACAAACATGGAAGACAACATGGAAAACCATCATGAAGAAGAGGATCACAACCATGGGGGAGGAGGTAGAGCAAATCATGCTGGGGAGGATAGAAGAGTTTTGGGCTCTTACATCAATCCAAACCCAGGCAATTGTGGAAGTAGTATCCAAAAGCCAACAATCCATGCCAACAATTTTGAACTTAAACCACAGCTCATCACCCTTGTTCAGAACAACTGTTCGTTTGGAGGAGGTGTTCAAGAAGACCCCAATCAACATTTGACCACCTTCCTGAGAATATGTGACACAGTGAAGTCTAATGGTGTTCATCCTGATACCTATAGACTGCTCTTGTTTCCATTCTCACTTAGGGATAAAGCAGCCAAGTGGCTGGAATCCTTCCCAAGGGAAAGCTTGACAACTTGGGAAGACGTGGTGAACAAATTTTTAGCAAGATTTTACCCTCCTCAACGAATCAATAGGCTGAGAGCTGAGGTCCAAACTTTCAGGCAACAAGATGGTGAGACTCTATATGAAGCATGGGAGAGGTTCAAGGACTTAACAAGGAGGTGTCCACCTAACATGTTCAACGAATGGGTGCAGCTGCACATTTTCTATGAAGGACTCTCTTATGAGTCAAAGAAGGCCGTAGACCATTCATCCGGAGGATCTTTGAACAAGAAGAAGACTATTAAGGAAGCCATAGATGTTATTGAAACAGTAGCAGAGAACGACTTCTTCTATGCTTCCGAAAGAGGGAACACAAGAGGAGTAATGGAGCTAAACAATGTAGATGCTCTGTTGGCCCAAAACAAGCTCATTACCCAGCAGCTGGCTGACCTCACCAAGAAGATGGAGATGAACCAAGTAGCAGCAATCTCCACTTCATCAACAACCCAAGAAGGAGTGAATGAAGAAGCAGAGGGGAGTTAGGAGCAAGCCAACTACATTGGGAATTCATCAAGGAAAAACTATGATCCATACTCCAAAACCTACAACCCTAGATGGAGAAACCACCCAAACTTTGGGTGGGGAAGTGAGCAAGATCAAAACCAAGACCAGAGACGTTACAACTCCAACGACAACACTTCTCCACACACTTATCAAAACCCGAACAGCATATCTGCTCTGAATCACCCATCAATTGATGACAAGCTCTCTAAGATCGAAACCTTAATTGAAGGAGTATGCAAAGATATTCGAAACAGTAAAGCATTCAGAGAGAAAGTGTAGTCAAACATGCAGAATCAAAATGCTGCCATCAAGAAACTAGAGACACAAATCAGCTATCTGTTTAAGCAGCTTCCTAACCACAACTTTTGCTATGATGACCATTCAAGCAAAAGGGAGGAGTGGCAAGCTATCACACTTAGGAGTGGGAAGGAACTGAAGGAACGTCCCCAAAAACCACAAGAAGAAGGCTCAAATGAAAAGGGAGAAGAGCAAGATGGAGTTCAACCTCCCACGCCAAGTCTGCAGAAAGAAAAAGGGATACCACAACTGAACATCTCAAGAGCTCCATATCCCCATCTATTGAAGAAAAGGGAAGATGACAACCAGTTCTTGAGATTTTTGGAAATCTTCAAGAAGCTACAAATCAACATACCCTTTGCTGAAGCCATAGAATAAATGCCACTCTATGCCAAGTTTTTGAAGGAGCTAATGACTAAGAAGAGAAGCTGGAAGAACAATGAGACTGTGATACTAACCGAAGAGTGTAGTGCTATCATTAAACATAAACTACCACAGAAACTGAAGGATCCTGGGAGTTTTCAGATCCCTTGTATTATAGGAGAAATCACAGTGGAGAAGGCTCTTTGTGACTTAGGGGCCAGCATCAATTTGATGTCAGTAGCTATGATGAGAAAGATGAAAATTGAGGAGGCTAAACCAACAAAAATGGCCCTACAACTGGCAGACCGATCGTTCAAATTCCCTCATGGGATAGTAGAGGATTTGCTGGTAAAAGTGGGAGATTTCATATTTCCAGCAGATTTTATGGTGCTGGACATGCAGGAGGACGCCAAGACCTCCATCATCTTGGGAAGGTCATTCTTGGCCACTGCTGGAGCTGTCATTGATGTTCAGAAGGGTGACCTCACCCTGAGATTACACAATGAAAAGATGACATTCAATGTGTTCAAGGCCATGAGTTACCCACCCGAACAATTGGGGGAATGCATGAGGTTAGATGCACGTGAGGATGAAGTGCAGGAGAATTTTGAAGAAGAAAAACCTGAAGAGGACGAGAGATTGGTGGAGGAAGAATCTGAATCAAGTGAAGAGGTGGCCACAGCAGAAATACCTATACCAGATGCACCAAAGGAAGGGAACGAAAAGTCAGAAGCACCCAAACTTGAACTCAAAGCATTGCCACCCACTCTCAAATATGCATATCTAGGAGAAAATGAAAACTACCCAGTGATCATAAATTCATCCCTCAGTCAAGCTCAAGAGGACGAGCTACTCAAGGTGCTGCGGGAGCATAAGGATGCCATTGGATGGACCCTTGCTGACTTGAAGGGAATCAGTTCAGCCATATGCATGCATAAAATACTGTTGGAAGATGATGCCAAGCCATCCATTCAATCCTAAAGAAGGCTGAACCCAATCATGAAGGAAGTGGTACAGAAAGAGGTTATGAAGCTTTGGCAAGGAGGGGTCATATACCCAATTTCGGACAGCCCTTGGGTTAGTCCCATACATGTTGTGCCTAAGAAGGGAGGAATCACTGTGGTTACCAATGAAAAGAACAAGCTCATACCTACAAGGACTGTCACAGGATGGCGGATGTGCATAGACTACAGAAAACTCAATGAGGCTACACGAAAGGACCATTTTCCCCTTCCATTCATGGATTAGATGTTGGAAAGACTTGCAGGGCACGCATATTATTGTTTTCTCGACGGTTATTCAGGATATAACTAAATAGTGGTTGATCCTAGAGACCAAGAGAAAACCTCATTTACTTGTCCGTATGGAGTGTTTGCCTATAGGCGCATGCCATTTGGGTTATGTAATGCTCCTACAACTTTCCAACGCTGCATGCTTTCTATCTTTTCAGATATGATAGAAAAATTCATTGAAGTTTTTATGGATGATTTCTCGGTATTCGGAGATTCCTTTCCTAGTTGCCTACATCACCTCGCCTTGGTATTGAAAAGATGCCAAGAGACCAATTTGGTCTTGAACTGGGAAAAATGCCACTTCATGGTGACAGGAGGAATAGTCCTTGGTCACAAGGTCTCTCACCAAGGCATTGAGGTTGATAGAGCTAAAGTAGAACTTATTGAAAAATTACCCCCACCCAGTGATGTCAAGGCAATTAGGAGTTTTTTAGGGCATGCTGGTTTTTACAGAAGGTTCATTAAAGATTTTTCAAAGATAGCCAAGCCCTTAAGCAATCTCCTTGTATCTGATACACCATTTATCTTTGATGAAACATGCATGCTAGCATTTGCACATTTGAAAATGAGGTTATCCTCTGCTCCTATCATCTCCCCACCTGATTGGAACTCACCATTTGAATTGATGTGTGATGCATCTGATTTTGCAGTTGGGGTAGTGTTAGGACAAAGGAAAGATAACTTAGTTCGTGTGATATACTATGCTAGCAAAGTCCTTAATGAAACTCAAAGAAATTATACCACAACTGAAAAGGAGTTGCTAGCAATAGTTTTTGCATTTGACAAATTTAGATCATACCTCATTGGTACTAAAGTGATTGTCTTTACAGATCACACAGCACTTAAATATTTGTTTGCCAAGCAAGAATCAAAGCCAAGACTAATAAGGTGGATCTTACTGTTGCAGGAATTTGATATTGAAATCAGAGACAAGAAAGGAGTGGAGAACAAGGTGGCAGATCACCTATCCAGAATCCCTCATGATCAAGGTGGAGGAAATGATACAAATGTGAACGAGCTCTTCCCAGATGAGCAGTTGATGACAGTTCAAAAAGCACCATGGTTTGCAGATATTGCAAATTTCAAGGCAACTGTGGCATTACCTCCAGGGATCAACAAAAATAAAAAAAGGAAGCTCATGAATGATGCAAAATACTTTGTCTGGGACGAGCCATATCTCTTCAAGAAATGTTCAGATGGAATCCTTAGAAGATGTGTTTCGGAAGAAGAAGGAAGAGAAGTCCTGTGGAATTGCCACGGTTCATGTTATGGCGGGCACTTTGGAGGGGACAGAACTGCCGCAAAGGTGTTACAAAGCGGATTCTTTTGGCCCACCCTTTTCAAGGATGCCAAGGAACTAGTAAAAAGCTGCAATGAATGCCAATGATCTGGAAACCTGCCCAAAAGAAACGCCATACCACAAAATTTCATCTTGGAACTGGAACTGTTTGATGTGTGGGGAATAGATTTCATGGGACCATTCCCAACCTCATATGCAAACAAGTACATCCTGGTAGCAGTGGATTATGTTTTCAAGTGGGTAAAGGCCATTGCAACCCCAACTAATGATAACAAGGTAGTCATGAACTTCCTCAGGAAAAATATCTTTAGCCAGTTTGGAGTCCCAAGATGCCTCATCAGTGACGGAGGGAGCCACTTTTGTAACAAACCACTAGAAGCTCTCCTCCTACGATATGGGATAAAACACAAAGTAGCCACACCTTACCATCCTCAAACAAGTGGGAAAACTGAGATATCCAACAGAGAGCTGAAGAGGATCCTAGAAAAGACTGTGGGTGCATCTAGAAAGGATTGGTCGAAGAAGCTGGATGATGCTCTTTGGGCATACAGAACAGCATTCAAAACTCCACTTGGAATGTCTCCATATCAACTGGTCTATGGGAAGGCTTGTCATTTACCACTGGAACTGGAGCACAAAGCTCTGTGGGCTATCAAGATACTAAATTTTGACAGCATTGCTGCTGGTGCAAAAAGGATCTTGCAGCTGCAAGAGATGGAGGAATTCAGGTCACAAGCCTATGAAAACACTAAGATGTATAAAGAAAAGGCAAAGAGAAAACATGACATGCATCTTGCGCCCAAAAGTTTTGAAAAGGGGCAGCGAGTACTCCTTTACAATTCTAAATTAAGGCTGTTCCCAGGAAAACTCAAGTCAAGGTGGTCCGGACCTTTCATGGTTACGAAAGTATCACCATATGGCCACATCGAAATCACGGATGAAGGTTCAGAGAGGACTTTTACAGTGAATGGACAAAGACTCAAGCATTATCTGGGCAACATGGGGAAAAACCCCAGAGTAAAGTACCATCTCAAGTAATTAAGGACTCGTCGAGCTAGCGACGATAAAAAAAGCGCTCTATTGGGAGGTAACCCAACCTCAGGTAGTTTCACTTTCATCTTTATTTCAATAAAAAAAAATTCACAAGTCGTTTCTCCTGTATTGTAAGGAGCTAAGTTTGGTGTTCCACACCAGAACAATCCAAGAGTGATGGTGTAATTCTAAGTTTGGTGTTCGACCAAAGGACATTGGTTAGAATTACACTCCACTCCAGAGGAACATTGCTAGCTCCATCCAATCAAGAGAAACCACTTAGATGTAGTTAGACTATAGGTTATCATTGCTTTGTTGACAACAAGATATGGGGTTCTCTGCATATGTGCAATGTTTGGACTGGGCAAGGAACTAAGTTTGGTGTTCACACACCAAATTGAGTTCAAAAAGCACCAGCTTACATGCAAGCTAACTATGTCTCAAGTGCTTTGGGAACAAGCAACTTCCAGTAACCTTGTAGGAACCTTATGAGGAAATGGTGCACCTCAACCCAAAGAAGCTAGGCAGCAAAAACTAGGATGATTACAAAGAGAGAGGGCAACCAGAAATCATCACCCAAAGGTTGTATTGTTACTTAATTCCATTGTACTCAGAATTGTTGAAAGTTGGAAGTCCGAATGCACTTTTGATTTGTAGTTACTCGTAGTTGAACCCTTTTTAAATTCTGTCTTTTAAGTTCTGAATAGGTCTATGTGTGCTAGTCTTTATGCCACTGCATCCTCCTTAACTTACTTGTATGCTTGTCCTTTTTTTAAATCAAATGAAGAAGAGAATGTTTATGTTTTTAAAAGACCAGAGTAGAGTTCATAATGTGGAAGTGCATTCATGAATCTTTGGGGTAGTCATAAGTTAGCTAAGTTGGTTCAACCACAAGGCTAGGAGGACAACTATCCATCCTGAATACTTGACTTTGGATATACCCATGAGACTAAGTTAATAACAAGATCCAAATAAGAAAAAAAAAAGAGAAAGAACAATGGAAGTGAAAAATGAAAGAAAAAGAGTAAGCAATAAGGCTAGGCACCAATGGTTTGGACCTTGAGACAAGTGTCTGTGGTGTTCCTGTGTGAGGGATCTACTTGGATGAATAAGCTCTCAGGTGTGCTTTATCACTTGGTAACTTGGGTTAACTAACCCGGGATTATCAGCTGAAAATCCACTATCAAGAGTAACCCTTACTACAGAGCATTTAGTAACCCAAAGAGGTGCTGGACACCAAGGTCTCAAGAAAAGAAAATAAATAAACTATATGCCTGTGGTGTGTATGTATGGGGGAGAGACTTGAGGGAGTAAGTCCTTAGGGGTGCTTCAACACCTAGCACCTTGAACCAACTGGTTCGGGAGTGTTGGCTGAAAACTTATCTTAAAGAGTTGCCCCCTTACAGAACACTTAGCCTAAATAACACAAATAACCCTTGAAATAACAATAAAAGGATCAATGAAGAAAAGTCTCATGGGATATAAACAAAGTAAGTGTTTAGGGATATGATAAAAGTCTGAAAGCCAGTAATGGAATGAACCTAAGTTGCTATGTATGAAACCACCATAAAATCAGTAACATGACTTCCACAAGAATGACTCATTCCTCTGGATATTCCATTCATCATTCTCTTGTTCCAGAACTTGCTTAGGGACAAGCAAGCTTTAATTTTGGTGTTGTGATGCCAGGGCATCTTGGCCACTTTCACTGACCTTTTCTTTACTGTTTTTAGGGTAGTTTCATGCATTTCTTTAGGAAATAAGCTAGTTTTGGGTAGATATTCACCTACACCTTGATTCAAGCATACATTGTGCATTTTACATTATTTCATGAGGATTTTGCATGAATTTAGTGACAAATTGTATGCTGCATTACCCATGACTTGGACTAGAACTTTGATGCACTCTGTTGCTTGATTTCAGGACCAAAGGAAGCAAGGAAAGGGAGGTAACTTGCAAGGTTAATGAGAAAAGTGATTGCCAATAACACTCTCAAAGCCATCATTGCCCACGTTAAGAGTCACGTTAACTAAGTTAACGTACACTCTAACGTGGAGAAAGGAAGTTGAGCCAACGTTAGTGACACTTAACATTGTCACTAACGTTGGCAAACACTCATGAGTGGCCATGTTAGAGCCTACGTTAACCTAGTTAACGTGGCCTCTAACGTTAAAGGGGGAAGAGAAGCCAACGTTAGTGACATTCAACATTGTGACTAACGTTGGCCTAAGGATGCAACACACCACGTTAACTCCCACGTTAACTTGGTTAACGTGGGAGCTAACGTAAGAAGTGAGAGTTGTCGACAACATTAGTGACACTCAACATTGTCACTAACGTTGGAAGCAACCACACAACCCCCCAAGGAGCCACGTTAACTTCCACGTTAACTTAGTTAACGTGGAAGCTAACGATGAGGAATGAATGATGAGCCAACGTTAGTGACACTCAACATTGTCACTAACATTGGGATGGCTAAGAATGGCCACGTTAGAAGCCACATTAACCTAGTTAACATGGACTCTAACGTGAGATCTAGGGGCACATTGGAACGTTAGTGATAATGTTGAGTGTCACTAACGTTCTCGAAGTTTGGCAAAGCCACGTTAGAAGCCACATTAACCTAGTTAATGTGGGCTTTAACGTGAAGCAAAAAGGGGCACATTGGAACGTTAGTGAAAATGTTAAGTGTCACTAACGTTCTCGAAGGTTGGCAAAGCCACGTTAGAAGCCACGTTAACCTAGTTAACGTGGGCTCTAACGTGAGGCAAGGGGGTACATTGGAACGTTAGTGAAAATGTTAAGTGTCACTAACGTTCTCGAACTTATACTTTCACTAAATGTTAACACCCCTAACGCCCTGAGCTAAAGTCTCTGCCCACTTAGCACTTTCTCTCTACAAGTAAAGCCAAGCCCAAATGAAGAAAAGAACTGCTTCAAACTCAAGATCCAAAGGCCCAAGACTTGAAGAACAAACTAGAAGCTGAGAAGAGTAGTATATATAGGAGTAGCTTTGAATTGTTAAAGAGTTCTGGAAAAGCTGGAAAAAGAGAACTACTCTCTGTATTTTATCTTCTCTGCATTTTCTAGTTTTATGATGTATTCTCCATCTTTGTTTTCATTTTCAAGAGCTATGAACAACTAAACCCCTTTCATTGGGTTAGGGAGCTCTGTTGTAATTTGATGGATCAATACTAATTTTCATTATTCTTCTTCTATCTTTTCTCTTGATTTTACTTGAAAGCTTTCGATCTTCATCCCATTGAGTAGTTATCTTGGAAGAGAAGCTATTCAAACTTGGATCTCTTTTGAACCTTGAAAGAGGAATGAAGAGATCAAGCTAGAAATGCTTTCTCATGCTGGACCAAATTGGGTTTGGATGGGTATGTGACTATAACCCTCTCAATACTTGATTTGGAAAATGCATGTGGTATAATCAATGACCATACTTCATCTCTTCTCATGAGCAATTGACCAAGGAATTGGCTATTGATCAAGATTTGAGAGATTGAATTGCAAGAAATTGTAATTCAATCACTTAAGATTGCCAAGGAGATCAATGAGTGCATTGATTGAGGAAAAGATGAAAATAAACTTGATCCGGAGAATTGCAACATCTCCTAAGCCCAATGAACTCCCCATCTCTGATCTTACCCATTCTCTTTAATTTCTACCATTTACTTTTATGAGCAAATCCCCCATTCCCATTTACAATTCTGCAACTTATTTTCAGTCATTTACTTCCAGTCCTTTAATTCTAGCATTTACTTTTCTGTTATTTACATTCCCGCCATTTTATTTTCTGCAACTCTCAACCCAAATTCTGGATTCGCTCAACTAGAACATTCTTCTAATCAAAGTTGCTTGATCAATCAATCCCTGTGGGATTCGACCTCACTCTATTGTGAGTTTTTACTTGACGACAAATTCGGTACACTTGCCGAAGGGAGATTTGTTGAGAGACAAGTTTTCCCCGCATAAATGGTGATCCAAAGCAACAAATAATGTGGTTTTTCACAAAGGAAACAACAGTGTTAGCATCATCAGTGCGGGTAGGAATTGCTTCCACCCGTTTGAAAACGTAATCCACAGCTAACAATATATAAAAATAACCATTAGAATTTGGAAATGGACCCATGAAGTCAATGCCCCAAACAACAAAAATTTCAGAGAAAATAATAATTTGTTGAGGCATCTCATCCCTCTTGGATATATTACCAAATTTTTGGCATGGAAAACAAGATCTACAAAATTCAGCAGCGTCTCTAAAGAGTGTATGCCTCCAGAATCCACAGTCTAAGATTTTTCTAGCTATTCTTTGAGGGCTAAAATGTCCTCCACTCTCAGATGAGTGACAGGCCTCTAAGATGGACTGGAATTCTGATTGAGGCACACACCGTCTAATTACCTGGTCAGCGCCACATGGGTCATCCCATATATAATATTTAGACTCATTTTTCAGCTTGTCTCTTTGATGCTTAGAAAAGTTTGGAGGAAAGGTGCGGCTAACTAGATAATTAGCTACAGGTGCATACCAAGGGACTACCTCAGATACTGCTTGCAGGTTATCAAATGGGAAATTATCAGCTATAGGAGTGGGATCATCTGTAATGTGCTCAAGGCGACTCAAATGGTATGCCACTAAATTCTGGTTAACACTCCTATCCTTAATTTCTAAATCAAATTCTTGTAATAGCAGTATCCAACATATAAGCCTTGGTTTGGACTCCTTTTTAGCTAATAGATACTTTAGAGCTGCGTGGTCCGAGTACATTACTACCTTCGTACCAAGTAAATAGGCTCGAAATTTATCCAGAGCAAAAACAATAGTAAGAAGCTCTTTCTCAGTAGTAGTGTAATTGGACTGAGCGGCATCTAAAGTTTTAGACGCATAAGCAATAACAAAAGGGTCCTTACCTTCACGCTGAGCCAGTGCTGCTCCTACTACATGGTTGGAGGCGTCGCACATTATTTCAAATGGCTGGCTCCAGTCTGGTCCTCTCACAATTGGAGCTTGAGTCAGGGCGGTCTTCAGCTTATCAAACGCTTGTTTGCAATCCTCACTGAACTCGAACTCAATATCTTTCTACAGTAGCCTGGATAAGGGAAGTGCTACCTTACTGAAGTCCTTAATGAATCTCCTGTAAAAACTTGCATGGCCAAGGAATGAACGGACTTCCCTCACAGAGGAGGGGTAAGGTAAACTAGAAATAACATCCACCTTTGCTGGATCTACAAAAATGCCAGTATTAGACATAACATGTCCTAGTACAATACCTTACCATAAAGTGACATTTTTCAAAATTTAATACAAGGTTTGTACTAACACATCTATCTAGTACTCTAGATAATCCATCTAAGCAAAGGCTAAAGGAATTGCCATATACACTAAAATCATCCATAAAAACTTCCATACAGTCCTCAATAAGATCATAGAAAAGACTCATCATGCACCTTTGGAAGGTAGCTGGTGCATTGCACAAGCCAAAGGGCATTCTCTTGTAAGCATAAGTCCCAAAAGGACATGTAAAAGTGGTCTTTTCCTGATCCTCAGGAGCTATATGAATCTGGAAATAACCTGTGTAACCATCCAGAAAACAATAATGTGATTTACCTGACAGGCAATCCAGCATTTGATCAATGAATGGAAGAGGATAGTGATCCTTACGAGTGGCCTGGTTAAGGCGTCTGTAGTCAATACAGACCCTCCAGGCATTTTGAACTCTGGTTGCAATGAGATCTCCATGCTCATTCTTCACTGTAGTGACTCCAGACTTCTTGGGCACCACTTGTACTGGGCTTACCCATTCACTGTCTGAAATAGGGTAGATGATGTCTGCCTCCAGTAGTCTGGTCACTTCCTTCTTGACAACCTCTAAGATAGTGGGGTTCAGTCTTCTCTGGGGTTGATGGACAGGTCTTGCTCCCTCTTCTAAAAATATCCTATGCTCACAGACTTGAGGGTTGATGCCTACTATGTCTGCCAAACTCCAACCAATTACCTTCTTATGCCTCCTCAGCACACTAAGTAACTGCTCTTCCTGTTGAGAAGTGAGTTCCCTTGCAATGATAACTGGAAACTTCTGCTCGTCTTCAAGGTAAGCATATTTGAGGTGTGGAGGAAGGGGTTTTAATTCTAACTTCTGATCATGGTCAGGCTCTGGGTTGTCTGGAACTGGCAACAATGGTAAAGCACTGTCATTGTCCTCTGAGAATTTTCCCACACTTGGACCTTGTCCGATGTACTTCTCTTCAAATTCCTCCTGGTGAACTTTAGCCACGGTTTCATCTATAATGTCACACTGGAGGATAGAATGATCCTCCGGAGGATGCTTCATAACTCCATTCAAATTGAAGATTACTACTCGGCCATCTATTTCAAAAGAGTATGTTCCTGAGAAAGCATCTAATTTGAACTTCGAGGTCTTCAGGAATGGTCTTCCGAGTAGGATTGATGAGGGCTTCTCTGAGTCATTTTGGGACATCTCCAGGATATAAAAATCAATGGGAAATGTGAGCCCCTTAATGCCCACTAATACATCTTCAGCAACTCCAGCCACTGTAATAATGCTTTTATCTGCTAACACAAAACGAGTTGCCAACCTTTTTAAGGGAGGGAGCCTCAAAATATCATATATAGACAAAGGCATTATACTCACACATGCTCCTAAATCACACATGCAGTCAGAAAATACTACACCACCAATAGTACAATTAACCATACATGGACCTGGGTCACTACACTTTTCAGGTAAACCTCCCATTAAAGCAGATATGGAACTACCTAAAGGAATAGTTTCTAATTCATTAATTTTGTCTTTATGTATACATAAATCTTTTAGAAACTTTGCATATTTAGGTACCTGTTGAATAACATCAAAAAGAGGAACAGTTACCTCAACCTTTTTGAATATCTCTACCATTTTGGGATCAGGTTCCAGCTACTTCCTGGGCTTCCTTGCAAGTTGTGGAAATGGAATGGGAGTGGTGTCTTCTGTAGTGTCTGCGCCCTTTGGTGCTTCCTCCTGTGGTTGAACTTCTTTTTTATCTATGTCCTGTATGTCCTCTTCCTCTTCAACATCTTCTATTTCCACTACCTCTTCAGCTGAGGCGTGTTCTGGCGGGCTTGGCTCCTCCTGATTCCTCTCCTGCAGTGTGGTTCCAAACCTTAGGGTGATGGCATTAATGCCACCCTTTGGATTGGGTAATGGTTGAGAGGGAATTCTACTGGAGCTCAAAGGCTGGTTATTGGAGTTATTCATTGATCCAATCTGTGAGACAAGAGCTTGCAGGGTAGAGTTCAGACCATTTAGTATAGCATAAAGGTTATTTTCCATGGTCTGTTGTCTCCGATCAATAGATTGTAGTAAGTCATCATTAGAAGATGAAGAAGGATAAGTAATTTGAGAGGTCTGCTGTTGGTTATTCTGTGGTCCTTGGGATTGCCTCAGGTGAGGTGCTCTGTAAAGCTGGTTCTGGTTTTGCTGCCTGTTGTTGTTGTTATTCCACCTCTGATTTCCCTGATTGTCCCTGCCTCCTCTATTATTGTTGTCCCTCCAATTCTGGTTAGAATTGTCCTGCCACCCATGGCTATAATTGCCACCTTGATTGTACCCTTGGTTGGGGCGGTCATAGAAGTTATGAGTGGCTGCCACGGTGTTGTCTTCCTGCTGAAGCTGCAGACATTCATCAGTATAATGGCTATAATTAGCACAGATTCCGTAAACTCTCTGCGGGACTAACTGTTGGCTTTGCTGTGGTGGAGAAGGTTGAGCTTGCTGAACTTGTTGTTGATTCAATTGCATCTGCTTCAGCAAGTTGGTCATTTCACAGATACTCTGAGTTAGAGCAGCAGTCTCTCTGCTAGAGGATACTTCTGCAACGGCTTTTGAACGGCCTTGTTTCTGCCTGTGATTCTGAGTAGATTCAGCTAAGTCGTTGATTAATTGCCATGCCTCATCGGTGGTCTTGTACTTTTTCATAGACACATTGCTAGCACTTTTCAATGTGGTCTTATCTTGGGGCCTCATGCCCTGCATGACGTAACCGAGTAACACTATCTTGTCAATCATATGGTGGGGGCAAGCTTTCAGAAGATTATTGAAGCGCTCCCAGTATTCATAGGGAGTCTCAGATTCGTCCTGAACAATCATGGAAATGTCTTTCCTCAGTTTATCAGTAACTTCAGCTGGAAAGAACTTTTGCAAGAATTCTCTTCTAAGTGTATCCCAGTTGGATATAGTTGCTGCGGGTTGAGTGTAGTACCACTCTCTTGCCTTTACCTCAAGAGAAAATGGGAAAGCTTTCACAAGAATTGAAGTTTCATCTGCACCGTCACGCCTGACAATAGAACAGGTGCTTGATAGGCTCTTGAGCAGGTAAGCCATGAAACTTGGGTATCAAATTGAGCAGTGCAGTCTTTATTTTAAAGTCTGTAGCCACCGCTGAGTGATGCGCTTGAAACGTTTGCATTGTAAAATCAGGGGCTCCAGCCTCCTGGATAGTAACTCTTCTAGGTTCTGCCATGTCACCTACATGTAAATCAACCGAATCAGTAGAACGGGGGCTGGTTTCTTCCTCAAATGACGTTTCAAATCCGCCCTCAGAGAGGACTAACCGACGCCGAGCTTGCCTTATTCGTGAAATAGTTCTTTCAATCTTAGGATCGAATACTGGCAAGCTTGGATCAGGAAGTGAACGCGTCATCTAGCGAAAGAAATAAGCAGCTCATAGTAGCAAGATAAAATAAAATGCAAATAAATAAATTCCAACTAATAACTTTAGCACTCTATTGCAACTCCCCGGCAACGGCGCCAAAAATTGACGTGGCGGAAATTGGCGAGTCAAGAATTGTTATAAGATACGCGTTGCAAGTATAGTTCTTAACCAACCAGAATTCCGCTTATCAATTTAGAAGGTTGTCACAAAAATTAAAATTAAAATACTGGGAGTATGAATCCCAGGTCGTCTCCCAACGAGTTGCAGAAAGGTGTGCTATTTTATTAATCAGATTTTTTCAAAATGGTTTGAGTTGAATAAATGGTGCACGAAATTGGAAATCACAATTCTTCACAAATTCGCACAACTAACCAGCAAGTGCACTGGGTCGTCCAAGTAATACCTTACGTGAGTAAAGGTCGATCCCACGGAGATTGTTGGCTTGAAGCAATCTATGGTTACCTTGTAACTCTTAGTCAGGAAAACAATAAAACAATTCACTTATCAAATTTGATTGCAAGGAATAAAAGAGCATGAAATAAATACTTATTATGCAGTAATGGAGAATATGTTGGAGTTTTAGAGATGCTTTGTCTTCTGAATTTCAGCTTTTCTCTTGTATTCCTCTTCCTTCATGCATGAAAAAGTGCAAAGTTCCTTCCATGGCAAGCTCTATGTAAGGTGTCACCGTTGTCAATGGCTACTTCCCATCTTCTCAGTGAAAATGGTCCAAATGCTCTGTCACAGCACGACTAATCATCTGGAAGTTCTCGATCATGCTGGTATAAGATTGACTATCCTTTTGCGTCTGTCACTACGCCCAGCACTCGTGAGTTTGAAGCCCGTCACAGTCATCCAATCCCAGAATCCTACTCGGAATACCACAGACAAGGTTTAGACTTTCCAGATTCTCGTGAATGCCGCCATCGATCTAGCTTATACCACGAAGATTCTGATTAAGAAATCTAAGAGATAATCATTCATTCTAATGTAGAACGGAGGTGGTTGTCAGACACATGTTTATGGATTGAGGAAGGTGATGAGTGTCACGGATCATCACCCTCTCCATAGTTAAGCGCGAATGAGTATCTTAGAGAGGAACACGCATGTTTGAATGGAAAACATAAGTATTTGCATTAATTCATCGAGACGCTGCAGAGCTCCTCACCCCCAACAATGGAGTTTAGAGACTCATGCCATCAAAAGTACAAAGTTCAGATCTAAAATGTCATGAGATATAAATT
This sequence comes from Arachis hypogaea, assembly GCF_003086295.3. Taxonomy (NCBI): domain Eukaryota; kingdom Viridiplantae; phylum Streptophyta; class Magnoliopsida; order Fabales; family Fabaceae; genus Arachis; species Arachis hypogaea. Next base: position 96,725,118 of record NC_092054.1, on the reverse strand, counting down.
TAATCTCTAAAAGTTGTTTAAATACTAAACTAGTAACCTAGGTTTACAGAGAATGAGTAAACTATGATAGATAGTGCAGAAATCCACTTCTGGGGCCCACTTGGTGTGTGCTGGGGCTGAGACTAAAGCTTCTCACGTGCCTGGGCTGTTTTGGGCGTTCAACTCCAGGCTGTAACCTGTTTCTGGCGTTGAACTCCAACTTGTAACGTGTTTCTGGCGCTGGACGCCAGACTGCAACATGGAACTGGCGTTGAACGCCAGTTTACGTCATCTATCCTTAAGCAAAGTATGGACTATTATATATTGCTGGAAAGCCCTGGATGTCTACCTTTCAACGCAAGTGGAAGCGCGTCAATTGGACTCCTTTAGCTCCAGAAATTTTATTCTGAGTGCAGAGAGGTCAGGATCCAACAGCATCAGCAGTCCTATTTCAGCCTGAATCAGATTTTTGCTCAGCTCCCTCAATTTCAGCCAGAAAATACCTGAAATTACAAAAAAACACACAAACTCATAGTGAAGTCCAGAAATATGAATTTTTCCTAGAAACTAATGAAAATAAACTAAAAACTAACTAGAACATACTAAAAACTATATGAAATTAACCCCAAAAAGCGTATAAAATATCCGCTCATCACAACACCAAACTTGAACTGTTGCTTGTCCCCAAGCAACTAGACAAATAAAATAGAATACAAATGAATCAAGAAACAATAATATCTCAGAGTTTTTGAGTGAAGCTCAGATTCTAATTAAATGAGCAGGGCCAGTAGCTTTTTGCTTCCAAACAGTTTTGGCATCTCACTTTATCCATTGAAGCTCAGAATGATTGGCATCTATAGGAACTTAAAATTCAGATAGTGTTATTGATTCTCCTAGTTCAGTATGTTGATTCTTGAACACAGCTACTTTTATGAGTCTTGGCCGTGGCCCTAAGCACTTTGTTTTCCAGTATTACCATCGGATACATAAATGCCACAGACACATAATTGGGTGAACCTTTTCAGATTGTGACTCAGCTTTGCTAAAGCCCCAATTAGAGGTGTCCAGGGTTCTTAAGCACACTCTTCTTTTTGCTTTGGACCTTGACTTTAACCGCTCAGTCTCAAGTTTTCACTTGACACCTTCACGCCACAAGCACATGGTTAGGGACAGCTTGGTTTAGCCGCTTAGACCAGGATTTGATTCCCTTAGGCCCTCCTATCCACTGATGCTCAAAGCCTTGGATCCTTTTTATTACCCTTGCCTTTTGGTTTTAAGGGTTATTGCCTTTTTCTGCTTGCTTTTTTTTTTTGCAAGCTTTGTATTCACTGCTTTTTCTTGCTTCAAAAATCATTTTTATGATTTTTCAGATTACCAATAACATGTCTCATGTTTATCATTCTTTCAAGAGCCAACATATTTAACATTCAAGAACATCAAATTCCAAAGACATATGCATTGTTCAAGCATTCATTCAGAAGGCAGAAAGCATTGCCACCACATGTAATTAATCAGAATTTCTTGTATTAAAAACTCGAGAAATATTGCCTCCTTATCCTAAAGAAAATCTTCTATTTTATTCATGTTTAATGATGATGAGAAAATTAAATTATAGCTTAATTGGAGATAAAATCAAAATATAGATACTAATTACTACTACTTATATGTAACTTCTAAGGTAAAGCACAAATAAGAGAAATTATCACAGGGTTAAGGCTAAGATTAGAACTTAACAACCTTGAGGTTGGGAAGTGGATGTTCCTCTACTCTGTGGGGTGCTTGGTCCTTCAAGAGATAACTTCTGACGCTTCAGTTCCTTGAAGTCACACCCTTGTTCTTCTTGTTCCCTAAGCAGTTTACAGAGCATGCTATGTTGATTTTGCTGTTCTTCTTTTATTTAATCCATAGCTTCTTGCAACTTAGTAACAGATGCTTCAAGATGTTCCCAGTTTTCAAATTGAGGGAGTTCTGGTAGAAATTCTTGCGCCCTCCTCTTGATGGGGTCATCCTGCATTTGTTATTTTTCCATTGTGATTTTAGTGATTGGTTGCTCCACTGAGATATACTCTGTTATTCACATCTTTACTCCAGCATCTTTGCAGAGCATAGAGATTAGGCTTGGATAAGCCAACCTGGCATCCCTGGAGTTCTTGTTGGCAAGTATGTAGAATTCAGATGGGATCAGTTTATGAACTTCTACTTCTTTTCCCAACATAATGCAATGGATCATCACTGCTCTTCTAATATTGACTTCAGAACGGTTACTGGTGGGAAATATAGAACGCCCAATGAAGTCCAGCCATCCTCTGGCGACTGGTTTGAGATCTTCTCTCTTCAATTGATTTGGGGAACCCTTCGTGCTAGTGGTCCACCTGGTTCCAGGGATGCATATATCCTCTAGAATCTTATCCAGGCCCTTGTTTGTTCTCATCATTCTCCTATTGAAGGAGTCTGAGTCATCTTTCAGTTGAGGTAGCTTAAAGATCACCCTGATTTTGTCAAGGTGGATGTGAACAATCTTTCCTCTGACCACAGTCCTATAGTCATAAAGGGCAGCTCCAGATATTCTCTGCCTGTCTGTTTGCCATAGATTAGCGTAAAATTCCTGAACCATATTCCTTCCCACTTTCGTTTCAGGATTAGCTAGGACTTCCCAGTTCCTGTTTCGAATCTGCTCTTGGATCTCCGGATATTCATCTTCTTTCAGATCGAACTTGACTTCCGGGATCACTGATCTTAAACCCATTATTTTGTAGTAATGGTCTGAATGTTCTTTGGTTAAGAACCTCCCTTGATTCCAAAGTGGTTTTGGAACACTCTCTTTCTTGCCTCTTGGAGTGGGTTGTTTTCCTTTAGGAGCCATGATCTTAGTGGGTATGGTTTAGTGATCACGGATAAACACACTAAACTTAGAGGTTTGCTTGTCCTCAAGCAAAAGAAAAGAAAGAAGAGGGAATAGGAGGAGCGCTAGTGTTGAATGGTGGATGAGAGGAGGGAGGCCGAATGTGTTTTTAAAAGGGAAGGGGGTGGGTTTTCGAAAATAAGGAGAAAGATAAGATAGAAGATATTATTTAAAAAGAGATAAGTATGATAAGAAAAGATATAATTTAAAATTGAAAAGATATGAAAGATATTTGAAAAAGATAAATTTGGATTTTTGAAAAAGATAATATGGAGATTTGAAAAAGATATTGATCAGTTGAAAAGATTTTTGAATGAAAAGAGATAGATTTGTTTTGAAAATTTTGAAAAAGAGTTGAATTGGATTGAAAAAAGGATTTGTGCTTATGGATTAAGATACAGTTGATATTTTTAAAGTAGGGTTTTTAGAAATTAGGGATTTTAGAAATCAGGGTTTGTAACATGTTTATGCAAGAAATCATGAATTGAAACATGAAAATTAAAATTAAAATAAAAAATATGAAGTAAAAATGAAATTACCTCCTCCCCACCATCCTGGCGTTTGAATGCCCAAACGCTGCATGTTTTGGGCGTTCAACGCCCAACTGCTGCTTCTCCTGGGCGTTCAACGCCCAGTTGTTGCTTCTTTCTGGCGTTGAACGCCAGGAACTCCTTTGTCACTGGGCGTTTTTCTGAACGCCCAGGACGCTGTAAATCTGGCGTTAAACGCCCAGAAGGAGCTTCTTTCTGGCGTTAAACGCCCAGAAGATGCTTCTTTCTGGCGTTTAACGCCCAGATGGTTATCCTTACTGGCGTTCAACGCCCAGTGGATGCTTCTTTTTAGCGTTGAACGCCCAAAACAGACTTTTACTGGCGTTTTCTTGCCAGTGAGCTCTTTTTCTTTATTTTGTGTGCAGAATCCTTTTGTAACTCTGTAAACTTATACAATTGACTCTTTACCTTAGTATCAATGAACTTTATATAAACAAATAAAATCAAGAATAGGGCAAAATGCTTAGAGGAAGTTATGCCCCATGGTTGGGTTGCCTCCCAGCAAGCGCTTCTTTGTTGTCTTTAGCTGGACCTTGCTGAGTTTTTAATCTAGCCTCAACCTTGAGCACTCTTGCTCAACATTGCCTTCAAGATAGTGCTTGATTCTCTGTCCATTAACAATGAACTTCTTATCAGAATCAATGTCTTGAAGCTCCACATAACCATATGGTGATACACTTGTAATCACATATGGTCCCCTCCACCGGGATTTTAGTTTCCCGGGGAATAGCCTGAGCCTAGAGTTAAATAGCAGAACCTTTTGTCTTGGTTCAAAGACTCTAGATGACAGCTTTCTGTCATGCCACCTTTTTTATTTTTCTTTATACAACTTGGCATTTTCAAAAGCAGTGAATCTGAATTCCTCTAGCTCATTCAGCTGGAGCAATCTTTTTTCTCCAGCTAATTTGGCATCAAAGTTTAGGAATCTGGTTGCCCAGTAGGCCTGATGTTCCAGTTCCACGGGCAGGTGACAAGCCTTACCATACACAAGTTGGTATGGAGAGGTCCCTATAGGAGTCTTGAATGCTGTTCTGTAAGCCCACAGAGCATCATCCAAGCTTCGTGCCCAATCCTTTCTACGGGTACTTATAGTCCGTTCTAGGATTCTTTTCAGTTCTCTGTTAGAGACTTCAGCTTGCCCATTTGTCTGTGGATGATATGGAGTTGCCACCTTGTGGCGAATCCCATACCGGACCATGGCGGAGTAAAGTTGTTTGTTACAGAAGTGAGTTCCCCCATCACTGATTAGTACCCTAGGGACACCAAATCTGCTGAATATATGTTTTTGGAGGAATTTTAGTACTGTTTTAGTATCATTGGTGGGTGTGGCAATGGCCTCAACCCATTTTGATACATAGTCAACTGCCACTAGAATATAAGTGTTTGAGTATGATGGTGGGAAAGGCCCCATGAAATCAATACCCCATACGTCAAACAGCTCAATCTCCAAGATTCCTTGTTGAGGCATGGCGTAACTGAGAGGCAAATTACCAGCTCTCTGGCAACTGTCACAGTTACATACAAACTCTCGGGAATCTCTGTAAAGTGTAGGCCAGTAGAAACCACATTAGAGGACCTTGGTGGCTGTTCGCTCACCTCCGAAATGACCTCCATATTGTGACCCATGGCAATGCCATAAGATCCTTTGTGCTTCTTCCTTAGGCACACACCTACGGATTATGCCGTCTGCACATCTCTTAAAGAGATAGGGTTCATCCCACAAGTAGTACTTTGCATCAGTAATTAATTTTTTCTTTTGTTGCCTGCTGTACTCCTTGGGAATGAACCTTGCAGCTTTGTAGTTTGCAATGTCTGCAAACCATGGTAATTCTTGAATGGCGAACAAATGCTCATCCGGAAAGGTTTCTGAGATCTCAATAGAGGGGGAGGACGCCCCTTCCACTGGTTCTATCCAGGACAGATGGTCAGTCACTTGGTTCTCTGTCCATTTTCTGTCTCTTATTTCTATATCAAACTCTTGTAGAAGCAACACCCATCTTATGAGTCTGGGTTTTGAATCCTGCTTTGTGAGTAGATATTTAAGAGCAGCATGATCTGTGTACACAATCACTTTTGATCCTACTAAGTATGATCTAAACTTGTCAATGGCATAAACCACTGCAAGCAATTCTTTTTCTGTGGTTGTGTAATTTTTCTGGGCATCATTCAAAACACGGCTAGCATAATAAATGACATGCAGAAGCTTGTCATGCCTCTGCCCCAGTACTGCACCAATAGCGTGATCACTGGCATCACACATTAATTCGAATGGCAATGTCCAATCTGGTGCAGAGATAACTGGTGTTGTGACCAGCTTAGCTTTCAGAGTTTCAAACGCCTGTAGGCACTCTGTGTCAAACACAAATGGCGTGTCAGCAGCTAGCAGATTGCTTAGAGGTTTTGCAATTTTTGAAAAATCCTTTATAAACCTCCTGTAGAATCCTGCATGCTCCAGAAAGCTTCTGATTGCCTTAACATTGGCAGGTGGTGGTAATTTTTCAATTACCTCTATTTTAGCTTGATCCACCTCTATTCCCTTGTTTGAAATTTTATGCCCAAGGACAATCCCTTCAGTCACCATAAAGTGACATTTTTCCCAGTTTAAAACCAGGTTGGTCTGTTGGCATCTTTTCAAAACCAGTGTCAGGTGATCAAGACAGGAGCTGAATGAGTCTCCATATACTGAGAAGTCATCCATGAAGACTTCCAGAAATTTTTCCACCATATTAGAGAAAATAGAGAGCATGCATCTCTGAAAGGTTGCAGGCGCATTACACAGCCCAAAAGGCATCCTTCTGTAAGCAAATACTCCAGATGGACATGTGAATGTTGTTTTCTCTTGATCCTGGGGATCTACTGCAATTTGGTTGTAGCCTGAATAGCCATCCAAAAAGCAGTAATAATTATGACCTGCTAGTCTTTCTAGCATCTGGTCTATGAATGGTAAAGGAAAATGATCCTTTTTGGTGGCTGTATTGAGCCTTCTGTAATCAATACACATGCGCCACCCTGTAACTGTTCTTGTAGGAACCAGTTCATTTTTTTCATTATGAACCACTATCATGCCTCCCTTTTTAGAGACAACTTGAACAGGACTCACCCAGGGGCTATCAGAAATAGGATAAATAATCCCAGCCTCCAGTAATTTGGTGACCTCTTTCTGCACCACTTCCTTCATTGCAGGATTTAGCCGCCTCTGTGGTTGAACCACTGGCTTAGCATTGTCCTCCAATAAGTTCTTGTGCATGCATCTAGCTGGGCTTATGCCCTTAAGGTCACTTATGGACCACCCAAGAGTTGTCTTGTGTGTCCTTAGCACTTGAATTAGTGCTTCCTCTTCCTGTGGATTTAAAGCGGAGCTTATGATCACTGGAAAAGTATCACCTTCTCCCAGAAATGCATATTTCAGGGATGGTGGTAATGGTTTGAGCTCGGGTTTAAGAGGTTTTTCCTCTTCCTGAGGAAGTTTCAGAGACTCTTTCAATTCCTCTGAATCCTCTAGATCAGGTGGAACATCTTTAAAGATGTTTTCCAGCTCTGATTCAAGATTCTCAGCCATGTTGATCTCTTCTACCAAAGAGTCGATAAGATCAACTTTCATGCAGTCTTTTGGTGTGTCTGGATGCTGCATGGCATTGACAGCATTCAACTTAAACTCATCCTCATTGACTCTCAGGGTTATTTCCCCCTGTTGGACATCAATGAGAGTTCGTCCAGTTGCTAGGAAAGGTCTTCCTAGAATGAGAGTAGCACTCTTGTGCTGCTCCATCTCCAGCACTACAAAGTCAGCGGGAAAGGCGAATGGCCCAACCCTGACAATCATGTCCTCAATCATGCCTGATGGGTATTTAATGGAGCCATCAGCAAGTTGGAGACATATCTGGGTTGGTTTAACTTCTTCAGTTAAACCAAGCTTTCTGATAGTGGATGCAGGTATTAGGTTGATGCTTGCCCCAAGATCGCATAAAGCTGTCCTGGTGCAATTTCCCTTTAATGTGCATGGTATCAGAAAGCTTCCGGGATCTTTAAGCTTTTCAGGAAAGCTTTTTAGAATGACTGCACTGCATTCTTCAGTGAGGAGAACTCTTTCAGTTTCTCTCCAATCCTTCTTATGACTCAAGATCTCTTTCATGAACTTGGTGTAAGAAGGTATTTGCTCAAGTGCTTCTGCAAACGGAATATTTATTTCAAGAGTCCTGAGATAATCTGAAAAGCAAGCAAATTGCTTATCCTACTCTTCTTGGCAGAGTTTTTGAGGATAAGGTATCTTGGCTTTATATTCCTCAACCTTGGTTGCTGTAGGTTTATTTCCTACAGAAGTGGTTGAAGAAGCCTTTTTAGATGGGTTGTCATCAGCACTTGTGTGTGTCTGATCCCTCTCTGGCAATTGAGTGCCAGAGTTAGAAGCTGGAGTGACGTTAGACGCCAACTCCTCATCTGTTCCTGGCGTCTGAATGCCAGAACTGTGCTTTTTTTGGGCGTTCAACGCCAGTTCCTTACTTGTTTCTGGCGTTGAACGCCAGTCCTGAGCATGGTCTGGGCGTTCAGCGCCAGCCTTCCACCTAATTTCTGGTGTTTTAATGCCATAATTATTTTTCCCCGGGCTCTTACTGTCCTCAGTTGGATTTTGGGTGGTTTGCTCATTTCTTGGCTTCCTGCTGCCTTGAGGTGGGGTATTTAATATTTTCCCACTTCTTAATTGAACTGCTTGGCATTCTTCTGTTATTTGTTTTGACAGCTGCTGCTTTGTTTGCTTTAATTGTACTTCCATATTTATATTAGCCATCCTTGTCTCTTGTAGTCTATCCTTGAATTCGGCTAACTGCTTTGTTAGAAAGTCCAATTGCTGATTGAATTCAGCAGCTTGTTCTACAGGACTGAGTTCAGCAGTTACTGTTTTAGCCTCTTCTTTCATAGAAGGGTCACTGCTTAGGTACAGATGCTGATTTCTGGCAACTGTATCAATGAGCTCTTGAGCTTCTTCAATTGTCTTCCTCATGTGGATAGATCCACCAGCTGAGTAGTCTAGAGACATCTGAGCTCTTTCTGTAAGCCCATAATAGAAGATGTCTAGCTGAACCCACTCTGAAAATATTTCAGAGGGGCATTTTCTTAGCATCTCTCTGTATCTCTCCCAGGCATCATAAAGAGATTCATTATCTCCTTGTTTAAAGCCTTAGATGTCCAGCCTTAGCTGTGTCATTCGTTTTGGAGGAAAGTATTGATTCAGAAATTTTTCTGTCAGCTGTTTCCATGTCTTTATGCTAGCCTTAGGTTGGTTATTTAACCACCTCTTAGCTTGGTCTTTTACAGCAAATGGGAACAGTAATAATCTGTAGACATCCTGATCAACTTCCTTATCATGTACTGTGTCAGCAATTTGTAAAAACTGTGCCAGAAACTCTGTAGGTTCTTCCTGTGGAAGATCGGAATACTGGCAACTTTGCTGTACCATGATAATGAGCTGAGGATTCAGCTCAAAGCTACTGACTCCAATGGAGGGTATACTGATACTACTCCCATATGAAGCAGTAGTGGGGTTAGCATAAGACCCCAGAGTCCTTCTGGACTGTTCATTTCCACTTAGATCCATGATGGAGAAAGGGAGATGATGTAAAATAGAGAACAAATATTTTTATTTATTTATTTAGTATTTATTTCGAAAATAAAATAAATAAAAATGGGTGAAGATTTTCGAAAAATGGAGAGAGAGAAAAAAAATGGTTAGGAAGTTTTGAAAAAGATATGATTTGGAAAAGATTTTAAATTTTGAAATAAAAATCTGAATTTTAAAAGTAAATTTCGAAAATTTGTTTTAAAATAGAGAGAAAAGATGTTTTTGAATTTAAAGAGGAGAGAGAAAAACAATAAGATAGCACAAGAATTGAAAATTTTTAGATCTAATGCTCATTGTTTTCGAAAATTTTGGAGGGAAAACACCAAGGAACACCAAACTTAAAAATTTTAAGATCAAGAAACAACGAAAACTCAAAAAACACTTTGAAGACTCACAAGAACACAAGAACATGAAGAAAGAACACCAAACATAAAATTTTTAGAAAACTAAAATAAGATTTTCGAAAACTAGAGAAAAATCGACAAGAAAACACCAAACTTAAAGTTTGGCACAAGATTTAATGTAAAAATTATTTTTGAAAAAGAATTTTAAAAAGATGGTACCCAATTACCAAGAACACAGACCAACGCTCTAGCTAATTGGGCAATAAATGTAACACTTGTTTTGTAAAAGTATTTTTAATAACTAAGAATAAAAATTTTGAAAAATTAAAAAAAAAAGGATTTTAAAAAGAAAATTTTAACCAAAAACAATATTAGAAGACTCTAAACCAAAAAGAAAATTTTTTCCTATTCTAAGCAACAAAATAAACCGTCAGTTGTTCAAACTCGAACAATCCCCGGCAAAGGCGCCAAAAACTTGGTGCACAAAATTGGAAATCACAATTCTTCACAAATTCGCACAACTAACCAGCAAGTGCACTGGGTCGTCCAAGTAATACCTTACGTGAGTAAGGGTCGATCCCACGGAGATTGTTGGCTTGAAGCAATCTATGGTTACCTTGTAACTCTTAGTCAGGAAAACAATAAAACAATTCACTTATCAAATTTGATTGCAAGGAATAAAAGAGCATGAAATAAATACTTATTATGCAGTAAAGGAGAATATGTTAGAGTTTTGGAGATGCTTTGTCTTCTGAATTTCAGCTTTTCTCTTGTATTCCTCTTCCCTCATGCATGAAAAAGTGCAAAGTTCCTTCCATGGCAAGCTCTATGTAAGGTGTCACCATTGTCAATGTCTACTTCCCATCTTCTCAGTGAAAATGGTTCAAATGCTCTGTCACAGCACGGCTAATCATCTGGAAGTTCTCGATCATGCTGGAATAAGATTGACTATCCTTTTGCGTCTATCACTACGCCCAGCACTCGCGAGTTTGAAGCCCGTCACAGTCATCCAATCCCAGAATCCTACTCGGAATACCACAGACAAGGTTTAGACTTTTCGGATTCTCATGAATGCCGCCATCGATCTAGCTTATACCACGAAGATTCTGATTAAGAAATCTAAGAGATAATCATTCATTCTAATGTAGAACGGAGGTGGTTGTCAGACACATGTTCATGGATTGAGGAAGGTGATGAGTGTCACGGATCATCACCCTTTCCATAGTTAAGCGCGAATGAGTATCTTAGAGAGGAACACGCATGTTTGAATGGAAAACATAAGTACTTGCATTAATTCATCGAGACGCTGCAGAGCTCCTCACCCCCAACAATGTAGTTTAGAGACTCATGCCATCAAAGAGTACAAAGTTTAGATCTAAAATATCATGAGATATAAATTAAATCTCTAAAAGTTGTTTAAATACTAAACTAGTAACCTAGGTTTACAGAGAATGAGTAAACTATGATAGATAGTGCAGAAATCCACTTTTTGGGCCCACTTGGTGTGTGCTGGGGCTGAGACTAAAGTTTCTCACGTGCCTGGGCTGTTTTGGGCGTTCAACGCCAGGCTGTAACCTGTTTCTGGCATTGAACTCCAACTTGTAACGTGTTTCTGGCGCTGGACGCCAGACTGCAACATGGAACTGGCGTTGAACGCCAGTTTACGTCATCTATCCTTAAGCAAAGTATGGACTATTATATATTGCTGGAAATCCCTGGATGTCTACTTTCCAAAGCAATTGGAAGCGCGTCAATTGAACTCCTGTAGCTCCAGAAATTTTATTCCGAGTGCAGAGAGGTCAGGATCCAACAGCATCGGCAGTCCTTTTTCAGCCTGAATCAGATTTTTGCTCAGCTCCCTCAATTTCAGCCAGAAAATATCTGAAATTACAGAAAAATACACAAACTCATAGTAAAGTCTAGAAATATGAATTTTGCCTAGAAACTAATGAAAATAAACTAAAAAATAACTAGAACATACTAAAAACTATATGAAATTAACCCCAAAAAGCGTATAAAATATCCGCTCATCAATAAACAGGAAATTAAATTAGAGAAGTTAAATAATTTAAATAAAAGCCTTAACTGGGAGTGGATTAGTTGGAAGCCCTATTCTTGTTGAAGTACTCTCAAGATTAATTGATAATTGAAGGTTGTTCTGTTTAGTTATCCCTTACTAGGTAAGGGAAAGTCAAATAAGTTGGAATGCTGTTTCTATTCACAAGTTCCAATCCACTCAATTGAAAATGATTAGTGTCAGTGACTAGAGAGCATTCCAACAATAAACCCAATTACAATTTTTCTTTTAAGCATCCCAACTCAAGGGTTCCTTTCAATCAACTCCCCATCAAGTTAGGGAACTACTCGCTCATTATGAATGTAGAACTCATAACATAGGAAAGGGAATTAAAGAAAGACATGATAAATAAAACTCAAAGGAATCAATTAAAAATAAAAGTAATTCTTGTATTAATAAATTTTAAAATAATTCAATAGTGAAAGTGAATAAATTAAAGGACATGAAAGAGTAAAGCCAAGTAAAGAAAACGAACTAGAATGACGAAGTCTTGATGAGGTAATAACTCTTCTCAATATCCCAATGCAAAGAGTAATAGAAATAAAAATCCTAAGAACTATGAATGTGTAGAGGGAAAACCTAGAGGAGGAGTAAAACCAGATCTAAAAACTAAAATTGTGTAGAATGAATGTTGTTTTTGGTTTTTGCATGTCCTCTGGCTCTAGTCTACTTTTTCGGGCCAAAAACTGGGTCAAAACAGGGCCCAAAATTGCCCCCAGCGAATTCTGCAGATTATGCAGATCGCGCACGTCAAGCAATCACGTTATTCATGTGGACGTGTCATTCGGCATTTTGCTTTGCCACGCGGGTGCGTCGTCCACGTCTCTGCGTCACTTGTGCTATTCCAATCCGCGCGGTCATGTGAGCCATGTGGCCGCGTCACTTCTCGCTGGTCATCTCCTCAACTTCTTGTGTTCCTTCCATTTTTGCAAGCTTTCTTTCCAATCTCCAACTCATTCATGCCCTATAAAGCCTGAAACATTTAACACATAGATCACGGCATCGAATGGAATAAAGGAGAATTGAAATACATAATTAAAAGTCTCTTAGGAAGCAAGTTTTTAATCGTGTGATAATTTTAGGAAGGAAATATAAATGCATGCTAATCATATGAATAAGTGGGTAAAGATCATGATAAAACCACACAATTAAACACATTATAAACCATAAAATAGTGGTTTATCAATGGCTATCCCTTTCCCCTTTGAATTTGGTTTCAATGAAACATGTTTAAACATGTGTTTTCTTGATGTTCTTCCTTAGGAATCATGCTTAACTTGACTTGAGGGACAAGAAACGTTAATTTCCAGCAAGTCTAAGGTGAGAAATCCTTTCCTAACATGCTAAGTGAGATTCGGTCAGTTGAGGGTTTGTGGATTTAAAGTTATTCTTGATGTTTTTTTAGGAGGAAAAAGTGCTTAAGGATCACCTGAAAGTATAATCGAATTTGGAGCAGCAAAACCAGGTAGGGTTTGACGAAATTAATCTTGATTAATTGTGTTTGAGTTGTGTGACTATGATATGGTTTGGATGTGCTTGAAATTGATGATTTATATGAGTGATTCTTGTTGAAAATTTGATGAAAATTTGATGAAATTTAATGAAATTCAAGCTATGAATTTGTGTTCTTGAGTGCAGCTGGAAACCAAAACCCTAGAGCTTAAATTGGTGTATAATTTGTGTTAAAATCATGTGGAAAATATGGGGTTTTAGTGGCTGGGAATTTATTATGAATTATGGTAAAAATCGATTACTGAAAAGATTGAAAAACAGGTGAAAACAGAAAAAGAATCTGAAAAATTTACGAAGAACACGAAGAACACTTTGAGTGTGGTGAAGAACATTTAAGAACACCTTTTAGATCTTAAAACGGGCAAGGTTGTAATTATTTTGGTGTTTGAGGGGTTATTTTGTAGTTTCCAAAAGTTACGGTGGTTAAAGTAGAAATATTAAAAGTTACGGGTGGTAAAAAGTGAATTTTAAAGTTAAAAGTAAAAGGTAAGTTTATTTTCAAAAATTTAATAATAAAATAATAAATAATAATAAAACATTAAATAATAATATTTAATTAAAAATAATATTTTAATAAAAATAATAAAATAATATGGAAAAGGCAGTTTTTCGTAGAAACTTTAGAAAGACAACTTTGTACGTAGAATCTCATAATTACCTTCATAAAACACTTAGGGAGTGGTAATAACATGTTAGTGAGGCAAAGATAAAGGAGAGATAAAAATTTAAAGAAGGGATAAAAATCAAAGAAAAAGTCTGTAAAGTTTTAATAACAGAAAAATAGACAGAGATTAGTGAACGGACTAGCGCAACATAGTTAGTCCTTGAGTTGCGGCTAGGGTTAGGTATTATATGAAAAGTTAAACTATTTCAGTATAGACTTAATGAACTTATACTTGGGACAGGCTAACTATTCATACCGAAATTTACATAAGCTTTAAATACATGCGTTAAGCAAAAAAATCAGAGCAGAGTAGAGAAATACAGAGAACAGAGTAACCAGAGTAGAGTAAAGAGATAAAGAGAAAAAGACTAATATAGATACAGAGAAAAGAGTAATCAGAGTAAAGCAAAAAGATACAGAGAACAGAGTAATTAGAGCAGAGAAAAGAGAAACAAGAACAGAGTTGCTTGATGCAACCCAGAGCTTCTGTTGGGAAACTAAGTTACTTACAGCCATTTTTCGCTTCCCCCAGAGCAGAGTATATATATATATATATATATATATATATATATATATATATATATATATATATATATAAAATTTCCTGTAGAAAGCAGAGGCTATCTCAAATAAGCGACTATTATTATATGCGCATTTATTTAGGAACGGAAAATCGTATGCGAGAAATCGTGGATTACTCGTGACCGGATAAATGTCGGGATAGCGGGCAGCCAACCGACACATGAGCTCATGGCCTGTACTAGGGCTAGACATGCATCATTCTCTGTTGCATTCCTTTTTATGTGTGATATATTTCTTTATGTTTGTCTACTTGTATACTATATCTGTGTTTTATTTTCTTGCATTCTTCTGTTTGTGTTCTGCTTTCCATTTTCTCTATTTTCTCTATCTATCTTTATCTTCTGTTAATAGCTTTGCTATATTGTATTAGTTGTCTTCTAATCGACACCAAATAAATGAATGTAACTAATAACCCCGGCCCTACTAAGAACTCCCCAGTTCTTACCCCCTTCTCTTTCTTCCCTCTTCAGATGGAAACGGGTGTGATATTCTATGAAGTCGAAGACCTATACATTTATGAGGATCCAGTGTACTATGGTTACTACATTTTGAGTGCGGAGCCTCGTATGAGACATTACGCGTCACGAAACCATCCCTTCCAACATCCTTTGTATAGCCCGCTAAGTGACCCCGATGCTCCTTACGATTTTGCCTTATCCTGGTTATACCTTGACGCACTTGGGCATCCTTTTTCCGATGGTCCCAGACACCCTATACCAGCTCAACCCTTGAATGTGGTGGCACCTGAGCCTATCATTCCTAATGAACCCGAGATAGCTGGAGAGTATGTACTTGTGATTCCACCAGAGTGGGACTTTCCCCACGAACCGATTCCTAACTTTCGACAGCCTGATGAGCCGGCACTACCGGATGATAGGGTAGCTCCTATATACGTGAACGAACCTGTGCTCATGAATGGTTTTGTACATAGTGACAGTAGTGCTTCTGGTGGGTCTGAGGGTATGGCTGTAGCTACGGACGAGAAGGAGGAGGAGGAGGATCCTGAGATAGAGATAGAGCAGGCTGAGGAGATGGGTGAACCTCATGACGATCTTCCGAACGGCCACGTGTAGATATAGTCTGACAGCAGTAGGGGCATTCTTTTGATGACACTCTAGTCTGACATTATCTGTTATTTAGTCTCTTATTTGTGTCAGTACATCTGAGAGCTAGGGGTTGTAGAGTGGTTAGGCTAGCCTGGGTGCTAACTTAGCGGCTTTTTGTATGGGCCAGGCCCTAGGTGTAAGAACCGCAACTAACCAATCAGTTAATTAAGTGATAATAATGCCCAAATTATGTTCCGAAAAGTTAGAGTGAGAATTTGATGATTTAAAAGTGATTTTTGGACTCAATATGTCTTTTTGAGTCAGAAAAATGTATATTCTGAGAAAAACCGTAAAAAATCATGAACCGGTAGTTGAACCGGTTCAAGTCTACCCGGTACCGCATGAGAAAAAGTAAAAACCGTCAAAAACCTTAGAAAAATATTAGAAATGGAAAACCGGGCGTTAATTTTAAAGGTTTGGCCCGAAGTTAGGCCAAACGGGCTAAAAACGCTAACGGATTAGACCGGGCCCAAGTTGGGCCCAAGCCCATCATATAAAAGGGTTCATTTAATGAATCCATTCAGCATTCCACCCTCATTAAAAACGCTAACGGATTAGACCGGGCCCAAGTTGGGCCCAAGCCCATCATATAAAATGGTTCATTTAATGAATCCATTCAGCATTCCACCCTCATTAAACACACACGACCAGCTGAGAGGAGAAGGAGAAGAGAGACTCCATTAACACTATTCACCATCTTCTTTCCAAGCTCATATCTTGAGCTATAGAGCTCCGATTGCCGCACCATTTATGGCTACACGTTCCTTATGAAGAGCTCTACAAGACCCATATAAGAAACTGGTAATGAAATCTCGAAATCCTCTCAGTTCTTCTCTCCAAAAATTTGGGTTTTATTAGGGCTTTGGGGTTATATGATTTTTTGTGATTTTGGATGTTTAGGTGTGCTCTAATCCTTGCTTAGCCTTGGATCTTGCTATCAAATCTGTTGGAAAAGGTAAGAGCCATTAAACCCTTGTGATTTTATGTTTAAATGGAACCCTAGGTTAATTTATGGTGATTTATATGTGTATAGCTTGATTGTTTTGAGTTTGGGAGTTATTGGAACATATTGGTGCTTGTTGAAGTGGAATTGAAAGTTTGGTTTGGAGTTGAGAGCTTGCTTGTGCTCATTTTGGGTTTTGATGCATATAGGAAATCGGCGAAGGTATGGTTTCGGTTTCCTTTATATAGTATATAACATTCATGGATACTTAGGCTAGTGACCCATATGATAGGTTTGAATTTAAATGGTTGTTGAGTTGTTAAATGATGGTATGTGGTGATTTATGATGAATTAATGATTGTTGGGTTTGAGTATGATAAATGATGGTAATATGATAATGATGATTGATTGTGTAAATTGAAAAGGCATGGTGATGATATAAGTGATGTTGAAATTGATGATTTGGTATTGTGATTGTAAAAATGTGATATATTGGTGTTGATGTTGAAGATGATGAGATGTGAATGGAAATGTGGTAAGTTTGGTGTATTGTGATATAAAGGATGATATTTGATAAAAATTAGAGTTTGGGATGGTTTGCTATTGTTTTGGTTGGTTTGAGATATGAAAGTTGGAAATTTGGGTCATTTGAGAACTTTTGGTAAAAGTGGATTTTTGGTAAACTTTGTTTGATCATACCTTTTGCCTCGGTTTTCAAAATCTGATGAAACTTATCTAGAATTAAAGATCTTTGAAAATCCTTTTAATCGATATAAAGTTTGTGAAATTTGGAATTTTGTAGAGGAAGTTATGATCATTCAAAGTTGGTGTTGAAAATTTGAAATTCTGCTAAGTTGCAGAATTATATGATTTCTGATATGTGCGCACGCACAACCCTGCGAAAATCTTATTCTGTGTGGACGCACAGACCTGTGGTCATGCACAGGCAGGGAAGTGCTTACTGGTTGCAGCGCTAGCACAGCTGGTGTGCGCACACATCAATGAAGAATTGCAACCTGTGCGTACACACAACCCTGTGCACACGCACAAGTTGGGAAGAGGAGTCTGTTGGGGGCGCTAGCACAGCTTGTGCGAGTGAACATGCTTGTAAATTTTCATACCTGTGCGTACGCACACCCCTGTGCGTACGCACACTTTTAAAAATCTTCCTGGGCGTGCGCACACACATCCCTATGCAGACGCACACGTCCTGTTTCTAAAATTTTACTTTGTTTTCAACTATTCTACCTTCCCAACAAGGTTGCAAGCTTCTCTAACACCATTTTTTGGACTCTTGGGCCTAGTTTTGTACGTTTAGAACATTGGGAAAGAATTTAATGGCTTTAGATGATATTATTTGGAAAACTTAGAAAACGGAGGCCTAGGTTTCTGGCGTGCTGAGGATGGTGTGATGGTATGTGATGAATGTTGATGTATGAGATGAGCACTGAGCGACCGTTGAGTTTGTAATTGGAAATGTGAATTGGTGGTGGTTGAGATGAGTCGAGGACTCGAATGTGTGATGAGGAATCACTGATGTATTAAAACTGTTTTCTGAAAAACCACTGTACTATTGTTTCATACTGAGATTTGTTGATACGCTATGCGCCTGGCAGGGACGGGGTTGGACCCCGCCTGTCGAGGTAGCAGTGGCGGCATAAGGGCAGTGGTTCAGCCCAATTGCGTTGAGATGTGAGGTCTGTGGCAAGAGTATCCCACTCGCATCCCTTCGGATCAATAGAGCGTGCAGGCGCTGGTACCTGGACAGTGATCTGAGCACTATATCTCGGGGGTTCCCATATGAGGATTCCAAAGGGAGACATCTCCATGGAGATGTGTCGGGTTGGCAGTTGAACCGACAATGTGATATCACAGCCAGTAGGACAGGCATTCATCATATGCATTTTCTATCTCTTTGTATGCTTTGACTACTTGAAATGGCTTGCCTATTTGTATAACATGCCTATTTTCTTTTTGAATTATTTGCCTTATATGTTTCTACTTGTCTTTTACTTGCATTGTATATTACCTGTGTTTTCTACTGGGATTGAGGAGGTTCGGAAGGCGGTGGCGATGGGATCGCATGGAGGATCGGTTGGTGAAGGCTGTGGGACAGCGGTGTTTGGTTAGAGTAGAAATCCCCTAAGATAGATTACCCGGTTTATTCATGCTAAGGTTTACATATTTATGCTTATCTATTTTAGTATGCCTTAAGTTTGAACCTCGTGATGGATATGGAGCTTAGGATTGCCTTTGGCATCCCAGGGTCTTATATCCTACATCAATGGGCACTGTTACCATACTGAGAACCTCCAGTTCTCATACCGTATTTCTGTTATGTTTTTCAGATGCAGGTCACAACCCACCTCGGTGAGTTGTCTGGTTAGTGACAGAAACGGAGGATCCGGATATCTGTTTGAGTCTTTTTGGCTTATTTTGTATATGTCTCTCACTTTTGTATTTTGTTTTGCTTAAAGGCTTGTATTTGAGAGAACAAAACTTGTATAAGCTGTTTTTACTGTCTGCTTCTTTTGGTCTATATATGGCTAGCCGGCTTAAACTCCGCGAGCCGTGGCTAGATTCTTATGGTATTATACTATTATATTTTGATATATCTTATCTGTATCTTGTGCTTTAAGTTAGTAGCTTCGCTAGTACGTTTTGCGCTTTTGAAATCCTGTTTTTGAGCTATATCCTTCATCAGGCTTCTAGATTATACTATTCTTTCTATATATATTATGTATGAGCTCAGAACTGTCGTAATCTCTGATTAACCTTTGCTTTACGATGCGAGGTAAAGCTTAGGCTAACTAGGGTGTTACATTTAGTGGTATCAGAGCGGTTTGTCCTCGTGAGCCTGAGGGATGGACCGATTGTGCTTCATTGCATACTCTGTGTGTCTTTTCTTTAATGCTATTAGGTTATCTACTTTATATTTCATAGCATGCTTGTTTGTGAGTGCCTGTTTGGGATAATTGAAGCACTAGACTTTTGATATTGAGACTGATCACCTTGATATCGACTGTTTGGTGTAGACAGGAACCCTAATGGCTACTCGCGGACAAGGTCGGTCACCTATACGGAGAGATTATGAGGTTAACCCGTCGACGGATAATCACGCTGAACTTATGGTGGCGATGACTAACTTAGCTAACACGATTCATGCGGGCATTGCTATGGCTACTCATGCTTTGCGACAAACAAGGAAATCAGTCGGAAGCGAAAATGAAGAAGGTGCTGAGGACAACTTATTTAGTGTTTCGAGAACTCTAGCTACTTTTTTGAAAGCTGACCCACCGGTTTTCGAGGGATCGATAAATTCTGCTGAAGCAGACAACTGGTTCAAAGTTGTGGAGGGTGCATTATAGACTCAACAAGTCCCAAGTAATCAGTTTGTGGAATATACAGCTTATCAACTAATGGGAGAAGCTCAACAATGGTGGCAAGGAGAGCGCCGACTACATGGGCGTTATTCCAGGAAGCTTTCTACAAAAAGTACTTGCATGAATCATTAAAGGAGGCCAGAGAGTTGGAGCTCTTATAGCTGAAGCAAGGGTCCATGACTATAGCTGAATACACCAGCAAGTTCGAGGAACTCTGTAGGTCCTCGAGAATAAGTCAGGGTACTCCTGAGTCCTATGAGGGATGGAAATGTGTCAAATACGAAGTAGGGCTGAGGAAAGATATCATGTGTGTTGTGGCTCCATTAGAGATTAGGAGATTCTCTGAATTGGTGGACAAGGCAATGATTGTTGAAGATTATGCCAACGAGGCGATTTTGGAGAGAGATGTTCGTGGCGGTACCAGTGGTAAAGTTCGTGGGACGTATGTTCCATCAAGAGGTCGAAATTTCAAGATGGGTAGACGTGCCCCTCAACGACTCCAAGGTCAAGGGCATATCGAAAAGACTAACCATGACAAGTATCACAGAGCGAGAGGAGCAGGTAAACAGGCGTGGGTTCAACAAGAAGAGTTAAAGTGCCAGAGATGTGGAAATACCACCCGTAAATGTCGTGCATGGCTGGGTTCAGTGGATGTTACCGTTGTGGATTGTCAGGGCATATCTCTATACGTTGTCCCTACAGGAAGGGCCAGGATGCGAACCAGTCTCAGCGTCGGGATTGAGGATCTCCAATTTGAGGTAACGATAAAATTACTAACTGAGTTTTAATCACGTTTAGGAGGTTGTAACTCGACTCTCCTTTTCTAGCTTATGATGGGGGTAAGGAATTAGAACTAGGAATATCAGGTCGAACATCAGGCTTAGGATCGATTATTTTTCCGTAAGAAGTACCAAGTATATCGCTGCCAGAGGAGGAGGATGGCAATGGGAGACCTAATAAGAGAGAAATTACCAATAAATACGTGCGACCCGATCTGTCTTTCTTTCTTTTGTAACACGAGTTGA
This sequence comes from Arachis hypogaea, assembly GCF_003086295.3. Taxonomy (NCBI): domain Eukaryota; kingdom Viridiplantae; phylum Streptophyta; class Magnoliopsida; order Fabales; family Fabaceae; genus Arachis; species Arachis hypogaea. The sequence goes on along the minus strand of NC_092054.1, from coordinate 96,704,433 downwards.
AGTACCTTATTTTGCGGTCCTTGTTGATGATTAGTCTGAACATTTCCAAATCCTATTCATTGCTCGCATGTATCTTCGCCCGAAACTCGTACCCCTTGGCATGAGCCTAAAGCCATCTTTCTTCACGGACTAGTGATAAAATCCACAGGGACACATTTTGATTCAATGTGCCATATTGTTTTCTTCAAAGATTCTTAATTTGGAATCCCTTTCTTGAGGTGCACTCTAATTTTTCCTTCTGGTGCATTTTCTTATTCTCTACAACCTTGTCTAAACACAACATAATGTACCTTTTCAATTTCTTACGGATACCATTCAAAGTTGTTTGCTTCCTCTTGAGCTCGGTTTCCCTTCAAATAACTTGGGCTTAATTCGGCATTACATGCCATCCTTAGACGTAACCATCGATAAGTTAGTTCCTTAGGACGCAACTTCTGAACGTGAAAGATGAAACCGGTGAGCGTGTGGTGCACAAAATTATGATCATCAATGGTGCCAACAACTTGGTACGCACAATTTCAATCTCAACTCTTTATCACAACTCTGCACAACTAACCAGCAAGTGCACTGGGTCGTCCAAGTAATAAACCTTACGCGAGTAAGGGTCGATCCCACGGAGATTGTCAGCTTGAAGCAAGCTATGGTCATCTTGTAAATCTCAGTCAGACAGATTCAAATGGTTATGGAGGATTGATAATTAAAAGATGAATAAAACATAAAATAAAGATAGAGATACTTATGTAATTCATTGGTGAGAATTTCAGATAAGCGTATGAAGATGCTTTGTTTCTCCTGAACCTCTTCTTTCCATTGCCTTCTTCCAATCATTCATACTCCCTTCCATGGCAAGCTTTATGTTGGGCATCACCGTTGTCAATGGCTACTTCCGGTCCTCTCAGTGAAAATGTTCTACGCACGCTGTCACCACACGGCTAATCATCTGTCGGTTCTCGATCATGTTGGAATAGGATCCATTGATCCTTTTGCATCTGTCACACGCCCAACACTCGCAAGTTTGAAGCTCGTCAGAATCATCCCTTCCCAGATCCTACTCAGAATACCACAGACAAGGTTTAGACATTCCGGATCTCAGGAATGGCCGCCAATAATTCTAGCCTATACCACGAAGGTTCCAATCTTGGATTAGAAACCCAAGAGATACGCATTCAAGCCATTGCTAGTAGAACAGAGGTGGTTGTTAGGCACATGTTCATAGGTGAGAATGATGATGGGTGTCACAGATCATCACATTCATCAAGTTGAAGAAAGAATGAATATCTTAGAGAAGAAGTAGGCGTGAATTGGATAGAAGAACAATAGTAATTGTATTAATTCATGAAGAACAGCAGAGCTCCACACCTTAATCTATGGTGTGTAGAAACTCCACCGTTGAAAATACAAAAGTGATAATGCTGGTCATTGGCTTCGGCCCCAGAGAGGGAACCCGAAGAACCAAGATGAAAATACAATAGTAAAAGGTCCTATTTATAGAGAACTAGTAGCCTAGGGTTTACAGAAATAAGTAATTAATGCAGAAATCTTCTTCCGGGCCCACTTGGTATGTGCTTGGGCTGAGCATTGAAGCTTTTACATGTAGAGACTTTTCTTGGAGTTAAACGCCAGCTTTTGTGCCAGTTTGCGCGTTTAACTCCAGCTTTTGTGCCAGTTCTGGCGTTTTGACGCCAGAACTCTTAAGCTGACTTGGAACGCTGGTTTGGGCCATCAAATCTTAGGCAAAGTATAAACTATTATATATTACTGGAAAGCTCAGGATGTCTACTTTCTAATTCAATTAAGAGCGCACCAATTGGGCTTCTGTAGCTCCAGAAAATCTACTTCGAGTGCAGGGAGGTCAGAATCCAACAGCTTCTGCAGTCCTTTTTCAGCCTCTGAATCAGATTTTTGCTCAGGTCCCTCAATTTCAACCAGAAAATACCTGAAATCACAGAAAAATACACAAACTCATAGTAAAGTCCAGAAATGTGATTTTTAAATAAAAACTAATAAAAACATAATAAAAACTAACTAAAATATACTAAAAACAATGCCAAAAAGCGTATAAATTATCCGCTCATCACAACACCAAACTTAAATTGTTGCTTGTCCCCAAGCAACTGAAAATCATATAGGATAAAAAGAATAGAATGTACAATGAATTCCAAAAACATCTATGAAGATCAGTATTAATTAGATGAGCGGGGCTTTTAGCTTTTTGCTTCTAAACAGTTTTGGCATCTCACTTTATCCCTTGAAGTTCAGAATGATTGGCATCTATAGGAACTCAGAATTCAGATAGTGTTATTGATTCTCCTAGTTAAGTATGTTGATTCTTGAACACAGCTACTTTATGAGTCTTGGCCGTGACCCTAAGCATTTTGTTTTCCAATATTACCACTGGATACATAAATGCCACAGACACATGACTGGGTGAACCTTTTCAGATTGTGACTCAGCTTTGCTAAAGTCCCCAGTGAGAGGTGTCTAGGGCTCTTAAGCACACTCTTTTTGCTTTGGACCACGACTTTAACCGCTCAGTTTCAAGTTTTCACTTGACACCTTCACGCCACAAGCGCATGGTTAGGGACAGCTTGGTTTAGCCGCTTAGGCCAGGATTTTATTCCTGTGGGCCCTCCTATCCACTGATGCTCAAAGCCTTGGATCCTTTTTATTTTACCCTTACCTTTTGGTTTAAAAAGTTATTGGCTTTTTCTGCTTGCTTTTTCTTTTTCTCTTTTTTTTCGCATATAACCTTTTTTTTGCAAGCTTTTCACTGCTTTTTCTTGCTTCAAGAATCAATTTTATGATTTTTCATATTATCAAATAACATTTCTCCTTTTCCATCATTCTTTCAAGAGCCAACAATTTTAACATTCATGAATCAACAATATAAAAAATATGCACTGTTCAAGCATTCATTCAGAAAGACAAAAGTATTGCCACCACATCAAAATAATTAAACTATTTTAAAATTCGAAATTCATGCACTTCTTTTTCTTTTTCAATTAAAAATATTTTTCATTTAAGAAAGGTGATGGATTCATTTTCATAGCTTTAAGGCATAGACACTTAGACACTAATGATCATATAATAAAGACACAAATATAAATAAACATAAAGCATAACTTTCGAAAAACAGAAAATAAAGAACAAGGAGATTAAAGAACGGGTCCACCTTAGTGATGGCGGCTTGTTCTTCCTCTTGAAGATCTAATGGAGTGCTTGAGCTCCTCAATGTCTCTTCCTTGCCTTTCTTGCTCCTCTCTCATGGTTCTTTGGTCTTCTCTAATTTCATGGAGGAGGATGGAATACTCTTGGTGCTCCACCCTTAGTTGTCCCATGTTGGAACTTAATTCTCCTAGGGAGGTGTTGATTTGCTCCCAATAGTTTTGTAGAGAAAAATGCATCTCTTGAGGCATCTCAAGGATTTCATGATGAGAAATTTCCTCATGCTCATGGTGAGGTTCTCTTATTTGCTCCATCCTTTTCTTAGTGATGGGCTTATCCTCATCAATGAGGATGTCTTCCTCTATGTCAATTCCAGCTGAATTGCATAGGTGACAAATGAGGTGAGGGAAGGCTAACTTTGCCAAAGTAGAGGACTTGTCCGCCACCTTGTAGAGTTCTTGGGATATAACTTCATGAACTTCTACTTCCTCCCTAATCATGATGCTATGAATCATGATGGCTCGGTCTATAGTAACTTCAGACCGGTTGCTAGTGGGAATGATTAAGCGTTGGATAAACTCCAACCATCCCCTAGCCACGGGCTTGAGGTCATGCCTTCTTAGTTGAACCGGTTTCCCTCTTGAATCTCTCTTCCATTGAGCGCCCTCTTCACAAATGTCTATGAGGACTTGGTCCAACCTTTGATCAAAGTTGACCCTTCTAGTGTAGGGGTGGGCATCTCCTTGCATCATGGGCAAGTTGAATGCCAACCTTACATTCTCCGGACTAAAATCTAAGCATTTCCCCCGAACCATTGTAAGCCAATTCTTTGAGTTTGGGTTCACACTTTGATCATGGTTCTTGGTGATCCATGCATTGGCATAGAACTCTTGAACCATTGAGATCCCGACTTGTTGAATGGGGTTAGTGAGAATTTCCCAACCTCTTCTTCGAATCTCATGTTGGATCTCCGGATATTCACCCTTTTTGAGCTTGAAAGGGACCTCGGGGATCACTTTCTTCTTGGCCACAACTTCATAGAAGTGGTCTTGGTGCACCCTTGGAAGCTTTTGCCTTCCCTTTCCTCTTTCTAGAGGTTTCTCCGACCTTAGGTGCCATAAATGGTTATAGAAAAACAAAAAGCAACGCTTTTACCATACCAAACTTAGAAGGTTTACTCGTCCTTGAGCAAAAGAAGAAAGAAGAGAGTTGAAGAAGAAGAAATAGAGAAGATGGAGAGGGATTAGTATTTCGGCCAAGGGGGAGAAGTAGTATGTATGTTGTGTGAAAATGAAGGAGTGAAGATGGGTTTATATAGGAGTGGAGAGGGGGCTATGGTTCGGCCATTATGGGTGGGTTTGGGTGGGAAAGTAGTTTGAATTTGGATGGTGAGGTAGGTGGGATTTATGATGGATGGATGTGGATTGGTGAAGGGTTTATGGAGAAGAGGTATTGAGGTGATTGGTGAATGGGTGAAGAAGAGAGAGAGAGGTGGGGTAGGTGGGGATCCTGTGGGATCCACAGATCCTGAGGTGTCAAGGATATCTCATCCCCGCACCAAGTGGCGTGCAAAAATGCCCCTTTTTGCCAATCCTGGCGTTAAACGCCAGGCTGCTACCCATTTCTGGCGTTTAACGCCAGCTTCTTGCCCATTCCTAGCGTTAAACGCCAGTCTGGTGCCCATTTCTGGCGTTAAATGCCCAGAATGGTGCCAGACTGGGCGTTTAATGCCCATTCTGCTACCCTTACTAACGTTTAAACGCCAGTAAGTTTCTCCTCCAGGGTGTTCTATTTTTCATTCTATTTTTCAGTCTGTTTTTGCTTTTTCCATTGTTTTTGTGACTTCACATGATCATCAACCTACAGAAAACATAAAATAACAAAAGAAAATAGAAATTTAACATAGATAATTAAAGATTCGGTTGCCTCCCAACAAGCGCTTCTTTAATGTCTATAGCTTGACAGTGGGCTCTCATGGAGCCTCACAGATGTTCAGAGCAATGTTGGAACCTCCTAACACCAAACTTAGAGTTTGAATGTGAGGGTTCAACACCAAACTTAAAGTTTGGTTGTGGCCTCCCAACACTAAATTTAGAGTTTGACTGTGGGGGCTCTGTCTGACTCTGTATTGAGAGAAGCTCTTCATGCTTCCTCTACATGGTTATAGAGGGATATCCTTGAGCTTTAAACACAAGGGAGTCTTCATTCATTTGAATGATCAATTCTCCTCTGTCAACATCAATTACAACTTTTGTTGTGGCTAGGAAGGGTCTGCCAAGGATGATGGATTCATCCACACACTTCCCAGTCTCTAGGATTATGAAATCAGCAGGGATGTAGTGGTCTTCAACCTTTACCAAGACATCCTCTACAAGTCCATAAGCCTGTTTCTTTGAATTGTCTGCCATCTCCAGTGAGATTCTTGCAGCTTGTACCTCAATGATCCTTAGCTTCTCCATTACAGAGAGAGGCATGAGCTTTATACTTGACCCTAGGTCACACAGAGCCTTCTCAAAGGTCATGGTGCCTATGGTACAAGGTATTGAGAACTTCCCAGGATCTTGTCTCTTCAGAGGTAATTTCTGCTTAGTCACGTCATCCAGTTCTTTAGTGAGCAATGGAGGTTCATTCTCCCAAGTCTCATTACCAAATAACTTGGCGTTTAGCTTCATGATTGCTCCAAGGTACTTAGCAAATTGCTCTTCAGAGGAAGAATACTCATTAGAGCTCATGAATGGCAGGAGTAAATTCAATGGAATCTCTATGGTCTCTGTGTGAGCCTCAGATTCCCATGGTTTCTCATCAGGGAATTCAATGGAGGCCAGTGGACGTCCATTGAGGTCTTCCTCAGTGGATATCACTGCCTCTTCCTCCTCTCCAGGTTCGGCCATGTGTGACGTGTTTATGGCCTTGCACTCTCTCTTTGGATTCTCTTCTGTATTGCTTGGGAGAGTACTAGGAGGAAGTTCAGTAACTTTCTTACTCAGCTGACCCACTTGTGCCTCTAAATTTCAAATGGAGGACCTTGTTTCAGTCATAAAACTTTGAGTGGTTTTAATTAGATCAGAGACTATGGTTGCTAAGTCAGAGTGGCTCTACTTAGAATCCTCTGTCTGTTGCTGAGAAGATGATGAAAAAGGCTTGCTATTGCTAAACCTGTTTCTTCCACCATTATTGTTATTGAAGCCCTTGTTGAGGCCTCTGTTGGTCCTTCCATGAGAGATTTGGATGATTTCTCCATGAAGGATTATAGGTGTTTCCATAGGAATCTCCCATGTAATTCACCTCTTCCATTGCTGGGTTCTCAGGATCATAAGCTTCTTCTTCAGGGGATGCTTCCTTAGTACTGCCTGGTGCAGCTTGCATTCCAGACAGACTTTGAGAAATCATATTGACTTGCTGAGTCAATATTTTGTTCTGAGCCAGTATGGCATTCAGAGTATCAATCTCAAGAACTCCTTTCTTCTGATTTGTCCCATTATTCACAGGGTTCCTTTCAGAAGTGTACATGAATTGGTTATTTGCAACCATCTCAATGGGTTCCTGAGCTTCTGCAGGCGTCTTCCTCGGATGAAGAGATCCTCCAGCAGAGTTGTCCAATGACATCTTAGATAGTTCAGATAGACCATCATAGAAGATACCTATGATGCTCCATTCTGAAAGCATGTCAGAAGGAAACCTTTTGATCAATTGCTTGTATCTTTTCCAAGCTTCATAGAGGGATTCTCCTTCCTTCTGTCTGAAGGTTTGGACTTCTACTCTAAGCTTGCTCAATTTTTGAGGTGGAAACAACTTTGCCAAGAAGGCATTGACTAGCTTTTCCCAAGAGTTCAGGCTTTCTTTGGGTTGTGAATCCAACCATGTCCTAGCTCTGTCTCTTACAGCAAAAGGGAAGAGCATAAGTCTGTAGACTTTAGGGTCAACCCCATTGGTCTTGACAGTGTCACAGATTTGGAAGAACTCAGCTAAGAACTGATGAGGATCTTCCAATGGAAGTCCATGAAACTTGCAATTCTGCTGCATTAGAGAAACTAATTGAGGCTTAATCTCAAAGTTGTTTGCTCCAATGGCAGGGATTGAGATGCTTCTCCCATAGAAGTCGGGAGTAGGTGCAGTAAAGTCACCAAGCACCTTCCTTGCATTGTTGGCATTGTTGTTTTCGGCTGCCATGGCTTCTTCCTCCTTGAAGAGCTCTGTTAGGCCCTCTAGAGAGAGTTGTTCTTTAGCTTCTCTTAACTTTCTCTTCAAGGTCCTTTCAGGTTCAGGATCAGCTTTAACAAGGATGCCTTTGTCTTTGCTCCTGCTTATATGAAAGAGAAGAGAACAAGAAAGTATAGAATCCTCTATGTTACAGTATAGAGATTCCTTGAAGTGTCAGAGGAAAAGAAGAATAGAAGGAGAAGGTAGAAAGAGAAGAATTCGAACTTATCAAGAGGGATAGAGTTCGAATTGTTGATAGTGGAGGAGTGTTAGTCCTTAAATAGAAGGATGTGAGAAGAGGGGAAGATTTTTCGAAATTAAAGTAAAAGATTTTGAAATAATTAAAAGAAATTTTGAAAATTTGATTGATGATTTTTCGAAAATTAAAATTGGGAAAGAAATTAAGTGATTTTTGAAAATATTTTGAAATTAGAAATTAAAAAGATATGATTGAAAATTAATTTTGAAAAAGATGTGATTGAAGAGATATGATTGAGAAGATATGATTGAAAATCAATTTTTAAAAAGAAGGTTTTAAAATTAAAGTTGATTACTTCACTAACAAGAAATTAGAAGATATGATTCTAGAATTTAAAATTTGATCCTTCCTTAATAGGCAAGTAACAACTTGAAAATTTTGAATTAAATTACTAATTATAGCAAGGATTTTCGAAAATAGAAAAAAAAATAGAAAGAAATTGATTTTGAAGAGATATGATTGAAAAGATATGATTTGAAAAAGATTTGATTTTGAAAAATTATGAAGATTTGAAAAAAATTTGGATTAAAAACAAAATCTTCCCTCTAGTATCATCCTGGCGTTAAACGCCCAGAATGGCATCCATTCTGGCATTTAACACCCAAAATGCTACCTTTTTGGGCGTTAAACGCCCATCCAGGTGCCCTGGCTGGCGTTTAAACACCAGTTTTTCTTCTTCACTGGGCGTTTTGAACGCCAAGCTTTTTCTGTTTAATTCCTCTGCTGAATGTTCTGAATCTTCAATTCTCTGTATTATTGACTTGAAAAGACACAATTTTGAAAATATTTTTGGATTTTTAATGATGAGAAACAATAAAAAAATGCAACTAAGATCAAATAAACAATGCATGCAAGACACCAAACTTAGAAATTGACACTAAGATACATAAAATATTTTTGATTTTTATGATTTTATAAATTTTTTTGTGATTTTTCGAAAATTATATGGAAAAGAGAATAAAGAGATTCAAAACTTTTAATAAGAATTCCAGGAATCATGCAATGTTAGTCTAAAGCTTCAGTCTAAAAAGATTAGACATGGCTAGCCAAGCTTCAGCAGGACATTACATTCAGCAGCTAAATTGATGAGAATCAATCAGCTTTTGTGATGATAAGAACATCACCTTGAAACTCTAGAATTCATTAAAAATTCTGAAAAATAAAAAGAAAAGTACCTAATCTAAGCAACAAGATGAACCGTCAGTTGTCCAAACTCGAACAATCCCCGGCAACGGCGCCAAAAACTTAGTGCACGAAATTGTGATCATCAATGGCGCCAACAACTTGGTACGCACAATTGTAATCTCAACTCTTTATCACAACTCCGCACAACTAACCAGCAAGTGCACTGGGTCGTCCAAGTAATAAACCTTACGCGAGTAAGGGTCGATCCCATGGAGATTGTCGGCTTGAAGCAAGCTATGGTCATCTTGTAAATCTCAGTCAGGCGGATTCAAATGGTTATGGAGGATTGATAATTAAAAGATGAATAAAACATAAAATAAAGATAGAGATACTTATGTAATTCATTGGTGAGAATTTCAGATAAGCGTATGAAGATGCTTTGTTTCTCCTGAACTTCTTCTTTCCCATTGCCTTCTTCCAATCATTCATACTCCCTTCCATGGCAAGCTTTATGTTGGGCATCACCGTTGTCAATGGCTACTTCTGGTCCTCTCAGTGAAAATGTTCTACGCACGCTATCCCCGCACGGCTAATCATCTGTCAGTTCTCGATCATGTTAGAATAGGATCCATTGATCCTTTTGCATCTGTCACATGCCCAACACTCGCGAGTTTGAAGCTCGTCACAGTCATCCCTTCCCAGATCCTACTCAGAATACCACAGACAAGGTTTAGACATTCTGGATCTCAGGAATGGCCGCCAATAATTCTAGCCTATACCACGAAGGTTCCAATCTTGGATTAGAAACCCAAGAGATACGCATTCAAGCCATTGCTAGTAGAACAGAGGTGGTTGTCAGGCACATGTTCATAGGTGAGAATGATGATGAGTGTCACAGATCATCACATTCATCAAGTTGAAGAACGAATGAATATCTTAGAGAAGAAGTAGGCGTGAATTGAATAGAAGAACAATAGTAATTGTATTAATTCATGAAGAACAGCAGAGCTCCACACCTTAATCTATGGTGTGTAGAAACTCCACCGTTGAAAATACAAAAGTGATAATGGTGGTCATTGGCTTCGGCCCCAGAGAGGGAACCCGAAGAACCAAGATGAAAATACAATAGTAAAAGGTCCTATTTATAGAGAACTAGTAGCCTAGGGTTTACAGAAATAAGTAATTAATGCAGAAATCTTTTTCCGGGCCCACTTGGTATGTGCTTGGGCTGAGCATTGAAGCTTTCACATGTAGAGACTTTTCTTGGAGTTAAACGCCAGCTTTTGTACCAGTTTGGGCGTTTAACTCCAGCTTTTGTGCCAGTTCTGGCATTTTGACGCCAGAATTCTTAAGCTGACTTAGAACGCCGGTTTGGGCCATCAAATCTTGGGCAAAGTATGGACTATTATATATTACTGGAAAGCCCAGGATGTCTACTTTCCAACGCAATTGAGAGCGCGCCAATTGGGCTTCTGTAGCTCTAGAAAATCCACTTCGAGTGTAGGGAGGTCAGAATCCAACAGCATCTGCAATCCTTTTTCAGCCTCTGAATCAGATTTTTTCTCAAGTCCCTCAATTTCAGCCAGAAAGTACCTGAAATCACAGAAAAACACACAAACTCATAGTAAAGTCTATAAATGTGATTTTTAAATAAAAACTAATAAAAACATAATAAAAACTAACTAAAACATATTAAAAATATACTAAAAATAATGCCAAAAAGCGTATGAATTATCCGCTCATCAGCGTGCGATCTTACGAGGAGTTGTGAAGTGTTACTTTTACGAATGGCATTACCTATGACTAAATTGATACACAAGGATGCTCCATCGGCTCAAACGCTGAATTGTAATTCCTCCAGAATTTGAAAGAATGATTAACTAAATCACCGGTACTATGTTATGTAAACCTCAGAAACTAGTTAGGATCTACGATAACACCTCGTTGAAAGTCTTGGAGTATGTATCAACATAGCTTTAGGAGGTAATGGTTGGTGCGTCATGATGGTTGAGGCCATACAAAGTGGAATCTCTGACTCATTATCTGGAGCCTGCTGCATCTATACTTGTGTTAGAGATGTGGAGCAAGGGGAGCTACCTCCATAAAGATGGAGGAAATCACTCAAGGAATACAATTGGGAGTTAAGCTACTATCTAGGGATAATCACATTTGATTTTGGTTCTCACGTGTAGATCATAAGATAGTTAATATGACGTTTGGCACATGGTGAACCATTGAGTGCAGAGGTAATTAGAAAAGAAGAAAATAAGTAAGAATAAATTTAGGCTTGAATTTTTAGATGAGTTTAATATTTGATTTTAGTATGATAAGTAGAAGTTTATTAGTTGTTTAGGATGTCTTAGGAAGGTTGAATTGTATATATTGGTACAATTGTAGATGAATTGGGCATTAGATGTAGAATAAAGGGAGTGGTGGTATTGAGGACATTGGGATTTTGTCAAATGTGTAAAGAAAACGGAGAATAGAATATTTTAGGTGTTGAAATGATTGAGCGTGGTTGAGTGGGTGGTATTGAAACTGTGGCTAGTATAAGAACTGTTGCTAGGCTTTGAAAGTTTTGAATGGTTGGAATTGATGGATATTGTAATTCGAGCTGTAGAAAATTGCTTAAGACTAGAATTAGGCATAGAGGCCTTATAAAGCACTAAGTTATGAATTAGTGTTAGGATAAGCGTGAACACTATTAGGGTCAAGTTGAGGGAGTTCAGAAGTAAGCCTAGGATTTGTAATCCGATGAGGGATATATGACTTGATTGGATATTTGGATTAGTTAGTAGCTAGTGGCTAAAAATCAGAGTAGCGCAGCAGAAGCTTGTAGAATGCAATAGCACATGATAGTCATGAGTAGATGTCGTAGGAAGATGACTAAACGTATCTTAGGCTTGAATACTTGAAGAGTTAGTGTGTTAATGTAGGTAAAGGTTTTCTAAAAACTAAGTCTAATTGTGACAATAAGATTAGAATGAGTTGGGATAAGCTATGAAGATGAGGGTAGGCGAATAAATTAGAATTGGGTGATAACTGAATGCAAATATTGTGTTGAGGTTGAATTAAGGAAATCTAAGAATGAGAAGGATGAGTACGTCATAAGCTTGAATTCGGTTAAGATATAACATTATAAATAAGACTAAAGAATGTAAATAGAGTATTGAGCTCATATGGAGGAATGAAAAGGTGAACGGTGAGCGGTAGGTTTAAGTTGAGGGAACGTTTAGAGATGATGATGGTGTGATCCAAATTTTGAGGGCAAAATTTCTTATTTGGTGGGGAGAATGTAAGAACCGCAATTAACCAACTTGTTAATTAAGTGATAATAATGTCCAAATTACGTTCCAAAAAGTTAGAGTGAGAATTTGAGGATTTAAAAGTGATTTTGGACTCAGTAGGTCTTTTTGAGTCAGAAAAATGTATTTTCTGCAAAAAACCGTGAAAAACTGTGAACCGGCAATTGAACCGGTTGAATCGGTTCAACTCTTCCCGATACCGCACGGGAAAAAGTGAAAACCATCAAAAACCTTAGAAAAACATTAGAAATGGAAAACCGGGCATTAATTTTAAAGGTTTGGCCCGAAGTTAGGTCAAACGGGCTAAAAACGCTAACGGATTAGACCGGGCCCAAGTAGGACCCAAGCCCAACATATAAAAGGGTTCATTTAATGAACCCATTCAGCATTCCACCCTCATTAAACACACACCACCAGTTGAGAAGAGAAGAAGAAGATAGACTCCATTAACACTATTCACCATCTTCTTCCCAAGCTCATATCTTGAGCTATAGAGCTCCGATCGCCGCACCGTTTGTGGCTACGCGTTCCTTGTGAAAAGATCTACAAGACCCATATAAGAAACTGGTAAGAAAAGCTCGAAATCCTCTCAGTTTTGCTCTCCAAAATTTCGGGTTTTATTAGGGCTTTGGGGTTAAATGAGTTTTTGTGATTTTGGATGTTTAGGTGTGCTCTAATCCTTGCTTAGTCTTGGATCTTGCTATCAAATCTATTGAAAAAGGTAAGAGCCATTAAACCCTTGTGATTTTATATTTAAATGGAACCCTAGGTTGATTTGTGGTGATTTATATGTGTATAGCTTTATTGTTCTGAGTTTGGGAGCTATTGGAACTTATTGGTGCTTGTTAAAGTGGAATTGAAAGCTTGGTTTGGAGTTGAGAGCTTGCTTGTGCTCATTTTGGATTTTGGTGCATATAGGGAATTGGCCAAGGTATGGTTTCGGTTTCCTCTATGTAGTATATAATATTCATGGATACTTAGGCTAGTGACCCATAGGATAGGTTTGAATTTAAATGGTTGTTGAGTTGTTAAATGATGGTATGTGGTGATTTATGATGAATTAATGATTGTTGGGTTTGATTATGATGAAGGATGGTAATATGATAATGATGATTAATTGTGTAAATTGAAAAGGCATGGTGATGATATAAGTGATTTTGAAATTGATGATTTGGTATTGTGATTGTAAAAATGTGATATATTGGTGTTGATGTTGAAGATGATGCGATGTGAATGGAAATGTGGTAAGATTGGTGTATTGTGATATAAAGGATGATATTTGATAAAAATTAGAGTTTGGGATGGTTTGGTATTGTTTTGGTTGGTTTGAGATATGAAAGTTGGAAAAATTGGTCATTTGAGAACTTTTGGTAAAATTGGATTTTTAGTAAACTTTGTTTGATCATACCTTTTGCCTCGGTTTTCAAAATCTAATGAAACTTATCTAGAATTAAAGATATTTAAAAATCCTTTTAATCGATATAAAGTTTGTGAAATTTGGAATTTTGTAGAGGAAGTTATGATCATTCAAAGTTGGTGTTGAAAATCTGAAATTCTGCTAAGTTGCAGAATTATATGATTTCTGATATATGCGCACGCACAACCCTACAAAAATCTTATTCTATGCGGATGCACAGACCTGTGGTCACGCACAGACAGGGAAGTGCTTACTGGTTGCAGCGCTAGCACAGCTGGTGCGCGCACACATCAATGAAGAATTGCAACCTGTGCGTACGCACAGCCCTGTGCGCACGCACAAGTTGGGAAGAGGAGTCTGTTGGGGGCGCTAGTGATGACAAGTCATCCTAGCCTATTTTAGCTAGTCTTTTTCTCTTGTTTTCATTAGAATTATGCACTTTCTTGAGCTACAAGCAAGCTAATTGAGTAGATTTTCATGTTTCCCTTGATTGAACCAACCATATATGAATTCATGCCATTTCATGAGGTTTTATGCTATATTTGTTGCATATTATGAAAGATTGAATATCTCATGATTTTGAGCATAGCTTTGATGAGTTTGGTTGATTAATGATAGGTGAAGAAGGCTTGGAGAAAGGTTGAAGCAAGAAGGAATGGCTAGGAGTGAAGAGAGGACAATGGAATAAGTGAAATTGAACCAGGAAGCAAGAAGCTGGACCTAAAGTTAGCATCAAACTTTTGCACAAACTTTTGGTTGAAAAGTTAGCCCCAACGTTAGCCCCCTAACTTGGAGGCTAACGTTGGAACTTGAAAATTCTCCCCTGGGCTTCAAAAGTTTGCGCCAACGTTAGCCCCCTAACTTTGAGGCTAACGTTGGCACATGGATTTCTCCCCTGGGCACCAAAAGTTTGCGCCAACGTTAGCCCCCTAACTTTGAGGCTAACGTTGGCACATGAATTCCTCCCTGGCCATCTAACGTTGGCACATGAATTACAATGGGGAAGGAGCAAAAGTTTGCGCCAACGTTAGCCCCCTAACTTGGTGGCTAACGTTGGCGCCACTAGCACACAAGGCATTGCCAACGTTAGGGTCAAAGTTAGACCCCTAACGTTGGCACCAACGTTCATACCAGCAAAATGTGCTGGCTGCTATGAAAAGTTGGAGCCAAAGTTAGACCCCTAACTTTGGCTCAAACTTTTGGTCCAACTTTTGCTAACCTCAAAACCGGTTCAATTGGTTCACTTTGGTTCCTCTCCAAACTTCAAGAGCAATCAACCAAGGCCTCTTTCAACCCAATTCCACCAAGAGCAAAGGCCCAACTCAAGGCTTGAAGATCATTTGAAGAAAGTGTATAAATAGGATAGAATTCAAGTTCTTCGGAGAGCTTTCCTTTTGAATTTTCATAATAGTTTTCGGAGAGCTTTTGTTATTGAGTGAACTTTAATTTCTTTGTTTCCATTGCTTTCAATTTCATTTTACATTTGTCTTGGATCTTGGATTGGAGAATTGAAGAAATTCTGTTTCAATCTCAATCTTGGATCTCTCTGTTTCTTTACTGTTAATTGAATTTCATTTCCGGTTAATTGCTCTTCATCTATTCTCTTTGCAATTTACAATTCCCTGGCAATTGTTCTTGTTGGATCTAGGAAGGCATTGAGATCTAGACTTGGTTTTCTAGTCTCTGGGTCCTGAGATCTGAATTTCCCATTTCACTTCTCTGTTTACTGCTTTCTATGTTCATTTACTTTTCTGCTTCATATCCGGTTCAACCCCAATTCCCTTTTACTCTTCTGTTTTATGCAATTTAACTTTTCCTTGTTTAAATCCAATCCCCAATTCCCTTTACAATTCCAGCCGTTTACATTTCTTGCACTTTAAGATTCCGCAATTTACATTTCTTGCATTCTAAGTTTCAGCTATTTAATTTCTTGTTCTTTAAGATTCAGCACTTTAATTCCCTGTTCTCTTTACTTCCATGCAATTTAATTTCTGCAAATCACAAATCACCCAACCAAAACTTGATTCGCTTGACTAAATCAACCACTAAACTAAAATTGCTCAATCCTTCAATCCCTGTGGGATCGACCTCACTCCCGTGAGTTTTTATTACTTGATGCGACCCGGTGCACTTGCCGGTTAGATTTGTGTGTTTTGGGAGAAATTTATTTTCCACCAAAATAACTCATCAAGTTTTTGGCGCCGTTGCCAGGGATTGATTAGATTGACAATGATTAAGTGAGGTGGTGATCTAGATCAAGCACTTTTTCTTTAATTTTGATTAACCCACTAACTGTTTGATTTTTTGCTTAAACTAACTAACACTTCAATCTGGCAGTAAATTGAAGTGTCACTAGTTTTGTGCATTTCTCATGTTCTGCTTGTATGTCAAGTACAAGAAGAACCGTACCCAATTTTCATGAATCAAGACGAAAGAACTCTTAGGAGGTTAAGAAGAGCTGAAAGAGGGAAAAACATTGTTGGAGAAGAGGAATCTGACGAAGAATTCCAAGAGATGGAGGAACATTTAACCAATCCACCAGGTGGAGAAGACAACAACAATGGCAACCCACCCTAGAGGAGAGTTTTGGCTTCCTACACCTTTGCAAATCCTAGACATTGTGGGAGCAGCATCTTGGCTCCAAATGTCAATGCTAACAATTTTGAACTCAAGCCACAACTCATCACTTTGGTTCAGAACAATTGCTCTTTTGGTGGAGGACCACTTGAGGACCCACACCAACATTTATCCACTTTCTTGAGGATATGCAACACTGTCAAAACTAATGGAGTGCCCCCTGACAGCTACAAGCTGATGCTATTCCCATTTTCTCTCAGGGACAAGGCCACTCAATGGTTAGAATCTTTTCCAAGAGACAGCATCAACAACTGGGATGATTTGGTAACTAAGTTCCTTGCAAAATTTTATCCACCTCAGAGGATTATAAGGTTAAAGGCTGAAGTTCAAACATTTACACAAATGGAGGCCGAACCTATCTATGAGGCATGGGAGAGGTACAAGGCTCTGATAAGGAAATGTCCCCCTGCCATGTTTAATGAGTGGGAGAAACTTCAAAACTTCTATGAAGGCTTGACACTGAAATCCCAGGAAGCTTTGGATCATTCAGCTGGAGGTTCCTTGCAACTCATGAAAACTGCAGAAGAGGCTCAAGAACTCATTGATATGGTGTCCAACAACCAATATTTCTTTGCTCATCAAAGAGGCCGCCAACCATCACAAAGGAGAGGAGTAATGGAGCTAGAAGGAGTGGATTCAATCCTAGCTCAAAACAAGATGATGCAGCAGCAAATTCAGCAACAATTTGAGCAAATGGCCAAGAGAATTGATAGTCTCCAAGTTGCAGCAGTCAACACTAGCCAATCATCAACCACATGGGGACAGAGTGAAGAAACTCAAGAAGAACAACAACAATAGCAAGTACAGTATATGCACAACCAAGGACCAAATGAAGTGTATGGTGATACATACAATCCATCCTGGAAGAACCACCCAAACCTCAGATGGGGAGATAACCATGGCAGAGGAACTCAAACCAACACAACCCAAGAAGCAACCAAAATCACAACCAGCAGCAGACTAACCAAAACCCCTACAGAAAACCTCAAAACAACTACCCCAACATCAACCAATACCAATCTAATAACCAACCCACCAACCAAAATGCCTACCATCCACCACCCACATCTCATAACCCACCTCAAATATCACCTGAAGCCCAAAGAATCACTCACTTGGAGGCCATGATAGACAAAATGCTGAAACACCAGGAAATGGTAGCCAAGAATCAGGAAGCCTCCCTGAAGAGCCTAGAGAGACAGATGGGGCAACTCTCCAAGCAAGTATCTATTGAGAGACCTTCAAACTCACTGCCCAGTGACACAATTCCAAATCCCAAGGAAGAATGCAAGGCAATACAATTAAGGAGTGGGAGAACATTGATAAGCAACAATGACACTATAAGGAAGCAAGCAGAGAACACCAAAGAACCAATAGAGGATGAGAATCAAACAAAGGTAGATGAGGCTAATAAGCAAGTTGTGATGCCAAACAAAGGCACTGAGAAACTCAAAGAGAAGGACAACCAGCCACATAGCTCAAAGGAAGTAGCTCAGGGGCAGCAGCAAATAGGAAAGAGCATCATACCTCCACTACCATATCCCCAGAGGTTCAACAAAGAGGTTAAAGACCAGCATTTTCACAAATTCCTTGAGATTTTCAAGAAGTTGGAAATCAATATTCCCTTGGCTGAAGCACTTGAGCAAATGCCTCTATATTCCAAATTTCTGAAGGATCTTATCAACAAGAAAAGAAGTTGGCTTGAAAGGGAAACCATATTACTCACCGAGGAATACAGTGCTGTGATTCAACAGGGTATTCCACCAAAACTTAAGGATCCGAGAAGCTTTGTAGTCTCATGCACTATTGGCAAGATAATTCTCAACAAGGCTCTCTGTGACCTGGGTGCCAGCATCAATTTAATGCCTCTCTCAATGATGAGAAAACTTGCCATAGAAGAACTTAAACCCACCAGGATGTCACTAGTCATGGCTGACAGATCAATCAAGACACCCAATGGAATTGTGGAGAATCTGTTGGTGAAGGTTGGGGAGTTTATTTTCCCAGCAGACTTTGTAATTTTGGACACTGAAGAAGAAGGAAACGACTCAATCATTCTGGGAAGGCCATTTCTACACACAGCAAGGGCCATCATTGATGTAGAAAAAGGAGAAATGACCTTCAGGGTCCATAATGAACAAATGATCATAAATGTGTTCAAATCAATGCAAAACGCTCCTGAGCAAGAGGATTACGTAAGAGTGGATATGATAGACAGTTTGGTGGAAGAAAGAGTGGAAGAAAATTTTCAAGAGCAAGAAGGAAATCAAGGGGCAACAGAGGAACAAGTGGCTGAGACCTTCACTGAGCAAGATGAAAGACAAGATAGCAATGAAGATGTGCGAAAACAAGAACTGAAACCTTTACCCACCCATCTCAAATATGCATTCCTTGGCACATCGGAGAGCTTCCCAGTAATCATTAATTCATCCCTGACAAAGAAGGAAGAAGGAGAACTTCTTGATGTACTCAAAGCTCATAAGGATGCTTTAGGATGGACCATTGATGACCTGAAGGGAATCAGCCCTGCAGTATGTATGCATAAAATCCTCTTGGAAGATAATTCCAAACCAGTGGTTCAACCGCAAAGAAGGCTAAATCCTACAATGAAGGAAGTTGTCCAGAAGGAAGTAATGAAGTTGTGGAATGCAGGGATAATCTTCCCAATATCTGACAGCCCATGGGTAAGTCCGGTTCAAGTTGTGCCAAAGAAGGGAGGAATGACGGTCATCACTAATGAGAAGAATGAGTTGATCCCTACTAGAACAGTGACTGGGTGGAGGATGTGCATAGACTATAGAAGATTGAATGATGCCACCAGGAAGGATCATTTTCCTCTCCCATTCATTGATCAGATGCTGGAAAGGTTAGCCGGCCATGCCTATTACTGCTTTTTGGACGGATATTCTGGGTATAATCAAATCGTGGTGGACCCCAAGGACCAAGAGAAAACTGCCTTTACATGTCCATTTGGAGATTTTGCATATAGGAGGATGCCTTTTGGGCTCTGCAACGCCCCTGCCACATTTCAAAGGTGTATGCTCTCCATTTTTTCTGATATGGTCGAAAAATTTTTAGAAGTCTTCATGGATGACTTCTCTGTTTTTGGTGATAATTTCAATGCTTGCCTAAACCATTTAACTCTTGTCTTGAAACGGTGCCAAGAAACTAATTTGGTTTTAAACTGGGAGAAATGCCATTTCATGGTACCCGAAGGGATTGTTCTTGGCCATAAAGTTTCAAGAAAAGGGATAGAGGTTGATAAGGCAAAGGTTGAGATTATAGAAAAACTCCCTCCACCAATTAATGTGAAATCTGTTAGAAGTTTCTTGGGGCATGCCGGATTTTACAGAAGGTTTATCAAGGACTTTTCAAAAATAGCCAAACCTTTAAGTAATCTGTTAATGCTTGATAACCCTTTTGTTTTTTATGAAAACTGCCAGCATGCATTTGAAACTTTAAAAAATAAACTCACAACAGCACCAATCATCACACCTCCAGATTGGGAATTACCTTTTGAACTCATGTGTGATGCAAGTGACATTGCAATTGGTGCTTTACTTGGGCAAAAGAAGGGAAATTTGCATCATGTCATATATTATGCAAGTAAAGTGTTGAATGAGGCCCAAAGAAATTACACTACAACAGAAAAAGAGTTGATAGCTGTAGTCTATGCATTTGATAAGTTTAGATCATATCTGATAGGATCAAAAGTTGTGGTTTACACTGATCATGCTGCACTTAAGTATTTGATGTCAAAGCAGGATGCTAAACCAAGACTCATCAGGTGGATACTGCTCCTACAAGAATTTGACATTGAGATAAGAGATAAGAAGGGCACTGAAAATCAGGTCGCTGATCATCTGTCAAGGCTACCACATGAAACAAGTCAAAAAGCATCCCAGCCCATAAATGAAAGCTTCCCAGATGAGCACCTTCTGCAGATCCAGCAAGCACCTTGGTTTGCTGACATAGCAAATTACAAAGTGGGAAGGAAGATACCGCAAGAATTCTCTAAGCAACAAGTGAAGAAGTTGATCAACGAAGCAAGGAAATTTTCATGGGATGAACCCTTCTTATTCAAGAGATGCTCTGATGGAGTGATCAGAAGGTGTATTCCTGAAAGTGAAGTGAGGGACATCTTGTGGCATTGTCATGGTTCAGCTTATGGTGGACACTTTGGCTCAGAAAAAACAGCCGCAAAAATACTGCAGAGTGGCTTCTATTGGCCAACTATCTTCAAGGATGCCAGAGAATATGTACACCAATGTAATGAATGCCAGAAAGCAGGAGGATTAACAAGAAGGAATGAGATGCCTCAAAACTTTATCTTAGAATTAGAATTGTTCGATCTATGGGGAATTGATTTCATGGGGCCTTTTCCTCCTTCCTATTCTTTTAGATACATCCTGGTAGCAGTGGAGTATGTCTCAAAGTGGGTGGAAGCCATAGCCACAACCACCTGTGATGCACAGATCGTCCTCCAATTCCTTAAAAAGCACATCTTCACTAGGTATGGAGTGCCCAAAGGTCTTATTAGTGATGGTGGTAGTCACTTTTGCAACAAACAAATGGAGAAACTCCTTCACAAATATGGAGTAATTCACAAAGTAGCCACACCTTACCATCCTCATACTAATGGCCAAGCTGAACTTGCAAATAGAGAATTAAAGAAGATCCTAGAGAAAACAGTGGGAATCACAAGAAAAGATTGGGCTAGAAAGCTAGAGGATGCATTGTGGGCTTATAGGACAGCTTTTAAAACTCCTATTGGCAAGTCACCCTTTCAGCTATTGTATGGCAAATCCTGCCACCTCCCTGTAGAGCTTGAACACAGAGCTTTTTGGGCCACTAAACTCCTCAACCTTGATCCCCAAGCTGAAGGAGAAAAAAGGTTGTTACAACTAAATGAGTTGGATGAATTTAGACTAGAGGCTTATGAAAGTGCGAAGATATACAAGGAGAAAGCTAAGAAGTGGCATGACAAGAAGATCACAAAGAAGGAATTCAAGCTAGGACAGCTTGTGCTCCTGTATAATTCGAGGCTTAAAATTTTCCCTGGCAAACTGAAGTCTAAATGGACTGGCCCATACTTGGTGACAAAGGTTTTTCCCTATGGGAGTATTGAACTGCTAGATGAGGCAACAAAGAATCAATTCACAACAAATGGTCACAGAGCAAAGCTGTATTTGGGAAGATAATTGGATAAGGAAAAAGAGGTTCAACACCTCCAGCCCTCTTAAAAAGAATTGAAAGATGTCAAGCTAGTGACAATAAAAGAGCGCTTGTTGGGAGGCAACCCAACCGGAGGTAGTTTTCTTTTCATAACTTTTTCAATAAGAGTGTTGAATAACTGCTATGTATTGCAAGAAGCTAATTTTGGGGTTGCACACCAAAAACAATCGAAGGGAGAATGCAAGATGCTAAGTTTGGTGTTCCACCAAAACTTCATTCTAACTTCCTGCACATTGCCAGTTCCAAGCAATCAAACAGATTATTCAACAACTTAACTATTTTTGTTTAGTCCCAATATCTTAACCTTTAGCAAGGACACAAAAGTTTGCCCAGAGTTAACCTGTTGAATCAGAAGAAGTAGCAAAGAATTAAGTGGGAATTAACCACCAATTGAAGGTCCCATGCATAAAGACTCAAAAAGGGGCACAACAGAAAGGAGAACAAAAGAAATGCAAACCAATAGGTTGTATCTATACTTAACCTTTACTGTTGGGAAATATTTTTGATTGATGTCTTGATAAAGTGTTTATTTAGTTCAAACAAATTCAAACTTCCCTTAGAATAAGTAGGCTAGTTTATGTGTGTGCTTGTGTGTCTATTTTCATTCTACAAGAAGCATGTGTTGTCCCCTGCATCTTTAAATTCAATAAAAGAACAGTTTGAATGTGAAGTAAAATAGTCTCTGTTAGTTAGAAGTGGAATAAAAGTAAATGGTGGTATGTGTGTGATTGTATAATAGCTCACTTTTAGTGAATAAAGAGCTAGGATATCTCCTTCTAAGTAAAGAGTGGCCCACTGTCTATGAATCTCAATTGAATTAAATTCCTTGGTTAGAAAGAAAAACAAAAAGAAGGAAAGAAAAAAAAAGAGATAGCCAAAAAGTGGCAGAACAAAAGAAAAACAAAAAGAAACAAAGCTGGACACCAATAGCTTGAACTTTGAAATATATGCCTGTGATGTCTTTGTACTAGGATCTGCTTGGATTAGTAAGCTCTTAGGAGTGCCTCAACACTCGGTGACTTGGGTTAACTAATCCGGGATCATCAGCTGAAAGTCCACTATCAAGAGCAACCTAACTACAAGGCATTTAGTAACCCAAAGAGGTGCTGGGCATCAATGTTTTAAAAAGGAATGTGAGCCAAGTGTCTATAGTGAATAATGTGTCAAGTATAAAGAAAAGAAAAGGAACTTGCTACACATGACACTCAAATAAAGCTTATGAACAAAGTAATAGCCAAGGATAAAGGAATAATGAGAGGTCATAGCAGTATGTCACTTGAAGCTTGAAGGAGACTTTCTAGGCCTAGGAGTCAATAAGAAGTGAATATTGGCATATCCACACAAAACCCCATGAACTATCAATAATACTCTGCTAGCATGAACATCCTCTTCTAATTCATTCTTTCTTCTCAATAAATCTTTTCTTGCTTGGGGACAAGCAAGCTTTAAGTTTGGTGTTGTGATGACAAGTCATCCTAGCCTATTTTAGCTAGTCTTTTTCTCTTGTTTTCATTAGAATTATGCACTTTCTTGAGCTACAAGCAAGCTAATTGATTAGATTTTCATGTTTCCCTTGATTGAACCATCCATATATGAATTCATGCCATTTCATGAGGTTTTATGCTATATTTGTTGCATATTATGAAAGATTGAATATCTCATGATTTTGAGCATAGCTTTGATGAGTTTGGTTGATTAATGATAGGTGAAGAAGGCATGGAGAAAGGTTGAAGCAAGAAGGAATGGCTAGGAGTGAAGAGAGGACAATGGAATAAGTGAAATTGAACCAGGAAGCAAGAAGCTGGACCTAAAGTTAGCATCAAACTTTTGCACAAACTTTTGGTTGAAAAGTTAGCCCCAACGTTAGCCCCTAACTTGGAGGCTAACGTTGGAACTTGAAAATTCTCCCCTGGGCTTCAAACGTTTGTGCCAACGTTAGCCCCCTAACTTTGAGGCTAACGTTGGCACATGGATTTCTCCCCTGGGCACCAAAAGTTTGCGCCAACGTTAGCCCCCTAACTTTGAGGCTAACGTTGGCACATGAATTCCTCCCTGGCCATCTAACGTTGGCACATGAATTACAATGGGGAAGGAGCAAAAGTTTGCGCCAACGTTAGCCCCCTAACTTGGTGGCTAACGTTGGCGCCACTAGCACACAAGGCATTGCCAACGTTAGGGTCAAAGTTAGACCCCTAACGTTGGCACCAACGTTCATACCAGCAAAATGTGCTGGCTGCTATGAAAAGTTGGAGCCAAAGTTAGACCCCTAACTTTGGCTCAAACTTTTGGTCCAACTTTTGCTAACCTCAAAACCGGTTCAATTGGTTCACTTTGGTTCCTCTCCAAACTTCAAGAGCAATCAACCAAGGCCTCTTTCAACCCAATTCCACCAAGAGCAAAGGCCCAACTCAAGGCTTGAAGATCATTTGAAGAAAGTGTATAAATAGGATAGAATTCAAGTTCTTCGGAGAGCTTTCCTTTTGAATTTTCATAATAGTTTTCGGAGAGCTTTTGTTATTGAGTGAACTTTAATTTCTTTGTTTCCATTGCTTTCAATTTCATTTTACATTTGTCTTGGATCTTGGATTGGAGAATTGAAGAAATTCTGTTTCAATCTCAATCTTGGATCTCTCTGTTTCTTTACTGTTAATTGAATTTCATTTCCGGTTAATTGCTCTTCATCTATTCTCTTTGCAATTTACAATTCCCTGGCAATTGTTCTTGTTGGATCTAGGAAGGCATTGAGATCTAGACTTGGTTTTCTAGTCTCTGGGTCCTGAGATCTGAATTTCCCATTTCACTTCTCTGTTTACTGCTTTCTATGTTCATTTACTTTTCTGCTTCATATCCGGTTCAACCCCAATTCCCTTTTACTCTTCTGTTTTATGCAATTTAACTTTTCCTTGTTTAAATCCAATCCCCAATTCCCTTTACAATTCCAGCCGTTTACATTTCTTGCACTTTAAGATTCCGCAATTTACATTTCTTGCATTCTAAGTTTCAGCTATTTAATTTCTTGTTCTTTAAGATTCAGCACTTTAATTCCCTGTTCTCTTTACTTCCATGCAATTTAATTTCTGCAAATCACAAATCACCCAACCAAAACTTGATTCGCTTGACTAAATCAACCACTAAACTAAAATTGCTCAATCCTTCAATCCCTGTGGGATCGACCTCACTCCCGTGAGTTTTTATTACTTGATGCGACCCGGTGCACTTGCCGGTTAGATTTGTGTGTTTTGGGAGAAATTTATTTTCCACCAAAATAACTCATCAGCTAGCACAGCTTGTGCGAGTGAATATGCTTGTAAATTTTTGTACCTGTGCGTATGCACACCCCTGTGAGTACTCACACTTTTAAAAATTTTCCTGGGCGTGCGCACGCACATCCCTATGCAGACGCACACGTCTTGTTTCTAAAATTTTACTTTGTTTTCAACTATTCTACCTTTCCAACATGGTTGCAAGATTCTCTAACACCATTTTTGGACTCTTGGGCCTAGTTTTGGACATTTAGAACATTGGGAAAGAATTTAATGGCTTTTTATGATATTATTTGGAAAACTTAGAAAACAGAGGCCTAGGTTTCTGGCGTGCTGAGGATGGTATGATGGTATGTGATGAATGATGTATGAGATGGGCACTGAGGGACCGTTGAGTTCGTAATTGGAAATGTGAATTTGTGGTGGTTGAGATGAGTCGAGGACTCAAATGTGTGATGAGGAATCACTGATGTATTAAAACTGTTTTCTGAAAAACCACTGTACTATTGTTTCATACTGAGATTTGTTAATACGCTATGCGCCTAGCAGGGACGGGGTTGGACCCCGCCTGTCGAGGTAGCGGCGGCGGCGTAAGCGCAGTGGTTCATCCCGCTAAAGTTGAGATGTGAGGTCTGTGGTAAGAGTATCCCGCTCGCATCCCTTCGGATCAATAGAGCGTGCAGGCGTCGGTACCTGGATAGTGATCCGAGCACTATATCTCGGGGGTTCCCATATGAGGATTCCGAAGGGCGACATCTCTATGGAGATGTGTCCAGTTGGCAGTTGAACTGACAATGTGATATCACAGCCAGTAGGATAGGCATTTATCATATGTATTTTCTATCTGTTTGTAAGCTTTGATTACTTGAAATGTCTTGCCTATTTGTATAACATGCCTATTTGCTTTTTGAATTATTTGCTGGTGCGCAGAAATTGTGATTACACTTTGATTATGTAAAATTCATCGCTCTTTCTTTCCCTGGTAATGGCGCCAAAAACATGATGCCAATACCATGGTTCACAACTTCGCACAACTAACCAGCAAGTGCACTGGGTCGTCCAAGTAATATCTTACGCGAGTAAGGGTCGAATCCCACGGAGATTGTTGGTATGAAGCAAGCTATGGTCACCTTGTAAATCTCAGTCATGCGGATATAAAATAGTAATGGGGTTTTCAAAAATAATTAATAAAATAGGGATAGAAATACTTATGTAAATCATTGATTAAAATTTCAGATAAGCGAATAGAGATGCTTTCGTTCCTCTGAACCTCTGCTTTCCTGCTATCTTCATCCAATCAGTCTTACTCCTTTCCATGGCTGGCTTTATGTAATGCATCACCATTGTCAATGGCTACTTTCGGTCTTCTCTCGGGAAAATGATCCAAATGCCCTGTCACGGCACGGCTAATCGTCTGGAGGCATCACCCTTGTCAATGGTTACATCCTATCCTCTCAAGGAAAATGGTCAACGCACGCTGTCACGGCACGGCTATTCATCTGTCGGTTCTCGATCATGCTGGAATAGGATTTACTATCCTTTTGCGTCTGTCACTACGCCCAGCAATCGCGAGTTTGAAGCTCATCACAGTCATTCAATCATTGAATCCTACTCGGAATACCACAGACAAGGTTTAGACTTTCCGGATTCTCTTGAATGCCGCCATCATTCTAGCTTACACCACGAAGATTCCGATTAAGAGATCTAAGAGATACTCATTCAGTCGAAGGTAGAACGGAAGTGGTTGTCAGGCACGCGTTCATAGGGAATGATGATGATTGTCACGTTCATCACATTCAGGTTGAAGAGCAAATGAATATCTTAGAAACGAAATAAGATGAATTGAATAGAAAACAGTAGTACTTTGCATTAATCTTTGAGGAACAGCAGAGCTCCACACCTTAATCTATGGAGTGCAGAAACTCTACCGTTGAAAATACATAAGTAATGATGAAGTTCATTGGTCTCGGCCCCAGAGCGGAACCGGAGTGACCAAGATTACTATGATCCGAAGATAAAACTCAGGATCTCAAATACAATAGTAAAAAGTCCTATTTATAATAAACTAGCTACTAGGGTTTACAGAAGTAAGTAATTGATGCATAAATCCACTTCCGGGGCCCACTTGGTGTGTACTTAGACTGAGCTTGAAGTCTACACGTGGAGAGGTCATTCTTGGAGTTGAACGCCAGTTTTTGTGCCAGTTTGGGCGTTGAACTCCACTTTGCAGCTTGTTTCTGGCGCTGGACGCCAGAATTGGGCAGAGAGCTGGCGTTGAACACCCGTTTGCGTCATCTAAACTTGGAAAAAGTATGGACTATTAAACATTTCTGGAAAACCCTAGATGTCTACTTTTCAATGCAATTGGAAGCACGCCATTTCGAGTTTTGTAGCTCCATAAAATCCATTTTGAGTGCAAGGAGGTCAGAATCCAACAGCATCAGCAGTCCTTCTTCAACCTCTGAATCTGATTTTTGCTCAAGTCCCTCAATTTCAGCCAGAAAATACCTGAAATCACAGAAAAACACACAAACTCATAGTAAAGTCCAGAAATGTGAATTTAACATAAAAACTAATGAAAACATCCCTAAAAGTAACTAGATTCTACTAAAAACATACTAAAAACAATGCCAAAAAGCGTATAAATTATCCGCTCACCGCAACACCAAACTTAAATTGTTGCTTGTCCCCAAGCAACTGAAAATCAAATAGGATAAAAAGAAGAGAATATACTATAAATTCCAAACTATCAATGAAACAGAGCTTCAATCATATGAGCGGGACTTATAGCTTTTTGCCTCTTGAATAGTTTTGGCATCTCACTTCATCCATTGAAGTTCAGAATGATTGGCATCTATAGGAACTCAGAATTTAGATAGTGTTATTGACTCTCCTAGTTCAGTATGATGATTCTTGAACACAGCTATTTTATGAGTCTTGGCCGTGGCCCTAAGCACTTTGTTTTCCAGTATTACCACCGGATACATAAATGCCACAGACACATAATTGGGTGAACCTTTTCAGATTGTGACTCAGCTTTGCTAAAGTCCCCAATTAGAGGTGTCCAGGGTTCTTAGGCACACTCTTTTTTTTGCTTTGGACCTTGACTTTAACCGCTCAGTCTCAAGTTTTCACTTGACACCTACACGCCACAAGCACATGGTTAGGGACAGCTTGGTTTAGCCGCTTAGACCAGGATTTTATTCCTTTAGGCCCTCCTATCCACTGATGCTCAAAGCCTTGGGATCCTTTTTATTTGCCCTTGCCTTTTGGTTTTAAGGGTTATTGGCTTTTTGCTCTTGCCTCTTGGTTTTAAGAGCTTTTGGCTTTTTCTGCTTGCTTTTTCTTTTTCTTTCTATTTTTTTTTCGCCTATTTTTTTTTTCTGCAAGCTTTATTTTTTTGCTGCTTTTTCTTGCTTCAAGAATCATTTTTATGATTTTTCAGATTATCAAATAACATGTCTCCTAGTCATCATTCTTTCAAGAGCCAACATATTTAACATTCTTAAACAACAACTTCAAAAGACATATGCACTGTTCAAGCATACATTCAGAAAACAAGAAGCATTGTCACCACATCAATATAATTAAGCTAAGTTCAAGGATAAATTTGAAACTCATGTACTTCTTGTTCTTTTGAATTAAAACATTTTTCATTTAAGAGAGGTGATGGATTCATAGGACCTTCATAACTTTAAGACAAAGTTACTAACTACTAATGATCATGTAATGAAGACACAAACATAGATAAGCACATAACATAGAAAATGAAAAACAGAGAATGTAAGAATAAGGAATGAGTCCACCTTAGTGATGGTGGCGTTTCCTTCTTGAGGAACCAATGATGTCCTTGAGCTCTTCTATGTCTCTTCCTTGTCTTTGTTGCTCCTCCCTCATTGCTTTTTGATCTTCTCTTATTTCATGAAGGATGATGGAGTGTTCTTTATGTTCCACCCTTAGTTGTCCCATATTGGAACTCAATTCTCCTAGGGAGGTGTTGATTTGCTCCCAATAGTTTTGTGGAGGAAAATGCATTTGAGGCATCTCCGGGATCTCATGGTGATGAGCTTCATACGCCTCTTGAGCTCCATGAATGGGCTCTCTCGCTTGCTCCATCTTTTTCTTAGTGATGGGCTTGTCCTCTTTAATGAGGATATCTCCCTCTATGTCAATCCCAGCCGAATTGCATAGGTGGCAAATGAGGTGAGGAAAGGCTAACCTTGCCATAGTGGAGGACTTGTCAGCCACCTTGTAGAGTTCTTGAGGTATA
The DNA here is from genome assembly GCF_003086295.3 of Arachis hypogaea. Lineage (NCBI taxonomy): Eukaryota > Viridiplantae > Streptophyta > Magnoliopsida > Fabales > Fabaceae > Arachis > Arachis hypogaea. The sequence goes on along the minus strand of NC_092054.1, from coordinate 96,675,557 downwards.
ATCTCATGAACTTCCACCTCTTCTCTAATCATGATGCTATGGATCATGATGGCCCGGTCTATAGTAACTTCAAACCGGTTGCTAGTGGGAATGATTGAGCATTGAATGAACTCCAACCATCCTCTAGCTACGGGCTTAAGGTCCAGTCTTCTTAGTTGAACCGGTTTGCCTTTTGAGTCAATCTTCCATTGAGCTCCTTCTACACATATGTCCATAAGGACTTGGTCCAACCTTTGATCAAAGTTGACTCTCCTTGTGTAGGGGCGTGCGTTCTCTTCCATGTTTGGCAAGTTGAACGCCAACCTCACATTTTCCGGACTAAAATCTAAGTATTTCCCCTGAAGCATTGTAACATAGTTCTTTGGATCCGGGTTCTTACTTTGATCATGGTTCTTGGTGATCCATGCATTAGCATAGAACTCTTGAACCATTAGGATGCCGACTTGTTGGATGGGATTTGTTAGAACTTCCCAACCTCTTCTTTGAATTTCATGTCGGATCTCTGGATACTCATTTCTTTTGAGTTTGAAAGGGACCTCAGGGATCACCTTCTTCTTGGCCACAACATCATAGAAGTGGTCTTGATGGGCTTTGGAGATGAACCTTTCCATCTCCCATGACTCGGAGGTGGAAGCTTTTGTCTTCCCTTTTCCTTTTCTAGAGGATTCTCTGGTCTTAGGTGCCATCAATGGTAATGGAAAAACAAAAAGCTTATGCTTTTACCACACCAAACTAAGAATATTGCTCGCCCTCGAGCAGTAAAAGAGAGGATAGATGAAGCAGAAGAAGAAATAGAGGAGACGAAGAAGGGGTTGTGTTTCGGCCAAGAAGAGAAGAGAGGGTTGTGTTGTGTGAATTTGAAGAAGAATGGAGGGCTTTATATAGGGAAGGGAGGGGGGAAGGTTCGGCCATTTAGGGTGGGTTTGGGTGGGAAATTGATTTTGAATTTTGAAGGTAGGTGGAGTTTATGAGGTAGGTTTATGGGGAAGAGTGGATGGATGTGAGTGGTGAAGAGGTGATGGGGAAGAGAGATTGAGGTGATTGGTGAAGGGTTTTGGGGAAGAGTGTTTATGGGATTGTGTGAAAGAGGGGTGAGAAGAAGTGAGTGGAGGTAGGTGGGGATCCTGTGGGGTCCACAGATCCTGAGGTGATCCTGTGGGGTCCACAGATCCTGAGGTGTTCAAGGATTTACAACCTTGCACCAACTTAGGCATGTAAAATGCCCTTGCACACAACTCTGGGCGTTCAGCGCCAGGTTGGTGCCCATTTTGGGCGTTCAACGCCCATTTGTTGGCAATTTCTGGCGTTGAACGCCAGAACCATGCTTGTTCTGGGCGTTCAGTGCCAGCTCTTCTCTAGGGTGCATTTCTGGCGTTCAAACGCCCAAATGAGGCCCATTTTGGGTGTTCAGCGCCCAGATACTGCTCATTTTGGGCGTTTAGCGCCAGAAGCATGCTCTGTTCTGGCGTTGAACGTCAGACAGGTGCTTCCTCCAGGGTGTGATTTTTCTTCTGCTGTTTTTGATTCCGTTTTCAATTTTTATTTTTATTTTGTGACTCCACATGATCATGAACCTATAAAGACATATAACTAAGAAAAATATAGTTAGATAAATAAAAATTGGGTTGCCTCCCAACAAGCGCTTCTTTAATGTCAATAGCTTGACAGTGGGCTCTCATGGAGCCTCACAGATGTTCAGAGCATTGTTGAAACTCCCCAACACCAAACTTAGAGTTTGGATATGGGAGTTCAACACCAAACTTAGAGTTTGGTTGTGGCCTCCCAACACCAAACTTAGAGTTTGACTGTAGGGGCTTTGTTTGACTCTGCTTTGAGGGAAGCTTCTTCTGCTTCCTCTCCATGGATGCAGAGAGAGATCCTTGAGTTGTACACACAAGGTTGTCCTCATTCAATTGAAGGATTAATTCTCCTCTGTCCACATCAATCACAGCTCTTGCTGTAGCTAGGAAAGGTCTTCCTAGGATGATGGATTCATCCTCTTCCTTTCCAGTATCTAAGACTATGAAATCAGCAGGGATGTAAAGGCCTTCAACCTTTACTAACACGTCCTCTACTTGTCCATAAGCCTGTTTTCTTGAATTGTCTGCCATTTCTAATGAGATTTTAGCAGCTTGCACCCCATAGATTCCCAGTTTCTCTATTACAGAGAGGGGTATGAGGTTTATCCCTGAACCAAGGTCACACAGAGCCTTAAAGATCATGGTGCCTATGGTACAAGGTATTATGAACTTTCCAGGATCCTGTCTCTTCTGAGGCAATGTCAGTTGATCCAGATCACTTAGTTCATTGGTGAACAAGGGAGGTTCATCTTCCCAAGTCTTAATACCAAATAATTTGGCATTCAGCTTCATGATTGCACCAAGAAACTTGGCAGATTGCTCTTCAGTAACATCCTCATTCTCTTCAGAAGAGGAGTACTCATCAGAGCTCATGAATGGCATAAGGAGGTTCAATGGAATCTCTATGGTCACTAGATGAGTCTCAGATTCCTTTGGTTCCTCAGAGGGAAGCTCCTTATTGATCACTGGACGTCCCAGGAGGTCTTCCTCCTTGTGATTCACGTCCTCCACTCCCTCATTGGGTTCAGCCATTTTGGTTATGTCAATGGCCTTGCACTCTCCTTTTGGATTTTCTTCTGTATTGCTTGGGAGAGTGCTAGGAGGGATTTCAGTGATCCTTTTACTCAGCTGGCCCACTTGTGCTTCCAAATTTCTAATGGAAGACCTTGTTTCATTCATGAAACTCACAGTGGCCTTAGATAGATCAGAGACTAAGTTTGCTAAGCTAGATGGGTTCTGCTCAGAATTCTCTGTCTGTTGCTGAGTGGATGATGGAAAAGGCTTGCTATTGCTAAACCTGTTTCTTCCACCATTATTAAAGCCTTGTTGAGGCTTTTGATCCTTCCAAGAGAAATTTGGATGATTTCTCCATGATGAATTATAGGTGTTTCCATAAGGTTCACCTAAGTAATTCACTTCTGCTATTGCAGGGTTCTCAGGATCATAAGCTTCTTCTTCAGAAGATGCCTCTTGAGTACTGTTGGATGCAGCTTGCATTCCATTCAGACTCTGAGAAATGATATTGACTTGCTGAGTCAATATTTTGTTCTGAGCCAATATGGCATTCAGAGTATCAACCTCAAGAACTCCCTTCTTCATAGGCGTCCCATTATTCACAGGATTCCTTTCAGAAGTGTACATGAACTGGTTATTTGCAACCATGTCAATGAGTTCTTGAGCTTCTGCAGGCGTTTTCTTTAGGTGAATGGATCCACCTGTAAAAGTATCCAATGACATCTTTGATAGCTCAGATAAACCATCATAGAATATATCCAGGATGGTCCATTCTGAAAGCATGTCAGAAGGCCACTTTTTGGTCAACTGTTTGTATCTTTCCCAAGCTTCATAGAGGGATTCACCATCTTTTTGTTTGAAGGTTTGAACATCCACTCTAAGCTTGCTCAGCTTTTAAGGAGGAAAGAACTTGGCTAAGAAAGCCGTGACCAGCTTATCCCAAGAGTTCAGGCTGTCTTTAGGTTGAGAGTCCAACCATATTCTAGCTCTGTCTCTTACAGCAAAAGGGAAAAGCATGAGCCTGTAGACTTCAGGATCTACTCCATTAGTCTTAACAGTATCACATATCTGCAAGAATTCAGTTAAGAACTGAAAAGGATCTTCAGATGGAAGTCCATGAAACTTGTAGTTCTGCTGCATCAGAGAAACTAATTGAGGTTTCAACTCAAAGTTGTTTGCTCCAATGGCAGGAATGGAGATGCTTCTTCCATGTAAATTGGAATTAGGTGCAGTAAAGTCACCAAGCATTCTCCTTGCATTATTGTTGTTGGGTTCGGCTGCCATCTCCTTTACTTGTTTGAAATTTTCAATAAGGTTTTCTCTGGATTGTTGTAATTTAGCTTCTCTTAGTTTCCTCTTCAGAGTCCTTTCAGGTTCTGGATCAGCTTCAACAAGAATGCCTTTTTCTTTGTCCCTGCTCATAAGAAAGAGAAGAGAAAAAGAAAAGAAGAGGAGTCATCTATGTCACAGTAAGAGGTTCCTTATTGTTAGTAGAAGAAGAGAAGAAGAAGAAAAAAATTTGAACACAGATAGAAGAGGGGGGTTCGAATTTGGTGAGTGATGTGAGGAAGAGATGTTAGTAGATGAATAAATAAATAGAATAAGAGGAGAGAGGGAGAGGATTTTCGAAAATAATTTTTGAAAAAGAGTTAGTGATTTTCGAAAATAGTTTTTGAAAAATGTTAGTAATTTTCGAAAATTAAGATTTAAAAAAAATTGAAATAATTAGTTAATTAAAAAGAAATTTTTGAAAAAGAGGGAAGATATTTTCAAAAATTAGAGAGAGAGAGTTAGTTAGGTGGTTTTGAAAAAGATAAGAAACAAATAAAAAGTTAGTTAGTTAGTTGAAACAAATTTTTAAAAGATAAGAAGTTAGGAAGTTAGAAGAGATATTTTGAAATCAATTTTTTTTGAAAAAGATGAGATAAGAAGATATTTTTGAAAAAATATTATAGGAATTAGTTTTTGAAAAGATTTGAATTTTTAAAATCACAATTAATGACTTGATTCACAAGAAATCACAAGATATGATTCTAGAACTTAAAGTTTGAATCTTTCTTAACAAGTAAGTAACAAACTTGAAATTTTTGAATCAAAACATTAATTGATTATGTTATTTTCGAAAATTTGATATAACATTAAGAAAAAGATTTTTGAAAAATATTTTTGAAATTTTCGAAAATAACTAAGAAAAATGAAAAAGATTTGATTTTTGAAAAAGATTTTGAAAAAGATAAGATTTTTAAATTGAAAATTTGATTTGACTCATAAAAACAACTAGATTTTTTAAAAACTTTTGAAAAAGTCAAATCTAATTTTCGAAATTTTAAGAGTCAAAAAGGGAAAGATATTTTTTTTTATTTTTGAATTTTTAATGATGAGAGAGAAAAATTAAAACATCATTTTCATGTTTTTCTCTTTTATTTTTGAATCAAAACAAGGCATGCATGCAAGAACACTATGAATGTCAAGATGAACACCAAGAACACTATGAAGATCATGATGAACATCAAGAACACATTTTTGAAAAATTTTTAATGCAAAGAAAACATGCAAGACACCAAACTTAGAAATCTTTAATGCTTAGGCACTAAGAATTCAAGAATGCATATGAAAAACAAGAAAAGACACAAAACATGCAAATGCAAAGATCAAACAAGAAGACTTACCAAGAACAACTTGAAGATCATGAAGAACACTATGAATGCATGATTTTTTTCGAAAAATGCAAGATACATATGCAATTGACACCAAACTTATAACATGACTCAAGACTCAAACAAGAAACACAAAATATTTTTGATTTTTATGATTTTATGATTTTTTTGTATTTTCTTTTTAATTTTTCAAAAATCATTTTGAAAAAGAAAAATAAGGATTCCAAAAATTTTTAATATGAATTCCAGGAATCTTATGCTCTTTAGTCTAAAGCTCCAATCAAAGGGTCAGGCATGGCTTAATAGCCAGCCAAGCTTTAGCATGTAACAGGTAGATCATGAACAGTAGTAGGTGGATTAGCACCAACTAGCTTGCTCTTGATAACAAATTGGAAGCCTCAGTCCAAATGAATTTAGACATGGCTTTACAGCCAGCCAGGCTTCACATGCTTCATGAAACACTAGAATTCATTCTTAAAAATTTTGAATAAAATTATAAAATTTTTGAAAACATTTTTATTTTAAAAAAATTTTTCGAAAACAAAGGAGAAAATTTTGAAAGATTTTTTTGAAAAATTTTTGAAAATAAAACAAAAAGAAAATTACCTAATCTGAGCAACAAGATGAACCGTTAGTTGTCCAAACTCGAATAATCCCCGGCAACGGCGCCAAAAACTTGGTGCGCAGAAATTGTGATTACACTTTGATTATGTAAAATTCATCACTCTTTCTTTCCCTGGTAATGGCGCCAAAAACATGATGCCAATACCATGGTTCACAACTTCGCACAACTAACCAGCAAGTGCACTGGGTCGTCCAAGTAATACCTTACGTGAGTAAGGGTTGAATCCCACGGAAATTGTTGGTATGAAGCAAGCTATGGTCACCTTGTAAATCTCAGTCAGGCGGATATAAAATAGTAATGGGGTTTTCGAAAATAATTAATAAAATAGGGATAGAAATACTTATGTAAATCATTGGTGAGAATTTCAGATAAGCGAATAGAGATGCTTTCGTTCCTCTGAACCTCTGCTTTCCTGCTATCTTCATCCAATTAGTCTTACTCCTTTCCATGGCTGGCTTTATGTAATGCATCACCTTTGTCAATGGCTACTTTCGGTCTTCTCTCGGGAAAATGATCCAAATGCCCTGTCACGGCACGGCTAATCGTCTGGAGGCATCACCCTTGTCAATGGTTACATCCTATCCTCCCAGTGAAAATGGTCAACGCACCTTGTCACGGCACGGCTATTCATCTGTCGGTTCTCGATCATGCTGGAATAGGATTTACTATCCTTTTGCGTCTGTCACTACGCCCAGCAATCGCAAGTTTGAAGCTCGTCACAGTCATTCAATCATTGAATCCTACTCGGAATACCACAGACAAGGTTTAGACTTTCTGGATTCTCTTGAATGCCGCCATCATTCTAGCTTACACCACGAAGATTCCGATTAAGAGATCTAAGAGATACTCATTCAGTCGAAGATAGAACGGAAGTGATTGTCAGGCACGCGTTCATAGGGAATGATGATGATTGTCACGTTCGTCACATTCAGGTTGAAGAGCAAATGAATATCTTAGAAACGAAATAAGATGAATTGAATAGAAAACAGTAGTACTTTGCATTAATCTTTGAGGAACAGCAGAGCTCCACACCTTAATCTATGGAGTGCAGAAACTCTACCGTTGAAAATACATAAGTAATGATGAAGTTCATTGGTCTCGGCCCCAGAGGGAAACCGGAGTGACCAAGACTACTATGATCCGAAGATAAAACTCAGGATCTCAAATACAATAGTAAAAAGTCCTATTTATAATAAACTAGCTACTAGGGTTTACAGAAGTAAGTAATTGATGCATAAATCCACTTCCGGGGCCCACTTGGTGTGTGCTTGGGCTGAGCTTGAAGTCTACACGTGGAGAGGTCATTCTTGGAGTTGAACGCCAATTTTTGTGCCAGTTTGGGCGTTGAACTCCACTTTGCAGCTTGTTTCTGGCGCTGGACGCCAGAATTGGGCAGAGAGCTGGCGTTGAACGCCAGTTTGCGTCATCTAAACTTGGGCAAAGTATGGACTATTATACATTGCTGGAAATCCCTGGATGTCTAATTTTCAATGCAATTGAAAGCACGCCATTTCGAGTTCTGTAGCTCCAGAAAATCCATTTTGAGTGCAGGGAGGTCAGAATCCAACAGCATCAACAGTCCTTCTTCAACCTCTGAATCTGATTTTTGCTCAAGTCCCTCAATTTCAGCCAGAAAATACCTGAAAACACAGAAAAACACACAAACTCATAGTAAAGTCCAGAAATATGAATTTAACATAAAAACTAATGAAAACATCCCTAAAAGTAACTAGAATCTACTAAAAACATACTAAAAATAATGCCAAAAAGTGTATAAATTATCCGATCATCATTTGCCTTATATGCTTCTACTTGTGTTTTACTTGCATTGTATATTACCTGCGTTTTCTACTAGGATTGAGGAGGTTCGGAAGGCGGTGGCGATGGGATCACATGGAGGATCGGTTGGTGAAGGCTGTGGGACAGCGATGTTTGGTTAGAGTAGAAATCCCCTAAGATAGATTACCCGGTTTATTCATGCTAAGGTTTACATATTTATGCTTATCTATTTTATCATGCCTTAAGTTTGAATCTCGTGATGGATATGGAGATTAGGATTGCCTTTGGCGTCCTGGGGTCTTATATCCTACATCACTGGGCACTGTTACCATACTGAGAACCTCCGATTCTCATACTATATTTCTGTTGAATTTTTCAGGTGCAGGTCGCAACCTACCTCGGTGAGTTGTCTGATTGGTGACAGAAGTGGAGGATCAGGATATCTGTTTGAGTCTTTTTGGCTTATTTTGTATATGTCTCTTACTTTTGTATTTTGTTTTGCCTAGAGGCTTGTATTCGAGAGAACAAAACTTGTATAAGCTGTTTTTACTGTCTGGTTCTTTTGGTCTGTATATGGCTAGCCGGCTTAAACTCCACGAGCCGTGGCTAGATTCTTATGGTATTATACTATTATATTTAGATATATCTTATCTGTATCTTGTGCTTTAAGTTAGTAGCTTCGCTAGTACGTTTTGTGCTTTTGAAATCCTGTTTTTGAGCTATATCCTCCATCGGGCTTCTAGATTATACTATTCTTTCTATATATATATATATATATATATATATATATATATATATATATATATATATATATATATATATATATCTTAGAACTGTCGTAATCTCTGATTAACATTTTCTTTACGACGCGAGGTAAAGCTTAGGCTAATTAGGGTGTTACACTGGGAGTGTCGTGTATATATTAGCTAAGTAGGTTCGACGAGGATGTAAACTGACTTGATCTTTTGTGAATGCTATATGTTTTGTTATAGTGTACATGATGTATATTATCAGCTGTGTTATATGTTTCTTTATGCTTCCTTATTATTTCTATCAGTGTGTGCTTATTTATTTTACTCCATCGCTCGCAACGATATAAATTAAATAGAAAAAAAAGTTACTCGTAAAATTGGCATCACTATAACAAGGAACAAGCTCATATATTAAATAATAGTTAATAATTAAGAAGGACAAGTTAGTAACACTTAGCTTCTTGTATGATCATGGCATACTGGGAGTTGGTTCGTTAGAATCATTATTTCAAAATACAATCTTTTAGGTTTAGAATTTATTATTCTATTTTATTTTCAAATCAAATTAGGTTAGATATAAAAGGAAAAATATTTAGCCCCTCGGACTACCTTTTCTTTCTCTACCTCATTCTAGTTTTCAGAGATTTTGGAATCCTAGTTTTTCTCTGAGTCATGAGCAACTAAACCTCCCCTGTTAAGGTTAGGAATTGTGGTTGATAAAAGTGTGTTTTGTATTTTTATTGAAAATCTTGAGAATTGGGTACATGCTCATGTATTAATTGTGTAAACCATATGCATTGATTGTGTATATATTACACTTTGAAAAAAAAAAGCAATAAAAAGGGGACGAAGGCCCCAAAGGAAAGTAAAAAGAATAATGCATATGTATGTGATTGAATTGAATGCATGAATGTGTGTGAAAAGTGAGATAATGGGTAGCTAGGCTTGATATTAGAATTGTATAGGTTGTTATATGTTTTTGGTGAGAGCTTAGGTTAATCAAAGAATCAAATTCTAGCTCACTTAACCATATATACCCTTACCTTTATTGTAGCCCCATTATAACCTTGAAAAATCCTCATGATATTTGTATGCATGCATTGAATAATTATTTATTGTTAGATGAAGAACAAATCTTAGAAAGCATAATTAGAGGAGAATTGAGTGAATCAATCCTATACACCTGAGCGATTAAAGAGTATACACATCCGGTGAAGGGTTCGATTGCTTAATTCTATGTTTCCACCTATGATTATCTCTTATCTTGCAAGTTTGTAAATTCTTTTCTATAACTCAATTCAATTGTGAATTTGACTAGGTTGCTATTGTTTTGTCCCTTTTTGCTTATCTATGTATTCTTGGAAATTGATTTGTTTTGACTAAGTAGATGCATATAGATGACTAGATAGTATTAAAAAAGTAGTTGCATGCATGTAGATGGATTGCATACAGATGGTTTGTATTGAATAAATATTGATACCCCTTTCTTATCTTTCTTTATGTCTAGCATGAGGACATGCTATTGTTTAAGTATGGTGGTGCGGAATTTAAAGTCCATTCACTAACCGACAAATGTACCGGATCGTACCAAGTAAAACCTCAGGTGAGTGAGGGTCGATTCCTCCGACAGGATCGGCGCTTTTGGGTGACAAATTTCTAATCCCAACACTTTTGTATTTCATTTTTAGGTCTTTTAGGAATTTTTGTTGCATTTCCTTAGTTTGCATATACATATATAATAAGCTTAGTCAAAATAATGAAATTTTCCAATTTCTTACACCAAACCAAGCATTCCAAACCTCTAAATAGCTACCAAAACACCAGAAAATCTTATTTAACATACTAGACTACTGATTAAACTCATCAAACCAAAATAAACATGAAATTAAACTAATTTTACCAATATGTACAAAAGAGAAAAATGAAAGGATGTTACCATGGTGGGGTGTCTCCCACCTAACACTTTTATTTATTGTCCTTAAGTTGGACTTATGGGGAGCTCTTCATCAAGGTGGCTTGTGCTTGAACCCATCCTCGAACACCCACCAATGCTTGGTGATGAGCGGATAATTTATACCCTTTTTGGCATTGTTTTTAGGTAATTTTAGTATGTTTTAGTTACTTTTTATTATATTTTTATTAATTTTTATGAAAAAATCACATTTCTAGACTTTACTATGAGTTTGTGTGTTTTTCTATAATTTCAGGTATTTTTTGGCTGAAATTGAGGGACCTGAGCAAAAATCTGATTCAAAGGCTGAGAAAGGACTGCAGATGCTGTTGGATGCTGACCCTCCTGCACTCGAAATGGATTTTCTGGAGATACAAAAGCCCAATTGGCGCGAATGGAATTGTGCTAGAAAGTAGACATCTTGGGTTTTCTAGCAATATATAATAGTCCATACTTTGCCCGAGATTTGATGGCCCAAACTGGCGTTAAACGCCAGCCAGAGACCCTTTTTCTGGCATAAAATGCCAGAACTGGCACACTTTTTGGCATTAAACGCCCATTTTGGCACCCAGGGTGGCGTTTAACTCCAATTTGAGGCATATGCACGTGAAAGCTTCAATTCTCAGCCCAAGCACACACCAAGTGGGCCCCAAAAGTGGATTTCTGCACTATCTGTACTTAGTTACTCATTTTCTATAAACCTAAGTTACTAGTTTAGTATAAAAACTACTTTTAGAGATTCAATTTGTAACTCATGACATTTTACATCTCATATTGTATTTTCTACGGCATGAGTCTCTAAACCCCATAGGTGGGGGTGAGGAGCTCTGCTGTGTCTCAATGGATTAATGCAATTACTATTGTTTTCTATTCAATCACGCTTGATTCTGTTCTAAGATACTCACTCGTACTTCAATATAGAGAATATGATGATCCTTGACACTCATCATCATTCTCAAACTTATGAACGCGTGCTTGACAACCACTCCCGTTCTACCTGAGCTCGACGTAGTCATTGGGCGACAGTTTGAGTGCGTATATCTTGGGTCTCTAATCCACGGACTGAGTCCGTGGGATTAAAACCTTCGTGGTAGAGGCTAGAACCAATTGGCAGCATTCCTGAGATCCAAAAAGTCTAAACCTTGTCTGTGGTATTCTGAGTAGGATCTGGAACGGGATGACTGTGACAAGCTTCAAACTCACGAATGTTGGGCACAGTGACAGTGTGCAAAAGGATAGAGAGATCCTATTCCGACTCAAGTGAGAACTGACAGATGATTAGCCGTGCGGTAGCTGTACATGGTATTTTTCATCCGAGACGAGAGATCCGACAGTTGATTAGCCGTACAGAAACCGTGCCTGGTATTTTTTATCCGAGAAGACGGATGGTAGCCGTTGACAACGGTGATCCACCAATATACATCTTGCCATTGAAGAAAGCCATGTGTGTTTGGAGAAGAAGACAGTAGAAAAGCAGAGATTCAGATGATAGATCATCTCCGAAACCTCAACATGTTCCTCATTACTGAATCACAAGTACCATTTATTTCATGTTATTTAATTTTCTTAAACAAAATCATTTTTATCATTAATCTCCTGACTAAGATTTAGAAGATAACCATAGCTTGCTTCAAGCCGACAATCTCCGTGGGATCGACCCTTACTCACGTAAGGTATTACTTGGACGACCCAATGCACTTGCAGGTTAGTTGTGCGGAGTTGTGAAAAGTGTAATCACAATTTCGTGCACCAAGTTTTTGGCGCCGTTGCTGGGGATTGTTCGAGTTTGGACAACTGACGGTTCATCTTGTTGCTTAGATTTGGAAAAATTTAATTTTTTCGGTTGGTTTAGAGTCACTAAAATTGAGTCTTCTATTATTGTTTTTGTTAAAATTTTAAAATCCTTGTTTTTTTTTCTAGATTTTTTTCAAAATTTTTTTAATAAATAGAAAAAAACCAATATAATAATAATTGAGTCTTCTGTTTGAGTTTAGTTTCATGTTTTAAGTTTGGTGTCAATTGCATGTTTTTATTTTCCTTCAATTTTTCGAATTATATGTTCTTTTTATTCTTTATATTTTTGAGTTTTATGTTCCTTGTTCTTTCTTGATCTTCAAGTTGTTTTTGTTTATTTTCCTTGTTTGATCTTTAGTTTTTCTTGTTTTGTGTCTTTCCTTGTTTTTCTTGTGCATTTTCAAATTATTAGTGTCCAAGGTATAAAAATCTTTAAGTTTGGTGTCCTTTGCGTTTTTATTTTCTTAAAGATTTCCAAAATGTGTTCTTGGTGTTCATCTTGATCTTCAAAGTGTTCTTGGTGTTCATCTTGACATTCAAAGCTTTCTTGTTTACTTTCTTTATTTTGATCTAAAATTATAAGTTTGGTGTCATTTTATTGTTTTTCTCTTTCCCTCATTAAATTAAAAAAAAAAACTATATCTTTTCCTTTATTTACTCATCATTTTCGTATTCCTTAGGTTGATTTAGTCAAAATTTTTAAAATATGGTAGTTTCTTGTTGTAAAGTTAAAATTCCAATTTTAAAAATTTATCTTTTTTAAATCTTTTTCAAAACAAATTCTTTTTCAATTTCCTTTTTTATGTTTTTCAAAAATCTTTTATAAAATTTTTCAAAATCTTTTTCTTTTTTTTAATTTTCGAATTGCTTGTCCTATTTTATTATTTTGATTGAAAAATTTTAAGTTTGGTGTTTTCTTGTTAAGAAAGTTTTAACCTTTAAAATTTTAAAATCATATCTTTTTTAAATCTTTTCTTTTATTTATTTATTTTCTTACAAGTATCTTTAATTTTAAGACATATCCTTTTCAAAACTTCCTAACCACTTTCTCTCTCTTCATTTTTCGAAAATCCTCACCCATAATTTTTCAAATCTTTTTAATTAATTAATTAATTTAGTTTTCTAATTTCTTTTATTTCTCTTCTTTCAAATTTTCGAAACTTATACCATTTTTCCCATTTACTTCATTTTAATTTCCTTAATTTAAAAAAAATAAATAATAAATAAAATTTTTATTTTACAATCCACATCATCTCCCTTTCTCCATCATGGACCTAAGTGGAAATGAATAGTCCAAAAGGACTCTGGGGTCGTATGCTAACCCCACTACTGCTTCATATGGGAGTAGTATCTGTATACCCCCCATCAGATCCAGCAATTTTGAGCTAAACCCTCAGCTCATTATGATGGTGCAGTAAAACTGCTAGTATTCCGGTCTTCCACAGGAAGAACCTACTAAGTTTCTGGCACAGTTCTTACAAATTGCTGACACAGTACGTGATAAGGAAGTAGATCCAGATGTCTACAGATTATTACTGTTTCCATTTGCTGTAAAAGATCAAGTTAAGATATGGTTAAATAACCAACCCACAGCAAGCATAAGAACATGGAAACAGTTATCAGACAAATTCCTGAATTAATATTTCCCTCCAAAAAGGATGACACAGCTAAGGCTGGACATCCAAGGCTTTAAACAAGAGGATAATGTATCTCTTTATAATGCCTAGGAGAGGTACAGAGAGATGCTAAGGAAATGCCCCTCTGAAATGTTTTCAGAATGGGTGCAGTTAGACATCTTCTACTACAGGCTTACAGAAAAGGCCCAGATGTCTCTAGACCACTCAGCTGGTGGATCTATACACATGAGGAAGACAATTGAAGAGGCTCAAGAGCTCATTGATACAGTTGCTAGCAATCAGCATCTGTACTTAAGTAGTGAGTCCTCCATGAAAGAAGAGGCTAAAGCACTATCCACCAAACTTAGCTCTCCAGAACAAGTTATTGAACTCAATCAGCAATTGCTTCTTATAACAAAACAGCTAGCTGAATTTAAAGAGATGCTACAAGACACTAAAAATGCTAACAAGAATATGGAAGCACAATTGGATCAGACAAGACAGCAGCTATCTAAATAGATAACAGAAGACTGCCAAGCTGTTCATTTAAGGAGTGGGAAGACATTGAATGTCTCAACTCAAGGCAGCAGAAAGCCAAGAAAGGAACAACTGACAGAGGATGACCAAGCCACTGCCCAAAATCCCTCTAAGGACAGTAAGAGCCTATAGAGGAATGATTCTGGCGTTCAAACACCAGAAAAAGGTGAAAAATTGGCGTTAAACGCCCAGTGGATGGCCAATTCTGGCATCCAAACACCAGAAAAGGGTGGCAATCTGGCGTTAAACGCCCATACAGCACCCAATTCTGGCGTTCAAACGCCAATGGGGGATCAGACACCTGCAAGTGCTGATAACAACCCCCTTAGGCAGGCTTCTCCAACCACTTCTGTAGGAAGTAAGCTTGCAGCAACTAAGGTTGAAGAATATAAAGCCAAGATGCCTTATCCTTAGAAACTCCACCAAGTGGAACACGATAAATAATTTTCCTGCTTTGCAAATTATCTCAGGACTCTTGAAATAAAAAGTTTGCAGAGGCACTTGAGCAAATACCCTCTTATGCTAAGTTCATGAAAGAGATCTTAAGTCATAAGAAGGATTGGAGAGAAACTGAAAAAGTTTTCCTCACTGAAGAATGTAGTGCAGTCATTCTGAAAAGCTTACTAGAAAAGATTAAAGATCCCGGAAGCTTTATGATACCATGCACATTAGAAGATGCTTGCACCAAGACAGCTCTATGCGATCTTAGGGCAAGTATCAACCTAATACCTGCATCCACTATCAAAAATCTTGGTTTGACTGAAGAAGTCAAACCAACCCGAATATGTCTCCAACTTGCTGACGGCTCCATTAAAATTCCATCAGGTGTAATTGAGGACATGATTGTCAAGGTTGGGCCATTTTCCTTTCCCACTGACTTTGTAGAGCTGGAAATAGAGGAGCACAAAAGTGCAACTCTCATTCTAGGAAGACCTTTCCTAGCAACTGGATGAACCCTCATTGATGTCCAAAAAGGGGAGATAACCCTGAGAGTCAATGAGGATGAGTTTAAGTTGAATATTGTCAAAGCTATGCAGCATCCAGACACATCAAAAGACTGCATGAGCACTGATATCATTGACTCCCTGGTGGAAGAGGTCAATATGACTGAGAGCCTCGAATCAGAGCTAGAGGACATTTTTAAAGATGTTCAGCCTGATCTGGAGGAACCAGAGAAAACAAAAGAACCTCTGAAAACTCCTCAAGTAGAGGAGAAACCTCCTAAAACTGAGCTCAAACCACTACCACCCTCCCTAAAATATGCATTTCTTGGAGAAGAGGACACTTTTCTGGTAATCATAAGCTCTACTTTAGAACCACAGGAAGAGAAGGCATTAATTCAGGTGCTAAGGACACACAAGACAGTTCTTGGGTGGTCCATAAGTGATCTTAAGGGCATTAGCCAGCCAGATGCATGCAGAATATCCTATTGGAGGATGATGCTAAGCCAGTGGTTCAACCACAGAGGCAGCTGAATCCAGCCATGAAGGAGGTGGTACAGAAAGAGGTCACTAAGCTACTAGAGGCTAGGATTATTTATCCCATTTCTGATAGCCCCTGGGTGAGCCCTGTCCAAGTTGTCCCCAAGAAGGGAGGCATGATTGTGGTTCATAATGAAAAGAATGAACTGGTTCCTACAAGAACAGTTACAGGGTGGCGTATGTGTATTGACTACAGAAAGCTCAATACAACCACCAGAAAGGATCATTTTCCTTTATCATTCATAGACCAGATGCTAGAGAAACTAGCAGGTCATGAATACTACTGCTCTTTGGATGGCTATTCAGGTTACAACCAAATTGCAGTAGATCCTCAGGACCAAGAGAAAACAGCATTCACATGTCCATTTGGAGTGTTTACCTACAGAAGGATGCCATTTGGTCTGTGCAATGCACGTACAACCTTTCAAAGGTGCATGCTCTCTATCTTCTTTGATATGGTAGAGAAATTTCTGGAAGTCTTCATGGATGACTTCTCAGTATTTTGAGACTCATTCAGCTCCTGTCTTGACCATCTAGCACTTGTTCTGAAAAGATGCCAAGAGACTAACCTGGTTTTAAACTGGGAGAAATGTCACTTTATGGAGACTGAAGGAATTGTCCTTGGGCACAAAATCTCGAACAAGGGAATAGAGGTGGATCAAGATAAGATAGAGGTAATTGAAAAATAACCACCACCTGCCAATGTTAAGGCAATCAAAAGCTTTCTGGGGCATGCAGGATTCTACAGGAGGTTTATAAAGGATTTTTCAAAAATTGTAAAACCTCTGAGCAATCTGCTAGCTGCTGATACACCATTTATCTTTGACACAGAGTGTCTGGAGGCATTTGAGACTCTGAAAGCCAAGCTGGTCACGACATCAGTCATTTCTGCACCAGACTGGACATTACCATTTGAACTAATATGTGATGCCAGTGACCATGCCATTGGTGTAGTATTAGGACAGAGGCATGATAAGCTTCTGCATGTCATTTATTATGCTAGCCGTGTTTTAAATGATGTGCAGAAGAATTACACAACCACAGAAAAGGAGTTGCTTGCAGTGGTTTATGCCATTGACAAGTTCAGATCTTATTTAGTAGGATCAAAAGTGATTGTGTACACTGACCATGCTGCTCTAAAATATTTCCTCACAAAGCAGGATTCAAAACCCATACTCATAAGATGGGTGTTGCTTCTGCAAGAGTTTGATATAGAAATAAGAGACAGAAAAGGAACCGAGAACCAAGTAGCTGATCATTTGTCCCGGATAGAACTAGTAGCAGGAGTGTCCCTCCCTCCTACTGAGATCTCTGAAACCTTTTCGGATGAGCAACTCTTTGCAATTTAAGAAGTACCACGGTTTGCAGACATTGCAAACTATAAAGCTGTGAGATTCATACCAAAGGAGTACAGTAAGTAGCAAACAAAAAAATTGGTTTCTGATGCCAAGTACTACCTGTGGGATGAACCATATCTCTTTAAGAGATGTGCAGATGGAATAATCCATAGATGTGTGCCTAGAGAAGAGGCACAGAAGATCCTATGGCATTGCCATGGATCACAATATAAAGGACATTTCGGAGGTGAGCGAACAGCCACAAAGGTTCTCCAATGTGGCTTCTACTGGCCTACTCTCTATAGAGACTCCCAAGAGTTTGTACGTAACTGTGACAGTTACCAGAGAGCTAGTAATCTGCCTCACGGTTATGCCATGCCTCAGCAAGGGATCTTAGAGATTAAGTTGTTTGATGTATGGGGTATTGACTTCATGGGGCCTTTCCCACCATCATATTCAAACACTTATATTCTGGTGGCAGTCGACTATATATCTAAATGGGTAGAGGCAATTGCAACACCCACTAATGATACTAAGACAGTGATGAAGTTCCTCCAGAAGCATATCTTCAGTAGGTTCGGTGTCCCTAGGATACTAATCAGTGATGGAGGCACTCACTTCTTCAATAAACAGCTTGACTCTGCTCTTATCCGATATGGAATTAACCACAAAGTGGAAACTCTATATCATCCACAAATAAATGGGCAGGCTGAAGTCTCAAATAGAGAACTAAAGCGAATCCTGGAACGGACTGTAAGTACCCCTAGAAAGGATTGGGCAAGAAGTTTGGATGATGCTCTGTGGCATACAGAACCGCATTCAAGACTGCCATAGGGACCTCTCCATACCAGTTTGTGTATAGAAAAGCCTGCCATCTGCCAATGGAACTGTAACACAAAGCCTACTGGGCAACCAGATTCCTAAACCTTGATACTAAGGTAGCTGGAGAGAAAAGATTACTCCAGTTGAATGAGCTGGAGGAGTTCAAACTCAATGCTTTCGAAAATGCTAAAATTTACAAGTAGAAAGCAAAAAGGTGGCATGATAGAAAGCTGTCATCTAGAGTCTTTGAGCCAGGACAGAAGATTCTGCTGTTTAACTCTAGGCTCAGATTGTTCCCTAGGAAATTGAAATTTCGGTGGAAGGGACCATATGTGATTACAAGTGTGTCACCATATGGATATGTAGAGCTTCAGGATATTGAATCAGTAAAACTCTAGCTAAAGACGGTAAAGAAGTGCTTGCTGGGAGGCAACCCAGCCATTATCAAAAATTAGATGTTTATAACAATTATATGAGTCTATTTAATTTTGTTATTCATGATATTTAATACATTTCAGTAAATAAGTCAGGAAAATGGAGGTTCAAAACATAAAGCAGAAGAATCACAGAAAAAAGAGCTCACTAGCATCAAAACGCTAGTAAAGGGGCGTTTTGGGCGTTAAATGCCAGAATGGGCAGCATTTTGGGCGTTTAACGCCAAAAACAGCAGCATCGTGGGCGTTCAGAAAAAAGCCCAATAACAAAGGATTTATGGCATTCAACGACCTGGCTGGGCGTTAAACGCCCAAAATGGCCACCAGATGGGTGTTAAACTCCAGAATAGCTATCATTCTGGGCGTTTAACGCCAAAACAGCAAGAGGGAGGTAATTTCGTTTCCAATTCAATTTTTTTTTCGAATTTTTATGTTTTAATTCAAATTTTCTGCATCAAAATATTACAAACATTAATTTTTTAATTTCTATTTCCAAAAATTATTAATCTTTTAATTTTTTTAATTCTTTTTCAATTCTTTTCAATTCTTTCCTAAAACGTTTTTCAAACTCATTTATCTTTTTAAGTTCTTTCCAAATCTTTTTAAATTGCTTCATATTATCTTAGATACATTAACAAAATTTCAACTTTAACTTCCTCCCATCTTTGTCATATCTTTTAATTTTAAAAACAATCTCATCTTTTTCATATCATATTTTTTTTATCAATCATATCTTTCTATCTTCTCTTTTTTCTAAAAATTCGAAACCTATTCCCTCCCTCCCTTTTAAATATACATTTGGCCAGCCCCTTTTCACCCATCATTCGAATCCTTCTCTCCATCTAGTCATCTTCTTTCTTTTTATTTTGCTTGAGGATAAGCAAATCTCTAAGTTTGGTGTGATTTCCGTGATCTCTGAGCTAAAACAAACTAATCTCATGGCGCCCAAAGGAAGACAAACCACTTCAAGAGACAAGAAATAAAGCAATCCAAAACCACGTTGGATGCATGAGAATTTCTGCACCAAAGAACATGCAGACCATTATTTCAAAATTGTGTGCAGAAGATTAGTGATCCCAGAAGTTTTCAATCTGAAAAAAGATGAATACCCGGAGATCTAAGAGCAGATTCGATATAGGAGCTGGGAAGTCCTGGCTAATCATGAGATACATGTTGGAAGAAACATGATCCAGGAATTCTATGCAAATATGTGGATGACGGATAAGCAAATATTAGAGGGAACTACCTTCCACTCCTTTTGAACTATGGTCAGAGGGAAGATTATTTACTTCCACTTTGACAAAGTGAGAGAAGTTCTCAAACTTCCTCAACTACAAGATGATCCAAAATCCTTTAATAGGAGAATGGCCAAAGATAAAAGGCTAGATCAAGTTCTAGAGGACATATGCCTCCCTGGAACCAAGTGGATTACTAATACAAAAGGTGTCCCAAACCAGCTAAAGAGAGGAGATCTCAAACCAGTTGCTAGAGGTTGGCTGGATTTCATGGGGCATTCTATACTCCCAACCAGCAACCATTTTGAAGTCACTGTCAAGAGAGCAGTGATGATTCACTGTATTATGCTGGGAAAAGAAGTAGAGATTCATCAGCTGATTCCTGGTGAAATTTACATATTTGTAAACAAGGAATCCACTGATGCTAAATTGGCTTACCCAAGCTTGATTAGTCTGTTATATAAAGATGCTGGGGTAGAGATAGGTGTGGATGAATATATCCCAGTTGAACGCCCAATCACCAAAAAGGTGATGGATGGACCTCAAGTTCAAGACAACCCCATCAAGAGGAGGGCACATGAGCTCCTCCCAGAAATTCCTCAATTTGAATATTGGGCCCGCTTAGAAGCATCTGTCACCAAGCTGCAAGAAGCTATGGATCAACTCAAAGAAGAGCAGCAGAATCAAAACAACATGCTCTGCAAACTGCTCAAAGAACAAGAGAAACAAGGGCATGAGATACAGGAGCTAAAGCGCCAGAAGTTGCCCCTTGAAGAGCTACACGTCCCACAGATTGAAGGAGCAAGTATCTCTCAAAATAAAGGTTGTTGAGTCCTAACTCTGTGATATCTTTTGTTATTAGAGACCTATTTTAAGAGTTACATGAGCATTAATATTAGAGTCATTTATTTTTATGTCTTTAATTTCCTTTCTTTTATTGTTATTTGTCTACTTTTTAGTTTCTGTCTTGTTTTTATCTTTATTACATGATTATTAGTGTTTAGTGCCTATGTCTTAAAGCTATGAATGTTCCATGAATCTTTCACCTTTCTTAAATGAAAAATGTTTTATGAAAAAGAAAAAGAAGTACATGAATTTCGAATTCTGTCTTGAAAATAGTTTAATTATATTGATGTGGTGGCAATACTATTTGTTTTCTGAATGAATACTTGAACAGTGCATACTTTTGATAGTGAAGTTTATGAATGTTAAAATTGTTGGCTCTTGAAAGAATAATGAAAAAGGAGAAATGTTATTGATAATCTGAAAAATCATAAAATTGATTCTTGAAGCAAGAAAAAGCAGTGAAAAACACAAAGCTTGTGAAAAAAATAGCGAAAAATAAAAAAAAGGAAGGAAAAAGAAAAAGCAAGCAGAAAAAGCCAGTAACCCTTTCAACTAAAAGGCAAGGGTAAAAAGGATCCAAGGCTTTGAGCATTAATGGATAGGAGGGCCCAAGGGAATAAAATCATGGCCTAAGCGGCTAAATCAAGCTGTCCCTAACCATGTGCTTGTGGTGTGAAGGTGTCAAGTGAAAATCTTGAGACTGAGCGGTTAAAGTTGTGGTCCAAGGCAAAAAGAATGTGCTTAAGAACTCTGGGCACCTCTAACTGGGGACTCTAGCAAAGCTGAGTCACAATCTGAAAAGGTTCACCCAATTATGTGTCTGTGGCATTTATGTATCCAGTGGTAATACTGGAAAACAAAATGCTTAGGGCCACAGCCAAGACTCATAAAGTAGCTGTGTTCAAAGAATCAACATACTAAACTAGGAGGACCAATAACACTATCTGAATTCTGAATTCCTATGGATGCCAATCATTCTGAACTTCAAGGGATAAAGTGAGATGCCAAAACTGTTCAGAAGTAAAAAGCTACTAGTCCCGCTCATCTAATTGGAACTAAGTTTCATTGATATTTTGAAATTTATTGTATTTTCTCTTCTTTTTATCCTATTTTATTTTTAGTTGCTTAGGGACAAGCAATAATTTAAGTTTGGTGTTGTGATGAGTGGATAATTTATACCCTTTTTGCCATTATTTTTAGGTAATTTTTAGTATGTTTTAGTTACTTTTTATTATATTTTTATTAGTTTTTATGCAAAAATCACATTTCTGGACTTTACTGTGATTTTGTGTGTTTTTCTATAATTTCAGGTATTTTCTGGCTGAAATTGAGGGACCTGAGCAAAAATCTGATTCAGAGGCTGAGAAAGGACTGCAGATGCTGTTGGATTCTGACCCTCCTGCACTCGAAATGGATTTTCTGGAGCTACAGATAACCAATTGGCGCGCTCTCAATTGCGTTGGAAAGTAGACATCTTGGGCTTTCCAACAATATATAATAGTCCATATTTTGCCCGAGATTTGATGGCCCCAACTAGCACACTTCTTGGCATTAAACGCCCATTTTGGCACCTAGGGTGGCATTTAACTCCAATTTGAGGCATATGCACGTGAAAGCTTCAATGCTTAGCCTAAACATACACCAAGTGGGTCTCAGAAGTGGATTTCTGCACTATCTGCACTTAGTTACTCATTTTCTGTAAACCTAAGTTACTAGTTTAGTATAAAAACTACTTTTAGAGATTCAATTTGTAACTCATGACATTTTACATCTCATATTGTATTTTCTATGGCATGAGTCTCTAAACCCCATAGGTGGGGGTGAGGAGCTCTGCTGTGTCTTAATGGATTAATGCAATTACTATTGTTTTCTATTCAATCACGCTTGATTCTATTCTAAGATACTCACTCGTACTTCAATATAGAGAATATGATGATCCGTGACACTCATCATCATTCTCAAACTTATGAACGCGTGCTTGACAACCACTCCCATTCTACCTGATCTCAACATAGTCATTGGGCGACAGCTTGAGTGCGTATCTCTTGGGTCTTTAATCCACGGACCGAGTCCGTCGGATTAGAACCTTCATGGTAGAGGCTAGAACCAATTGGCAGCATTCCTGAGATCCAGAAAGTCTAAACTTTGTCTGTGGTATTTTGAGTAGGATTTGGAATGGGATGACTGTGACGAGCTTTAAACTCACGAATGTTGGGCACAGTGACAGTGTGCAAAAGGATAGAGAGATCCTATTCCGACACAAGTGAGAACCGACAGATGATTAGCCGTGTGGTAGCTGTACCTGGTATTTTTCATCCGAGACGAGAGATCCGACAGTTGATTAGCCGTACAGAAACTGTGCCTGGTATTTTTCATCCGAGAGGATGGATGGTAGCCATTGACAACGGTGATCCACCAACATACAGCTTGCCATTGAAGGAAGCCATGCGTGTTTGGAGAAGAAGACAGTAGGAAGGTAGAGATTCAGACAACAGAGCATCTCCGGAACCTCAACCTGTTCCTCATTACTGAATCACAAGTACCATTTATTTCATGTTATTTACTTTTCTTAAACAAAATCATTTTTATCATTAATCTCCTGACTAAGATTTATAAGATAACCATAGCTTGCATCAAGCCGACAATCTCTGTGGGATCGACCCTTACTCACGTAAGGTATTACTTGGACAACCCAGTGCACTTGCAGGTTAGTTGTGCGGAGTTGTGAAAAGTGTAACCACAATTTCGTGCACCACTTGGTCTTCCATTGTGCTTCAAGATTTTCAATTAATTGCACCAAGTCTTGATGGAATTCTTCACAAGCTTGGAGCTCCCAAAGTTGATTCTCTTTTTGTAATCCGGGATCCCACACTTTGT
Organism: Arachis hypogaea; assembly: GCF_003086295.3. Lineage (NCBI taxonomy): Eukaryota > Viridiplantae > Streptophyta > Magnoliopsida > Fabales > Fabaceae > Arachis > Arachis hypogaea. The sequence continues at coordinate 96,652,220 of NC_092054.1, read as the reverse complement.
TTTCACACTCGTCTTCAAGTTGATCACGTTGATTCCCTCCGGGTGGTAAGCAAGCCGAATTCTCACTAAGGTACCAAACCATCTTCCTAGGCCCATCCAATTGAGCACTAATCCAACTCTTTCTCCTCCATTTTGAGCTTCCAACCATAATGATTCGAGAATGATGTTTCCAACCACTAACCATTTCCCTTTTGCTCTTAAAGCCATAAAGAGCTCTAAGTTGACCATCCGTCTCAAGCAAACCATATTCAAGTGGGATAATAAAGCTTCGAGATAAGAGATTTTCCCACTTGAATGAAAGAATAGATGGTGATGGCTTGGGGAGAGGTGTCTCCAATGTCCTTGCAAGCTCTACTCCCTTGTGTTTTTCCTTGACAACTTCCACCTATTTGCAAGCTTCTTCAATTTCAACCTCTTCATCTTGGTAGATTTTTTCCAATTCAATCTTTTCTTCATTGCTTACCAAGGGTATGGGAGGTTGTGCACATTCTTCTATGACCTCAATTTTATGTCCAATGGGAGAGGATTCAATTGTAGATAAGAATTCATCAATGATTGAATCCATCTCTTGATCAACCTCTTCAAAGTCTTCAGCCATGATATATATTGGAGGTTGTACACCCTCCTCAACATCAATATCAAGCATCTTGGAAGAGGGCTCTATAATTCTACATTCCCATGGACTTCCAACATCTCCTAAATCTTCAACCATTCCTTCTGACTCAATTGTCTCAACTTCCTCCCTTGGTTGCGATTCTTGCTTCAACTTCTCTTCTTCACCTTGAAGCTTCAAGTTCACTCCCTCACATGCTCCTTAGTTAATCCTCCATATTAATGGCTTCCACCATGGTAGCAACCATGACTTCTAGCTTCTTCATCTCCTTTTGTTTCTCTTCTTGCCTTTGGATATAAGAGCTAATATCTCTTCGTTGTTCTTGCAAGAAGGTTTGGAGAGCTTCATCCATTGGGGGTGGTAGTGGAAGAGAGGGTTCATTGTTTAGGAGAAAGGGTTCATAATTGGAAGGTGGTTCATCTTGGTAAGGGTATGGAGATGGTGTATATCGAGGTGGTTCTTGGGAGTAATTGTGTTGGAATGGTTATGGTTCTATGTATGGTTCATATGGCTCATAAGGTGGTTGGTATGGTGGATAAGGATTAGGGTTATATGGAGGTGTTTGGTGATAGGAGGCTTGTGAGTATGGTGGTTCAAAACTATGTTGAGGAGGTGGTTCATGCATATGGTGATTGTGGTTGACAACCACAATGAGGGTCACCACATCCATTAGATTGATGTACATTAGGAGTTGGATTATACCTATAAGAAACTAGAGGAGGTTGATCAATTCCTTGAGGCTCCTCCCATCTTTGATTGTTCCATCCTTGATGCATGTTGTCATTGTAGTTCCCATTTCCTACAACATAATTTAAACCAAACTCATAGCCAAATGGGTGAGAATTCATAGTAGCAAGAGAAAATGAAAACAAAAACTAATAAGAAATAAAGAAAACCAAATCCTAAAACTAGCAAAAACTATCAAAGAAACAAAAGGCAAACATATTCACAATATTCACATATATACAATAACCAATAACAAGCACACATTGTAATTTCGTGGCAACGGCGCCAAAAACTTGATGTGAAGATTTATACCGGTTCGAAAGTTAACAAAATAATTTTGTTGTGAGCATAGCCCAAACTAACATTCGATCCTCAAATCAAAGTTTAATTTTGGTTGTCACAAGTATAACCCAATAAAAATAACCGAGAGTATTAGTCACGGGTCGTTCTTGTAAAACCCAGTTAATTAACGCATAATTAACCTACAAATTAAAATTTATTCTATAAAATTAAAAATGTGATTTTCATGGTTTAATATGATAGAGAAAATTAAAACGAGAATTTTGACACTAATTTTAAAGAATTTGGCCCAAGATTGGGCTAAACGGGCCGAACTGATCGAATCGGGCCCAAGCCCATAAACACAACCCACATACAAGCTGATCATTCAGCTGCCTTCCTCATTATTCATTCCATTCACGGTGAGAGAGGGAGCAAGAACACAAACCCTTATTTCACTACTCACTCCAACATTCAATCTTTTGTAACTTTCAATCCGGAGCTCTGATTTACAAGCCGTTTGTAACCACGCATTTGTCTCGAAGTCCTCTTCAATTCTATTCAAACAAAGAGGCATGTGTTCCTTAAATTAGTTCCCAATTCTTTGTGCCCTCTTTATGTGCAAAATTGGCTTGAGTTTTGAGTGATTTTGATGATTTGGTGGTTTAGGTGCAATCTAACATTGGATAATTGTTGAATTATACTCCAACCATCAATGGGTAAGGCAAGAAAACTCTAAACCCTTGCAGTTTGTCCAATTTTTTGTGCCCTAGTGTTAAATTGTTCAATTGTATGAACTAGTTTGAGTTTATGTTGAATTAGAGTTAAAATTGTCAAATTGGAGCTTGATTAAAGTCTTAGAAAGTTTGGAAATGGGCTTTTGTGCTAAAAAATCTGGTTGAAGGGTGTTGGAGCTTTGAGAGCTTGTGAAAAAGTAAAATTGGAAATATTTCGGGTTGAACGGAAATCGGCCAAGGTATGGTTTCGGTTTCCTATAACTAAAATGTAATGTAATGTGAAAACTTAGGCTAGTGACCTGGTATGCGAAATTGCTACTCAGGTTGTGAATTGTTGTTCGAAATTGATTCCCCGGCAATGGCACCAAAAATGGATGCACAGAACCACGGTCTAAACATATCTTCACAACTTCGCATAACTAACCAGCAAGTGCACTGGGTCGTCCAAGTAATACCTTACGTGAGTAAGGGTCGAATCCCACGGAGATTGTTGGTATGAAGCAAGCTATGGTCACCTTGTAAATCTCAGTCAAGCGGATATAAAACAGTAATGGGTTTTCGAAAATAATTAATAGAATAGGGATAGAGGTACTTATGTAAATCATTGGGTAGAATTTCAGATAAGCGAATGGAGATGCTTTTTGTTCCTCTGAACCTCTACTTTCCTACTATCTTCATCCAGTCAGTCTTACTCCTTTCCATGGCTGGCTTTATGTGATACATCACCACTGTCAACGGCTACTTTCGGTCTTCTCTCGGGAAAATGATCCAAATGCCCTATCACGGTACGGCTAATCGTCTGGAGGCATCACCCTTGCCAATGGCTTCATCTTATCCTCTCAGTGAAAATGATCAACGCACCCTGTCACGGCACGGCTATTCATCTGTCGGTTCTCGATCATGCTGGAATAGGATTTACTATCCTTTTGCGTCTGTCACTAACGCCTAGCAATTGCGAGTTTGGAGCTCGTCACAGTCATTCATTCATTGAATCCTACTCGGAATACCACAGACAAGATTTAGACTTTCCAGATTCTCTTGAATGCCACCATCATTCTAGCTTACACCACGAAGATTATGATTAAGAGATCTAAGAGATACTCATTCAGTCAAAGGTAGAATGGAAGTGGTTGTCAAGCACGCGTTCATAGGGAATGGTGATGATTGTCACGTTCATCACATTCAAATTGAAGTACGAATGGGTATCTTAGAAGCAAAACAAGATGAATTGAATAGAAAACAGTAGTACTTTGCATTAATCTTCGAGGAACAGCAGAGCTCCACACCTTAATCTATGGAGTGTAGAAACTCTACCGTTAAAATTACATAAGTGAATGTCCAGGCATGGCCGAGAGGCCAGCCCTCAAACGTGATCTAAGATAGCATACAACTGATCAAAGATGTCTAACACAATAGTAAAAGGTCCTATTTATAATAAACTAGCTACTAGGGTTTACAGAAGTAAGTAATTGATGCATAAATCCACTTCCGGGGCCCACTTGGTATGTGCTTGGGCTGAGCTTGAGTGTTGCACGTGTAGAGGTCCTTCTTGGAGTTGAACGCCAGCTTTTGTGCCAGTTTGGGCGTTCAACTCTGGTTTTGGCTCCTTTTCTGGTGCTGGACGCCAGATTTGGGCAGAAAGCTGGCGTTGAACGCCAGTTTACGTCGTCTATTCTTGGCCAAAGTATAGACTATTATATAGTTCTGGAAAGCCCTGGATGTCTACTTTCTAACTCAATTGGAAGCGCGCCATTTCGAGTTCTGTAGCTCCAGAAAATCCACTTTGAGTGCAGGGAGGTCAGAATCCAACAGCATCAGCAGTCCTTCTTCAACCTCTGAATCTGATTTCTGCTCAAGTCCCTCAATTTCAACCAGAAAATACCTGAAATCACAGAAAAATACACAAACTCATAGTAAAATCCAGAAATGTGAATTTAACATAAAAACTAATGAAAACATCCCTAAAAGTAACTAGATCCTACTAAAAACATACTAAAATCAATACCAAAAAGCGTATAAATTATCCGCTCATCATGACCCTAGGATAGGAATTGAATTTGTGATGATGGTTGATTGGTTGAAATGGATAATATTGATTATGTGATTATTGGTTTTTGGAAGGTATAATTGAAGTTCTTGATTGATGATGCATGTGAGTTTTACATGATGATGATACTTGGTATATATAAAGGTTGAATTGAAGTTGAAATTTGTGTTTGATATGGATAATGGGTCTTGTATGTTGATCATTGTGGTATTAGAAATATTGGTGGTGGAGTGATGCCAAGGCATCTTGGGCTAGTTTCACAAGCCTTTTTCTTTCGTTTTCATTAGGTTTTATGCACTTTCTTGAGCTTTATGTAAGTAATTGGATAAGAATTTCATGAACCCATTAATTCAATCAAACTTGGTTATTTATGTACTTTTCACAAGATTTTATGCAAATTTTATTTGATGATTAAATGATGCAAATATCTTGTGATTATAGCAAACTTTGATGCAAGTGTTTGGTTGATTGTAGGTGGAAAGGAAGCTAAGAAAGGGAAAGCAAACAAGCAACAAAAAGGCCATGGAAGGAAGCAAGGGGAAGCAACGTTGGAGCCAAAGTTGGTGCTCCAACGTTGCCTCAAACATTATACTCAAGAGGTGCATAGTTGGAGCCAAAGTTGGTGCTCCAACTATGCCTCAAACGTTAGCCAAGAAAGGTGGATAGTTGGAGTCATAGTTGGACCTCCAACTATACCTCCAACTACAAAAGAAGGCAACATTTGAGCCCAAAGTTGGACCTCAAACGTCACTCTAAACGTTGCCATGAGGAAGGCCATATTTGGAGCCATAGTTGGACCTCCAACTATGCCTCCAACTACTCATTCAAAAGGGCCATAGTTGGACCTCCAACTATGCCTCTAACTACTCATCCAAGAGGCCATAGTTGGAGCCATAGTCGGACCTCCAACTATGCCTCCAACTACAACTATGATGTGCAACGTTGTAGCCAAAGTTGGTGTTCTAACGTTGCTGCAACGTCAAGGTGAACGGGTGCCAACTTTGGAGGGAATGTTGGGGGTCCAACGTTACCTCCAACGTGCACGATGAATTTGAAGTTTTTGGGATTATAAAATCGTGCATCGACACGTATGCGTGGGTGAAGATTTTAGCCAAATGGCGCACACGTGTGACCCACGCGTACGTGTGGGTGGGCTAACGTTTGCGCTCAAACGTTGGGTCCAACGTTGAGTCCAACGTGCGCGATAAATTTCAAAAATTTGGAGTTGGAAAAAGTGCATCGACGTGTACGCGTGGGTGAAGATTTTGGAGCAAATGGCGCGCACGCGTGGGTGGGCTAACGTTTATGCGCAAATGTTGGGTCCAACGATGGGTCAAACTTCAGGGCCAACGTCCCAGCCTTAATAGGCCAAGTTTGACCCAATGTTTGAGCTCAAATGTTGAACTCCAACGTGAGCTTCAACGTTAATCCAACTTCGATGAAAAAGGTACCCATGCTGAGTATAAACGTTAACTCTCAAACGTCTCCATCAAAGGTCCCTTCCAACTAGCTTCAACAGAGGCCAAAGGGCCCAGTCCAAGTACTTAAAGATTGAAAGAAGAAAGTGTATAAATAGATTAGAGTTTAAGTTAGAAGGGGGGTTTTTACACACTAAGTACTGTAACGCTGCCCAATTTTACTTTCTCTGCAAATCTTAGTTTACTTTCAATGTACTTGTTCATTTCAATTTCCATTCCCAGAGCTATGAATAACTAAACCCCTTTCATTGGGTTAGGGAGCTCTGTTGTAATTCAATGGATCAATAATAGTTTTCATTCTTCTTCTTCTTTCTTTTCTATTGATTTTGCTAGAAAGCTTTCGATCTTAATTCAATTGAACAGTTGGCTCGACGGAGAAGCTGTTTATATTTGGGTTTCCTTTGAGCCTCGAGAGAGAGATGAGAAAATCATGCTAGAAATGCTTTCTCATGTTGGACTGGATTGGGGGTTGGATGGATATAGTGACATGTAATTCTACCAATACTTTGATCTAGAAAAACATGTGGTATAATCAGTGACCATACTTCATCTCTTCCCATGAACAATTAAATCAAGACATTGGGCAATTGTTCAAGTTTAGAGAGATTGGTAAGCCAAGACATTAGGATCCAATCACCTAAGATTGCCAAGAAAATCAATGAGTATCTTGAATGAGGAAGAGATGAAAATGAACTTGATCCAGAGAATGCAACATCTCCTATGCCCAATGAACCCCCCATCTCTGATCTACCTATTCTCTTTAATTTTTGTTATTTAATTTTATGTTTAACCACCCCGTTCCCATTCCCATTTATTTTTCTGCACTTTAGATTTTGCTCTTTACATTGTGCAATTTACTTTCAGCCATTTACCTACCTTGCAATTTACTTTTCCTGCCATTTAATTTTCTGCACATCCAAATTAGAGTTTGTTTCAGTTCAACTAGAATATTTCTCTAATTAAAGTTGATCAACAATCAATCCCTGTGGGATTTGACCTCACTCTATTGTGAGTTTTTACTTGATGACAATCTGGTGCACTTGCTGGTGGAAATTTGTTGAGAGACAAGTTTTCGTGCATCAAGGAGTTTGATGAAAATGGAAGGTTGGTATTTGATGATGTATATTGAGGATTGTGAACTTGGATTATTGAGTTAAAATTGATGAAATAGAGAATTGATGTGTTGTGGAATGAATAAGGAAGTTGGAATGTGGTTGAGGTTAAATAGGTAACGTTTTGAGTGAATTAAAGAGGTTTGAGAAGTGTATGTTTGAGAATTGGGATCTTTGTCGTTTTTGGTAAAAATTGGATTTTTAGTGAACTTCAATGGATCATATCTGGAGCTACAGTCTTCGAACTCAACGAATTTTATATCAAATTGAAAATAATTTAAAAAGCTTTAAATCGATATAAACATTATCAAAATCTGAACTTTGCAGAGAGAGATATGATCGTTGAAAGTTTGGGTTAGAAATCTGAATTCTGTGAAGTTGCAGAATTTGTGATTTCTGTTATGTGTGCGCACGCACGCAACTATGTGCATGCTCTGGACAGTGGCTGAGTTTTAACCTATGCGTACACACACTCTCGTGCGCACGCACACACAGGGGGAGGCTTACTGTTGGGAGCGCTGGCATAGCCCTGTGCGAACACACAACAACAAAGTTTTGCAAGCTGTGCGTTGTGCGCACGCACATGCTGGGAAGTGCGTTCTGTTGGGGCCGTTTGCAGGATCTGTGCGTGCACTCAACAATGAAAATTTTGCTTTCCGTGCATACGCACAGGCTTGTGCACACGCACACTTTCTGAAAATCCTCCTGGGCGTGCGCATGCACACCCCTGTGCATATGCACACTGCCCTATTTTCTTATAAAAATCTTGTTTTTAAATTTTTCACCTTCCCAACAAGCTTGTAATCTTCCGTGACCCTGTTTTCAGCAAAGATGACTTTTGTGTTTATTAAAACCGAATTTCAAACTTCTAAGCCTCAATTTTCATCCTTTAAGTTCTAAATTATAATAGAATGCCTAGTAATTAAGAATAATCTAGGAATGGGGGTAGCTTAAGGGTGAAGTAAGGGGAGAGTTAATGATGAATTGTGATTAATGATGATGGTATGAGTTACTGAGGATGATGGTGGAAGTGCGGTGTATGCCATGAGCCGAAGGGCTGTATTTGATACTAAGTTATGGCTGGATATGGATTATGTTATGAGCTCGATGGCTATGATAAATATTGGTTTATGGCTGATATTGAATATATGAATTTGGATGATTGTATTATCTTGAGTCCTCTTTCTCGAAAGTGCGACCCCAGAGAGATGGTGGAAGGTGAGGATCCCCTTCCTTGTTCCTCCTAGTATTGTAAAATCACCCCCAGCAAGATGGTGGGAGGTTAGGATCTCCTCCTTGGCTCCTCCTGGGTATATGAGAATGTACCTCCTGGGCAGATGCAAGGGTTGTGGTTTCGCCCCACTTGCTCCAAGTTGGTTAGTATAGAGGCTCCCCAGGTGGACGCAAGGGTTGTGGTTTCGCCCCACTTGCTCGGGGTTATGATGAGTGATGTATAAGATGTACAATCATGTGATGTATAAGTGATGATATGGTCATCATGAATGATTATGGAATGTTATGAATGGATGTAAAAGGATTATCTAAGATACGAGTTTCCTTAGATGAAAGCAGTGACTAGCCACCACGTGCTCCAAGTGGAGACTCGATACTCTGCTGACCCTATGTCGTAAGTGTGGCCAAATACTATGAAAGTTCTGGATGAGCTCGCCCCCGTGAATAAATACCAGTGTGGGTGTTGTATGATTATGTTTATGATTGAGAATTACTCGAGTTGGGGATGCGCGACCGATGGACAGTCCAATAGTTATCTACCAGAACTTGTCGGGTTGGCTTTATAACCGACAGATGAGACTCATCAGCCACTAGGACAGGCATGCATCATATACATCTATATGTCTTGTTTGGATTGTCTAAGTGATTGCATAACTAAATGCTACTTGATTATCTACTATATTTGAATCCTATTTGTGATTTCTCTATTTGTAATAATTGTGGTTGTTGCATTTAGTTCTGTTGGTGGTTGGGAGGTTTGGAGGAGTTGGAAAGGGGAGTTTAAGATAGCTCTGAAGACCCTTAGCTAGATGCCTATTTTAATTTCATGGTTTAGTTATGTTTTAAGCTTTAATTATCTGTTTGAAGTTCTAGGATTGCTTTCGGCTTTCCCAGGACATTATATGTTAGATATGTGGGCACTGTTACCATGCTGAAAACCTCTTAGCTTTTATAAGGTGGATTAGGTGTCACAAGGAAATATATATATAAGTCAAGTTTTGGCTTTCTTTCCTTTAGTTCCCTTAAGTATGCTGGTTGAATTTTTGTTTCTGTCCTGTATTAAGAAGTCCAAACTTATTATATTTTGATTTTTCTTTGGTCATCTTAATTTTATCTTTTAATATGATTTTTCTTCTTGAAGATACCATATAGGGAAAATCTTTCATCAGTGCTTCGTGGAAATAAATACGTAATAATATAATATAGTAATGATAATAAATTAAGAAAATTAAGTAATTATACAATATATAATATAGTTAAAAAAATAATGATTATGCTGATAATATAATAATAGTAATAACAATAATAATAATAATAATAATAATAATAATAATAATAATAATAATAATAATAATCAATTTAATTTTTGTCTTATTAAAATATTTTTGTTAAATAATTTAAATTTAATAGAATAGGTAATAATTAAATTAAACATCAATAATTATAAAATTCTATTTAATTATTATTGTTAAACATAATTTTTTTTAAAAACTACATCTCAATATAATATAATAACTCATAAAAAGCTAATTATTTAATTTTTAAAAATTCGGGATCTTAAAATTAAAGTGTTGAATGAACTCAACCAGATTGTACCTTGAATTGACATACTTTGCAATGATTGAGTTTAATCCCTCGCACCGTGAAGTAGTCCGAAAACCAGCAAAAAACTTCCCTCTTATGTGTGCAGTTGTCTATGAATGTCTCTTCTTATACATATCTAGGACCCAATTCTTCTTTTCGACACTGATAAGCAGATATTTTATACGCTTTTTGGCTTAGTTTTCATATAGTTTTTAATAGGTTTTATTTAGTTTTTATTAAGTTTTTACAGGTTTTAGTGCTAAATTCACATTTTTCAATTCTACTTTGAGTTTGTTCGTTTTTGTACCAATTCAGGTATTTTCTGGTTGAATTTGAGGAGATGGAGCAGAAGTCTGATTCTGAGACAGAGAAAGCACTGCAGATGTTGTCCAGATCTGACCTATCTGCACTCGGAAGAGATTTTCTAGAGTTACAGAAGTCCAAACGGACCGTTTTCAATGGCTATGGAAAGATGACTTCCAGAGCTTTCCAGCAATATATAATAGTTTATGTGTTGTTTCGGATTAGAAGGCCCAAAACTGGCATCCAACACCAGCTTCATGTCCTTTTTAGCGTCCAGTGCCCAAGGAAGTAAAGCCCAATATCCAAAAGCCCAGAGATGACTTCCTAGCTAGCGTTCCACATCCAGAAGACCTCATAGCATGTAGATCTCATCAAGCTCAGCCCAAACACTTACCAAATAGGACTTAAAAGTAGAGTTTAGCATTAAAAAGACTGTTGTACCCTTACTAGTCATTAGCTTAGTATTTAAGGAATTCTATTCATGTCATTCAGAAAAAAAAACACTTTAAATCACTTTCTCTCATATTTTCATTTTCACCATTGTTGTACACCTTAGTATGAGTTTCTAAACCTCTTAGGTTGAGGGGAAGAGCCCTGCTGAGTCCTATGAATTAATAAAAGTACTATTTCTTATTCTTCGATCTGTGTTTGATCTATCTCTAAGATGTATATCCCGATCTTCATCATGATGAACAGGATGATCTGACAAATCAGATCTGTTCATCATACTAAGACGAATGTACCTGACAAACACCCGCATCTACTTGGGTTCGTGTGAGTACCTGGAAGAAAAGCACGAGCCAACAACTATGGTTATACATCTCTCAGACGGTTAATCCGTGATTTCGTTAGGGACTTCTCGAGACACCAGTTCAACCGATCTCCGGGGAGATTAAGGTCTCCGTGGTATAGGCTAGATCCAAGAAGCAGTGTTCTCTGATCTGAAAGATTCTACCTTGTCTGTGGAGTTTTGAGTAGGATCGCCAAAAGAATGGATTGCTATGCACTTCACCCTCAATTAGATTGAATGACCAAGGGCCCCGGCTTTCATTCTGTAGCAGAGGAGATCAATGACCACGAGCAATGGCTTTGATCACTTACAGCCTGCCATAGAAGAAGATCATTCAAAAGCAAAGAAGATGATAGTACCAGAGTTACTTCAGAAAGACAAAGCAACTCTGATTCTCAACTTTATTCCTAGTATTACTATTCCCAGCATATAATTCCTAGTAGCTAACTTCTTAATAGCTAATTTACACAACTCCTTCTGATTCCTCCTGACTAAGACCTGTAAGACAACCATAGCTTGCTTCAAGCCATAATCCTCGTGGGATCGACCCTGACTCGCTCAGGTATTACTTGGGTGACACAGTGTACTTGCTGGTACTACTACTGTACGAAATAGTGTGGGGGTTTGCATACACGCCCACCATGTTTTTGGCGCCGTTGCTGGGATTGTTGAGTTTGGACAAACTGCCAGATTGTCTTACTCCGTAGATCAGGTAATTTTCTTTTATTTTTACTTTGTTTTGTTGAGTCTTTTATTTTTATTTTCTTCTTCTCAATTTCTGAAAAATTCTAAAAACTTTTCCAAAAATATTATCTTTTCTTTATCATTCCTAACTGAGTCTTGAGTTCTTGAATCTTTTAATTTTGTTCTTGTTGAGTCTTTTAATTTTTGAAAATTTCAAAAAGTTTTTCAAAAATATTTTTCTTTTCTTTCTTTGATTCATGCATCTTTTGAATGTGTCTATTTTCTTGGTAACTTGTTGCTTCTTTAAGTTCAGTATTTATTAATTACAGCAATTTCCAACTTTTTTTGGTAACTTCTTTCTCAAAACTTTTTAAAAATATTTTTTCTTTGTTTAAATCTTGTTTCAATTTTTAAGTTTGGTGTTCTCTTGTTATTTTTCTTTAATTTTCAAAAATTTATTTTAAATTTTCTAAAAATTTTAAGTTTGGTGTTCTTTTTTATGTTCTTGTATTTTTTGAGTGTTCTTCTTTGCATTCTTGTTAACATTCAAGGTATTCTTGAGTCTTGTATTTGTTTTAATCTTAAAATTTTTAAATTTGGTGTCCCCTTGTGTTTTCCTCCAAATTTTCAAAAGTTTGGGTGCACCAGATCTAAAAGTTTTAAGTTTGGTGTCTTTTACTTGTTTTTCTCTCTTCTCATTAATTTCAAAAATAAAAAATATATATATATCTTTTCTAATTAATTTTTTTCATAAATTTCGAAAATAACAAATAAAATTCAGATTTTAAATTTTAAAACTTTATTTTATCATATCTTAGTTGTCAAGTTTTCAAAAATCAAATCTTTTCAAAAGTAAAAATCTTATCTTTTTCAAAAATCCTATCTTTTTTATATCTTTTTCAAAATTTAAAAATTCAAAATCATATCTTTTTCAAATTTCAAATTTTTATTTCAAATCTTTTCTTACCTTATCTTCTATTTTTATTTTTATTTTTACTTTTACCTTTTCTTAATTAATATCCTATCTTTTCTCTCATCTTTTTCAAAACCACTAAACTAACTTTCTTCCCTTTTAAATTTTCGAAAACTAACTCTCATTTTCTCTCTCTCTCATCTTTTTCAAAACCACCTAACTAACTTTCACTTCCTTAATTTTTGAAAATATCTCTATCTTTCTCTCTCTTATTTTTCAAAACCACCTAACTAACTCTTCTCTCTCAATTTTCGAAAATTTCTATCTCTTTTCTCTCTTCTATTTTTCAAAATTTACATTTTTTTAATTCTGTTTAAATTATTTACTTAATTTTAGAAAATAAATAATCAATTAAATAAAAACAAAAATATTTTAATTTTTTTCCCTTCTATCTTCTTTCTTCTTCCTTCTTCATCTTCTACCTTTCCTAATCATGAACCCAATTAGGAATGCAGAGTTCAAGAAAACTCTGGGATCTTATACAACTCCCACTGCTGACTTCTATGGAAGAAGTATCAGCATACCTCAAATCAGAGCTAGTAGCTTTGAATTAAACCCTCAACTCATCACTCTGTTGCAACAAAACTGCCAGTATTCTCAGGTCCCTCCAGAAGAACCTACAGAATTCCTTGCAGATTTCTTAAGAATTGCTGAAATAATACACAATGAGGGAGTAGACCAAGAGGTCTACAGGTTATTGCTCTTTTCTTTTGCTTTAAAGGATCAAGCAAAAAGGTGGTTGGATAACCCACCTCAAGATAGTTTAAAAACTTGGAAACAGTTAGTGGACAAGTTTTTAAAATATCACTTTCCCCCTAGAAGGATGACTCAGTTGAGACTAGACATCAAAGGATTCAAACAAGGAGATGATAAGTCTCTTTATGATGCTTGGGGAAGGTATAAGAGGTTGCTAAAGAAATGTCCCACTAAAATATTTTCAGAATGAGTACATTTAGACATCTTCTATTATGGGCTTTCAGACATGGCTAGAATGGCCTTGGACCACTCTGCTGGTGGTTCCATATACATGAGAAAGACCATAGGAGAAGCTCAAGAGCTTATTGAGACAGTTGCCACTAATTGATGCCAGGGCATCTTAGGCTAGTTTCACTAGCCTTTTTCTTTGTTTTTAATAGGTTTTATGCACTTTCTTGAGCTATAAGTTAGCAATTGGGTTAGAAATTCATGTATGCCTAGATTCATTCAATCATGGTTAATTTGATGCAATTTCATGAGAATTATGCTATAATTACTTGTGTGCTAAGAATGATAAGAATTCTCATGACTTTAGCAAGGCTTTGATGCACGTATTGGTTGATGACAGGTGAAGAAATGGATGGAAGAAGGTTGAAGAAGGAGCATGGAAAGGATGAACAAGAAGCAACGTTGGTGGCCAAGTTGGACCACCAACATTGCCTCAAACGTTGAGAGGGAGGTAGAACAATTTTCTGCATAATTTGCTGAAACCCACGTTGAAGAAAATGTTGGCAAGCCAACGTTACCCCCAACGTTGTTATAAAATGTGCTTTCTGGAGAATTGAAAAATTTGTAGCGACGCGCAGGCGTACTATACGCGCACGCGTGGATTGGAAATTCTGACAATCCACGCACACGTGCGGGTGACCTGTATGCGTGGAAGGGTAACGTTGGACCAACAACGCTATCTCAAACGTGGGTGCCCAACTTGCGCAATCTTGATCTCAAAATCATGAACTTGAAAAAGCGCAACGACGCGCACGCGTCTATAGCACGTACGCGTGGGTTTAACTTTTAAGAATCCACGCGCACGCATGCTATACACGCACGTGTGGATAGGAAATTCTGACGATCCACGCGCACACGTAGCTGACTGATGATTAGACTTTTGTGTGGTTTAGAATTCACAAATGAAAGCTCGTTGCAATATAGTTTCTAAACCAACAATAGTCCTTTCATACAAAAGATTGTTTGTCACGAGTAATAAACTCCTAAATTTATAAACCGAAGTATTGAACCTCGGGTCGTTCTCCCTAGGAATTGCAACAAAGTGTCTTGTTATTGGTTATGGAGCATGTTTTGGGGTTTTTGATAAGAAACATGAAAAGTAAATGGTAATGAATTAAACTAATAGCTAAAAAGGTCTTGGCAAAGGTTGGTGGTCAAGGATCTCTATCCTAATCACTAACCACAACATGAGAATTGGCAAGGATCAACCCCACTAAGTCATCCCCTAACTAATAGTAAAGAAAAGTCAAGTGAGCTATGTCAATCCAAGCCCATAAGTCCTAGTTCTCCACCAAATCAATTAGTGAGATCTAGCGTTAATGGCTTCCAATCGTCAATCACTTGGACATTAGCAACTCAAGAGTTCCTAAGTTACCTTCCCAAGCCAAGAGCACTAAAATTCTACTCTAAAATCCAACTAAGCATTTTATCAAACACTTAGAAGGCATAAAAGGAAAGCATAGTAAAATTGCAAGGAATGTAAATCTACACTAAAATCCAACCAAGCATTTCATCAAACACTTGGAAGGCATAAGAGGAAAACATAGTAAAATAGCAAGGAAAGTAAATCTACACTACTCAATTGCAAGGAATTAAACAACAACAAATCAAATCAACAATAAAGGAACATGAATCATAAATTGCATTGAAAGAGAAATAAAAGAACAAAAGTGCATCAACATAAAAGTAAAGGATTACAAGAATTAAATGCAAAACTAGAGAGAGGAGAAGTAGAAGAAGAAGAATTGATAAATGAAAAGTAAATCAAAGCATGAAATTAAACTAGATCTAAGAATTTCTAATCTAGATCTAAAACCTAATCCTAATCCTAGAGAGAAGAGAGAGCTTCTCTCTCTAGAAACTAACTAAAGCCTCCTAAAACTAAAATAAAACTAAACTAATGGCTAGATGTCTCATCCCCCTTCAATCCTTGGGTCAAATAGCATCAGAAATGAGTTGGATTGGGCCCACAAGGCTTTAGAATTCGCTAGCCACTAATTGCTTTAAGTGGATCATATGGCAGCAACGATGCGTGCGCGTACAGTGCGTGTACGCGTCACCATACCTGTAGCAACTATGGCAAATTTTATATTGTTTCGAAGCTCCAGATGTTAGCTTTCCAACGCAACTAGAACCGCATCATTTGGACCTCTGTAGCTCAAGTTATGGTCGTTTAAGTGTGAAGAGGTTGGCTTGACAGCTTTTGCGATTCCTTCATTTCTTCATGAATTCTCCATTTCTACATGCTTTTCCTTCATTCCCTTGATCCAATCTTTACCCCCTAAATCTGAAATCACTTATCAAACATATCAAGGCATCTAATGTAATCAAGGTGAATTGAATTTAGCTATTTTAAGACCTAAAAGCATGTTTTCACACTTAAGAACAATTAAAGGAGAAGTTATAAAACCATGCTATTTCATTGGATAAATGGGAGAAAGGTTGACAAAACCCTCTAAATTCAACACAAGATAAACCCTAAAAATGGGGTTTATCACTGACACGTACGCGTGGATAGGCCAATGTTGGAGGGAATGTTGCCAGTCCAACGCTGAGGCCAACGTTCTTCTAAAAGCTTTTGAAACTGAAATTGGAATTTTTGCATCCACGCGCACACGTGGCGTACGCACACGCGTGGATGCATATTATGACCCCAAGGGCACAAACGCGCAAGGCACGCGTACGCGTGGGTAGAAGAACGTTGGCACTCCAACATTGAATCAAACACCAATGACAGCAAGCAGAACTGAATTTTTAAAAGGGCGTTTGAATCAACGTTGGCCCCCAAACGTGGACTCCAACGTTCTGCATCAGAACTTTACAATTCAAGCAGATCTCTTCTCAACAACAAGGGAAATCAATTGGAGCAACTTCAACCCAATTCAATCAAGGCCAGAAGCCCAATTCAGAGATTGAAGATCAATGAAAGAAAGTGTATAAATAGCTTAGAATTCAAGTTAGTAGGGGGATTTTTTAGCTGGCTGAGAGAGATACTGACACTCTGTGAATTCTATTTTTCTGCAATTTTTTCATTTCTGCAATGTATCTTTCAATTCCATTTTACATTCTAAGAGCTATGAACAACTAAACCCCTTTCATTGGGTTCGGGAGCTCTAAGTAATTCAATGGATCAATATTAGTTTTTTCTTCTTCTTCTTTCTTTTCTCTTGATTTTGCTAGAAAGCTTTTGTTCTTCATCCAATTGGATATTTGTCTTGGGAAAGAAGCTATTCATAATTGGATCTCCTCTGAACCTTGGAAGAGGAATGAGGATATCATGCTAGAATTGCTTTCTCACATTAGATTAGATTGGGGTTTGGATGGATACAGTGAAATCTAATCCTACCAATACTTTGATCTATGAATTTGTGTGGTAGAATCAGTGACCGATCTTCATCTCTTCCCATGAGCACTTAAATCAAGGAATTGGACAATTGTTCATGCTTAGAGAGATTAGATTGCCAACAAATTGGGATCTAATCACCTAAGATTGCCAAGGAGATCAATGAATGCATTGATTGAGGAAGAGATGAAAATGAACTTGATCTGGAGAATCATCACATCTCCTGACCCCAATGAATCCCTTACTCTGATCTCACCCATTCTCATTACATTCTGCTCTTTAATTTCATGCTTAACCCCCATTCCCATTTAATTTCATGCAATTTAAGCTTCTGTCATTTAATTTCTCGCACTTTAATTTTTGTCATTTAATTTCTTGCAATTTAAGTTTCCCGCCAAATTTACATTCTGCAATCTCAACCCAATTTTGATTTCGCTCAACTGGCACAATTCTCCAATTAACATTGATCGACCAACCAATCCTTGTGGGATTCGACCTCACTCTACAGTGAGTTTTTACTTGACGACAATCCGGTGCACTTGCCGGTAGAAAATTGTTGAGAGACAATTTTCGAGTGAATCACTAATCAACATTTGTACTCATCTCCTGAGACCTCTATAAAAGGAGAGGTTAAGGCATTAGCTGCTGAACCTAACCCTCCAGAGCATGATAGCCCATTGACTCAGCAACTGCACACCCTTGCCCAGGAAATGCTGGAACTGCAAGAGGCTCTATGAGAAACTCAGGCTTCTAATAGGAATATAGAAGTCCAGTTGAGTCAAACAAGGCAGCAGTTATCTAAGCAGATAACTGAGGAATGCAAGGCTGTCCAACTAAGGAGTGGGAAAACCCTAAACACTTAACCTCAGTATAATAAAAACAAAAAGCCCATAGAGGATGATAAACCATTATTTTATGATTTATCTTGTGCTCAATTGAGTGGTTTTTATCGAGTCTTTTCTCACTTATTCATATAAATTGCATGGTTTTACAATTCCTTCCTTATTCTATGATATATGTGAAAACATGTTTGCTAGACCTTAAAACTGTTAATTTTAATTATCCTTTATTACCATTCGATGTCGTGATCCGTGTGTTAAGTATTTTCAGGCTTTATAGGGCTGGAATGGCTTAGAGGACAAAAGGGAAACATGCAAAAGTGGAAGGAACATGCGAAAATAAAGTTTTGAAGAAAATGGCAACGACGCGCGCGTATGGACGACGAGGACGCGTGCCTAGCGCAGAGCATGAGTGACGCGTACGCGTGACTGACGCATATGCGTGACAAGGAAAATCTCCAAATGATGCGCAAGCGTGACCTACGCGTATGCGTGACAGACGCCACATGCAGAAAGTTGCAGAATTTGGCCCCAGCGATTTCTGGGCTCCTTCTCGGCCCAAATCCAAGCCTGGAAACACAGAATAGAGGCTGGAAAATGAGGGAATCAATTAATTCATTCATCATTCATTCAATATTCACAATTTTAGGTTTTAGATGTAGTTTCTAGAGAGAGAGGCTCTCTCCTCTCTCTAGGTTTTAGGATTTAAGATTTCTCTTAGTTTTAGGATTACTTCTTCTCAATTCCAGGTTCAATGATTCCTTTAATTTAGTTTCTCTTCTACTTTTATTTATTCTAGTATTTTGGTTTATCTATTTCTCTTGTTAATTACTTATTTTGCCAAATTAGTTTATGAATTTCAATGTTAGATTTGATTTTATATTTAATGCAATTTGAGGTATTTCAGATTCATGAATTTAATTTAGCTTTTACATTCTTAGCTTGGATTGAGTAATTGGTGACACTTGAGTTATCAAACTCCTTGTTAATTGAAAATTGGAATTTGCTGATTGATTTGGATCCCTCTAAAGCTAGTCTTTCCATAGGAGTTGACTAGGACTTGAGGAATCCTATTGATTAGTCCACTTCACTTTTCTTTATTTAGTAAGGGTTAACTAAGTGGGAGCAATAAACAATTCTCATCACAATTGATAAGGATAACTAGGATGGGATTTCCAGTTCTCATACCTTGCAAGGGTTTTCATAATTATTAATTTACTTTCTTGCCAATTTATTTTCTTGTTCCCTATTTCAAAAACCCAAAAAGATACTTTCCATAACTAATAATAAATACACCTCCCTGCAATTCCTTGAGAGATGACTCGAGGTTTAAATACTTTGGTTATAAATTTTATTGGGTTTGCTTTAGTGACAACCAAGTTTTTGTACGAAAGGATTCTTTGTTGGTTTAGAAACTATACTTACAACGGGAATTTATTTGTGAAAATTCTTTACCGACAGAAAATCCCGTTCGTTTCAAAATGGCGCTGTTGCCGAGGAATTGCAAATGTGTGCCTTATTATTGGTTATTGTAAATATTTGCTTTTGCTTGTTTATTTGTTTTTGTTTTTATTTTTAATTTTTATTAGCCACTATGAATTCTCACCCCTGTCGCTTTGAGTTTGGTTCCAATGTTGTTGTAAGAAATGGGCGTTATAATAAGAACATGCATCAAGGTTGGAAAAATCAAGGATGGGCGAAGCCACAAGGATTTGATCAACCCTCTTGGCGACAACCCCCTCCAATGCGCTATAACCAACAAACATTCTATGATGCATACCAAGACAATAGTTATGGTGGACCTTTCCGTGACAACCAACCTCCACCAAATTACTATGGTCAAGAGCCATTCCGAGGTGCGTGCCATGATGATAGATATGGTGGACCCCCTTGTAGTTACCAACAAGCCCCACCCTATGCTTATGAACTCCCTCCTCAACATAGCTCTGAACCACCACACTCACAAGCCCCCTACTACCAAACACCCTCATATAATCCTAACCCCTATCCACCCAATCAACCACCCTATGAGCCATATGATCCTAATCATGCAATCCGAGCAAACCAAGAATCACAAGATCATCGCAAGGAAACAGTGGATAAATTTCATGCAACCCTTCATCAACTGGAGCAAGCGATAAATCAACTAGCTTCCCAATGTTCGGACACTCAAGGAACTCCCATGGTTTCATGTGGTGAATCTAATGAAGAACGTAGTGCGAAGGAGACACTAGAAGCTCTGACGGACAGTGAGGAGCATGACTTTGTATTGGAACAAGTGGAGGAAGCCGAAATTATCAAAGAAGAAGAATTGGTTGAAGACTTAGGAGACGCTGAACCTCCATGGGAATCAATAGTTGTAGAGAATTCCGCCAAGAAATTTGCAATTGATGCTAAGGAGGATAGTGCACAACCCCCAAGGCATGTAAACAGATCAAGAAGCAAGTTTTCTTGGTAATGATAATCATGAATCAAGCTCTCCTAATGATGAATTTGCATCCAAAATTGAACTCCTTGAGCTTGAAGAATCTTCCCCAAGTGAATATGAAGATGATGTGGAGGTAGACTTTTTTCAACCTCCAACTTATGACTTGAGTGATGGGGAAGAAATCGAAGACTTTGATCAAGACGCGGTTGTAGTTGAAGAGGTTTGCAAGGAAGTGGCAGAATTCACAGAAGAGTACAAGGGAGTGGAGCTTGAAAGACCACTGGAAACACCTCTCCCAAGGCCATTACCACCCAATACAAACTTCAAGTGGGCAAAATCCTTAGCCTTTATCTTCACCTTCCCACTTGAATATGGTTTGCTTGAAACCGATGGCCAGCTTAGAGCTCTTTGTGGCTTTAAGAGTAAGAGGGAGATGGTTAGTGATAGGAGTTGGCATATAAAGTTCAATACGGTTCCACGCTCCAAATTGAAGTACAAGGATTGGTATAGAGATCGACTGAATGGGTCTCGGAAGATGTTTGGGTATCTCAGTGAAAATTCAGGTTGCGTACCGCCCGGTTGGAACAATATAGATAAAAGCAAAGACAGGTACAAAAGCAAGGTTTGGGATCCTGGAATTCGTTCTGATAATCAACACTCCTGGAGCCTGATTACCTTCTTTAACTTGCTCGAAGACTTTACATGCCTAATCTGGGACCCAGGAGGCTATTGGAATTGCAAACGTTGGTGGAGATTTCTGAATGAGTTCAAGCATAAGCCACCATGACAAGGAGCTCACCAATTGTCCAACTTAAGGACTTAAACCAAAAGTGCTAGGTGGGAGACAACCCACCATGGTATGATCGTTCGTTTTCAGTCTTAGTTTTATTTTGTTTTGTTTTATTCTTAGTTTTAGTTTGTTATATTTTTCTTAGTGTTCATTCATAATGCCTGCATCAGCATTTGCATTCTGCATTCTGCATACTACATAAAAAAAATGGCCACACCACGCGTGCGCATGGGCCATGCATGGGCGTTGATTCCAAATCGGCGTCTCCATCCAACGACCAGAAAGTTGGGCTGGAATCGTGCGGCTGGTGTGCGATAGGCAAAAATTGGCCCACGCGTGCACGTCCATGACGCGTACGCGTCACTCTCATTTAAGCACACCACGCGTGGGCGTGTACGACGCGCACGCGTCGCATGCATATTTTTGCCCCATCAAATGAAACAGAGAGTTGCGCCAAAACGACGCTGGATTCATGCATTTAGCACGATTCTGGTCGACGCGTATGCGTGCATCACGTGGACGCGTCATCTCCACCTATCCCTCTTCACGCATTCGCGTCAATGACGCTTATGCTTCATTGCAAATTTTACCTCATCCACGCGCACGCGTGATCCACGTGCACGCGTGGATTTAAATTCACTAACCCCCTGACGCGGAAACTCTAGCCCTCCCTCGCGTCACTTTTCCCGCCCATCCCCCAACGTTCCATCTTCACTCTCTCCCTCCAAACCCCCATAGCCACCACAGCCCACCACCACCCTCTCACCGGAGCAGCTGCCGGCAACTAAATCCCCTTGACCGCCGCACTCACTCCCCTCCTCTTCCCACTACCCCCCCCCCTCTTCTCCCCCTACTCCCTCGTTCCCCCTGCCCCATCACTGACCCCAAACCCGCCGCTGTGCTACCATAGAACCGCCACCCACCACCACCTCAACGCCACCATTCCTCCCTCACCCCTCTTCCTCTTCTCTTCCTCTCATTTTCTCTCCTCTCACCTTGCTGCGCCTCACCACGCACCGCCGCCACCACAGCACCACCGTGCCGCCACATGAGTGCCGCCGTACCACCCCCTCCCTCTTCGTTTCCATTTCTTTCACTGCGCCTCCCCCCCAGGTTTCGCTGCACTCCAATTCCTTTTCTTTTCAAGTTAGTCAGTTTGCATATTTCAATTCTATTCAATTTAGGTTAGTTAGACATGCATGTTTCGTAGTGGATTCTAGGTGGTTAGGTAGCTAGGATTTGGTTAGAGGATTTAGGTCTGATAAATGCTCCGTACATGCTGTTTGAATTATCTATTGCCTAGCTGTTGATGTTGCTATTCATTGCTGTTTCATTGTTGTTCGATATTATTTTGCTTCATCGGATCTTAATTGATTGATACCAATGCTTATATACATTAGCATTCTTGTTGCAATTTGCTTTTTCCTTGTTGATTCAGTAAGCTCAGCACATTGCATCCATATCTTAAATTATTGCTTGCTTTCTGAATTTGATGAGGCCAGGCTGACTGCATATAGCTGCTTATTGCTGTTTTGGATTGGCTAAATTGCTGGATTCTTCTGGTTTTACATGGTTTTAATGTTTGAAATGGTTACCGCCTTCATAAGGAATCCAAACTGATAAAATGAGTTTCCAACCAGCATGCTGCTTTGTTTTGCTTTATAATGTCTGAGTCACATAAGTTACCTTGTTCTTCATGCTGTTGCCTTATAACAATATTCATGTGCTGCCTGAAATTGCTGGCTTATTATATGTTTCTGTGCTGCTTTTATGAAATTTCATTTGCTTCCTAAAGTGCTCCAATTCAATTTTTCCTATTTTAATTCAGCACTTCCATCTTTAAACTCAACTATGTTGATTTGGTTGCTAAATTCACCTTGACTTTATAGTGATTCAATTTTTCTGCTCACTGCCATATTACTTGCTAGTTTGATACAACTTGTTCTGCACCTCAGATCAGCTGCTAACTCTGTTTGAAATTGCTGTTGCTTACATTGTTCATTTTGCTGTTTGATTTTCCAGAAACGTCCATTTTACTGTCGAAATGCTGCCCAAATTTTTTCTACAAAACTATTTTACTTAATTTTCACTCATGATTTGACTTTGGCACTTTTGACAAGGCATTTCACTTGGTTTAAACCAAAGCCATATCATGAGATACTAGGCTAGCATTTCCATTCCATTTGGTTCCCTTCTTCATTGCATTGCATTGTTGATGATTTTACTTCTCTTTGTGCTTTCTTTACCTGATTTATCATCAATATTCTGCATTATCCACTTATGTGAGTTGCTTGTTCTTCAAGTTTGTGCACTTCTGTTAGCTAGGAACTATAGTACCATGCCACTAACTTTAACTTCCCTTTTTAACTCTTGACTTCTTTAACTTTCTAACTTCTCTCTTAGTTTTACACTAACTCCTTTCAACCCATTTCAAGGCATGTTTATTGTTGTTTCTTGACAAACAAGCATTCTGTATTTCATTTAATAGTTTTTGGATTGTGAACTCCGATTGAATTCTTTGAATTTTATCCTGCATCCAGTCCAAATTCTATGTCTATCTGACTCACTTCATGCTTTGATTTTCATTCCTCTTTTGCCCATCTACTGCTTATATTGCTTGCATACTATTTGCCTTCCTATTTTTCCTCCTCTAGTTTGATAAATTATATCCTGAAATTTTTGTTTTTCAGGATGTCTGACCCAAAAGAAAAGGGAAAGGCTAAGGCCACCACGGGTAAAAGAAAAAGAGGCCAATCATCTCTGACTCTATCAGATATTTTGCATGATGATTCCTGGCGTGAGAAGAACTTCACTCCGCAGGAAAAAGCGGATCAATTAGTGCCTGCGACTGATCCAATCAAGTTCGCAAATCGCTATTGTGAATTGAAATATGAGGTCTTTGCGACTAAGAGGCACATGTATTTGGAAAAGACCCTCAGAATACCCAATGAATTACAATAGTACACTACAGAGTAGATAAAACAGAGAGGCTGGTTCTTTCTAGAAAGGAATTTGACTGAGGTTAATGCGTCCTACGTCAGAGATTTTTACTGCAACTATTACAAGACGACCTTGGATATAGTACAGCTCAGAGGGAAACAGATTTTAGTTACTGAGGAGGCCATTGAAGATTTCCTTCATTTCCAGCCTAAATTAGATGAAACAGATGGCTACCAGAAGGCTGAAGAATCCATGAGGTTTATGAGCTTTGACTGGGAGGCAGTGAAGCGCACCATAGCCGTTGATCCAGCTGTTCTATGGGTTATGGGTAAGTCGACAGTGAACCCGAAAGGCATAAAAATTATTTATCTTAATGATGAGGCTCGGATATGGCAACAAATCCTGAGCAACTATGTGATGCTGTGCACTCACGAGACTGAGGTGCCAGCTGCCATGATTACTCTTATCTGGTGCATTATGGAAGGCAAGGACCTGTACCTTCCCCAATTTATCCGGCAGTACATGGCCAAGGTTCATGTCCGAGGCACTCTGCCTTTTCCCTATCTGATTACCCAGTTGGGCCGCCGAGCTGAGGTACCCTGGTAGCCTGAGGATGAGAAGACCCCAGCTGTCGACTGCAGGAAGATCATCCCACACGACAAGAGGTTCGAAGCTCTGGGCCACAGACCTCCTTCTCTTACTGCCTCTGCTGACGTAGCCACATCATCTGATGCCCCTTCAGCACCTGCTGCACCACCCACACCCACAGCACCATCACCTGCTTCACAGCCCATCTACCACCTAGTGCACCGCCTATTTCAGCACCTGGATCGGATGGAGCATCGCAGTAATTGACGCTATGAGCATCTGAAGCTAATGATCAGGTCAGGACATACTGACACCCCCTCCAAACCTGACACACCATCAGAGCCATCTGAGGAGGAGGCGGATGAGCAGGAGGAGGAGACATAGGCAGAGCCCCAGCACGAGGAGCCTGGTGCACAAAATTATGATTCACAACTCCGCACAACTAACCAGCAAGTGCACTGGGTCGTCCAAGTAATACCTTACGTGAGTAAGGGTCGATCCCACGAAGATTGTCAGCTTGAAGCAAGCTATGGTTATTTTGTAACTCTTAGTCAGGAAATTAGTAATGAAAATGATTATGTTTATGAAGAATAAATATCATAAGTTAAATAATACTTGTTATGCAGTAATGAAGAACAGATTGAGGTTTTGGAGATGCTTTGTCTCTGAGTCACTGCTTTCCTTCCATGTTCTTCTTCACGCACGCAAGGCTCCTTCCATGGCAAGCTGTATGTTGGGTTTCACCGTCGTCAATGGCTACCTCTCGTCCTCTCAGTGAAAAAGGTCCATGTACATGGCTAATCATCTGTCGGTTCTCACTTGTATTGGAATAAGATCCATTGATCCTTTTGCGTCCGTCACTACGCCCAATACTTGTGAGTTTGAAGCTCGTCACAGTCATCCCTTCCCAGATCCTACTCAGAATACCACAGACAAGGTTTAGACGTTCCGGATCTCAAGCATGGCCGCCAATTGATTCTAGCTTTTACCACGAAGATTCTGTATTCATGGAGTTGAACGCTCTGTTGTCAGGAGAGGCAATCAAACTCCTGAACCAGGAACCCAAGAGATATGCACTCAAGCTATTACAGATAGAATGTAAGTGGTTGTCAGGCACGTATTTATAAGTAAAGAATGATTATGAGTGTCACGGATCATCACATTCTTCATGGTTAGGTACGAGTGAATATCTTAGAACAGAAACAAGCGTGTTGAATAGAAATTAGAAGTAATTGCATTAATTCATCAAGACACAGCAGAGCTCCTCGCCCCCAATCATGGAGTTTAGAGAATCATGCCGTAGAGATACAATGTAAAATGTGAAAAAATGTCATGAGATCCAAAATAGATCTCTAAAAGTAGTTTTTATACTAAGCTAGTGACCTAGGTTTACAGAAATTGAGTAAACTAAGATAGATAGTGTAGTAATCCACTTTCGGGGTCCACTTGGTGTGTGCTTGGGCTGAGCATTGAAGCTTCCATGTGTAGAGACTTTATTTGGAGTTAAACACCAGGTTGTAGCCTGTTTCTAGCGTTTAACTCTGGTTTGCAACCTGTTTCTGGCGTTTAACGCCAGAATAGAGTAAGGACTTGGGGTTAAACGCCAATTTACATCGTCATAACTTGGGCAAAGTATAGACTATTATATATTTCTGGAAAGCCCTGGATGTCTACTTTCCAACGCATTTGAGAGCGCGTCAATTCGGCTTCTGTAGCTCCAGAAAATCTATTTCAAGTGCAGGGAGGTCAGAATCCAACAGCATCTGCAGTCCTTTTTCAGCCTCTGAATCAGATTTTTGCTCAGGTCCCTCAATTTCAGCCAGAAAATACCTGAACTTACAGAAAAACACACAAACTCATAGTAAAGTCCAGAAATGTGATTTTTGCAATAAAACTAATAAAAATATATTAAAAAGTAGCTAGATCCTACTAAAAACTATATGAAAATACCCCCAAAAAGCATATAAAATATCCGCTCATCTCAATACCAAACTTAAACTGTTGCTTATCCTCAAGCAACTACATAAATAAAATAGGATAGAAAATCAAGAGGTAATAACATCTCAGAGTTTCATATGAAGCACAAATTCTCATTAGATGAGCGGGACTAGAAGCTTTTTGCTTCCGAACAGTTTTGGCATCTCCATTTATCCCATGAAGTTCAGAATGATTGGTATCTATAGGAACTCAGAATTCAGATAGTGTTATTGATTCTCCTAGTGTAGTATGTTGATTCTTGAACACATCTACTTTATGAGTCTTGGCCGTGGCCCTAAGCACTTTGTTTTCCAGTATTACCACCGGATACATAAATGCCACAGATACATAATTGGGTGAACCTTTTCAGATTGTGGCTCAGCTTTGCTAGAGTCCCCAGTTAGAGGTGTCCAGAGTTCTTAAGCACACTATTTTTGCTTCAGACCATGACTTTAACCGCTCAGCCTCAAGTTTTTCACTTGACACCTTTACGCCACAAGCACATGGTTAGGGACAGCTTGGTGTAGCCGCTTAGGCCAGGATTTCATTCCATTAGGCCCTCCTATCCATTAATGCTCAAAGCCTTGGATCCTTTTTATCCTTGCCTTTTAGTTTAAAGGGTTGTTGGCTTTTTTTTCACTGCTTTTTCTTGCTTCAAGAATCAATTTTTATGATTTTTCAGATTATCAATAACAGCTCTCCTTTTTCATCATTCTTTCAAGAGCCAACAAGTTTAACATTCATGAACAACAATACTAAAAATATGCACTGTTCAAGCAGTCATTCAGAAAACAAAAAGTATTGCCACCACATATAAATAATTTGAATTTTTTATTAAAAACTCGAAAATAAAATTGCCTCCTTATTCTAAAAATTTGCTATTTTATTCATGTTCAGTGATGATAAGAAAGATATTTTATAACTTATTTGGGGGATAAAAATAAAAATGAAAATAAAAATACTAATTACTACTACTCATATAACTTCTAAGGTAGATTTCTAATAGTAAAAATTGTCATAGAGTTAAGACTAAGATTAGGACTCAAAAACCTTTATTTTGGGAGATGGATGTTCCTTTAGTCTGTGGGGTGCTTGACCCTTCAAGAGACAGCTTCTGGCACTTCAGCTCCTGTAGTTCACGCCCCTGCTCCTCTTGTTCCTTCAACAGTTTGCAGAGCATGCTATTTTGAACCTGCTGTTCTTCCTTCAGTTGATCCATAGCTTCTTACAACTTAGTGACTGATGCTTCTAAGCGGGTCCAGTAGTCAATCTGAGGGATTTCTGGGAGGAACTCCTATGCCCTCCTTTTGATGGAGTTATCCTGCACTTGTTGTCCTTCCATTAACTTTTTGGTGGTTGGTTGCTCGACTGGGATATACTCATCCACTCCCATCTTCACCCCAGCATCTTTACATAGCAGAGATATCAAGTTTGGGTAAGCCAATTTGGTGTCAGTGGAGTTCTTGTTTGCAATTGTATAGAGCTCACAAGAAATCAAATGATGGATCTCCACTTCATTTTACAGCATAATGCAGTAGATCATCACTACTCTTTTGATAGTGACTTCAGAGCGGTTGCTGGTGGGCAGTATAGAGCGCCCAATGAAGTCCAACCAGCCCCTAGTAATTGATTTGAGATCTCCTCTCTTGAGTTGATTTGGGACACCCTTTGTATTGGTTATCCACTTGGTTCCAGGGATGCATATATCCTCTAGAACTTGGTCTAAGCGCTTATCAAATTTCACCATTCTCCTGTTAAAGGATTCTGGATCATCTTGTAGTTGAGGCAGCTTGAAGACCTCCTTATTTTGTCCTGGTGGAAGTACATAATCTTCCCTCTGACCAAGGTTTGAAAGGTATAGAAAGCGGCTCCAGTTAATCTTTGCTTATCTGTTTGCCACAGATTTGCGTGAAATTCCTGAACCATATTTCTACCCACCTTTGTCTCAGGATTAGCCAGAATTTCCCAGCCTCTGTTTCAAATCTGCTCTTAGATCTCCGGATATTCCTCTTCTTTCAGATCGAATTTAACTTCCGGAATCACTGTTCTTAGACCCATTATTTTGTAGTAATGGTCTGCATGTTCTTCGGTTAAGAACCTCTCTTGATTCCAAAGTGGTTTTGGAATATTCTCTTTCTTGGCTCTTGAAGTGGCTTGTTTTCCCTTAGGAGCCATGATCTTAGTGAGACTTAGCTCAGTGATCATGAAAAGCACACCAAACTTAGAGGTTTTCTTGTCCTCAAGCAAAAGAAAGGAAAGGAGAGTAATAGGAAGGACAAATTCGAATTGTGGAGGAGAGGGGGAGGCCGAATGTGAATTTAAAGAGGAGGGGTTGGGTTCAAAAATTATGAAAAAGATATGATAGAAGATATGATTTGTAAAAAGATGATTATGATATTCAAAAGATATAATTTTAAAATTGAAAAGATAAGATAGAGATTTGAAAAAGATAAATCCAATTTCTGAAAAGATAGTATGATTAGTTGAAAAAGATTTGAAAAGAATTTAAAAAGATAGATGAGTTTTGAAAAAGATTTGAAAAGAATTTGAAGAAGAATGAAAAGATTTTTAGGATTGAGATTATTTTGAAATTGAAATTGAAAAAATTGAGAATTTGTAACATGTTCATGCAAGAAATATGGATGGAAACATGAAAATTTGAAAAAAAATTGAATTGAAAAACAAAATTCCTCCCCTTCCACCCTTCTGGCGTTAAACGCTCAGTTGTAGCTTGTTTTGGGGGTTTAACGCCCATTTGCTACTTGTTTTGGGTGTCTAAACGCCCAAGATGCTGCAATTCTGGCGTTAAACGCCCAGAATGGTACCCATTCTGGCGTTTAACGCCCAAAAAGGTATCTTTACTGGCGTTTTTTTGCCAGTGAGTTCTTTTTCCCTGTTTTGTGCTCTGAATCCTTCTGTAACTCTGTGAACTTATGCAATTGATACTTTACCTTGAAGATTATTTATATTAAACTCGTATAATTATTATTTAAATAACAAATAAGCCTTGCTAATGGCTGGGTTGCCTCCCAGCAAGTGCTTCTTTATTGTCTTTTGCTGGACCTTGCTGAGCTTTTAATCTAGCCTCAGCTTTGAGCACTCTTGCTCAACATTGCCTTCAAGATAATGCTTGATTCTCTGTCCATTAACAATGAACTTCTTATTAGAATCAAAGTCTTGAAGCTCCACATAGCCATATGGTGACACACTTGTAATCACATATGGTGCCCTCCACCGGGATTTCAGTTTCCCGGGGAATAGTCTGAGCCTAGAGTTAAATAGCAGAACCTTCTGTCCTGGTTCAAAGACTCTAGATGACAGCTTTCTATCATGCCACCTTTTTGCTTTCTCTTTGTAAAGCTTGGCATTTTTGAAAGCAGTGAGTCTGAATTCCTCTAGCTCATTCAGCTGGAGCAATCTTTTTTCTCCAGCTAATTTAGCATCAAAGTTTAGGAATCTGGTTGCCCAGTAGGCCTTATGCTCCAGTTCCACGGGCAGATGACAGTTCTTACCATACACAAGCTGGTATGGAGAGGTCCCTATAGGAGTCTTGAATGCCGTTCTGTATGCCCACAGAGCATCATCCAAGCTTCTTGCCCAATCCTTTCTACGGCTACTTACAGTCCGTTCCAGGATTCTTTTTATTTCTCTATTAAAGACTTCAGCTTGCCCATTTGTCTGTGGATGATACGGAGTTGCCACCTTGTGGCTAATTCCATATCGGACCATAGCAGAGTACAGCTATTTGTTGCAGAAGTGAGTGCCCCCATCACTGATTAGTGCTCTAGGGACACCAAACCTGCTGAAGATATGCTTCTGGAGGAACTTCAGCATTGTCTTAGTATCATTGGTGGGTGTTGCAATGGCCTCTGCCCATTTGGATACATAGTCGACTGCCACCAGAATATAAGTGTTTGAATATGATGGTGGGAAAGGCCCATGAAGTCAATACCCTATACGTCAAACAACTCAATCTCTAAGATCCTTTGTTGAGGCATGGCGTAACTGTGAGGCAGATTACCAGCTCTCTGATAGCTGTCACAGTTACGCATAAACTCTCGGGAGTCTTTATAGAGAGTGGGCCAGTAGAAGCCACATTGGAGGACTTTTGTGGCTGTTCGCTCACCTCCGAAATGTCCTCCATATTGTGATCCATGACAATGCCATAGGATCTTCTGTGCTTCTTCTCTAGGCACACACCTAAGGATTATGTCGTCTGCACATCTCTTAAAGAGATATGGTTCATCCCACAAGTAGTACTTTGCATCAGTAATTAATTTTTTTTTTTTGTTGCTTGCTGTTCTCCTTGGGTATGAATCTTGCAGCTTTATAGTTTGTAATATCTGCAAACCATGATGTTTCCTGGATGGCAAACAGTTGCTCATCTGGAAAGGTTTCAGAGATCTCAATAGAGGGAAAGGACGCTCCTTCTACTGGTTCTATCTGGGACAGATAATCAGCCACTTGGTTCTCTGTCCCTTTTTTGTCTCTTATTTCTATATCAAACTCTTGCAGAAGCAACACCCATCTTATGAGCCTGGGTTTTAAATCCTGCTTCGTGAGTAGATATTTAAGAGCAACATGGTCAGTGTACACAATCACTTTTGATCCTACTAAGTATGATCTAAACTTGTCAATGGCATAAACCACTGCAAACAATTCTTTTTCTGTGGTTGTGTAATTTTTCTAGTCATCATTTAAAACACGGCTAGCATAATAAATGGCATGCAGAAGCTTGTTATGCCTTTGTCCCAGTACTGCACCAATGGCATGGTCACTTGCATCACACATTAGTTCAAATGGTAATGTCCAGTCTGGTGCAAAAATAACTGGTGCTGTGACTAGCTTAGCTTTCAGAGTTTCAAACACCTGCAGACACTCTGTGTCAAACACAAATGGCGTGTCAGCAGCTAGCAAATTGCTCAGAGGTTTTGCAATTTTTGAAAAATCCTTTATAAACCTCCTATAGAATCCTGCATGCCCCAGAAAGCTTCTGATTGCCTTAACATTGGCAGGTGGTGGTAATTTTTCAATTACTTCCACTTTAGCTTGATCCACCTCTATTCCCTTGTTTGAAATTTTATGCCCAAGGACAATTCTTTCAGTCACCATAAAGTGACATTTTTCCCATTTTAGAACTAGGTTAGTCTCTTGGCATCTTTTCAGAACAAGTGCTAAATGGTCAAGGCAGGAGCTAAATGAGTCTCCAAATACTGAAAAGTCATCCATGAAGACTTCCAGAAATTTCTCTACCATATCGGAGAAGATAGAGAGCATGCACCTCTGAAAGGTTGCAGGTGCATTGCACAGACCAAAAGGCATCCTTCTGTAGGCAGACACTCCAGAAGGACATGTGAATGCTGTTTTCTCTTGGTCTTGAGGATCTACTGTAATTTGGTTGTAACCAGAATAGCCATCCAAAAAGCAGTAGTATTCATGACCTTCTAGTCTCTCAAGCATCTGGTCTATGAATGGTAAAGGAAAGTGATCCTTTCTGGTGACTGTATTGAGCCTTCTGTAGTCAATGCACATACGCCACCCTGTAACTGTTCTTGTAGGAACTAGTTCATTTTTTTCATTATGAATCACTATCATGCCTCCCTTCTTTGGGACGACTTGGACAGGGCTCACCCAGGGGCTATCAGAAATGGGATAAATGATCTCAGCCTCTAGTAATTTAGTGACCTCTTTCTGCACCACCTCCTTCATGGCTGGATTTAGCCGCCTCTGTGGTTGAACCACTGGCTTAGTATTATCCTCCAATAGGATCTTGTGCATGCATCTGGCTGGGCTAATGCCCCTAAGATCACTTATGGACCACCCAAGAGCTGTCTTGTGTGTCCTTAGCACCTGAATTAGTGCTTTCTCTTCCTGCGGCTCTAAAGCAGAGCTTATGATTATAGGAAAAGTGTCACCTTCTCCCAGAAATGCATATTTCAGGGATGGTGGTAGTGGTTTGAGCTCGAGTTTAGGAGGTTTCTCCTCTTCCTGAGGAGTTTTCAGGGGTTCTTTTATTTCCTCTGATTCCTCCAGGTCAGGCTGAACATCCTTGAAGATGTCCTCTAACTCTGATTCGAGACTCTCAGCCATATTGATCTCCTCTACCAGGGAGTCAATAATATCAACACTCATGCAGTCCTTTGATGTGTCTGGATGCTTCATTGCCACAACAGCATTCAGCCTGAACTCATCCTCATTGACTCTCAGGGTTACTTCCCCTTTTTGGACGTCAATGAGGGTTCGTCCAGTTGCTAGAAAAGGTCTTCCCAGAATAAGAGTTGCACTCTTGTGCTCCTCCATCTCCAGCACTACAAAGTTAGTGGGAAAGTCAAATGGCCCAACTATGACAATCGTGTCCTCGATTATGCCTGATGGATATTTAATGGAGCCATCAGCAAGTTGAAGACAGATCCAGGTTGGTTTGACCTCTTCAGTCAAGCCAAGCTTTCTGATAGTGGATGCAGGAATTAGGTTGATACTTGCCCCAAGATCACACAGAGCTGTCTTGGTGTAAGTGCCCTCTAATGTGCATGGTATCATAAAACTTCCAGGATCTCTAAGCTTCTCTGGTAAGCTCTTTAGGATGACTGCACTGCATTCTTCAGTGAGAAAAACTCTTTCAGTTTCTCTCCAATCCTTCTTATGACTTAAGATTTCTTTCATGAACTTAGCATAAGAGGGTATTTGCTCAAGTGCCTCTGCAAACGGAATCTTGATTTCAAGAGTCTTGAGATAGTCTGCAAAGCGGGCAAATTGTTTATCCTGTTCCGCTTGGCGGAGTTTCTAAGGATAAGGCATCTTGGCTTTGTATTCTTCAGCCTTAGTTGCTGCAGGTTTATTCCCTACAGAGATGGTTGGAGAAGCCTTCTTGGAGGGGTTATCATCAGCACTCTCAGGTGTCTGATCCCTCACTGGCATTTGAACGCTAGGATTAAGGGTTGGATGGGCGTTTAATGCCAACTTTCAACCCTTTTCTGGCATTTGAACGCTAGAACTGGACATGGATTGGGCGTTTAACGCTAACTTTCCACCCTTTTCTGGCGTTTGAACGCCAGAATGATTCCTCTCTGGGCTCTTACTGTCCTCAGAGGGATTTGGGCGGTGGTTTGGTCATCCTCTGTCAGTTGTTCCTTTCTTGGCTTTCTACTACCTTGAGCCGAATTACTCAATGTCTTCCCACTCCTTAGTTGAACAGCTTGGCATTCTTCTGTTATCTGTTCAGATAACTGCTGTCTTGTCTGATTCAATTGTACTTCCATATTCTTGTTAGCATTCTCAGTGTTCTGTAGCATCTCCTTAAATTCTACTAACTGTCTTGTTATAGAAGATAGTTGCTGATTGAGTTCAGTAACTTGTTCCTGAGGACTAAAGTCAGTAGATACTGCTTCAGCTTCTTCTTTCATGGAGGGCTCACTATTTATGTACAGATACTGATTTCTAGCAACTGTATCGATGAGTTCTTAAGCCTCTTCAATTGTCTTTCTCATGTGTATAGATCCACCAGCTGAGTGGTCTAGAGATATCTGAGCTTTTTCTGTAATCCCATAGTAAAAGATGTCTAACTGCACCCACTCTGAAAATATTTCAGAGGGGCATTTCCTTAGCATCCCTCTGTACCTCTCCCAGGCATCATAAAGAGGTTCATCATCTCCTTTTTTGAAGCCTTGGATGTCCAGCCTTAGCTGTGTCATCCGTTTAGGAGGGAAATATTGATTCAAGAATTTTTCTGACAACTGTTTCCATGTTCTTATGCTTGCTGTGGGCTGGTTATTTAACCACCTCTTAACTTGATCTTTCACAGCAAATGAAAACAGTAATACTCTGTAGACATCCTGATCTACCTCCTTGTCACGTACTGTGTCAGCAATTTGCAAAAATTGTGCCAAAAACTCAGTAGGTTCTTCCTGCGGAAGACCGAAATACTAGCAATTTTGCTGCACCATGACAATGAGCTGAGGATTTAGCTCAAACTGCTTGCTTTGATGGTGGGGTATACAGATACTACTCCCATATGCAGCAGTAATGGGGTTAGCATATGACCCCAAAGTCCTTCTGGACTGTTCATTTCCGCTTAGATCCATGATGGAAAAAGGGAGATGATGTGAGTTATAAGTAAAATATATTTTTATTTTTATTTTAATTAAGTAGAAGCAAACCGAATAATTAAGATTAATAAGATAAAATAAAATAATTAGAAAATAAAATATAGATTTCGAAAACTAAAAGAAAAATAAACTTGAAAACTAGAATAATTACTTAATTAAGAAGATTTGAAAAACTTTTGATATGATGTTTGAAAAAGATTTTAAATTTTGAAATTTCAAAACTAAGATAAGATAGAATAAAAGGTTTTAAACTTAAAATCTGAATTTTTAAAGGAACAAAAATGATACCAAACTTAAATTTTTTAGATCAAAACAAAAGAAACAAACAGGAAAACTTTAAACACCACGATGAACACTAAGAAGAACTTTTTAAAAAAAAATTATTAAGAAAACAGAAACACAAAGGACACCAAACTTAAAATATGAAACTAAACTCAAATGGAAGACTCTAAACAAAAAAGAAAAATTTTCCTAATCTAAGCAACAAAATAAACCGTCAGTTGTCCAAACTCAAACAATCCCCGGCAACAGCGCCAAAAACATGGTGCACGAAATTATGATTCACAACTCCGCACAACTAGCCAGCAAGTGCACTGGGTCGTCCAAGTAATACCTTACGTGAGTAAGCGTCGATCCCATGAAGATTGTCGTCTTGAAGCAAGCTATGGTTATTTTGTAACTCTTAGTCAGAAAATTAGTAATGAAAATGATTATGTTTATGAAGAATAAATAGCTTAAATTAAATAATACTTGTTATGCAGTAATGGAGAACAGATTGAGGTTTTGGAGATACTTTGTCTCTGAGTCACTGGCTTTCCTTCCATCTTCTTCTTCACGCACGCAAGGCTCCTTCCATGGCAAGCTGTATGTTGGGTTTCACCGTCGTCAATGGCTACCTCCCGTCCTTTCAGTGAAAAAGGTCCATGTACATGGCTAATCATCTGTCGGTTCTCACTTGTATTGGAATAAGATCCATTGATCCTTTTACGTCTGTCACGACGCCCAATACTTGTGAGTTTGAAGCTCGTCACAGTCATCCCTTCCCAGATCCTACTCAGAATACCACAGACAAGGTTTAGATGTTCCAGATCTCAAGCATGGCCGCCAATTGATTCTAGCTTTTACCACGGAGACTCTGGATTCATGGAGTTGAATACTCTGTTGTCAGGAGAGGCAATCAAACTCCTGAACCAGGAACCCAAGAGATATACACTCAAGCTATTACAGAGAGAACATAAGTGGTTGTCAGGCACGCGTTCATAGGTAAAGAATGATGATGAGTGTCACGGATCATCACATTCTTCATGGTTAGATACGAGTGAATATCTTAGAACAGAAACAAGCGTGTTGAATAGAAATTAGAAGTAATTGCATTAATTCATCAAGACACAGCAGAGCTCCTCGCCCCCAATCATGGAGTTTAGAGACTCATGCCGTAGAGATACAATGTAAAACGTGAAAAAATGTCATGAGATCCAAAATAGATCTCTAAAAGTAGTTTTTATACTAAGCTAGTGACCTCGGTTTACATAAATTGAGTAAACTAAGATAGATAGTGCAGAAATCCACTTCCAGGGCCACTTGATGTGTGCTTGGGCTGAGCATTGAAGTTTCCATGTGTAGAGACTTTATTTGGAGTTAAACATCAGGTTGTAGCCTATTTCTGGCGTTTAACTCTGGTTTGCAACCTATTTCTGGCGTTTAACGCCAGAATAGGGTAAGGACTTGGGGTTAAACGCCAATTTACGTCGTCATAAATTGGGCAAAGTATAAACTATTATATATTGCTGGAAAGCCCTGGATGTCTACTTTCCAACGCAATTGAGAGCGCGCCAATTGGGTTTTTGTAGCTCCAGAAAATTCATTTCGAGTGTAGGAAGGTCAGAATCCAACAGCATCTGCAGTCCTTTTTCAGCCTATGAATCAGATTTTTGCTCAGGTCCCTCAATTTCAGCCAGAAAAAACTTGAAATTACAGAAAAATACACAAACTCATAGTAAAGTCCAGAATTGTGATTTTTGCAATAAAACTAATAAAAATATATTAAAAAGTAGCTAGATCCTACTAAAAACTATATGAAAATACTCCCAAAAAGCATATAAAATATCCGCTCATTAGAGCCTCAGCAGCCACATCAGGTAGAGCCCCAGGCCCCTATACAGGCTCCTACACTGCTAGACCCCACAGAGCCTCAGCTTGAGCAGTCTGCAGCACCACAGGCCACCACAGAGACAGCAGCAGCACACCCTTCAGGAGGTGACGACCCTTCACACCCAGCTTGACTGAGCATCGAGGACGATGCTATTATATAAGTGTGGGGAGGTCGCCATATCTGGCGGACTTTATTTTGGTGAACTAATTCAGACCCTTCTCATCCTATTTTGTTTCATTTTTTGTATTTTTATTTTATTTTATTTTATCTTATTTTCTTTCCAGTACTTGCACTTTTTCTTTTACTGTACTTTTGTTTATTTCTACTTTATTACATTTTGCACTTTAGGCTGTATATATCTTAGATATTTAGCTTGATTTTCACTCTTAGTTATTAGTTGTGATATAGAAAAATATGGATTATTAAGTTTAGTTTACCCCTTTTTAGCATATGAGAATTTGGTATTAAATAAAATAGAGAGTAAACTAGAAATTCTAAGTTTTTCATAATCACAACAATCCACTCAGTATATATATATATATATATATAGAGAGAGAGAGAGAGAGTAATAAATGTTAGTAAATTGACAATATTTTCAAGGAATATATTTATTTTTATAAAAGCCATTTAAAGATTCACATTGATTTGAGTTGAACTCTTTACCCCCTACTTGCATGACATACATGACTGATATATGGTTTTTGAGTCAAAGAACACACAACCCGTGAGTTTTTGAGCTTAATTGCATGGTTACATTATTTAGCCATAATATTTTATTCTTGTGTGTTTCTTCACTATAATTTCATACTTTACTTTGTTCCATTCTATATGTCCACTATTTGGTGTATTTACATGCTTGCATATGACTGAGGCCATTACTTATTTTTGCTCACTTATCCCAAATAGCCTACCCTTTTAAGTCACCCTTGTTAGCCACCTTGAGCCTTTTAATCTCCATTTATTCTGTATTCTACCACATCACTAGCCTTAAGCAGAAAAGAAAAGTAAATATCCCCAAATTGAATCTTTGGTTAGCTTAAGATAGAAATTGTGTATCAACTAAGTGTGGGAAAACTGTGGGAACATGGGCTGATAGGAAAATATTGAATTGATAAATTATTTGGAATTTGAGTGCATGCTCATGTGAAACCAAAATAATTAAAATACCATGTGCATTGATATATGTTATGTTTATTCAAAAAAAATCCCTATAATTAAATAAATAAATAAGGGGATAAAATTACCCCAGTATTGAATTTAGTAAAAGATCAATGCACATGTAATAAAAATTAAAAATGATTTGGTACATGAGTGTGAGATAAAAATTGGGAATTATGGGTGGCTAGGCATAATGTTAGAGTTGTATAGAGTATGTATATATTAGGTGAGATCTTAGACTAATCAAGGATTCAATTTATAGCTCACTTAGCCATATATATATACCCTCACCTTTGCCTTAACCCTATTACAGCCTTGAAAAGACCTCATGATGTTTGCATTTGTGCATTAAATATTTGTTGATTGGTTAGATGAAGAACAAAGTCTTAGAAAGCATGATTAGAGAAGAGTAGAGTGATTTACCCCAAACACTGAATGATTAGAGTGTATATACGAATCCAGTGAGGGTTCAATAGCTCATTTCCATATATCCATGTTTGATTACCGCTTGTCTTGCAAGTTTGTGAACTCTTTTGATTGACTCAACTCAACTGTGAATGTATTTTAATATGATTTAGTCCTTGGCTGTGCATATGTAATTCCTTGAAGAATTTGAGTCAATTTAACCACATGTAAAGCTTTATATATCTAGGTGGATAGTAATTAGAATTGCATGATTCATTTAGGTAGCTTGCATTTAGATAGATTGCATTGCATAGATTCCACCATTCTACCTTCACTCTTTTTCAGTTTCTCTTGAATTTAGCATGAGGACATGCTAATGTTTAAGTGTGGGGAGGTTGATAAACCACTATTTTATGATTTATCTTGTGCTCAATTGAGTGGTTTTTATCAAGTCTTTGCTCACTTATTCATATAAATTGCATGGTTTTACAATTCCTTCCTTATTCTATGATATATGTGAAAACATGTTTCCTAGACCTTAAAACTATTAATTTTAATTATCCTTTATTACCATTCGATGCCGTGATCTGTGTGTTAAGTATTTTCAGGCTTTATAGGGAAGGAATGGCTTAGAGGACAGAAGAGAAACATGCAAAAGTGGAAGGAACGCGCGAAAATGAAGTTTTGAAGAAAATGGCAGCGACGCGCGTGTATGGACGACGCGGACGCATGCCTAGCGCAGAGCACGAGCGACCCGTACGCGTGACTGACGCGTACGCATGACAAGGAAAATCTCCAAATGACACGCACGCATGACCTACGCGTACGCGTGACAGACGCCACGTACAGAAAGTTACAGAATTCACCGCCAGTGATTTCTGGGCTCCATCTCGGCCCAAATCCAAGCCCGGAAACACAAAATAGAGGTTGGAGAATGAGGAAATCAATTAATTCATTCATTATTCATTCAATATTCATAATTTTAGGTTTTAGATGTAGTTTCTAGAGAGAGGCTCTCTCCTCTCTCTAGGTTTTAGGATTTAGGATTTCTCTTAGTTTTAGGATTACTTCTTCTCAATTCCAGGTTCAATGATTCCTTTAATTTAGTTTCTCTTCTACTTTTATTTATCCTAGTGCTTTGGTTTATCTATTTCTCTTGTTAATTACTTATGTTGCCAAATTGGTTTTTGAATTCCAATGTTAGATTTGATTTTATATTTAATGCAATTTGAGGTATTTCAGATTCATGAATTTAATTTAGCTTTTTACATTCTTAGCTTGGATTGAGTAATTGGTGACGCTTGAGTTATAAAACTCCTTGTTGATTGAAAATTGGAATTTGCTGATTGATTTGGATCCCTCTAAAGCTAGTCTTTCCATAGGAGTTGACTAGGACTTGAGGAATCCCATTGATTATTCCACTTGACTTTCCTTTATTTAGTAAGGATTAACTAAGTGGAAGCAATAAACAATTCTCATCACAATTGATAAGGATAACTAGGATGGGATTTCCAGTTTTCATACCTTGCAAGGGTTTTCATGATTATTAATTTACTTTCTTGCCAATTTATTTTCTTGTTCCCTATTTCAAAAACCCAAAAAGATACTTTCCATAACCAATAATAAATACACCTCCCTGCAATTCCTTGAGAGACGACCCGTGGTTTAAATACTTTGGTTATAAATTTTATTGGGTTTGCTTTAGTGACAACCAAGTTTTTGTACGATAAGATTCTTTGTTGGTTTAGAAACTATACTTACAACGGGAATTTATTTGTGAAAATTCTTTACCGACAGAAAATTCTGTTCATTTTAGAGGACAACCAGAAAGGTAGTGCTCCTGGCATTGAACGCCAAAAAAAGGGAGAGATTGGGCGTATAAACACCGAAGGGGATAGCAGCATGGGCGTTGAGCGCCCATGCAAGGAAAGATAGTCGTTCATTGATAATAACCCTCCTAAGCAAGCTGGTAACCCTCCTTCCAATTCACATGGCATTCGGCCTCTTTCAACCAAGGTTGATGAGTACAAGGCTAAAATGTCATTTCCTCAGAAACTCTATCAAGAGGAAAGGGATAAACAGTTCACCCGCTTTGCGGAGTATCTCAGAACATTAGAAATAAAGATTCCTTTTGCAGAAGCTCTTGAACAGATACCTTCTTATGCAAAGTACATGAAAGACATTCTAAGTCATAAGAAGGATTGGAGAGAGACCCAAATAGTCCTCCTTACTGAGGAATGTAGTGCAATCATTCAGAATAGCTTACCAAAAAAGCTTAAAGATCCTGGAAGCTTTATGATACCATGCACTCTAGGTGATTCTTGTACAAGGATAGCTCTATATGACCTTAGAGCAAGCATCCACCTAATACCAGCTTCACTAATAAAGAAGCACTACTTGACTAATGAAGTCAAACCAACCCGCATGTGCCTTCAACTTGCTGATGGGTCTATTAAGATACCATCAGGAGTAATAGAGGACATGATTGTCAAGGTTGGACCTTTTGCCTTTCCCACTGACTTTGTGGTATTGGACATAGAGGAACACAAGAGTGAAGCTCTCATCCTAGGAAGACCTTTCCTAGTCACAGGACGAACCCTCATTGATGTTGAAAAAGGAGAAGTAACCCTAAGTGTCAATGAGAAGAAGTTCGTACTGAATGCTGTGAAGGCTATGCAGCATCCAGACATTCCTGAGGAATGCCTGAGCGTTGACTTCATTGATTCCCTGGTGGAAGAAGTCAATATGGCCGAAAGCTCCAAGGACAGGCTTGATGATATCCTAGATGATACTCAGCCTGATTCAGAGGAACCTCTAGAAACCTCTGACGAAAAGGAGAAGCCTCATAAGCTTGAGCTTAAGCCATTATCCCCTTCCTTTAAATATGCATTTCTGGGAGCAGGAGATACCTATCCTGTGATCATAAGCTCTACATTAGAGCCACAAGAAGAAGAAGCACTAGTTTAGGTGCTTAAAACCCATAGGACCGCCCTTGGGTGGTCTATCAGTGACCTTAAGGGTATTAGCCCTGCCTGATGCATACATAAAATCCGACTGGAGGATAATGCCAAACCAGTGGTACAACCACAGAGGCGATTGAATCCAGCCATAAAGGAAGTAGTGCAAAAGGAGGTCACTAAACTCTATGAGGCTGGGATTATTTATCCCATTTCTGACATCCCAAGGGTGAGCCCTGTCCAGGTTGTTCCTAAGAAGGGAGGAATGACAATGGTTCACAATGACAAGAAGGAGCTGATCGCGAAAAGGACAGTTACAGGGTGGTGTATTTGCATTGATTACAGAAAACTCAATGACGCCACCAGGAAAGATCACTTACTTTTATTCTTCATTGACCAAATGCTAGAAAGACTAGCAGGTCATGCTTTTATTGTTTCCTGGATGGATATTCCGGGTACAATCAAATAGCAGTAGATCCACAGGATCAAGAGAAGACAGCATTCACCTGTCCATCTGGAGTGTTCGCCTATAGACAAATGTCATTTGGCTTGTGCAATGTGCCTGCCACCTTTCAGAGATGCATGTTATCCATCTTCTCTGATATGGTAGAGAAATTCTTTGAAGTATTCATGGATGACTTCTTTGTCTATGGGGACTCATTCGACTCTTGTCTTGATCATCTGACCCTAGTCCTAAAAAGATGCCAAGAAACAAACCTAGTTTTAAACTGGGAGAAATGCCACTTCATGGTAACTGAAGGCATTGTTCTTGGGCATCAGATCTCAAATAAAGGGATAGAAGTGGATCAAGCTAAGTTGGAACTGATAGAACACTTGCCTCCACCTACTAGTGTTAAAACTATCAGAAGCTTCCTAGGACATGCAGGATTCTACAGGTGATTCATAAAAGATTTTTCTAAAATCGCCAAACCCCTGTGCAATCTCTTGGCCACTGATGTCCCATTCATCTTTGACCAAGAATGCCTTCATGCCTTTGAAACTCTGAAGACTAAGCTTGTCAGTGCTCCTATCATCTCTGCACCCAACTGGGACCTGCCATTTGAGCTAATGTGTGATGC
The DNA here is from genome assembly GCF_003086295.3 of Arachis hypogaea. NCBI lineage: Eukaryota > Viridiplantae > Streptophyta > Magnoliopsida > Fabales > Fabaceae > Arachis > Arachis hypogaea. Next base: position 96,609,916 of record NC_092054.1, on the reverse strand, counting down.
AAGTGATCATGCAATTGGCGCAGTCCTAGGTCAGAGACATGACAAGCTTCTGCATGTCATTTACTATGCTAGTCGCGTATTAAATGATGCACAGAAAAATTACACTACTACAAAAAAGGAGCTACTTGCAGTGGTTTATGCCATTGACAAGTTTAGATCCGACTTAGTAGGATCTAAGGTCATTATTTATACTGACCACGCTGCTCCAAAATATCTGCTCACTAAATAGGATTCTAAACCCAGGCTCATAAGATGGGTATTACTCCTGTAAGAGTTTGATATAGAAATTAGAGACAGAAAAGGGACAGAGAATAAGGTAGCTGACCACCTGTCCTGGATTGAGCCAGTAGCAGGAACTTCCTCCCCCACTACTAACATATCCAAAACTTTTTCAGATGAGCAACTCTATGCCATCTGGACAGTACCTTGGTTTGCAGACATTGCAAACTACAAGGCTATACGGTTCATTCCCAAAGAGTTTTCCAAGAAGCAAGCCCGAAAACTCATGCATGATACAAAATACTACCTTTGGGATGAACCATATCCCTTTTAGAGATGCTCGGATGGAATAATCCAACGTTGTGTGTCTGAAGAAGAGGCACAGAGAATTCTATGGCATTGCCATAACTCTGACTATGGAGTACACTTTGGAGGTGAGCGGACAGCCACTAAAGTACTCCAAAGTGGCTTTTACTGGCCTACTCTCTTTAAAGATGCTAGGGAGTTCGTCCGTAACTGTGATAGCTGCCAGTGGGCTGCCAACCTTCCTCATGGTCACAGCATGCCTCAACAAGGAATCCTAGAGATTGAGTTGTTTAACGTATGGGACATATATTTCATGGGACCATTCCCGCCCTCATACTCAAACACCTACATCCTTGTGGTAGTAGATTACGTGTCTAAATGGGTTGAAGCAATAGCAACCCCCACTAATGACACTAAGTTAGTAATGAAGTTCCTTTAGAAGAACATTTTCAGCAGGTTTGGTGTCCCCAGGACACTAATCAGTGGTGGAGGAACTCATTTCTACAACAGACAGCTGGATTCTATCTTAAGCCGATACGGAGTTCGCCATAAAATAGCAACACCATATCATCCCCAAACCAATGGGCAAGCTGAAGTCTCAAATAGAGAACTGAAGCGAATCTTAGAGAGGACAGTAAGTGCCTCTAGAAAGGATTGGGCTAGAAAGCTTGATGATGCTATGTGGGCATACAGAACGGCTTTCAAAACCCCCATTGGAACTTCACCATATCAGTTAGTATATGGGAAGTCCTGTCATTTGCCAGTAGAACTAGAACACAAAGCCTATTGGGCTACTAGATTCCTCAATCTTGATGCCAAAGTAGCAGGGGAGAAATGGATGCTCCAACTAAATGAGTTGGATGAATTCCAGTTAGATGCATTTGAAAATGCAAAAATCTATAAGGAAAAGGCAAAAAGGTGGCATGACAGGAAGTTAGCTACCAGAGTCTTTGAACCAGGACAGAAGGTCCTGCTCTTCAACTCAAGACTCAAATTGTTTTCCGGAAAACTTAAATCCCAGTGGATAGGACCGTTTGTGACTACCAAGGTTTCACCATATGGGCATATAGAGCTTCAAGGAAAAGAAACCAGGTTCACTGTCAATAGACAGAGGGTTAAGCATTACCTTGAAAGAGATATAGAGCTAGGAGGCTCAACACTGCTACTAAGATAAGTACAGTGAAGTCCAGCTAAAGACATTAAAGAAGCGCTTGTTGGGAGGCAACTCAATAAATACTCATACTTTATTAATTTCTCTAGTTATTTTCATTTTCACTAATTTTCTTTTTAATTAGTTTTAATTATGAATTAAGTTATTTTTGTGTTAGTGATCTTGCACAGTGCTTAATCAGAGACAGAATGATACAGAACAGCAAAAAGAATACCCTAAAGTAAGGAGCTTTCTGGCATTTAAACGCCAGAAAGGATGGGTGATGGGCATTTAAACGCCCAAAAGGAGGCATCAGCATGGCGTTAAACGCTAGCCACTTAGCCAGGCAGCAAGTTGGGCATTTAACGCCCCACAGGGAGGACTACCCTAGCGTTTAACGCAAGAATGCTAGCATTCTGGGCATTTAAATGCCAGCTTGACAGCATGGAGATAATTTTAATTTTTCAATCTCATTTTGATTCAACTCTATTCCCATTTGATATCTTTATTAGTTATATGTCTTCATAGTTTCACAACCAAGTTTTTATATCTTTATTAGTTATAAATTCAAATAAAAAAAATTTATATATCAAATCTTATTCAAGTACATCCATTTCAAATCAATCTCAAAAGTAGAACATTTTTTTATTTTATTTTATTTTTTCTTCTCCTTTCAAAATGGTATAACTTTTACAATAGGCTTTCAAATTTGTTTCAAAATCTTTTCTTTCTTTATTTTAATTTTCATGTTCAATATCTTGTCTTTAATGTCTTTTCTATCTTCTTAAAAATCTTTTTTTTTATCTTTTAAAATTAACAACTTTTCTTTTTTTATTTTAATTTTCAAAAATCTTTATCTTTTATCTTTTATTTATTATCTTTATCTTTTATCTTTTATCTTTTATCTTTTATAATTTATTTTTTTCGAAAAAAATCCCTCCCCCCTCCCTATATATATGATGGATGTGCCCCTCTCTCCCTCACTCACCACCTCTCATTCAAATTCTCCCCTTCCTTTACCTCCTCTACTCTCTGTTCAAGTTCACTTTCTTTCTTACCATTTGCTCGAAGACGAGCAAATTTTTAAGTTTGGTGTGATAGGAGCCCTGTTCTTTCAAGAATTCAATCCCATAGCTCCAAGAATTAGCAAGACCACCCTAAAGAACAAGAAAGAAAATAACTCAACAGTTGTTCTCAAACCGGTTTACTTTTTCATCAAGCAGCATGAGGAGCATTATCATAAGATAATGAGCAAAAGGCCAGTAATCCTTAAAGTGGGGTTCAACCTTGGAGAAGAAGAATATCCAGAGATTAAGAAGCAGATTCAAAGGAGAGGCTAAGAGATTCTAAGTGATCCTAAGTTTAATGTGAATACAGCATGATCTGGGAGTTCTACGCAAATCTGTGGATGATAGATAAGCAAAAGAAGGACGGAACAGCCTTCTATACTTTTCGCACCATGGTCAAGGGGAGGATCATATACTTTCACTAGGATAGGGTGAGAGAGATCTTCAAACTACCCCCAATGAAGGATGACCGTGAGTCATACAATAGAAGAGTTGTAGCCAACCAAAAGCTGGACCAAGTCCTAAAGGAGATATGCCTGTCTGGAACTCAATGGATTGAGAATACACAAGGAGAGCCATGCCAACTGACCAGGGACGATCTCAATCCTGTTGCCAGAGGATGGATAGACTTCATTGGGCGCTCCATTCTCCCCACAAGTAACAGATCTGAAGTCAATATTGTAAGAGAAATAATGATCCACTGCATCATGATAGGGAATGAGGTGGAAGTCCACCAAATAATTCCCCTTGAGATTTACAAGCTAGCACACATAGATTCCACTAAGGCTATGCTGGCTTATCCAAATCTCATCTTCCGCCTATGCAAGGAGGCTAAGGTTCTGATCCAAGAGGATAACCTTATTCCAGTGGAAAAACCAATCACCAAGCAAGTGATGGAGAGCTCCCAACTAGAAGATGATAACCTAAAGAGGAAGGCACCAGAGGCATCCTAAGAGATCCCTCCAATGGAGTACTGGGACCATCTGAAGGCATCTGTATTTCACTTACAAAGCACGCTGGATCAACTTAGAGAGGAGCAGCAAGATCAGACTAGCATGATTTGCAAACTAATCAAAGAGCAAGAGAAGCAAGGCCGTGATCTTGAGGAGCTGAAGCGCCAGAAGCTTTCCCCTAAAGAGCCCAGCGCCTCTCCAGCTCAAGAACCATGCGCCTTTCAAGTTAAAGAGCCTTGCACCCTACAGGCTGAAGAAACAACATCCCACAAGCTGAAGGTTGTTGAGTTTCAACTCTGTGGTTATTCTAGTTCTTGTTTTTCTGTCTCACGTATTTCCATCCTAATTTAGGGTTGCATGATCACTAGTAGTAATTAATTTTTATTTTAATTTTATGTCTTTTAATTTTTAGGATTACATAAGCATTAGTAGTAATTAATTAATTTTAATTTTTTCAATTAGCTATAAATTATTCTTCTTATCATCATTGAACATGAATAAAATAGTAGATTTTTTTTAGAAGAAATAAAGATGCATAGATTTTCTTGAGCTTTCGAATAAAGAATAGTTACATTAATTTGATTGGGTTACATTGCTTTAGTTTTCTAAATGAAAGAATAAACAGTGCATGTTTGAAGTTGAATTTTATGATGCTGGCTCTTGAAAGAATGAAGAAGAAAGAAAAATATTATTGATAATCTGAAAAATCTAAAAAATTGATTCTTGAAGCAAGAAAAAGCAGCAAAAAAAAGAGAGTATACAGAAAAAGCAAAAAAAGTAGAAAAAGCCAATAACCCTTTAAACCAAAAGACAAGGGTAAAAGGGCCCAAGGCTTTGAGCATCAGTGGTAAGGAGGGCCCAAAGGAATGAAATCCTAGCCTAAGCGGCTCAATCTAAGCTGTCCCTAACCATGTGCTTGTGGCGTGAAGGTGTCATGCGAAAAGTTTGAGACTGAGCAGTTAAAGTCATGGTCCAAAGCAAAAGAGTGTGCTTAAGAACTCTGGACACCTCTATCTGGGGACTCTAGCAAAGCTGAGTCACAATCTGAAAAGGTTCACCCAGTTAAAGTGTCTGTGGCATTATTGTATCTAGTGGTAATACTGGAAAACAAGGTGCTTAGGGTCACGGCCAAGACTCTGAAAGCTGTGTTCAAGAATAAAAAAGAGCTAAACTAGGAGAATCAATAATACTATCTGGATTCTAAGTTTCTAAAGATGCCAGCCATCCTGACTTTCAATGGCTCATGAGATGCTAAGACTATTCAGAGACAAAAAGCTACTAAAACCCGCTTATCTAATTGACTAAGCTTCATTGGAAACTCAGAAATTTATTGCATCCTACTCTTCTTTTCATCCTATTTTATTTAGTTGCTTGAAGACAAGCAATAATTTAAGTTTGGTGTTGTGATGAGCGGATATTTTATACGCTTTTTGGCTTAGTTTTCATATAGTTTTTAATAGGTTTTATTTAGTTTTTATTAAGTTTTTAGAAGTTTTAGTGCTAAATTCACATTTTTGGATTCCACTTTGAGTTTGTGCATTTTTGTACCAATTTAGGTATTTTCTGGCTGAATTTGAGGAGATGGAGCAGAAGTTTGATTCAGACACAAAGAAAGCACTGCAGATGTTGTCCAAATCTGACAAATCTGCACTCGGAAGAGATTTTCTAGAGCTACAAAGTCCAAATGGAGCGTTCTCAACAACTATGGAAAGCTGACTGGTGCACGAATTGTGAATCACACTTTTCACAATGCGTACCACTAACCAGCAAGTGCACTGGGTCGTCCAAGTAATACCTCACGTGAGTAAGGGTCGAATCCCACGGAGATTGTTGGTTTGAAGCAATCTATGGTTATCTTGTAGATCTTAGTCAGGAAGTCAATTATGTTTATCAGTTGAATTGCGAATAAACAATAGAGCATGGATTAAAGGTTACTTGTTATGCAGTAATGGAGAATATGTTGGAGTTTTTGGAGATGCTTTGTCTTCTGAATCTCTGCTTTCCTCTGTCTTCTTGTTCACGCATGCACGTCCTCCTATGGCAAGCTATGTGTTGGTGGATCACCGTTGTCAATGGCTACCTTCCATCCTTCCAGTGAAAACTACGCTCACGCGCTCTGTCACAGCACGGCTAATCACCGGTTGGTTCTCGATCCGGTTGGAATAGGATTTACTATCCTTTTGCGTCTGTCACTAACGCCCAGCCTTCAGGAGTTTGAAGCTTGTCACAGTCATTCAATCCTTGAATCCTACTCGGAATACCACAGACAAGGTTTAGACTTTCCGGATTCTCATGAATGCCGCCATCAGTTCTAGCTTATACCACGGAGATTCTGATTAAGAGATCTCAGAGATACTCATTCAATCGGATATAGAACGGAGGTGGTTATCAGGCACACGTTCATGGTTTGAGGAAGGTGATGAATGTCACTGATCATCACCTTCATCACAGTTAAGCGCGAATGAACATCTTAGATAGGAACAAGCGTGTTTGAATAGAAAACAGAAATACTTGCATTAATTCATCGAGACACAGCAGAGCTCCTCACCCCCAACAATGGGGTTTAGAGACTCATGCCGTCAGAGAATACAAAGTTTAGATCTGAAATGTCATGAGATACAAAATAAGTCTCTAAAAGTTGTTTAAATACTAAACTAGTAGCCTAGGGTTACAAAATATGAGTAGACTATGATGGATGATGCAGAGATCCACTTCTGGGGCCCACTTGGTGTGTGCTGGGCTGAGACTTAATCAATTCACGTGCAGAGGCCATTTGTGGAGTTGAACGCCAGTTTTTATGCCAGTTTGGGCGTTCAACTCCAGCTTTTGATCCTTTTCTGGCGCTGGACGCCAGAATTGGGCAGAGAACTGGTGTTGAACGCCAGTTTACGTCCTCTATCCTTGTGCAAAGTATGGACTATTATATATTTCTGGAAAGCCCTGGATGTCTACTTTCCAATGCAATTGGAAGCATGCCATTTCGAGTTCTGTAGCTCCAGAAAATCTACTTTGAGTGCAGGGAGGTCAGAATCCAACAGCATCAGCAGTCCTTTTTCAGCCTGAATCAGATTTTTGCTCAGCTCCTTCAATTTCAGCCAGAAAAATACCTGAAATTACAGAAAAACACACAACTCATAGTAAAGTCCAGAAATATGAATTTTTCCTAAAAACTAATGAAAATAGACTAAAAATTAACTAGAACATACTCAAAATTATATGAAATTAACCCCAAAAAGCGTATAAAATATCCGCTCATCACAACACCAAACTTAAACTGTTGCTTGTCCTCAAGCAACTAGACAAATAAAATAGAAGACTAATAGGTTGAGAAGCAATAGTATCTTAGAGTTTTTTATTGAAGCTCAGATTCTAATTAGATGAGCGGGACTAGTAGCTTTTTGCTTCTGAACAGTTTTGGCATCTCACTTTATCCATTGAAGCTCAGAGTGATTGGCATCTATAGGAACTCAGAATTCAGATAGTGTTATTGATTCTCTTAGTTCAGCGTGATGATTCTTGAACACAGCTTCTTTATGAGTCTTGGCCGTGGCCCTAAGCACTTTGTTTTCCAGTATTACCACCGGATACATAAATGCCACAGACACATAATTGGGTGAACCTTTTCAGATTGTGACCCAGCTTTGCTCAAGTCCCCAGTTAGAGGTGTCCAGGGTTCTTAAGCACACTCTTCTTTTTGCTTGGACCTTGACTTTAACCGCTCAGTCTCAAGTTTTCACTTGACACCTTCACGCCACAAGCACATGGTTAGGGACAGCTTGGTTTAGCCGCTTAGGCCGGGATTTTATTCCTTCGTGGCCCTCCTATCCACTGATGCTCAAAGCCTTGGGATCCTTTTCATTACCCTTGCCTTTTGGTTTTAAGGGCTTTTGGCTCTTTGCTCTTGCCTCTTGGTTTTAAGAGCTTTTGGCTTTTTCTGCTTGCTTTTTCTTTTTCTTTCTATAATTTTTTTCGCTTTTTTTTTTTCTGCAAGCTTTGTTCTTTGCTGCTTTTTCTTGCTTCAAGAATCATTTTTATGATTTTTTCAGATTATCAATAACATGTCTCATGTTCATCATTCTTTCAAGAGCCAACATATTTAACAGTCTTAAGCAACAAATTCAAAAGACATATGCACTGTTCAAGCATTCATTCAGAAGACAGAAATCATTGCCACCACATTTAACTAATTAGAATTTCTCTTATTAAAACTCGAAATTTTATTGCCTCTTATTCAAAAGATCTACTACTTTATTCATGTTTGCTGATGATGAGAAAAATAAACTATAGCTTAATTGGGGATAAAATCAAAATAGACACTAATTACTACTAATGATCATGTAATGAAGACACAAACATAGATAAGCACTTAACATAGAGAAAACGAAAAACAGAGAAAGTAAGAACAAGGAACGAGTCCACCTTAGTGATGATGGCATTTCCTTCTTGAGGCACCAATGATGTTCTTGAGCTCTTTTATGTCTCTTCCTTGCCTTTGTGGCTTGATTCCTAGTGATTTTTGGTATTTCTATCCTCAGTTGCTTCCAATAATTATGTGTCAGTTGCTTCCAATAATTATGTGGAGGAAAGTGCATCCCTTGAGGTATCTCTTGATTTGCAGCCACATGTTCTACCACTGAGCTATAGATCCTTCACATAATTGTTTTACCACACCAAACTTAGAATGTTGCTCGCCCTCGAGCAAAAGAAGAGGGAATAGATGAAAAAGAAGATGTGGAAAGAAAAAAACTAGGATTATGAGGAGGGAAGGTGGGGATCCTGTGGGGTCCACAGATCTTGAAATGATCCTGTGAGGTCCACAGATCTTGAGGTGTCAAGGCATTTACATCCCTGCACCAATTTGGGCATGCAAAATGCCCTTGCACACAACTCTGGGCGTTCAGCGCCAGGTTGGTGCCCATTTTGGGCGTTCAACGCCCATTTACTAGCCATTTCTGGCGTTGAACGCCAGAACCATGCTTGTTCTGGGCGTTCAGCGCCAGGATGTTGCCCATTTTGGGAGTTCAGCGCCAGAACCATGCTCTGTTCTGGCGTTGAACGCCAGACAGGTGCTTCCTCCAGGGTGTGATTTTTCTTCTGCTGTTTTTGATTCCGTTTTCAATTTTTAATATTTATTTTGTGACTCCACATGATCATGAACCTAATAAAACATGAAAAACCATGAAAGTAAATAAAAATTGGGTTGCCTCCCAACAAGCGCTTCTTTAATGTCCTTAGCTGGACCTTGCTGAGCTTTTAATCTAGCTTCAGCCTTGAGCATTCTTGCTCAATGTTGCCTTCTAGATAATGCTTGATTCTCTGTCCATTGACAATGAACTTCTTATCAGAATCAATATCTTGAAGCTCCACATAACCATATGGTGATACACTTGTAATCACGTATGGTCCCCTCCACCGGGATTTCAGTTTCCCGGGGAATAGCCTAAGTCTAGAGTTAAACAACAGAACCTTCTGTCCTGGTTCAAAGATTCTAGATGACAGCTTTCTGTCATGCCACTTTTTTTATTTTTCTTTATATAGCTTGGCATTTTCGAAAGCTGTGAATCTGAACTCCTCTAGCTCATTTAGCTGGAGCAATCTTTTTCCTCCTGCTAATTTGGCATCAAAGTTTAGGAATCTGGTTGCCCAGTAGGCCTTATGTTCCAGTTCCACGGGCAGGTGATATGCCTTACCATACACCAGTTGGTATGGAGAGGTCCCTATAGGGGTCTTGAATGCTGTTCTGTAAGCCCACAGAGCATCATCCAAGCTCCTTGCCCAATCCTTTCTACGGGTATTTACTGTCCGTTCCAGGATTCTCTTTAATTCTCTGTTAGAGACTTCAGCTTGCCCATTGGTTTGTGGATGATATAGAGTGGCCACCTTGTGGCGAATTCCATACCGAACCATGGCAGAGTAAAGCTGTTTATTGCAGAAGTGAGTGCCCCCATCACTGATTAACACTCTAGGGACACCAAACCTGCTAAAGATATGTTTCTGGAGGAACTTCAGCACTGTTTTAGTATCATTGGTGGGTGTGGCAATAGCCTCAACCCATTTTGATACATAGTCAACTGCCACCAGAATATAAGTGTTTGAATATGATGGTGGGAAAGGTCCCATGAAGTCAATTCCCCATACGTCAAACAACTCAATTTCCAAGATTCCTTGTTGAGGCATGGCGTAACCATGAGGCAGATTACCAGCTCTTTGGCAACTGTCACAATTACGTACAAACTCTCGGGAATCTTTATAGAGTGTGGGCCAATAGAAGCCACATTGGAGGACCTTGGTGGCTGTTCGCTCACCTCCGAAATGGCCTCCATATTGAGATCCGTGGCAATGCCATAGGATTTTCTGTGCTTCCTCTCTGGGGACACACCTACGGATAATTCCGTCTGCACATCTCTTAAAGAGATAGGGTTCATCCCACAAGTAGTACTTTGCATCAGTAATTAATTTCTTCTTTTGTATCCTGTTGTACTCCTTGGGTATGAACCTTGCAGCTTTATAGTTTGCAATATCGGCAAACCATGGTGCTTTCTGAATGGCGAATAAATGCTCATCAGGAAACGTCTCAGAGATCTCTAGAGAAGGGGGGGACGTCCCTTCCACTGGCTCTATCCGGGACAGATGATCAGCCACTTGGTTCTCTGTCCCTTTTCTGTCTCTTATTTCTATATCAAACTCTTGCAGAAGTAATACCCATCTGATGAGCTTGGGTTTTGAATCCTGCTTTGTGAGTAGATATTTAAGAGCAGCATGGTCAGTATACACAATCACTTTTGATCCTACTAAGTATGATCTGAATTTGTCAATGGCGTAAACCACTGCAAGTAATTCTTTTTCTGTGGTTGTGTAGTTTTTCTGGGCATCGTTTAGAACGCGACTGGCATAATAAATGACATGCAGAAGCTTGTCATGCCTCTGTCCCAATACTGCACCAATGGCATGATCACTGGCATCACACATTAGCTCAAATGGTAATGTCCAGTCTGGTGCAGAAATGACTGGTGCTGTGACCAGCTTAGCTTTCAGCGTTTCAAACGCCTGCAGGCACTTTGTGTCAAACACAAATGGCGTGTCAGCAGCTAGCAGATTGCTTAGAGGTTTTGCGATTTTTGAAAAATCCTTTATAAACCTCCTATAGAATCCTGCATGCCCCAGAAAGCTTCTGATTGCCTTAACATTGGCAGGTGGTGGTAATTTTTCAATTACCTCTATTTTTGCTTGATCCACCTATATTCCCTTGTTTGAGATTTTATGCCCAAGAACAATTCCTTCAGTCACCATGAAGTGACACTTTTCCCAATTTAAAACTAGGTTGGTTTCTTGGCATCTTTTCAGAACAAGTTTCAGGTGATCAAGACAGGAGCTGAATGAGTCTCCATATACTGAGAAGTCATCCATGAAGACTTCCAGAAATTTTTCCACCATATCAGAGAAAATAGAGAGCATGCATCTCTGGAAGGTTGCAGGCGCATTACATAGCCCAAATGGCATCCTTCTATAAGCAAACACTCCAGATGGACATGTGAATGTTGTTTTCTCTTGATCCTGGGAATCTACTGCAATCTGGTTATAGCCTGAGTAGCCATCCAAAAAGCAGTAATAATCATGACCTGCTAGTCTCTCTAGCATCTGGTCTATGAATGGTAAAGGAAAATGATCCTTTCTGGTGGCTGTATTGAGCCTTCTGTAGTCAATACACATGCGCCACCCTGTAACTGTTCTTGTAGGAACCAGTTCATTTTTTTCATTATGAATCACTATCATGCCTCCCTTTTTTGGGACGACTTGAACAGGGCTCACCCAGGGGCTACCAGAAATGGGATAAATAATCCCAGCCTCTAGTAATTTGGTGACTTCTTTCTGCACCACTTCCTTCATGGCTGGATTTAGCCGCCTCTGTGGTTGAACCATTGGTTTGGCATTATCCTCCAATAGGATTTTGTGCATGCATCTAGCTGGGCTTATGCCCTTAAGGTCAGCTATAGACCACCCAAGAGCTGTCTTGTGTGTTCTTAGCACTTGAATAAGTGCTTCCTCTTCCTGTGAACTTAAAGCAGAGCTTATGATCACTGGAAAAGTGTCACCTTCTCCCAGAAATGCATATTTCAAGGATGGTGGTAGTGGCTTGAGCTCGGGTTTAGGAGGTTTTTCCTCTTTCAGAAGAAAGTTCAGAGGCTCTTTCATGTCCTTTGAATCCTCCAAATCAGGCTAAACATCTTTAAAGATGTCTTCCAACTCTGATTCGAGACTCTCAGCCATGTTGATCTCTTCTACCAAAGAGTCAATGAGATCAACTTTCATGCAGTCTGTTGATGTGTCTGGATGTTGCATGGCTTTGACAGCGTTCAACTTAAACTCATCATCATTGACTCTCAGGGTTATTTCCCCCTGTTGGACGTCAATGAGGGATCGTCCAGTTGCTAGGAAGGGTCTTCCTAGAATGAGAGTAGCACTCTTGTGCTCCTCTATTTCCAGCACAACAAAGTCAGTGGGAAAGGCGAATGGCCCAACTCTGACAATCATGTCTTCAATCACGCCTGATGGGTATTTAGTGGAACCATCAGCAAGTTGGAGACATATCCGGGTTGGTTTAACTTCTTCAGTTAAGCCAAGTTTCCTGATAGTAGATGCAGGTATCAGGTTGATGCTTGCCCCAAGATCGCACAAAGCTGTCTTGGTGCAATCACCTTCTAATATGCATGGTATCAGAAAACTCCCAGGGTCTTTAAGCTTTTCAGGAAAGCTTTTCAGAATGACTGCACTGCATTCTTCAGTGAGGAGAACTCTTTCTGTTTCTCTCCACTCCTTTTTATGACTCAAGATCTCTTTCATGAACTTGGCATAAGAAGGTATTTGCTCAAGTGCCTCTGCAAATGGAATCTTTATTTCAAGAGTCCTTAGATAATCTGCAAAGCGAGCAAATTGCTTATCCTGCTCCTCTTTCCGGAGTTTTTGAGGATAAGGTATCTTGGCTTTATATTCTTCAACCTTAGTGGTTAAAGAAGCCTTTTTAGAGGGGTTGTTGTCAGCACTTGTGTGTGTCTGATCCCTCACTGGCAATTGAGTGCCAGAGTCAGAAGCTGGAGTGACGTTAGACGCCAGCTCACTGTCTGTTCCTGGCGCGCCAGAAATGTGCCCCTTTTGGGCGTTCAACGCTGGATTCTGCCCCATTTGGGCGTTTAACGCCAGATTCTTGCCCATTTCTGGCGTTGAACGCCAATCCTGCCTTGTTTCTGGCGCTGAACGCCAGTTTTGGGCATGGTCTGGGCGTTCAGCGCCAGCCTTCCACCCATTTTCTGGCGTTTCAGTGCCAGAATTATTTTTCCCTGGGCTCTTACTGTCCTCAGGTGAATCTTTGGTGGGTCGGTCATTTCTTGAATTTTTGATGCCTTGAGGTGGGGTATTTAATGTTTTCCCACTTCTTAATTGAACTGCTTGGCATTCTTCTGCTATTTGCCTTGATAGCTGCTGCTTTGTTTGCTTAAACTGTTCGTCCATATGTATATTAGCTATCCTTGTCTCCTGTAGCCTGTCTTTGAATTCAGCTAGCTGCTTTGTTAGAAAATCCAATTGCTGATTGAATTCAGCAGCTTGTTTTACAGTACTGAATTCAGCAGTTACTGTTTTAACCCCTTCATTCATGGAAGGGTTGCTGCTTAGATACAGATGCTGATTCCTGGCAACTGTATCAATGAGCTCTTGAGCCTCTTCAATTGTCTTTCTCATATGGATAGATCCACCAGCTGAGTAATCTAGAGACATCTGAGCTCCTTCCGCAAGCCCATAGTAGAAGATGTCTAACTGAACCCACTCTGAAAACATTTCAGAGGGGCATTTTCGTAGCATCTCTCTGTATCTCTCCCAGGCATCATAAAGAGATTCATTATCTCCTTGCTTGAAGCCTTGGATGTCCAGCCTTAGCTGTGTCATCCTTTTTGGAGGGAAATATTGATTCAGGAATTTTTCTGTCAGCTGTTTCCACGTCCTTATGCTGGCCTTAGGTTGGTTATTCAACCACCTCTTAGCTTGATCTTTTACAGCAAATGGAAACAGTAATAGTCTGTAGACATCCTGATCTATTTCTTTATCATGTACTATGTCAGCAATTTGTAAAAACTGTGCCAGAAACTCTGTAGGTTCTTCCTGTGGAAGACCGGAATACTGGCAACTTTGCTGCACCATGATAATGAGCTGAGGATTCAACTCAAAGCTACTGACTCCAATGGAGGGTATGCAGATACTACTCCCATATGAAGCAGTAGAGGGGTTAGAATATGACCCCAGAGTCCTCCTGGACTGTTCATCTCCATTTATGTCCATGATGGATATATGGATATAACTTGGACTGATTTACCTTTTTAATTATTTTATTTTATGGAAAGAGGACAACTTAACCAAAAATAAAAATAACAAAAATTATGATTTTCGAAAAAGTGAGGAGAGAAAAAGTGGTTAGAAAGTTTTGAAAAATATATGATTTGGAAAAGATTTTGAAAATTTTTTTTTTATATATAATTTTCGAAAATTTGTTTTTTTAAAAATAGAGAGAAAGGATATTTTTGAATTTAAAGAGGAGAGAGAAAAACAATAAGATAGCACAAGATTTAAAATTTTTAGATCTAATGCTCCCTATTTTCGAAAATTTTGGAGGGAAAACACCAAGGAACACCAAACTTAAAAATTTTAAAATCAAGTCACAAGGAAAACTCAAGAACACGAAGAAAGAACACCAAACTTAAAATTTTTAGAAAACCAAGCCAAAATTTTTGAAAACCAAAGGGAAATCAACAAGAAAACACCAAACTTAAAGTTTGGCACAAGATTTAATAGAAAAAATTATTTTTGAAAAAGGTTTTAAAAATATGATAGCCAATTACCATGAACATAAACACCACGTTCTAACTAACTGAGCTATAAATTTAAAGTGTTTTAATAGGGGATAAATAATAAAAGACTCTAAACCAAAAAAAGAAAGATTTTTCCTAATCTAAGCAACAAAATAATCCGTCAGTTGTTCAAACACGAACAATCCCCGGCAACGGCGCCAAAAACTTGGTGCACGAATTGTGAATCACACTTTTCACAACGCGTACCACTAACCAGCAAGTGCACTGGGTCGTCCAAGTAATACCTCACGTGAGTAAGGGTCGAATCCCACGGAGATTGTTGGTTTGAAGCAATCTATGGTTATCTTGTAGATCTTAGTCAGGAAGTCAATTATGTTTATCAGTTGAATTGCGAATAAACAATAGAGCATGGATTAAAGGTTACTTGTTATGCAGTAATGGAGAATATGTTGGAGTTTTTGGAGATGCTTTGTCTTCTGAATCTCTGCTTTTCTCTGTCTTCTTGTTCACGCACGCACGTCCTCCTATGGCAAGCTATGTGTTGGTGGATCACCGTTGTCAATGGCTACCTTCCATCCTTCCAGTGAAAACTACGCTCACACGCTCTGTCACAGCACGGCTAATCACCGGTTGGTTCTCGATCCGGTTGGAATAGGATTTACTATCCTTTTGCGTCTGTCACTAACGCCCAGCCTTCAGGAGTTTGAAGCTTGTCACAGTCATTCAATCCTTGAATCCTACTCGGAATACCACAGACAAGGTTTAGACTTTCCGGATTCTCATGAATGCCGCCATCAGTTCTAGCTTATACCACGGAGATTCTGATTAAGAGATCTTAGAGATACTCATTCAATCGGATATAGAACGGAGGTGGTTATCAGGCACACGTTCATGGTTTGAGGAAGGTGATGAATGTCACTGATCATCACCTTCATCACAGTTAAGCGCGAATGAACATCTTAGATAGGAACAAGCGTGTTTGAATAGAAAACAGAAATACTTGCATTAATTCATCGAGACACAGCAGAGCTCCTCACCCCCAACAATGGGGTTTAGAGACTCATGCCGTCAGAGAATACAAAGTTTAGATCTGAAATGTCATGAGATACAAAATAAGTCTCTAAAAGTTGTTTAAATACTAAACTAGTAGCCTAGGGTTACAAAATATGAGTAGACTATGATGGATGATGCAGAGATCCACTTCTGGGGCCCACTTGGTGTGTGCTGGGCTGAGACTTAAGCAATTCACGTGCAGAGGCCATTTGTGGAGTTGAACGCCAGTTTTTATGCCAGTTTGGGCGTTCAACTCCAGCTTTTGATCCTTTTCTGGCGCTGGATGCCAGAATTGGGCAGAGAACTGGCGTTGAACGCCAGTTTACGTCGTCTATCCTTGTGCAAAGTATGGACTATTATATATTTCTGGAAAGCCCTGGATTTCTACTTTTAAATGCAATTGGAAGCATGCCATTTCGAGTTCTATAGCTCCAGAAAATCTACTTTGAGTGCAGGGAGGTCAGAATCCAACAGCATCAGCAGTCCTTTTTCAGCCTGAATCAGATTTTTGCTCAGCTCCTTCAATTTCAGCCAGAAAAATACCTGAAATTACAGAAAAACACACAACTCATAGTAAAGTCCAAAAATATGAATTTTTCCTAAAAACTAATGAAAATAGACTAAAAATTAACTAGAACATACTCAAAATTATATGAAATTAACCCCAAAAAGCGTATAAAATATCCGCTCATCACTGACTTCCAAAGCTTTCCAGTAATACATAATAATCTATATGTTGTTTCAGATTAGAAGGCCCAAAACTGGTGTCCAACACCAGCTTCCTGTCCTTTTTAGCGTCCAGCGCCCAAGGAAGTAAAGCCCAATATCAAAAAGCCCAGAGATGACTCCCTAGCTAGCGTTCCACATCCAAAAGACCTCATAACACGTGGATCTCATCAAGCTCAGGCCAAACACTTACCAAGTGGGCCTTAAAAGTAGATTTTTACACTAAAAAGAATGTTATACCCTTACTAGTCATTAGCTTAGCATTTAAGGAGTTCTATTCATGTCATTCAGAGAAAAAAACAACACTTTACATCACTTTCTCTCATATTTTCATTTTCACCATTGTTGTACACCTTAATATGAGTTTCTAAACCTCCTAGGTTGAGGGGAGGAGCCCTGCTAATTCCTATGAATTAATAAAAGTACTATTTCTTCTTCTTCGATCTGTGTTTGATCTATCTCTAAGATGTATATCCCGATCTTCATCGTGATGAACAAGATGATCTGACAAATTAGATCTGTTCATCACACTAAGACGAACGTGCCTTACAAACACCCGCGTCTACTTGGGTTCGTGTGAGTACCTGGAAGAAAAGCACGAGCTAATAGCTATGGTTATACATCTCTCAGACGGTTAATCTGCAATTTCATTGGGGACTTCTTGAGACACCAGTTCAGCTGATCTCCGGGGAGATTAAGGTCTCCATGGTATAGGCTAGATCCAAGAAACAACGTTCTCTGATCCGAAATATTCTACCTTATCTATGAAGTTTTGAGTAGGATTGCCAAGCGAATGGATTGTTATGCGCTTCACCCTCCATTGGATTGAATGACCAAGGGCCCTGGCTTTCATTTTGTAGCAGAGGAGATCAATGACCACTGGCAATGGCTTTGATCACTTACAGCCTGCCATAGAAGATCATTCACAAGCAAAAAAGATGATAGTACCAGAGTTACTTCAGAAAGACAAAGCAACTCCGATTCTCAACTTTATTCCCAGTATTACGATTCCCAGCATATAATTCCTAGTAGCTAACTTCTTCTTAATAGCTAATTTACATAACTCCTTCTGATTCCGCCTAACTAAGACCTTCAAGACAACCATAGCTTGCTTCAAGCCACAATCCTCGTGGGATCAACTCTGACTCGCTCAGGTATTACTTGGACGACCCAGTGCACTTGCTGGTACTGCTGCTGTACGAAATAGTGTGGGGTTTGCGTACACGTGCACCAGACACCAAATCCCTCAACCATTTCGAACCACTTTTGACGAAATACATCAATTTCATAGTCGCCTAGCATACACTTTTTAAACATGGAGGTAAGCTGGGGCTTGCCAATATTACTTGTTGTATTGTGAACCAGATGCCATGCACATAATCTATGATGTGCATTAGGAAACTCTTTCTCAATGGCGAACTTCATTGATAGATCATCATCTGTGATAACCGAAACAGGTGCTTTCCCATTCATTGCCACCTTCAGTTGTTGTAGCAACCACCTATATGTGTCTTTTTTCTCATTGCAAATTAAAGCAGCAGCAAAAATAATTGTGATAATTGTGATGATTGACACCAGAAAATACCACCAATGGACACATATATTTATTCCTCTTATAGGTAGAATCAGAAGCCAGCACATCGCCAAATAATGAGTAATATGCCCCCACTAAGACCATCACACCAGAATAAATTGCACAAAGTACCATCGGCATCCATGTGATGATCAAAATAGAGAGAATGGTCATTTGTTGCTTGATCTTCTAGATACTTCAAAGCTGCATATGCATCACCGGGTAACTAGTGCCTCTGCTTTGCTATTTTATTTTACATATCCCTTTGCGTGAAAGATAAATACTCGTAGACACCTACCTGATTTGCTAATGCCCGATATATCTGCCCAACACTAATCCCACCCTTTTTCATGTTAATCATGTGGCCAATATCAGCCTTGGACATGAATCTATGCCCACGAAGCAATCCAATCAACCGAGGATCCAGAAGCGGATGATTGTGTTCATCAAAAAATAAGAAATAAACCAATGACCACTAGATGCATCCAGACGAATCTCCATCATTGCACTGCAGTCACACCTTGTCTCTGGTGTAGGTTTTTTCTTAAAGTTTCCATTGCCATAATTATTTTTTGGTCTAAATCCTTCACGATGACATACAAAATTCTTCAACTTAAGTACGCCTGCACAACTCTTCCTAGTCTTGTTCTTCTGAGCACTAAAGCTTCTTGTCCTTGCATATCTATCGTAGAACTCAAATGCAATGTCAATATCAGAAAAGTGAAAATGACACATCTTCGTCCCTGATGTTCCAAAATTCAATCATCCCAATGTCTTCGAGTGAGTCAATGTTATACCCTTCATCGAAGTCGTGATAATCGAACATTAGTTCTACATTTGTGTCGTCCTCATCCATATAATCCCTATCAACTTTCTCATGTTTTTCTTCCTCCTACTCGTACTGATCATATGATATATACTCACTATTAACCCCTTCATGAGAAAATTCCTGACTCATTACTTCCTGAACACCAATACACAATTCAAAATGAAACTTAAGTTTGTATATAAATTTTCAAAAATGATAAAAACAAATATTTTAAAATAGAGACCAAATTCCTTATATATCATGCACATATTTATGCTTGAACCACCTTGATAAATTAAAGAAAAAAATAACTACTCTAACACTTTTTTCCTCTTTCATAAATAGCTTAAGTTTCTTAATAATTTTCCAAGACAAGAAGAATTTTCAAATCATATTCTAGTTAGATCTTGGAATCTAAGTAGTGAGGACTGTGTTAAGTACTAATTTGGCTATATCTATGTGTGGAAAACAAGGCTGAACATATTAAAAAGATACTAATAAGATGAGACAAACCATTTTATTTTTGGAAGAATTGAAAATTAAATATTTTTAACAACATAAAAAGTATGTACGGAAACATTACCCCCAAGCCACAGTGAATTCCTCACTAAAGTCATGCTCCTTATTTTTTTGTTTTTTGTTTTTTTGCTTGAATAAATTATAGTATAAGAGAGATTGGAAGAAGACAAAGTCAGCACCAATGAATCCCCAAAAGCTATTTCTATAATACTTCTAAAGGCTAAATAAAAGTATGTTGGTGGTTTGGATTGCCTCATTCTAAAGAGCAAAAAAGGAAAAAAAAAACAAAAATACAAGTGCTACAAACCTCAAGCAATAATTTCTTATGACATTCTTCTGCATATAAAATAAATTTTACCTGAAACAACAAGAATAGATGGGGCAGAGGATCCTTAAAAGTATGCAGTAGCCATTGGATTTTCTGTGCCTCCTTCTTCTCCTACACTTTTTCACATTTTGTTTATCAACTACTTGTAATGCTCTAAGCTTCAAAATTAATTAATATTGTCTTATTATTATACTTTGATTTTATATTCTATTACACCTTTTCAATTTGCACTAGTCGAGAACAGTAACTAATCTAATTAACTAAACAAAAAGTACACATGTAGTCAACTTTATATATTTGTTATTATTATTTTTCATTTTGAGATCACAGCTATTTCCAGATTATTGGAACTCTAAAATCAGCGATCAACATTAATACAAATTGAGAATGCTTGTTGCATTAAAGTAGCAATAAAATAACTCATTTTTGTGCATTCACTTGAAACTCATCATCGCATAAAATGTGGCTCCCACTACTCACTTCAAATTCATTCCATCAACACATCGAATCATAAGATGGACTGTGATCCCCATTTTAACTGGCCACCCACTGTATCATCCTATAATGATGGGGTGATGAGTCCCAAGCACATAAAAAATGCACAGCACAAATATGTCTCTTCTCTATAGTTGGGGACTATTATGCTAGAGGCTTACACTTTCATGCATTAAAGTTCAGAGTTTGATAACTTATAATTACTTACCTGAAGTGAGGTCACGTAAGGAGTAGTCAAGAGAAGCCTGATCATCCAAAAAAGAAGAAAGTAGTGGTAGAGCTTCGCAAACACAAACCCAAATCAACTAATATTAATTCTAAGATTAGATAACTGAAACACATAGCACAACCATGCTAATGTAAACCTGAACTCAAGAAAGCAGAACTAAAAAGTAGGTTTATTTTGTCATTTCTCAAACTCGTTAATCTAAATAATAATAATAATAATAATAATAATAATAATAATAACCAAATTTGCCAATTTAAGAAAATTATGCAGAACTAAAATGTAGGTTTATTTTGTTGTTTCTCAAACTCGTTAATCTAAATAATGGATAAAGAAAATGGGATAGTTAAAGAAATCATTTAAATGGTGACAACCAATAATAATAGTAATTGTTAATTCTCAATTCTCACTATCCATAAAAGGAGAAGATCATAATTTTAGTTTTATAGAGTTATGGTTAGTTAGTTACTTGGATACAAATGCCGATTACATAGCCAATTCGGTAAATTTTCTATTTTAGCTACCAATTAAAAGAGAAAAAAATAAAATAAAATAAAAAAAGCAAGAGTTTCTTAAACCAAATAAGAATTAGATTTCAAAACAAATGAAGAAAAGATAACATAAACGTAGGATTGGAAAAAAAAGCTGACAACGGATGATATTTAAAATAATTTTCATTGATACAGCGGAACAAATAATAATTCAGAAAGTAGCCAGTCATAAGATATGGTCATAACTCTCCACTTTTAGTTAGGGATAGGCAAAAAAATCCACATTTTGGATTTTAAACCACATCCAAATCAAACAATTTAAAAAAAAAATCAATTTTAAATAAAGAAAATTCAAACCAAATTGAATCTTTTTTATAATTTGGTTTTCAAATCCAAACCATTTAAACAATTTTAAATCCAATCCAAATCCATATCCAAATTAAAATCCAAAATAAAAAAAGTTCTAATCTAAGCAAATTAAAAACTACGGACAAGTACGTAAGCAAACCAATAAATTATAGCATATGCTGCATGTAGTAAATAATTGATGCACTAATTAAGCAAAATATCTTAGTTTAAGTGCCTGCTTTTTGCTAATTATGAAAGAAGATAATTATCCGAAATCATGTCCAGCCATAAACTCTCTGCAAGTAAAAAAAATGCAATAATTTTTTTTTGAGATTCTTGCCATGGAAAAAAAACCATCATACTAATAATACGTGTCGAAAACAAATGAAATCTTGAAGAAAAATAACGTGCAATATATATAATAATTTCAAATATTATTTGTAGCTCTATTATGATAATTAGGTATATTTGGTATGTGCCCCTCCCTGTATTAGGCTTTGTACAGAAGTTTTGTTTCTTTATATTTGTGATTTCACTTCATCTCTGCAAAGTTTTGGAATAAGAAAATGCATATAGATGTGAAATAATAGCTGTGAATATGTAAGTGATTAACTATTCTCATTAGATTTATAAAAAACTAAATTCTAGTTGTAATAAACCTATACACTTTAAAATGACTTTAGTATTAATTTTATTTTTAAAAATATTATGGTTTAAAAATTGAATTTTTAAAAACTGTTTTTAAAAGTGGATTTTTTGTTAAAAAATCTGGTTTGAAAATTGGATTTTTAAAAACTAGTTTTAAAACTGGATTTTTGTTTAAAAAATATGGTTTTAAAACTCGATTTTCAAAAAAAACTGAATTTTAGATTTGGATATTAAAAAACCGGATTTAAAATCGGTTTGTAGATAAAACTGGATTTAAATTCTAAAACCGGTTTAAAATCGGTTTTTGTTTTTTCAAACCGGTTTAGAATCGATTTCTCTCTTCAATCCAGTTCCAGTTTGGTTTCATGAACCACATAATTGGTTCTGAAGTGGATCCAGTTTGGATTTTTAAAAATCCAAACCATGCCCACCTCTACTTTTAGTAGTAATTTAAACAAATGAGCACACTACAAAGTCCATAATGATTTAACATACTAGTAAAACAAATCTTCAAAAATGTGAAATTTCATTATTAAATCTTTTCTATGAACTCACTGTCAATATTAAAATTTTCACAAATCTGAACAATTGTTTAAGTGCTATTCATATTTTTACCATCAATAATAGCTCTAATCTCATTGTTCCAGTTCTATTTCAAATTCTATGTACAATACAAGAAACATCATTAAAATCGACGACTAAATCGTCGATAATATTAAAATTCGACGGAAAAACGAACGGCGGAGGTGGTCGCTATTAAACTTGTCGATTTTTCAAAATTCTAATGAAATCAACGGCTTGCCTAGCCGTCGATAATAATTTAATAAAATCGACAGTGTTTCTATCTATAATATGAGTATGAGAATTTTACCTTCTTACTAAAATCGACAATGTTGCCGTCGATATTATTATATAAAATCGATGCCATTTTCATCGATAGTTGATTCAATAAAATCGACAATATTTTTGTATATAATATGCTTAATAAAATCGACAACGTTGCCGTCGATATTTGATTCAATAAAATCGACACAATTGCGGTCGATTTAATTATTTAGATACCGACAAATTATGTGTCTATATTTTTTTTTTTTTGTCTATTTTAAACTTAAAAAGCGACAACTCTGCCATCAATTTTAATAGTTATATGTTTTAATTCTTTTTTTCTATTTAAAACATAGTAAACAATTAATACAAATAAACTTTTAAATATAGAAATAAAATAGAAAACAATTAATGCAAATAAACTTTTAAATATTAGATAATAAGTTTACAAACTTATCAAAATAATAAATAATCATCTAACATAAAGACTCAAGATAAGATAAATAACTAAACTTAGACTTATATTCATTTAAATTGCAATCCACTAATAGTATAAAATATTCAAAACAGAACAAAACATTTAGTTGTGATGGCTTTAAAACTGTGATGACTTTATAATTGGACATTATATTATTAGAGATAATTCAAAAAGCTAAATTAAATTAGTCAAAATTAAAGAGCAATTGAGCATCAGAATTCATAAGTGATGACTTTAAATCTGAGAGACTTTATAATATGTTAAATAATTCTCCAACAATCACAAAACGACGAACATGCATATTAGGAATCAAAGCACTACATACTATTTGATGTATCATATCATATCATTAGTAGTGCAGAGAAAAAGACAAAGACAATCACCAGCGCGGGGCTCTGAAAATCCTATCCTCATTAATTAACTAAATCATTTCTGTTCAAATTCTTTCTACAGTTTTTCTTTTCCAATCACTGTAGCTATCAGTATACATTATCATAACTACTCTTCTCATTTTCTATGCATTATTACAAGAACAAAAAAATAATAATAATGTTGATTATTTTGACTATATTTTCATCTTCTTTCAGTCATCATAAATATTCTCTGAAAACAATTTAAGAGAGATGAATAAGAAAATGAAAAATCATCCTCTTCCATTTCCTGCACACAAAAAAAGAAGGGGTTTAATTATGATTATAATTATGCGTGTAGTGTGCATATCACTAGTAACTTACATATACATTAACTAATTAATTAATCAGAAAAGAATAATTTAGTACCTAATGAAACCAAGAAAAGCATCAGAGTTTGAAAAAATTAATTAAAATAAAATAAAATAAAAAACTAACCTTTTTCGATATATGGGAAATGGGTTGTCTCTATCAACGAACCTCTCCATTTATGTATGAATTTCTTTAAAGTGACTTGTTCTTGTTTGACCAATTTTCTGAATAGTAATAGGTTGCATCATGCATGTAAGGTTTCTAACTCAAGTGAAAAATTATTTGTAATTGTAATGACACAAAGGACTTCATGATTATATCATAGAAAGATGCAAAATAGCTTATATTTTCAGGATGAATACTTAGCCTGAACAAACTTTAATTTCAGGTACATAAGTTATGCTTTAGAAGCAAGAAATGTGAGCATATATGATTATATATGAACAAGGGATAGAGAAAGTACTTGAATATGCATGGAAGCATCAAATATGTAAAACCCTGCTTACTTCAGAAAAAGGTTAGTTCTGTATATCCGTGGGAATATGGCAAAAGTTCCTCCACTTCAATTCTGGAACGAGAAGAACAACTCATACTTTTCTTCATTCTTCCATGACTTTACTCAACTTCAGCCCAAAATATGCCATAAACAAGCCTATTCTCACCTGCCACAAAATACTTTTCTGCTCTATTCTCAGCTGCCACAAAACTTAGAATAAGATTCATTGGTTCTGTTATACTTAAACAAAGAGAAGGTTATTAATTACCATTGGTACCTGGTTATTCTCCAATAATGCTCTCCAATTTCGCATCTCAACAAGTGCCTTTGCTAAACGGTAGGATAGAGCTATCCGGTAATTCAAATCTCCAAGCCATATAATTCGACTGAAAAAATGAATCAAAATTAAAATTACAAGAGTGTGTGGAAAGTGGAAACAGAAATTTTTTTATGTTCATTCTGCATAATAAGATTCATCCTTACTCATGATGGAGGATTGTCTCCAAAGACTTGTCATTGTCAGAACCATGAACACGTGGAAACCTTGCCTTCTTAAGAAACTCCATCACATCAGAGTTCCTTCTAAGTTCATCTCCTTCTTTCTGTCCAGAGGTCAAGTGGCTACAAATGAAGCAAAAGCTTGTTTCATGGAGAGACATGCTAATCGATATGGATCCCTGCAAGTACATACATATCAGAGATTAATCATTTTCACATAGCTGATGAATCTTAAATGTTTCTATGTGAATAAATTGAAATTGACCTTATTTCCAAGATAATCCATGAGTCCTCTGCCAACACAAGACACTTTCATGTTCCCAACATGATCCTTTAATTCACTTCTAACCCATATGGTAAGAAATATTCCTACCATTTACTTGCTTGTAACAACACAATACCTTTACCTCCCTACCATTCCATATCCATCTTCAATAGAGGCAGCTGGCAAAAACGTTATGTTGGGTGAATCTCCAAGGCCATTATCATCATCAGAGGAACCCCATCTTAAGTAGTCACTTAGTCTAGAATAGTCATTTGTTCTGGAATAGTCACTTGGCCTATAACCCCATCAAAAACTAGAAAAGTCACTTGGTCTATGGCCAAATTTCACACGATCACACACACTGAATCTTCTATCCAGCCGCGGCTATTCAGATGAAGGATCATTGTACATTCTCCAGCTGGTTAAAGAAGATTTCTGGAAAGAGAGGCGATGAAAGTAAGAAGAGTTCTTCTGTCGAGTCAATCCCTTGAAATCTGCATCTAATTCTAAAACTGGCTGAGGAATAGGAGATGGTGCATAGTACACATTGCCTCCAATTGCAAACAAAACATAACAGAATAAAACAGAATAGAACAGAACACACTTCTCTTCTTCTTCTTCATTCTATTATCCAATTAGCTAGAAATGTAATGGATACTCTTCTAAAAAAAGGGGGCTAACCTAATTTAAGAATCTAAGAACATAATTGGTAGCATTCAACAATCAGAAAAGGGGCTAACTTAATTTCAGCTGATATGAGCATAATAGATGACTAATTTAACTTTTGATTTTACGCAAGAAATGGCAAAAAATAAGTAGAGTCGTAGGGTACAACTCTGCAGCAACTAGAAACAAGAGTTCCATGTTTTCCAACTAACAACAATAACATCAATAACTAATAATGATGAAAATTGCATTTGAAACCTTTACTAGAGTTAGAAAACATGACCAAGTTCAGTAACAGTTAGGTCATAGTTTACACCTAAAATAGGGGATTTCCAAATGAAACTAAATATGGCTTTGAAAAGAGTTTAGTAACAGTCAGAAAAATGATACCTAGTTCTTGTGAGCTCAATTGAGAGAGAGCGGAGAAGGACCAAAGTAGGAGGAGCGACGGCGGCAACAGAGAGAAGGAGCAACAGCGGCGCGACAGCAGCGGAACGATAGGCGGTGCCAGTAAAAGGAGCGACAGTGGGGAGCGATAGCGGCATGGCAGTAACAGAGCGTGATGGCAACGCGAGCAAACAGAGTGACGGCGGCGCAACTGTGACACCGGCAGCGGAGATGATTTCTGAACTTGGGGGCGGGAAGTAGGCGCCAGGCTGGTGTTTTTAGCAATAAAAATCGACGGTGCAGTTGTCGATTTTAATTTGAAAAAAAAAGCAACGCTTTTTGCGTCTATTTTATACATTAAGTCCACACCATTTATTTGATTTTAGAAAGCAATCTAGACCATTCAATTTTATCGATGAAAATATTGTCGATATTTTAAATATAAAAATAGACATCGTGTCCGTCGATTTTAAAATAAAAGTATTTTAAACCCTTGCTTCGTCGATAATATGACGATAGGTTAAAAAGGTTTAACACAGCATAAAAAAATCGACGACCGGCCTATCGATTTTTTTTTATTTTTAATAATCTTTTTTTTTAAATATCGACAGCAAGCCGTTGAAAAATATCGACGGGAGAGATAGCTGTCGATTTTTTGCATCGAAAAATGCGTTTTTTCTTGTAGTGGTACAACTCTTAACTTGCATAAGGAGCAATTGTTGTTTTGTCAGCAGAAGACACATTTTCAGAGAGCGCATATAAGTATCATTGTTAGTTCGTATGGCTCTATATATAAACCATAAGGAAAAAATAAACAAAAAATAGATAATAACATTTGCAAGTACACCCTCCCCCCCTTCCCAAAAAAAAGTGTGTCTTTGCACTTTTAAGATATCAGATCAGACATGGATAACTATAGTTCCATTACAAGAAGAAACAACACTTATGAACCAGAAAAATAGAAAAAAAAATGGTATCACTGATAAACAATTGAAACGAAGTTTTCTCTAACATATATCAAACACAAATTGAAATTAAACTTCATTCAAATTCACAAAAAACTTGCCATCAAAAAAGCAATAAAACAAAATATTAGATTATCATTGAACGGAAGATGATTAGATGAAATTATGAGCATAATGCAAATTGGCAACTGTTCATTTGTCAATGATATAGGCCCCATCTTAAATGTCCCCAATAACACTGATGTACCGAAAACAACTATGCACGTAGCATACCAAGCAGAAATAGGGAGTTATATAAAATTATTGGGTTTAGCTACGAAGTGCAAAAGCAAAGCAATGTGAAGTGTAGAACCATAAGTAGGAAAGAAGCAAGAAAATATATATACAAGAGAAGCGGTAAAAACGACACCTAATAGAAAGCCGGGGAAGTGGGTTGCGCGGCAACAGGGGAAGCGTGTTGAGCGACGGCGGAAGCGGGTTGCGAGGCAGCTGCAGAAGCGGGTTGTGTGACGAAGATGAGCGGACGAGAAAGACAGTAGAAGAAGAGAAAGAGACAATAGCAATCACTATTGAAAGAGGGGCAAAACCCTATCAGAACAAATAGCTTACAACATTGAATCTGGTATCAAAATTAAAAAGGGAAAAAGTGTAATAAGAATAAATATAAGGGTCATTTTCTAATTATTAATTTTTTTCAAAAATAAAAAAATGGGGTTCAATTTATAATTACTTTTAGGTGGGTTAAAAATACTCCTACATAAAAATGGGAGTAAAAAATTCATGGCCTTCAAATTAACCCTCCAAAAATCATAAAATCACAGATTACAAATAAAATATAAAATGTATAAACTCGTACTAGTTAATAGGAATTACAAAGTTAAAACACAATTATTTTGTACTAGTTATTATATTCACATTTTTTAATGTATAAATTCTAAAAAAATCTTTAATCATTTTTTGTTAGAGAAACAATGTGTTAATACCTACTTTTAAGATATAAAATTATAGGTTATAGTTAGAATTAAATTCTTTAAAAATTCCGCCTACTTCGGAAACTGTTTTTGTTTCGTAAGAAAATAAGGACCAAAGATATAAAAAGTGCTCACCTTAAAAAAACTCTAAATGAAATGCACCATTTAACTAGCGGTCTAATATGAAACAACTTTAATCTCTATGTATTTTCTTTATGTATATTTTACAATTAATCTCTATATTCAAGCCATTTAAACAAACCAGTCTAAACAAGTAGTTTTGACCTAATTCACTTCCACGCGCGACTATCTTTAACAAATTTTTGACTCAACGCGCGAATATATGACTGCCTTTTTTATGTAGATTTCGTTTCTTTTTTCGAATTTTCTCAACATTTTCTGCGTCTCTACTTTCTCTGCGTTTCTCTTCTTTCTCTATGTTCTCTTCATTCTCTACGTTCTCTTCGTTCAAGTTCAATGCTCATTCATCTGATTTGAAGATTTGAAATTAAGCTGTGAAATCAGGTTTAAACAGTTATTTCATTGTCGAAGATAATTAATGAATGAAGTTCAGACTATCAATTGAATCAGAGCAAAGTGAAATATTATTTTGAATCGAATCAACTGGCTGAGGTGTGGTTCGATTCTAGTTAATGTTGTTCGTTAGTAGTTTATGATTCTGTAGGTGAATAATGTTTTTGTTTGTGAAAATTGTTGTTCATGGTTGATGGTTTGCATTGAATATAATATAAGAGTTCTAAATCTGAATTATTATTGTGATGAATTGTTCCATTCTCGTTTCGGTGTATTTCGATTATAAATGGGTACATTTTGGAACTCTTTCAATGTATTTTGAAAATTTCTCGGTGTATTTATAGGTTCAGACTTTCAATTGAACCAGGGCAAATTGTATTATTGTTTTGAATCGTATCAAGTGCTGAGGTATGGTTTGAATCTAGTTAATGTAGTTGTTAGTAGTTTATGATTCTGTAGTTGAATCATTTTGTTTTTGTTTGTGAAAATTGTTGTGCATGGTCGATGGTTTGAATTTGAATCTAATGTATGAGTTCTGAATCTAATTTTATTATTTTGATGAATCTGTTTCGTTCCCAGTTTTGGTGTATTTTAGTTTCTAATATGGTTTATTTTGGACCTATTTCGGTGTATTTTCAGTTTCTGTGTGATGTTGATGAGCAATTTATTCCAAAAGTTGGGATGACTTTTATCATGGTTGAAGTAGCTGAAAAATTCTACAAAGATTATTCTAAACTTGCAGGTTTTTCTACGAAAATTCAGAGTACAATTAAGAACGAAAATGAAATTAAGAACCAATTGATTACATGTACCAAAGAGGAAAAATGGAAATCAAACATATCTCCAACTGAGAAGACAAATCCCTCAGCTGGATTAAATTGTCTTGCAAGAATTTATATACATATATTGAAGGACGTTGGTGTTTAGATTATTTTCGAATGTTGTGTTGCATCATTCACATCCGTGCTGTCCAAATCAAGTAGAGATGCTTAAACAACACAGACAATTAAGCATGTCTGTGTGACTGATAAACCCCATTTGTAGGGTTTATCTTGTGTTAAATTTAGAGGGTTTTATCATCTTTTCCCACATTTATTCAATGAAATAGCATGGTTTTGTAAATTCTCCTTTAATTGTGCTTAAGAGTGAAAACATGTTTTTTAGGCCCTTAATTGTTTAATCTTGATTTAATTTTGATTCCATTAAATGTCTTGAGATGTTTATTAAGTGATTTCAGATTTAGGAGGTAAATATTGGATCAAGGGAATGAAGGAAAAGCATGTAAAAGTGGAGAACTCATGAAGAAATGAAGGAATCGCAAAAGCTGTCAAGCAGACCTCTTTGCACTCAATCGACCATAACTTGAGCTACAGAGGTCCAAATGATGCGGTTCCAATTGCGTTGGAAAGCTAACATCCAGGGCTTCGAAATGATGTAAGTCTTGCCATAAGTGCATCACGTTTAAGGGGGCGCGCACGCGCCGATTTGCACGTGATTCATTAAAAGCAAATTAGTGGCCAGCGAATTCTAAAGCCTTGTGGGCCAAATCCAACTCATTTCTGATGCTATTTAACCCAAGGATTGAAGAGGGATAAGACATCTAGTCATTAGTTTAGTTTTATTATGCTTTTAGTTAGTTTCTAGAGAGAGAAGCTCTCTCTTCTCTCTAGGATTAGGAGTAGGTTAGATCTAGATTAGGAATTCTTAGATCTAGGTTAGGAATTCTTAGATCTAGGTTAATTTCATGCTTTGATTTACTTTTCTTTTTGCAATTCTTCTTCTTCTACCTTTCCTCTCTCTAGTTTAGCATTTAATTCTTGTAATCATTTACTTTTATGTTCATGCACTTTTGTTCTTCCATTTTCCTTTAATGCAATTTATGATTCATGTTCCTTTATTGTTGATTTGATTTGTTGTTGTTTAATTCCTTGCAATTGAGTAGTGTAGATTTACTTTCCTTGCTATTTTACTATGTTTTCCTTTTATGCCTTCCAAGTGTTTGATAAAATGCTTGGTTGGATTTTAGAGTAGAATTTTGTGCTCTTGACTTGGGAAGGTAACTTAGGAACTCTTGAGTCACTAATGTCCAAGTGATTGACGATTGGGAGCCATTAATGCTAGATCTCACCAATTGATTAGGTGTAGAAGTAGGACTTATGGACTTGGATTGATATAGCTCACTTGACTTTCCTCTACTATTAGTTAGGGGTTAACTTAGTGGGATTGATCCTTGCCAATTCTCATGTTGTGGTTAGTGATTAGGATAGAGATCCTTGACCACCTAACCTTGCCAAGACCTTTTTGTTAGTTTATTTCCTTTGCCATTTATATTTCTTGTCCATTATCTCAAAAACCCCAAAACATACTCCATAACCAATAACAAGGCACTTTATTGCAATTCCTAGGGAGAACGACCCGAGGTTTAAATACTTCGGTTTATAAAATTTAGGGGTTTGTACTTGTGACAAACAAATTTTTGTATGAAAGGACTATTGTTTGGTTTAGAAACTATACTTTACAACGAGAATTCATTAGTGGAATTCTAGACCACAAAAAGTCTGTTCATTAGTGACATACAATAGAGAATAACGAGGAAGTCAGAATCACACCAAGCAAAACATACCAATTATTTGTCGCAACAGCAGGGGATCATCGTGAATTAAGTTTTATTGAAAAAGATGTGAGAAAATTAAATGGCTACAATTCTTTGATTAGGCAATCTCTTGATGGATGTTGTGCATTTACTTCAATGCATTGTATTCCATGATCATATGCATCCATACGCTTTTAGCTTGATTGCTCTCATGCTTCTTTACTGCTTGTTTTACCTTACAAGCTTACTTAAAGCATCTCAAGCACACTAGGATAAGTGAAGTGCATGCTTCTTTTGTGACATCGCTTTTTATGCTAATGTGTGTTCTAAACCGCGCAATTTAGAATTCACACACTTATTTGTCATTAATGTCACTCAATCCTAGTGATTTACCTCATTCCAACAATTATGCTTCCTTGCTTTGTCTTTTCTTATCTTATGGTGTTATTTTCTACTTTTCATGATTGATGCACCACAAGCAATAATGGAAGCGGAAGAAAGAACACGTAACACCGGTTGACTTACTAGCTGAAAGTAGCAATCCGGAGAGTTGCCATACCCCCTTGCTCATCTTTAGATGCACCGAGGACGGTGCAAACTTTTAAGTGTAGGGAGGTCGTCCGACCGTTCGGCGATTTTGGGTGATAAATTTCTAACCCCAACACTTTTGCATTTCATTTTAAGGTTTTTAGGATTTTTACTTGCATTTTCTTATTTTTGCATACATATACACAATAAGCTTAGTCAAAATAATGAAATTTTTTGAGAAAATTTTCTATAGAGCACCTCAATTGATTTGAGTGAAAACTTTTCATAAAACTTGCTTGAATTATATATATTGTAGAACATAATTTTTGAGCTAAGAACACAAGCAAGTGAGATTTGAGCCTAATGGTGTGGTTACATCTTATAACCACTAATTTTTCTTTCTTGTGTGCAATTATTCTCTTTCTAAGATTGTAATCTTTGATTTGTTTGATTCTTTATGTCCATTATTTTGTGTATTCATGCATTTATATGATTGAGGTCATTATTTCATTTAGCTCACTTACCCAAATAGCCTTACCATTTATCTTCCATTGTTAGCCAACTTTGAGCCTATGATTAACCCACTTGTTCTTAATTTAACACATTACAAGCCTTAAAGCGAAAAACAATAAATGTCCTCAATTTGGATCTTTAATTTTCTTAGGCTAGTGTGTGTGAGTATCATTCAAGTGTGGGAAAATTTGGGACATTGGGTGAATAAAAAGGTATTTTTATTGAAATTACTGGAAATTGGGTACATGCTCATGTATTAATCAAATGTAAAACCTTATGCATTGATGTTCTTGTATATAGAAAGAAGAAAATGAGAAAAACAAAAGAAAAGAAAAAAAAAGAAAAAAGAAAATAATAAGAAAAAGAAAGAAAGAAACAAAGAAAAAAAGAAAAGGAATAAAAAGGGGACAAAATGCCCCAAAGCAAGTGAAGCTCAATAAAATCAATGCATATGTGTTGTGAAATGAAAAGAAAATGCATGAGTATGTTAAAAAGTGAAGGATGGGTGGTTAGGTTAGTATTTAATTGTATAGGTTATTATATAGGTTAAGTGAGAAAGTTTAAGCTCATCAAAGATTCAAATCCTAGTCCACTTAACCATATACAATCCTACCTTGACCCTAGCCCCATTACAACCAATGAAAAGATCTCATGATACTTGTATGCATGCATGAAATATATGTTGATTGTTAGATGAAAAACAAATCTTGGAAAGCATGATTAGGAGAGAATTGAGAGAATCAACCCTAAACACTTGAGCGAATAGAATGCAAACACATCCGGTGAGGGTTTGATGCTCAATTACATGTTTTCACCTATGATCATCTCTTTTCATGCAAGTTTGTAAAAATATTTAATAACTCAATTCAATTGTGGTTTGGCATGGTTGTTAATACCCTTAGCCCTTGTGCATATATGTATTCTTGGGAATTGATTTATTTTGACCAAGTAATTGCATTCATGTAGATAGATGCATATAGTGTAGGTTGCATTTAGATTAGTTTACATTGAATAAATGTTGACGCCCTTTGCTTTCTCTTGGTTTAAGCATGAGGACATGCTTGGTTTAAGTGTGGGGAGGTTGATAAACCCCATTTGTAGGGTTTATCTTGTGTTGAATTTAGAGAATTTTATCATCTTTTCCCACATTTATTCAATGAAATAGCATGGTTTTGTAAATTCTCCTTTAATTGTGCTTAAGAGTGAAAATATGCTTTTTAGGCCCTTAATTGTTTAATCTTGATTTACCTTTGATTCCATTAGATGTCTTGAGATGTTTATTAAGTGATTTCAGATTTAGGAGGCAAAGATTGGATCAAGGGAATGAAGGAAAAGCATGTAAAAGTGGAGAACTCATGAAGAAATGAAGGAATCGTAAAAGCTGTCAAGCCGACCTCTTTGCACTCAATCGACCATAACTTGAGCTACAGAGGTCCAAATGATGCGGTTTTAATTGCGTTGGAAAGCTAACATCCGGAGCTTCGAAATGATGTAAGATTTGCTATAATTGCATCACTTTTAGGGGGGCGCGCACGCACCAATTTGCACGTGATTCATTAAAAGCAAATTAGTGGCCAGCGAATTCTAAAGTCTTCTGGGCCCAATCCAACTCATTTCTGATGCTATTTAACCCAAGGATTGAAGAGGGATAAGACATCTAGTCATTAGTTTAGTTTTATTATGCTTTTAGTTAGTTTCTAGAGAAAGAAGCTCTCTCTTCTCTCTAGGATTAGGAGTAAGTTAGATCTAGATTAGGAATTCTTAGATCTAGGTTAGGAATTCTTAGATCTAGGTTAATTTCATGCTTGATTTACTTTTCCTTTTGCAATTCTTCTTCTTCTACCTTTCTTCTCTCTAGTTTAGCATTTAATTCTTGTAATCATTTACTTTTATGTTCATGCACTTTTGTTCTTCCATTTTCCTTTAATGCAATTTATGATTCATGTTCCTTTATTGTTGATTTGATTTGTTGTTGTTTAATTCCTTGCAATTGAGTAGTGTAGGTTTACTTTTCTTGATATTTTACTATGTTTTCCTTTTATGCCTTCCAAGTATTTGATAAAATGCTTGGTTGGATTTTAGAGTAGAATTTTTTGCTCTTGGCTTGGGAAGGTAACTTAGGAACTCTTGAGTCACTAATGTCCAAGTGATTGACGATTGGGAGCCATTAATGCTAGATCTCACCAATTGATTAGGTGTAGAACTAGGACTTATGGACTTGGATTGATATAGCTCACTTGACTTTCCTCTACTATTAGTTAGGGGTTAACTTAGTGGCATTGATCCTTGCCAATTCTCATGTTGTGGTTAGTGATTAGGATAGAGATCCTTGACCACCTAACCTTGCCAAGACCTTTTTGTTAGTTTATTTCCTTTGCCATTTATATTTCTTGTCCATCATCTCAAAAACCCCAAAACATACTCCATAACCAATAACAAGGTACTTTATTGCAATTCTTAGGGAGAACAACCCGAGGTTTAAATACTTCGGTTTATAAAATTTAGGGGTTTGTACTTGTGACAAACAAATTTTTGTATGAAAGGACTATTGTTTGGTTTAAAAACTATACTTTACAACGAGAATTCATTAGTGGAATTCTAGACCACAAAAACATCTGTTCATCAGTGACATACAATAGAGAATAACGAGGAAGTCGGAATCAGACCAAGCAAAACATACCAATCATTTGTCGCAACAGCAGGAGATCATCGTGAATTAAGTTTTATTGAAAAAGATGTGAGAAAATTAAATGGCTACAATTCACCGATGGTGTATTTGGCATATCATGAAGAATATCCAAAAAAAATTAAATGTCTACAAGAGACACGAAGAAATTGAACATGAGATGAGTCGTGTTGTTTGAAACTCTTTTACAAAAGAATCATTTGATAGGAATTCCAAGGATTTTTCTGTTGAAGTATGGTATTGGGGACAACAAGTGGCTTTCAGGTAATGGTGTCTTTATTAGGATTAACTGATGTTACTTTTAATAAGTGGATATTTATGTGTTTTCCTTGTGTAGTAGAGGTGTCAAACTGTACGTTTTTCGGTGTATTTTGGTTCTGATTTAGGTATTTTCTGATTTTTTCACAGCTTTTCGAAAATTGACATTTACGGATTTCAATTTATCTCGATCACCACTTCTGTGCCGGGATGAGCACACAAAGGAGCGAGAGCATGCATGCTTTTTTTAACAAGTTTATTACATGCAACAGCTAACTTATTCAATATCAAACAGTACGATAATTGCTCAGAAAGTAGAGAGCAGAGAGAGAATTGGATGCTGTAGATTTTCATACCGTCATATCTTGTGTAACAAAATCCTCAATAGAAGCTCAATTTTAGTATGTGTATACTCATGAGAAGTTCAAAAAAGTCCAAGCACTATTTACATACGATGCGATACCATCTAAAGTTAAATGTCAGTGCTTATTATTTGAGTCAAGAGGGATATTGTGTCGTCACTCTCTGAGCGCGTTAAGCTTTGAGCGAGTAGAAAAAGTATCACCAAGATATATATTGGAACGATGGAGTAAGAATGTAAGAAGAGGCACACACATATCAAGAGCAGCCACGCCGAACCTCTATTGGAGCCAAGAAGAGTTGATGATTTGGTATTTCGGTCACAAAATATTTTTGAATTTACATCAGAATCTAAGGAGTTGATTGGGATTCTGCACCGCGCTTATGATAATGTTATGGTTGAGATGGAAGAACACAATGCCAAAAAAAAAAGAAAAATGTTCGTTATCTCACAAACATGCTTCGTTGGAAGATATTAATAAGCTTCAAAGCCCTCCACGGGTGAGAACAAGAAGACGTCTGAAAAATAGATTGGAATCAAACACTGAAAAACAGATTGTAAATGTTGCAAAGGAAAAGAAAAAGAAAGATCTAAGTGAGGTAAAACTCATGTTCTTTAAATAAGAAAAATTGAGTTTGTGCATGTTAATAGTTTTGCTAATATATATTTTACCTTTTGCAGTTGAACCTTTTTTTTATGGTAGTTCAGTGATGCAGTCACATTTCAGCAATTATCATGGATATATTATGAATTATTAATTTAGAGATTCAAGAGAATAAGATGGATTTTGGGTGTGTTTATGAATCTATTTCATTGTTATTTGACACAATTCCATAATATATTCATAATATATCCATAATATATCCATAATAGATGGCTTGGATAGTCTGATGGCTTCAAATTCTTGAATGACTTTATCTCTGAGTTGACTCATTTTGTCAAATAGAATAAGTGAAGCATATCCGATTCTAAAATGATCAACTTGTTCTTACAGTTTAAAGAAATTTTTTTATTAAACTCCGTTAATTTAGTAATAGAGGGTTTTCTATTTTTAAAGATAGTTATATGTTTTCAATTCTTTCATGAATATTTTTTCTTTTTAATCTTTTTCTGATCAATTATCTCCAGCCATTTTGTCACATATATTGCACAATTCCATCTAAAAACAAAAATGAAATAACACATTAAAATAGGACAATAACAAAAAATACAGTAAAATTTATTAAATAGAAAGATTATATACTGTGTTCGCTACCCACTGATGTTGACGTATGGTGCTTTGACACCCTCATCCTTGTCTACCAAAGGTTTACCTCCGGCAAACACCCTCATTTGTGAAACTATGAAACTCTAAAAACCAAAACAAGCCAAGAAAAAGAAACTCTATATTTAACACTAAATTACACCGAAATGAATAATTTCAACCTACAGATTTCAGTGTTTATTTGAATAGATTTCGGTGTATTCGAGAAGCAATTCGGTGTATTATAGAACTTATTCTTCTTTTCCCAAGAACTATCACTGTACCTTATTTTAAATAGACAGAAACAAGAAAATTTATAGAGAAAACAGAAATTTGTATCAAATAAACTATTTACAACAAATTTATTAATTTATGTTCTGTCTTCCAAAGGAGATTTTTTGTTTAATGGGTCAAGGACATGAAATTTCTTTTTTTCAACATCCGTTATCCATATCCACCAATGCCACGCATAACAAACTGGGGCAAATATATGAAGTTTGGCTAGAGAGAACAATTTTTTAGTTTAATTGGCACCTAATGTAAGAATTATTTACGAAGCTTTATAAGTGAAAGCTTACAAATGGATGGGATGTAAGCTTTTTCTTCTCTAAAAATAGGATGTAGTCTTGATAGTCTTTAATCTGGAAGGGCTTGTTATTTTTTGGATGAATGAACTTGCCCTCATGACTCGACAATGCGGCATTCTGCAAAATTTGTATAATACACCGAAAGAAACAGTTACAACAAACAATCTATTTATAATATATAAGAGCTGATACCAACTCTCTCCAAAATGAGTTTAAGTCATCTTTTCTTTGTTAATGATGCCACATCAGCAATTCTAATGACTTGGCAAAAGATAAAAATCAACCAATCACTATTTAGTAAAATATTTTAAAAAAATTAAAACAAAAAATTCTTATTTATTATTATTCAATTGAAACATCAAGTACTAATTAAATGAAATAAACATACATTAAAAGTGTCATAATAATAATTATTATAAAAAATTTCAGTTACAAATATTTAAATTCTACAACTTATACATATTAAGACTCTTACTACTCTTCATTTCTTAATCTCTCATACTAATTGTAAAAAATTTATTAAATTTAATATAACATTTTTATATGTCTTTCATTCTCATTCATTTATTTTTTAAATTATTTACAAACAAAAAAACCGAAAGAAAAGGCAAAGTGTAGCCATTAATGCAAATCGAAAAATGAAAAAAAAAATGAAAATGCAGTTTTGTATAACTCTAATATAAATAACCTATGTCTTTTTTAAAAATAAATAAATTCAAAATCTATTTATAATATGTTCTCTAAAATATTTTTAATATAACATTTATTAAAATATACTATATAGTATAAATAATCTATCTCTCCACGCATTGCGCGGGTCTCACTCTAGTATATTTTAAAAATACATCGAAATTTTAATGTACTATAGCTTACCAAAATACTAGGGGGGAGACAGTATGAGTTTTTCAAATCTTTCAATTTTTTGTTGTTTAGAATTTGACACATTGCCG
Source organism: Arachis hypogaea (assembly GCF_003086295.3). Classification (NCBI taxonomy): domain Eukaryota; kingdom Viridiplantae; phylum Streptophyta; class Magnoliopsida; order Fabales; family Fabaceae; genus Arachis; species Arachis hypogaea. Next base: position 96,571,624 of record NC_092054.1, on the reverse strand, counting down.
AGACAACCTACGAAAACAAAACCCAAACTTAATACGTATATGGCACAACTCGTAAGAAAATCATTAATGTTATTCTAATATTACCAGATTTTTTTTATCTAATTTGGCTTTTAAAGAATCAAAGTGTATTCTGGTTATTTCTAGGTGAGATTCATGCTTCAGATTAAAAATTGTCTCCTAATCATTAAAGCATCCATCATCACTAGTCTTGATATTTGTGACCCAATGAAAGCATTTCTCCTTAAAATTGTGTGTTATTTGCTTTTGCCTCATGGGAGTTTTTAACTTGTCAAGAAAGCTCAGTGTAGGCTACACCTTTTCTGGTGAGCAATTTTTTGCTTAGCATAATTTAATGCTGCTATAACCCTAGTATTCATGATCTTAACCAACTCTTCTAACCCTTCTACCAATATTGGGTTGTCTTGAGATTTTCTCTTGTCATCTGGTAGTTCACCCTCTTGAGTAAGTGTAGCTTCCTCACTTGATTGAGAGAAGCCAAAGGCTAAATGATGGTGCAGGAAAGTCATTCTTCAATGCAGCGTTTGTAACCAACATTATTCCATCATTCACGGCTTGAGTGGATGGATGACTTCATGGTGACACATAAAATAGTTTAAGAATACACAAAAAATATTGAAAAAGAATTTTAGTGAGTTGAACTTACACATTAGTAAGAACTACTTCCTCATAAGATTCTTGTTGAGGTTGAGGACTGCAGGATTACAGAAAAAGAATTTAATTAATACAATCAAATCAAATGCACATCAATTCACATGAAATACACTGAAATACGAACCAAATATACCATTATTTAAAAAGGCATGCAACTCAATAAAACATCCACAAAATGACAACAGAAGTACTACAACAAATGTATCAACAAAGTCCCTCAAAATGGACAAAATCAATATTTAGTTGCCTAGTTACAACAAAAAGGGGACAACAACACCAAGTGAACTTCAAACAAAAGCAATACACCGAAAGAGAAACTAAATACACCGAAAATATTAGAAAAATAATTTAAGTAATACTTACGCATTAATAGTTTCTTCTTCTATATCTTCCTCTCGAGAAGACTTTAGCAGTTTATTGATTTTGGGGAGGGCTTTGATGCACCACTATTTCGTGGTATATTTTAGGTTGAATTGAGTGGATTTTATCCATTATTCTCACACTTATTCATAGAATTCGCATGTTTTACATTTTCCTTCCTAATTTTGTGCTATGATTGAAAACATGCTTCTTTGGCCTTAAATTTCTTTAATTTTAATCCTCTCTTTTTACCATTCGATACCGTGATATGTTTGTTAAGTGTTTTCAGGGTTTATATGGCAGGAATGGCTTAGAGGATGGAAAGGAAGCATGCAAAAGTGGAAGGAACACAAGAAAATGGGAATTGCAGAAGCTGGTAGCAACGCGCACGCATGGACGACACTTACGCGCGACCAGTGCAACAGACAAGTGACACGCACGCGTGGATGACGCGTACGCGTGACAAAGCGTCACGTGCTGCAGATATCAGAATTCACTAGGGGCGATTTCTGGGCTACTATGGACCCAATTTCAGGCCCGAAAATACTGGTTAGAGGCTGCAGAGTAGAGCTGGAAGGGGGAATCAATCATTCATTCATACTTTCATTCACACATTAGTTAGGTTTAGATATAGTTTTCTAGAGAGAGAGGCTCTCACCTCTCTCTAGGTTTTAGGTTTTTAGGTTTAGCTTTTCTCAAATTCAAATTTCTACCTTGCTTTTATTTAGTTTTCTTCTACTTTTATTTATTCTAGTACCTTAGTTTGTCTACTTCTATCATTGATTCCTTTATGTTGCCAATTTAGCTTATGAATTCTTCTTGTTTCCTTTAATCCTTATTAATGCAAGTTATGTTTTCATGTTTATGATTACTTCTTTCTCCATTTGTTATTATTGTTCCTATTGCAATTGTTGGTCTTAGATTTTGCTATGTCTTATTACTTTTCTATGCTTTTATTTTGTGTCTTCCAAGTGTTTGATAAAATGCTTGGTTGGATTTTAAATTATATTTTTGTATTCTCAGCTTGGATTGAGTATTTAGAGACTCTTGAGTTATCAAAATTCTTTTGTTGATTGGTGATTGAGACTTGCTGGTTGGCTTAGACTTCACTAAATCTAGTCTTTGATTAGGACTTGTGAACTTAAGTTGACTTTGCTCACTTGACTTTCCTTCATTGTTAGAGATTAACTAAGTGAAAGCAAAAGGCAATTACCATCACAATTGATGATGATAATGAGGATAGGAATTCCAATTCTCAATCCTTGCTATGACTTTTCTTAATTGTTAGTTTACTTCCTTGTTGTTTACATTTCTTGTCTCTTATTCCAAAACTCCAAAAATACTTTTCTATAACCAATAATAAACTACACTTCCCTGCAATTCCTTGAGAGACGACCCGAGATTTAAATACTTCGGTTAATTTTATTGGGTTTGCTTAAGTGACATACAATTTAAACATTGACCGAGGATAATTTGTTGGTTTAGAACTATACTTGCAATGCGATAATTTTTGTAAAAATCTTTACCGACAATTTTTCTCCGTCAGGCTTGAGGCAGGCGTTTCCAAAGGAGGAGCACATACTTGAAGTGAAACTCTAAGGAAAACAAAAATGAAAAAGTTGATATGGAGTAAGCATTCAGGTACAAATGATTAACTCAATGAATAGAACATTGAAAGTGAATTGGAAAACACACATGTCCAGTGGTTCTGATTGAGAATGAGTCTGTTTCCAAAGAATAATCATTTGTCCTTTAGGATTATCATCTATTATTCCTTCCTGAACAGGAGCTAGTTCATTCAATGATTCTTCTTGTTCTCTGAACCTGAAATATACCGAAACTATTTCACAACTACACCTCAATCATTCAATAAAAACACAACTTCTGTTGTATAAGAACTTACATAGTTATAATTTTTTCTTCTTTTTTTTCTTTCCTTTTTTCCTTGCATGAAATCCAGGGTCTTTTTTTCCAAAAAAAATTATATGAAATCAGAAGCAGAATATGGTAGCACAAGAATTAAAGAAATGGTAAGAGAAAAAAAATTACATGTTATCAATTGGTTGATTTACATTGCTCTAATAGCTTGTCTATGTTTGAAACACAGCATCATTTTCACTTGCCAACTTTACATGTGGCAATCTAAGGATAAAATAACAATTATTTAGGAAAACTAAAGTAATTACATAAGGTTTTAGGAAATTTTATCAAAGAAAGAATTTCAGACATTGAATCTTACGTTTGCGAAGAATCATAGTGAGCTTCTGTGGAGTGGAGCCCAGTTTCTGGAATATCAGTGATTTTTTTCTGCATCTTGGAAAAGAAAACAATTATTAGGCAAAAAAATATAATAAAATTGGAAAAATAACCCAAAAAGTACCACATACTTTTGTGCAGGCTTATCATTTATTTTCTTCAATCTTGTTTTTTCTTATTTCTTGCATTTTTTCACTTCTGTCGGTACATGCAAAAGATTTTGTTAATAAATAAAATTTTGATAAAAAAAAACATAGCATTACAATGATAGTTTCTGAATCTTACTCATTATGTGATTCAGTTTTTCTTAGGGAGGATGAGTCCTCAGTAAAATTGAACACAATCCTGAAAAAGCAAATAATCCTCAGGCAAATGAACACAATAAAATTGCCTAAATACACCAAAAGGAAACACTTACTTTTTTGCAGACTTTTGATTTTTTTTCTTCAATCTTCTTTTTCTTATTTCCTTGCTTTCTTCACTTCCGACAATACATGTAAAAAATTCTGTTAATAAATAAAATTTTGACGAAAAAATAAATATAGCATTACAATGATATTTTTTTAATCTTACTCATCCTCAGATTCAATTTCTTCTTCGGAAGATGAATCCTCAATAACGTGTTTCCTTTTTTGGATTGCATCCTAGAAAAGAAACCAATCATCAAGCAAATAAACACAATAAAATTGATAAAATACACCGAAAAATAATACGTACTTCTTTGCAGGGTTGTGAATTTTTTTCTTCAATCTTTTTTTCTCTTATTTCCTCACTTTCTTCACTTCTAGCAATACATTTAAAAAATTATGTTAATAAATAAAATTTTGACAAAAAGGAAAAACATAGTATTTCAATGATAGTTTCTGAATCTTACTCATCATCAGATTCACTTTCTTTTTCGGAAAATGAATCCTCAGTAACGTGCTTTCTTTTTTGCGATTCCATCCTGAAAAAGGAAACAATCATCAAGAAAATAAACACAATAAAATGGTCAAAAATACACCGAAAAAGAATACTTACTTCTATGTTATTTTTGGTGTCTCCTCCGAATCATCTTCAGAATTAGAATCGGATTCAGCAACACTTTTACTTTCCAAAGCAATAGTCTTCTTCTTTTCCTTCTTTTCTTCCTTCCTTTTTACTTCTTTTTTATTTTAGTTATCTTCTGAGCTATTCTCTTTTTATGATTTCCTAAAACAGAAAAAATATTTGTTTACACAATATTTTAATAACAAATACACCAAAATTAAGAAGGCATTCTGTTGAGTTACTATGTCATCCTTGATCTCAGCTTGTATTGTTTCAACCAGCAACTCCCTGGTCCAATATTGGACCCACAGTGGTCCAGGAATTGCATCCATCGATCTATTTTTTGTGTCAATTCGTAAAAATATACAATCATTAGAGCAAAAAGGCAGCTATTAACAACATATTTCTTTTTCAATGTGTGCTCTCTGATGTCCTTTATGACAAAGTTGAGCACATAATCACCCCAATTCCATTCACGTATTGTGTCCACGTGAAGAATGGGTAGCATATAAACTGGAGAAAGTTTGCTTACCGTTATCGGCAACAAGAAGGACATCTGAATGTAGAGAATGAATGTCCTCTTGAATTTCAGCCGATTTTCCTCTCCATCATAGAGGTTGATAATTGCAACAAAGTCTTGCCTTGGAAGCTTCTAACAACTTCCGTATTCTCCTCACTAAGTTCTTAAAAGTTGATTTTGGCTAGATAGCGTGGTTCTACAGAAGCAGCAAAAAATATTTCAATAACATAGAAATAATTTGATAATACACCGAAATTTGATTTTCACAATACATTATAAAATGAATTTTTATCAGATACACTCAAGCGAAGGACAGCTATTATATTTTCTGGGATGATGTTGATTATACCATACTGTGTGTCCAGTTTGTTACGGGAGAGATCAAATGAATATGGCAATTCTTTCAAAAGCTTATGTGGCACATTCATAGCAGGGATATGCACCAAACCACCAAATCTCAGTTCTTGAACAATGACTTTCTTGTTATTGTTCATGTTGTGAAAATTATCATGAGTGGATCTTGTAAAACATCTCAAATAATGATTTTTCTGTAAATAAATCAGAATCATATAAACTATATTTATACAAAATAAATTGAGTCGTTCAAACATATATATGCTTACATTATATTTTGGTACTTCTTTTTTTTCGCCATTTTTTTGTAAGGAATAAAAAAATAGTTAATAGGTAACAAGAGCACCAAGTGCACCTCAATTCACATGAAATACACCGAAAGACAAACAAAATACACTCAAATTCAAACCAAAATATACCGCTATTATTTTTTTATTACATCATATAATGTGAGTTCAAAAAGGCATCAAATAAAATGATACTAGAAACACTAGAAAAAAAGTTCTATAGTTTGTTACAACAAATTGATGAACAAAATTCTTGATAAATGGACAAAAACAGTTGCAAATCACTTAAATATGTATAAAATAATATCAGAAGCACAATAACAATATTCTATTGTCTAGTTATAGTATAAGGAGGACAACAGCAACAAGTACACCTCATTTCACATGAAATACACCGAAACACAAACTAGAATACACCGCTATTATTTTTTTATTACATCATACAATGTGAGTTCAAAAAGACATGCATAAAATGATACTAGAAACACTAGAATAAAATTCTATGAGTTGTTACAACAAATCGATGAACAAAATTCCTGATAAATGGACAAAAACAGTTGCAAATCAGTACTCAAATATGTACAAAATAACATCAGAAGCACAACAACAATATTCTCTTAGCTAGTTACAGCATAAAGAGTACAACAGCAATAAGTACACCTCAATTCACACGAAATACACCGAAAGACATACAAAATACATCGAAACACAGACCAAAATACACCGCTATTATTTTTTTGTTACATCATATAATGTGAGTTCAAAAAGACATCCAACTCAATGAAACATGTATAAAATGATGTTAGAAGCATTCAAACATGCACAAAAACAAATTCAAATGCCTGAAACACATGCAAATACAAGTTAAACTATACGACAAACACTACGTAACATTTTTACACCGACCTAACACATTTATCACCAAATGAAGAGTATAATGAGAACAGTAATACGTACTTCAAGGCAAGAACATGAAATGATTGTACCAAAAAAACAGAATTATGACTATGTAGTGTTTTGCGATCGAAATGAGAAAGAGAAAAGTGAGAAAACTAGACGATTAGTGAACAGTACCTTCAATAATCTTTCGTGTTTTCTTTCTGTTTTTATTGTTGATGATTTGAATTTAGCTTTGAAATTTCCTTGACTTTTTTGCAACGATTTTGAGAGATTTTTAAGAGATTTTGAGCCTAGTTTAAATTTTGAGCGTTGTGATTTTGATCCTGGGTGAAGAACCATTTTTCATAATGACATTTGCGCTATTCAATAGTTGGGAGAAGCGCGTGTTTTGAGGCACTCTAATCTCTGAGGTTGGTTTTTGTTGGACTTGGGCCAACTTGGTTGGCCTTGTTTAGCAAAAAAGTTTGTATTTGTAACAGTATTGTATATTTTAAAGAATATTAAGGCAGACAAAAAAGAGTTTTTAACCGATCTTCTAAGAGTGTATTTGATTTGTGTTTTATTTTCAATTTTTATTTTTTATTTTTTTATTTTCAAAATTTTGTAAAAAACAAAAAAAATCAGTAAAATCTTATTTTTTATTTTCACCTTTTTTTTTTCTTTAAAATTTTGAAAACAAAAACACTAAATGAAAATACAAACTATACACACTCTTTTTGTTTTCATATCTTCTATATGCTTAGATGATATTTCAAAATTGTAATAGTTTATATTTTATGTCTTAGTTCAGATTATATACTTGTGAAGCTGATAATAGTTTATGTTGAACTAATAACATCTTTGAACTAACTCACGTAGGATAGGTATTCGAACTGAGTTATTAAATTTTTAGATTTCTCAACATCCCTTTGTAAACAATGAGTGTCTTTCTGCTTCATATATTTTGTTGTAAGCTAATCTAGTAATAATTTCTAGTACTGAAAAGACTTTTAGAAAAAATGTATAAGATTCTTAGGTTAATGAAGAACCAATTTGAATTAGTTCATATACATGAAAAAGTTCAGGAAAATAATGTCTAATATTTTTAAATTGGTGAAATATCTAACTTGAATCTTATCTAAGAAAATAATGAAAATATCTAAAATTCTTAGATTGAATTACAATTAATCTAAGTCAAAATTTAACCGGAAAAACCTAGAACAGATAACAGATGCTTCAAACACCATATTTACTTTAATGCATGACAACATTATCCTACGATCATGAACCTTAACAAGGTGGCCGTGATAACCAGAGGCGTTGGTGCTAATTAATGTTATTATGCATGGAACAAAATACTAGGACTAAGCATAATTCTTACATAAGAGGTAAATTACCCTTTAAATAATAATTTCTTCAAAATTAATCGAACTGTTCGTATTCTATCAGATCACCATGTATCACAATCCTAATAATCTGGATGCTATGCAGATTATATTACACAAGTTTCCATACGAGATCAGGCCTCTAGCTAGAAGTTAGAGAACACTACGCTCTTCCCTCCTGTTATTTTCTCTCTTCTCTTTCACCCCAAAATACAAGTTTGACTAACGTCTCATAATCATTGCAAAGCCTAGAAAGCTGATGACAGCGGAATCCAAAAGCTCCAGCCATCTTGAAAAAGTTCCAGGTCAAGACTTGCACATATTGGGAATTGTTAATCAGGTGCAAATTGTTCTGGTCAACTCATTCACCTTCGAGTTCCGCGCCGAACTCCGCCAGCCGCTGGGTTTCTGCATCCAGATCCCGGATGGTGGCATGGTTAATCATACCGTCATCCTCGCAGGCATGTATCTGTCTACCACCAAACCTGGTAATAAAAAATATGAAGGAAACGAAGTAAAAGATGATATCCACAAGGAAAAAGGGTAAACAAAGATGCAATGAGAAATTAAGGGGAAATAAAAAGTTAAGCTTATGATAAATGGAGGAGTTAGGGTTCCAATACTGATCAACAGAACAATAACACAAGAACAGTAGGACGGGTTCAGACAATGACAAAATGAAAATGAGTTCTGTAACCTAAAAACATATAACTAGGTTTCTCAGAGAAAGATAGAAGTGCTTTGCATATAACTAGGTCTAGATTAATTAGTTTTTCTTGAGATGGAAAATCTATGAAGAATAGTACAGCAATTGAATATGACAAGGTAGTAATATAGATTTACTGGAACACTTAATAGATTGAATATTAGTTCTGTATTTTGCCTTTCATTGGCTCACAAGTAACTTATTAAAGTTGACTTTTGAAAAATAACTTTCTAAAACCCATAACACCTATATTTGGTAAATCAAACTAAAAATAACTTTCAATAAGCACAAACAACAATAATTGTGTTTGGTAAAATAGTTTCTAAAATAAAATTACTATAATAGACATAAATAGAAGAATTTTGATCATAACTAGAATTTGACATCAATAATTTAATTAAGGGCAAATATGAATATCTATTAATATATGAAGTTATATTAAACTTTTTAATTTTGATAAACACAAACCAACTTCGAAAAGCACCTCTTTAAGTGCATTCAAAAGCACCCGCAACTTTCCAAAACTACATGCATAAGCACATAATCTTTTTTATTTACCAATCATAAAATGAGGTGCTTGTGCTTTTAGAAAACAAAAGCACTTCTCCAGAGTTTTACTAAACCAAGCATAGTTAAGGATAAGGTCCTTGAGGGAGACGATCATTTAACAAGAATGAGAGATGATCAACTAACAAAACTTGTGGTGCCTAGGTAGACCATTCCTACTTATGTGACAGCATGACATAGTAAGTAGTTACAACAATGAAGATGATGGACTGGCAGTAAAATCAAATAATATAAAAATGTCTAAATTACCATCTTCCATTCATCAATTCTATGCACTTCTGAGCATCCTTTCGATCCTTGAATTTTACCAAAACAACACCCTGTGGATGATTCTCACATACCTGCAGGTAAAATCAGTATGGGACACGAAGTACAGAGGCAAATTAGACAACTGTATGGGTACAAGTAACAGAACTTCTTTTTTTTGGGGGGGGGATCCAGACAAGTATAAAGTATATAAAATAATAAATTTATAAAATATGAAAATACAGACAAGCTTAGATCAATTACCTTGACTGAGTCCAGAGGACCAAGCTTCGTACACTCGTCTTTAACATCTTCTTCTAGTTCTGAACGCAAATTTTCATCAGCCTGCATAGATTACACAATATCAGCAAAATGTCCAGTATGAGAAACAGCAGAACCAAATTGTAATCCAGATTGGTCAAATTGTAATTAACACTAACAAAAGCAGGAAATCCTGCTGTAAATTATAGCCCCCTATCATTAAAATAATTAATTGATACATAACATAAAATACTACTATCAAACTTTCTAGAAAAACAGAAAACTTGAAAAGAAGTTTATTTAATAATTTCTATTGTCAAAAATTATGGACAGGTAAGCTCACTTGTACAGCAATGTTCTAGTATGCTAATTGCACAAAGAATAAAAGTAAAATGAACTAATGTTTACCCTCATTTCAGCTGGAGTAAACATATAACGAAGGATAACGGTTGCTGGAATTAAAACTTTTCCATCATCACGACCACCTGAGCAATTCAATAAAAACACATGCATCATAAATAAGAAAATGAAGCCTGAAATTGAATTTATAAACTTGAATTGACAAAAAAGTAATAGGAATGCTTCTGGAAAAAATATCTTTTAAATCAATCTCACAATTTGCAATGCATACACTGGAAGACTTAAAAGACTGCAATGTTGATATTATACATTGACATAGTTCACAGTGTGCTGCTTAAGCTCATGGTTGGTAACTAAGATTATAACATAAAAATAGCCACTTTACAATCATAAGCAGCTTTTCAAAGCTTTTGATTATAAGCAGAACACATTCCTTTCAAAGGGTTTTCAAGTTGGACATTCAAATACAAGTTACTTGTAAGTTAATACACCCACATACAAATTGACTTAAAATCAGGAAAGGGAAATTAGGCTAAAATGAAGTTGAACTGGGAAGCACGGAAACCAAATTTCTGAAACATCAACTGAAAGTACTGGGTAAGTAAGCATACCCCATCCAAGCATTTTGTCTTCAACCTTTTTCAATTTCTTCTTCTTTTTATTGTCTACTTGCTTGCTTATAAACTTCTCTCCTGCATATTTAACATAAAGCTCCATCAAGCAACAATAGACACAATAAATAACTAAACTTTTTTATTTGAGACATGCATTTACCACAGCTATGAATGAATTATTATCAGAAAGTGCCGTCTGAAGTACTCAAAATTTAAATGATGCCTTACCTTTTTGCTCAAATTTAGCCTGGCTGACTGACATAGGAATCTTGTCACCAGGACGAAGAGGTGTTCCATCCAAAATTTGGAGTGCTAGAGCAACTGAGGGTTCCTAGTATAGACAAATAAAATTGAAAACCCTTGCATATTTACAAGTAAAAGTCACACACAGAATCCAATCTTGAAAAGAAAATCACATGCCGAACAATAAGGGAAAAAAATTACCTTGAGATAGGTAACCAGGGCGTCTCCCTTTTTCCTTCCTGTCTCTTTATCAACATAAAGCTTCACACGAGGCCTTTTAGTTTCTGGGTCCTATTGTGAACATAATCATGCATTCATATTCACAGACTGTCACCCATCATTTTATTTCTTAGTTTGAATTTTTTAAAGAATGGCCTCTCATAGGATAAATGTCATATTTAACATGCTCTGCTCTTCCAAGTGCCGAAATGCTAATCCTACTGGCATTATATAGTCACTGTACCATTTGTATAATGTCAATAGAGTTTTTGTCATATTCATGTAACAACCTCTTTTAAGATAGTGATAGCCATAAATTGTAGTAAAATTCTAACAGTTTTACCATTTAGTAGACAGTAGATAACATTTAATGAAATTGTACCTCTCTTATAATTCCACACTTGGAAAATACCTCCACGACCTACAATACATTAACCATGTTATTTCTTGCAACAATAATATTCTTAGGAAAATTAGGACCATAGTTAAGGGCTTAAGGCTTACTTCATCAGTGGTAACATCCTCCGGTAATCCAGTGATGTAAACATGCGTATTAATCTTTAGCTCAAACCAACTGTCTGGAGGTTTATTAGCTTCCTGAAACACACAGAGTTCAATTGACATTAGGAACTCATTTGTCTCCAAAAGTGTTCCAAAGAAAATTGACTTTGGGTGAAAACATATGCAATAGAGAGAGCAGAAGCACCTTCTTCTCGGCTGGCTTATCTGAAAGCTTCCTCTTTCCATCTGTTACAACATTAGTGTTGTTTGGATCTTCCTTTAAGGGCTCGGAAGGAGCAGTCAATTTTGAAGTATCTTCAAGCTTTTCGGAGGCATCAGAACCAGTTACTGTTGGAAACACTTCCTCTTCTTCCAAGAAGGTCATCTCTTCAACACCATATGGTTCATTGCTGACAGAAGCATGCTCCTATCACATAACAATAGTATTTAATCCACCAAAAAGGACGAATAGAAGAAATTAGTAGAAAGGAGGATAAGGCATTAACACAAAGAAACCAAAAATGAAAAACTAAACCCTTTCTGGATAAACTGTGCAATAAATAAATAATTGTTGTCCCCTTTGAATCTAGGATAACACAACATCTAGCATACGTTCATTAACAATACAACTCCCGACTCAACAAGCCTTGCTTGCATGGCACAAAGGGAAAAAAATAGCATTCTGTTATACAGAAATCATTTCTTCAGCTTAAACATGCAATGCAACACTCTCAGCACTATAATTAAAAAAGAAAATGAAAAACTTCATGTCATCTCTTTCGCCTAGCCTAGTCTAACCATATAATACAACACAAACAAAAATAATCTTTTTCAGTGCTACTCTTCCGAAAGAAAAGTAAATGTACTTTTCTTTTTAGTGAACATCTTAAGCCCTAATAATTACTATCTGTCAGGGAAATGATTGGAAAGACCCTAACAATTTACTAGAAAGCACAAACAAAAACATAAAATGCCATGCACCTACCTGGGGAACCCAGACTCTAAGATTCTTGTCCCACTTGTACGTTGTCCCGTCATCATCAGTAAACTCTTCTTCACCCTCAGGTGGCGTTGAAGGTCTCTCAGGATCTGCTCCTCCTACACCTTCTACTTGTGCCTCTGCCTCCTTGATCTCATTTTGAAATTTCTCAAACTCATCAACATCATTGGTGGACACTACACAACAATATCAATCTCTAAGATCCAAGAAAAATAACAGCAAAATAGAAAAGCCAAAATCCAACAGAAAGAGAAGGAAAGCTATACCTGCAGTTGAATAAGCAGGTCCCTGCTGGTTAATTTCTGCCCACAACTCAGGAATTGAGGACAACGGCTGCCATTCAGTTCTTCCTTCAGACCACACAAGTGTGTCTTTCAAGAGGTATCCATTTAAGTAGTGTTCTGTTCAAGCCAAGTACATAAGTTTCAACATGGTTAAGTTCTATTCACTTATTACTTTATCCGAAACTCATCCATGAAATCTTTTCATGCTTTAACCCCCCCCCCCCCAAAAAAAAACAAAAACAACACCAAACATAGCCTAAGAGTAAACCTCCCTCAAATTTCTCTCCGACCAAAATAATCTCCAACACATTAGTCCCTGAAAAATGAAAAAGCATAGTTCCTAAAGTTCAATTTAGTCCTTAACCCTCAGAGATATTAGTTCCTAAAAAAGGATTAGTATGATCAAATTTTAGCCGCATTTCAACGAGAATCATAGTGTACAACGTAACGCTGCATTCGCCGCCCAATATCAATAAAATTTTAGGGAACAACCAAACACAGCAAATCAATACAGTTATGCTATTCCAACATGGCCATTCAGACACCAAAATCAACATGCGGCAAAAAGTGAACTCCAGTTGTACATTAATCCAGTGTTGAATCCATATATTGCCTATTCCGAAGGTTAAAGTAAAAAATATATCAAACTAAAATGACATTCCTGAAATCAAAACAAGCTAAGAAATAAATAAAGAACTCACGGAGCAGCTCAGAGCGAGCGTAAGGGCCAAACTGTTGTTGATTATCAGCCGCAACATACCATCCCACTTCAGCAGTACCACCATCTTCACCTTCCCAAACCAGATTCAATGAATTATTATTTGCATAAACCAAAATCAAAATATTGTAACAAAGAAAAAGGATATAATTCGTTAAACTAGATAAAGTAATCTTCTTTTTCTTATATCTATCTATTGCGAAAAGAAGTTACTGGAATAGAGGGTATACCTTGTTGCTGTTGCGGCGGAGGTTGATGCTGTTGGAGGTTGCCGCGGTCGTAGCCGTTTTGAGACGACATCGTTTTGGAGAGTGCGAGTTTTCTCGGGGTTTCTGGGTTTCAATGTTTTGCAGTGGGTTTCTGAGTGTGATTTCTTTCTTCTTTTCTAGTTTCTAGAGAAAAAACTTAAAAAATAATAATAAAGAAAGAAGGAATACCAATTCGTTCAAGGCAAAATGGAAAATGGACATGAAAGCCATAGAACCGAACCCGTAGCTAAACCGATCAGATTTTTCGCTCAACCGGTTGGTTAGAGTTGACTCGGATGATGATTCGGTCATGCTTAAATAATTATTGATTTAATTACTTTGCGGATCCTATAATTTTATCGAATTTTTAATTAATTTTTTTTTAATTAGGTCTCTATATATTTTTTTTTTTTAATTTAGTTCATGTTAACGTTAAACAAAAAAAAAATGTTAGTGAATTATGAAATTACTTGTATACTCCCAGAAACTCAATTAAAAAAAATATAAGGATCTAATTGAAAATTCGGTAAAATTATAAATATTCAATGAAAGATAATTCCTATAATCCCTATTTAATGATTCTATGACATGAAAGATATTTTTATAATCTCTTTTATTTTGTCATTGTCATTCTTTTTTTTATTTATATACAAATTGTACCAAAAATACATTTTTTTTATTTTTTTTTACTTTTAAAATACCTTATCTTAAAAATATACAAAAAAAATAATGGATAAAATAAAACAGAAATAGTAGTAATATGTATATATAAAATTCAGTTTCCATCACTCAAGTATTTATTATGATTAACATAATGAAAGAACTTGCATATGGCATATGGTAACAAGAACCATTATTAAAGTAATAACTAAAAATGTTAACAAAAACTGATTTTTATATAGTTTCTCAAATAAAAGAATCAATTTGACTGACAAAAACCAAAACTGAAGGCATGAATTTTTCCTATGTTCATACTAAAATAAGCAATACATATTTTTTCAAGTATCAACAAAAGACAAGACATATAAGACGACAGTCTGAATTTTTTACGCACATTCTTAGATTAAACCCTGTCACCGACTAGCAATTTTCTGATGTTCACTCCTCTTTCCATCAGAAAGAAATCTCTAAAAACTGCTTACTCTAGCATAAACTGATATTTTATCTCCCTTGAATATGATCTTTGCCATTACAACTCATGCCAAGTGACGCATCAGAAAGAATTAATTTTTTCTTTCTTTCATAATAAGTGCTTATTTTATTTTGTTTTTGTATTTTTTATCAAATTAATTTTTATTTTTAAATATTAATCATTTATTAATTAATCTATATTTTTATTATATTTTTACAAGTATTTATTAAAAAATATAAATTATAAAAATAGATGAAAAATATATTACAAATTTACAATTAATAAAAAAAATTTTAAATGGCCCCTAACAATTATCTCGAAAAACACGAGGTCCTTAATTAAAAAATTATTCTTTTCATCCCGTGAATTTTATTTCTGTGAGACTATTTAGCCTTTCTTTTAATATTTTTTTTCATATTAACGGAATAAGCCTACATAGCATGTTAAACTGTTGATTTATCTGTTAAGAACCAACTAGGATTGACAAATTCTTTTTTGTTAGGAGTCTCGTTGTTTTTGAAGGGTAATTGTTAGTTTTTGGTTATCTTTTTCAAATACATTAACTAAATTAGGAGTGTTAGGGGATAGCAAATTTTGTGATTTGTAGCCTTCAATTAACTATCATTAGTATTTTTAATAGTGTGAGATTACATCTAATGGTGTGAAATTACTCACTTTTCTTTTGTTGATTATGTACTAGCCAAATTTTAATAAAAGTGTTAGCCTCCTAGACTTTAACTAAATTACTATGTAAAACTAAGAAATATTAATAATTGTTAAATTATTTTTACTTATAAAAACTAAATAGAAAGTATATTAGTGATCGATTAACGAGTCACATAAGCATGTTTTGGTGAGAGATTATTAATAGAGAGGCTAACCAGTTTCACGAAGTTAATTATTAGAGGTCGAAATGAAAATTTTTTCTTGGAAACCTCGTAGTTCTTCAAAAAAATTATCAGGAGTTAGGATACATATTCACCCTTAATAAAAAGATATTTTATTTTTTCTTTTAAATTTGTAAACATACTTTAATTTTAATTATGTAATATAATTAAGAAAAACATGTATACCAAAATATATTTTAGCTCGATGATTTGTCTTTATACCAAAATATGATTTGTCTTTATACCAAAGCCCAAATAATTAAAACTCTTAATCCAACAAAGATAGCCCATATTAGAAAAGATCAGTTCAAGAGTTACATCGGTGTCTACCAACCTATTCGGGACATGGATACTACAGCTTGTGCCCACCTCGACTTAAGGGAACTAGTGTAAAACCCGCGCGTAGCGCAGGTTAAATATTGATCTATTATAAAAATTTATTATTATATATCTATTAATAATTATTACTTTTAACATAAAAAATTATTTGTGTATAAAAATTCATTATACAGTATATAAAAATATTTTATTTTATGCTTTCTAGAGACTAAATAAAAATAATTTATATTGTAATCATACAAAGAACAATTACCAATTAAGGAATATTTAGTTATATTATTAAATCCCTAGTATATAGTCTACATTACATACAAATTTTGTACTTAATCTATTTTATTGTATTTATGTATAATTTCTTAACAAAAACATTAATATATATTTATTAAAAGACTTAATTTACAAAAAGATTATATAATTAATCTTTTTTATTATATTAATGTTTAACTTAGCTATTACACCCTATTGTATGGCCCATGCCTCGAACATGTCATGTTGATTCTGTAATATGTTTAAATGGTGATTTAATCCTTTATTAGTTGAGATAGAGTAAGCTTTTTAATCCTTTATTCACTAATTTCAAACATTGAATATTGCATGCAAAATTGTCATTATACATAAATTTATCTATTACTATTGATTGTAATTTGATTGCAAAATTCGCAATATACTTCCTCTTTTCACACTGTCTATTTAATACTTTGAATTTATTCTATTATTTCATACATTATTTTTATTATATACAAACAAATATTGTCATTGTTTGACATTCATATTTGCATTTTTACAATTTTTTTCCGACACTTTAATATGGCATAGTTTAATTACTATTTTATCTTTGGTGGATAACTGCAAAATACAAAATATAATTCTGTGTATAATTTTTAATTTGAATTGTTTTTATTTTAATTAAATGTGCTGCTAATGTTCTTAATTGATTTTTATTTTCCTGGTTTTTTTCTAAGGAGGTGAATAGAAATTTAAAATAAAGAAATCAATTCCAACTTGATTTGTACTTAAAAGTTGAAATAAATAATCTCACTTTCAAAAATAAGATTGCTATTATAGAACTTTTTTTTTATAACTTGTACTATTAAAGAAGTTTTTATAACTATTTTAAATAAAGAACATATTATTAATGTTTAAATAAAGAAAAACGATCAATGTAAATGATAGTTATTTTTACTAATATATTAGATACATGTGTAAAATAATTTTATACTGATGATGTATTAAAATTAAATTCTAAAAAAATAGATTATAAATTTATCAATATTAAAGAAGTTCATATAAAATATTTTAAATTTGTGTTCATATCTTTATTACTCTTATTTATAACTTTTATCCAATAAAAGAAAAATAAATATACATGAGAGAATTTTCAACCACTTATACATGATGTTTCACAAATATGATCATACATAATACCATTCTCAAGTCTCAATCAATTTGTATATTTATAAAATATACAATTTTTATGAGCCAACTATCTTATAGAATTTGAATTGTACTGGAGTTGTTATTAATGAATATTTTTAACATAGCTATGTGGTAATTTTTTATTTACAATGATATAGAAGTGAACTTAAAAAAAAATATACTTTGCTCAAATTCTTCACTTTTTCTTATTCCTTGTTTCTCTTTTATTTTCTTTTTTATTTGATATTTCAATGTTCTTTATTTTTCTTCTTTTTTTTTACATATGCATATACCAAAAGATCAAAGGTCTTTTATGTTGAGTTTTGAACCTTTGACCTCTTCGTAAATTATTCCTAAATTCATAGAATTACATGCTTGAAAAAATGGTATAATAAAATTTTCTAAACCAACTATTGGTCAATTATCTTTGCGATCAATATAAAGTAATGGCTATCACTTTTGTTTTTTTAACAGAATTATGATTTTGCTCCCAAAGAAGAAGAAGAATAACATCATATTTAAAGCCTGGATACCCATTAAAAAAAGTATAAAAAAAAAAGTAAAATCAAAGCCAAAACTCACTGGTACATAGTTTGATAGATATCATACTTGTAAAATATGATAAACTGTACCCAATAAGGTCAACAAAAATATGTCAAAAATAAAAGCGAAGGTGGATTATGATCTAACTTAATTTGACCCTCAATAAACAAATTTGATCTAACTTAATTAGGACTAAAGTTTAGTTTAATACTACTACAGAATTATCAAAACTAATTTGATCCTGAATAAATTTTGATTTCCTCCTCTCGACCCACAAAATTCTTAAACACTAATCTTTAATTAAAAAAAAATTGAGAGTCAACTTACAATGTACTCATTCTAAAAGATTGATAATTTATTACTGATAAATTTTTGGTTGATTACTTTGAAACACCTCTTGTGAATTTCCTTTTGCTTTTTTCACTTTAATAATTGTCCAGCTCAGAATATCAACATCAATAATATCTTTAACATGAGAGTGGATCTCTAATCTTTCAGAAGTTGAAGCATGGTAAACCTTATTAGCTGCCACAAAAAGACTGTAGAAGAGAAAAGAGGAGTTGATTATCCTAAGATATAGATGGACACGAATAAACAAAATAATAACAAAGCAACAGTATCACATGAATACCCTCAACCACTCCTCTAGCCAGTGGTTATATACTTCAGTTGGCAAATTAAAAAAAAAAAGCAACTGCAAAATTAATGCATTTATTCACCAAGATATTCAAGGAATGAAAGTAAAGACAGGATCGAAGTAGCTTTTACAAATATCTCGAAAAAAAATTAATTGAGAAAAAATAGTAAACTAAGTGTCACATTTTTTTCTAATTAATTTCAATAAGCATTATTCTCTATGTTCAGATTAAGTTTCAGTTTTTGTTTACAAATTTTTTACTTTCATCTTTACTAAGTGTAATTTAAAGGAAAACAATAAGAACATATATGATATACAGCATGACATACATATATGTAGTACAAACTTTTATAGTGGTGTTAGAAGTAGGACCAGCAGCGACTTCTGTTTTATGTATTATATTTTAATTTTTTTCCCACAAAATTCTATTTATCGGCTTCTTTCCATTCTATTTCGTCCATCTCATTCATGCTTATAGAATGATGCTCCTTGTTTTGTTTTAAAACTAATGAAGGTCCTCCCCTACTTTGATTGACCATATAGTCCATAATATAACATTTAGGGATTTAAACTGAGAAAGTTTTTGAAAGGACAGAAGAAGAATTTGTTCTAGTGTATCAGGTATATAGCAAGTAATAAAAAATCCTAAAATATCTTCTGGAGGATACACTAAATGTCAACAAAAAAAAGTTTGTTCACTTTCATACAACTTAGGCACCTTTACTTGGTATTACTACTAAACAAAGACATAGTGTTGACACTTAAATTTATGCAAGCCTCCAAAAGATGCCAAGATTTGTGGATAATAGAGTTCTAAGCAACATCTAGTAATAATTAAAAAAAAAAAGCATTCCTTAACTTACCTGAGCAAATCTTAAATCCTAGTCCATAATGATGACTTTTGTAAATCTATTTCTTAAATCTGTCATAAAGGGATTTTCACATGAAAATTCCAAAGCTGCAACATTTCCATACTGATCACAAAGTAACTGGACTTATGCATGTCAACTCAATTTGATTAAAAAAATATCATTAGAATATGATCAATCAGATTAAAGTTCAGCGGCTTGTCTCTGGGAGGCAACTTTCATTATAAATATACTTCACCTTAGACTTGCCTGAAGAATGTCCCTACCTCATCATCAATTGGCATTTTGATTAAAAAAAAAAGCCAAAACCCAGGAAAAATCTCAATGGACATACCTGCATTATACTCAAAACCTCAATTTCATCACCAACTTTTATGATTCCTTGCTCAACCCGCACTATGGCAACTGTTCTTCGTACCTACAACAAAAATAAATTATAAGAAAGTTGAGATAACATTCTGTATATCATATCTTAAATAAAAATATAACTTTTCAATATTCGAGAGCAAGCCAAAGCAAAATTATATAAACTTTCAAAAAATATATAAACAGAGTTGGGAGGCCATGAAAATTTAAATCTAGAGCAGCACAAACAACATCACAGTTTGTAGGTTGAGTCTAATACTCAATATAAGAAGCAAGAAGAAAATACAAACTATTAATCTAAAGAATTCAAAGTTGTCAATTAAGAGTGAAAATACCATAAATCTTTTTAAACTCATGTCAAGTATATTTTTGAGGGACCAAATTTCTAATCTGATGTTTAAGTAACTTAGTAATCCGCTTAAAGTGAAAAGTGCACAAAATCCATAATCTATTTGTTAGTCCTAAATTTAATTTCTGGTGCTTCTAATAACGATGGGATCAAGATATTATTATTATCTTTGCATTCCATGCAGCTTTCCACTCAGGAAGATGAGTCTGAAAGAAAGAAACACAAATATTAGTCACGGAAGGCTATTTGAAAACTAATTTGAACCAAATGATTTATTAGCACAAACGGAATTGGACTTAATTACGCAAAATTGAAAAATTCACGCATTTGTTTGGTTCTGTTCTCAATTATGTTAGATAAATAGTGAAAATAAAAAAAAAGAATATATTTCAATCTTTTCTTCACATAAACCAAGTCTCTACTTTTAAAGTAAAGTCAACAAAAGATTTCATATTTTCTTTTGTTATATCATGCGTTGTTTTAATTCTTCATATATTGTTCTTTAGAAAATAAATTACTAAATAAGAACAAAATATAAAATCAATAATGAAAGATAGAAAATGAAACCAAATACCAATCCTATCCTAAAGTACTGAAAATAGAAAAAAAAAGGGGGGGGGAGGGGAGGGACCAAGTAGATCTCATTGGTTCACATAAATTACTTTTGAATAGTACATAACATGCAAAATGAACATCGTTATACTAAATTATTTTTTAGGTTCTAAGGTAATTTATATCCCAAAAAGTTTTTTTAAAGTGTTACCCTGCTTAGCTTAATGAAAATGCTTATTGACACATCTTGCTACATGTGTTTTTCTACTAGTCACGCTCATCAACAACCTATAACAAAATATAATCAGTTAAACGCAGCTATAGGTAATAACCAAAGTTTTGTTGCAGCAAGATTTGCAATATGCTGAAAAGTTCAAATAATACAAAAAAAAAAAAAACATAGCACATACTTTTATTAATCCTAATTTGTGATTTAAAGAAATTCTAATTTGTGATAAAAAATACATGAGCAACTTTGAACTTATGAAGAACAACCCCTCTTTCAATTCTACAATCAGTATCTTCATATGCTCTCTCCATTAATCCGTACCTGACCCTTCCCCATGCTTCCCATGTCCAAAGCCAATGGTTCATTTCCAACCGGTGCATCAGAATAAACCTGAATATTCATTTATCATGGTATTGGTAAGCTTATATATAGTTGTTAAAATTCAAATTCCTAATCCATATTAAAACAAAACTATTGTTATGTTGTGCCATTTCAATTAGCTAGAGAATATATCTGATAAAGTGTTTTGATGAAATCAAGTTTTAGTGGGTTCAATTTGAAAATTTATACACCCTATATAAAAACAACTATCACTAGATATAATAGTATATGATGGTACATACATGCACCAAAAATAAGATTACTGAGAATGCCAAAGAGCACTTATAACATAAGCAAAAAGAAGGGAACTTTACCAAGTTGGAGCATAATGAATGCCATGAGTGATATTCTCATATGTTGATATGCAGTTCTTAGTTGCTGGATACAAAGCTAATGATGAAGGATTTTTCTGCTCTCTAAGATAATGGAGATTTTGTTTCACTGCACAAAAAGACCCACCTCAATTCTCATCACTCAAACATGCAATAATGGAAAATATGAAATCTTATTAAGATATTCCAAATCTAGATTAAAATAATGCTATAAAAAATAAAAACTTTCAATGGTGATATAAGAAAACAGGAAAAAAAAGGCTAAACCACAATCTTTAAATTTTCGAAAGAATCTACAAATAGATCAAAGTATTGTTTGGAGGGAAAAGCCTCAGAACCAAAGCTGTAGGTCTGTAACAAATTAGTTAAGAGTACCACAAAAAAAGAGCAAATTCCAATGTGCTCATCTGTGATATCCGTTGAAGACGTCAGATATCTAGCGGTCCTTATTACTCCCTTGCCACTCAAGGCTACCAATGTTTCTGCCCTGGAAAAAATGAACCTGACTTTCTATTAAATGAAGATGAAAGTGAATGATTCTTGGTCAATGATTCCTGGCCATAACCTTTGTCTTTGGTGCGACTACCTGCAAATGCATATTATCAAACGACCATAAGCACAATGTACATATTAGTATATCTAAATACCTAAACTTCCAAGTTACCATTTGATAGTTCATGTCTTCAGGGCTAAATTCAGTTTAATTTACAATGATTCAACTTCAGAATAGTAGTAATACTACTTAGCATAATCAAGCAATAAAACTCAAAACACTTCCAAAGAGCATAAAAGTTTTTCAGAAAACCAAAAGTACAATAAATAAACACTTCCATGATGAAGCAAGATAAGCAAAAAAAAAATATTTATCTAAGACAATTCAATAAAATGAGGAATGAAAAATAGTGCCGTTGGATAATTTTGAGTATTTTATTTAGAGAACCATAAAGCATTTTATCTGTGATCCTAAGTGTTAATTGTACAGAGTTATCTTTATTTTAACTATTAGATCAAATAAATATTTAGTGTTAATTGTATAGAGTTATCTTTATTTTAACTTAAAGCAACAGTATTAAGGATGATTTATTTTAACTATTTAGTGTTAATTATAGAGTTATCTTTATTTTAATCATAAAGCAACAATGTTAAGGATGATTTTTTTTAAGCAACAGTGTTATTATGAACTAAGATTCTTCTTCACACAAACAAAAGCATAATGCATCAGTAAATATGAAAGAACCTATCTCTTTAGGACTTTGAGTACTTATTTTTAAAAGTTCACATATAAGAATAGGTTAGTTTTGAAATTTACTAAAAGCTTAAATACAATAATAAAAGAAGTAAGAAAATACCTAACATTATAAATTCTCTTTCCTCAAGGATTTTTCAGTCCTTTTCAAAACTGACAACTTTCTAACCTTAGCTTTAGGTGTCAAAGCAGCAACATTCTTATTCTTCTATAAGAACATCATAACAATCCTTGTTAAGCCTCAGGAGATGCTTTTGGTGCTAAAACACTCCCTCCTCCGCTTATACTTCCTGCCAAAATTAATTATCTGATCAACTATGAGGAAAAAAAAAAGAAAAATAGAAGTAGATTAAACAAAAAAAAACATCATTTTTAACAAATAATTCAGATTCCAACATGCTAGCATATGCAAGATGAATCTGATGAAAATCTTGGAGCTGTACAGCCTTAGCAATTTTTTTTATGGTTTTTCTTGTCCTATTTTTTCTTTCTTTCTTTATGCCAGTGAACATTTCATAAGGAGAAAAGGAAAATTAGATCCATTTACCAAAGGTAAGAAACCGAAAAGAATACTCAATATATATCATAATATATAGTGATCAAATAAAAGAACATACTTCTCCTTATTAACCATCTCCGAATCATAACAACTGATTATAGTGTTTTAATAACACTTTTACTTTAGGTTCATTATCAGTTCATGATTAAAAGCTTCCTCATACAACTTCAAATAAATATTAGCACAAAATAAAAAGGAAAGTAATTACTCTGAGTAAATTTATCAAAACAAAAAATGCACACTGTGTTTCACTTGATAATAAAAGAGATTTCTACCAAAAAGTGTAATTAAGGATCCAGCAAAGATTAAAGATAACACAACTACACAGCTTAGAATTTTAAGATAACACAACTACACAACTTACGATTTTAAGAACTCAGAGGAAAATAAGAGAGATCCTGATCTCAGGCTTCAATCCCACAGAAGACGTTCATACCAGTACCACAAAAGGTCATTCTTCCCCTTGTTGTTTGTTTTTGCTAGAGAGACCAAAAATCACACAAAAATTCATTACAAACATATAATCTAAATTACAATTAGAAAAGTTGTAAACTTTTTACAACACAAACAACAATTCCAGGAAACCAAAAAGGAAAAGATAGGAAGCAAACATGAATTTTAAGTACCTCATTCCTGATTAAATCGAAACCACTCTCGTTGATCTCAGGGTCCAAATCCCCTACGTACAACAGCGTCATAATGATCACATTCACAGCACCTGCTGCCCGGCTGCGAAGGAGCAGTTGTGATGCAGTTCTGCAGTGGATGCGGGTTTGTCGGCACCCTCTTCTCCTTCTCCCTCTATCGTGTTTTCTTCTCTGCTTCGTTCCATCTCTAATGCTTCTCATTTGTTTAATTTTTGATTTTTTTAGTGAAAAATGTGAACAAACAAACATATATATGAGGATGAGAGAGAAAGAATGATTTTGGAAGTGATAAACAGCTGGAAGCCTCAAACAAAAGCTAGAACAAAATTGTTTGAATTTGAACTTCATTAAACTCCCGCCTAATATTCTTCTCTGTTACAGAAGTTTTATTTTTTAGTATTTCATCAATTTTTGTTGCATTACCACTTGTCAAACATTGAGTCTATACACTTGTCGTTGTATGAGATTCAACACTTGTCGAGCACTGATCGTGCCACTTGTCGAGTAAATAACCTGCTACTATTCTCTTATTATATATTAATAGATTAAGCACTCATTTTCTTCAGTTAAATATTTATTAAGTGATGACTTAATCATTACCTTCTACCATAAATACTCTAGTAAAATCAGGTATTCTTCAATCCCAATTTACTTAAACCTGCCTGAAATTTTTGCTGACTTAAGTATCAGAGTCCTTTGCAAGTACCCCCACCATCGTTTTCGAAGCTAATGTGAAGCTCTCTTGGATACCTTCACCACCACCTCCAACCTCATCCATTTCAGGTACACCTTGTAACATTAGCGTGATTATTAGGGACCTAGAGTTCAACCTTTAACAATAGCAGACGACTCACACCAAAATGAATGCAATGCATTTGATTCATGATCACAAAATAGCGATCATAACAATAATGATTGTGCTCTTTCTATCCCTAACAACTCTTTTAAGGATAATGAAGTGGTTTAATAGCCTTTCCTTCAAGTTAGTAACATACTTTGATGATTTGGCAAAGAATTTTTTTTAACTCATTTTTTCATTCAGAAAGACAAAACAAAGCACATTCTGAGTTTTCTTGGGATAAAACAAGAAGCAGGACAATATCTAAGGGCTTGCATGGAAAGATTTAACAAGACATGCTTGAAGATTTAGAGTCTACTAACACAAGCAACCATCATGAGGCTCATTAATGGCCTTAGGGATGGACCTTTCTCACAGTCAATTTCGAAGAGACATCTGACTTCCTTATACAAGGTGCAAGAAAGGGATGAAATACATAAACATAGAAGGAGATTGCTCAAATTAGGAGGCCTTACGAAGGTCGGGAGAATAACTATCAATCTAAAGACAAAGACAAAGACTAGAAGAAAAAAGAGGGAGAAAATCCTGACAGACCAAGAAGATATAATTCTTACACTTCATTAAATGTATTCTTAGTAGATGTTTATCAGGAAACAACACTTAGAAAATTTCCCTACCTCGGCTAATTAGGAACAAGAAAGGAGAAAGTCGGATGGAATACTATAGGTACCATCAGATCTATAGCCACTCCATTAATGAGTGCTGTGATATGAAAAATGTGATTAAAAAATTAGTTAGATAAGATCAGCTAGATAAATACATTATTAGTAAGACATCGGACAATAAAAGATAGCGAAAGCATGAAGATAATGAAAAATCAATAGATCCCACAAGAACCCGAGAACGACATGTCCACATCATTGGAGGAGGTAGCATTACAAAGTCATCTAAAAATAGACATCTAAAAGAAGTCTATCAAGATAGTAACGGAAAATTAGACCGTTTTCAAAACCGCCACAAAATTGATGGAATTGCGGTGGTTTTGGGCTGCAATTTGGCATCGGCTACAAAAACTGCCTAAGATAGCGGCGGTTTAGATATGAACCAGCTACAAATTAGTTTAATGAATTCACTAAAGTCGCGCTTGAGTTCCAGCGAGAGTGAGTTCTCATCTTCTCTTTCACGTGAACACGAGTGAGGAAAGGTGCAAACCACACCTCTACGAATCCTCACTGCTGTGTAGCTCCTCTCTGTCAATTCCAGGTTTTATGTCCTTCCCCTTGCTGTGTCCATCACCGATTTGCTCGTCCTTCCTCTAACACTAGTCCCGTTCTTAGGTTTTCCCAGGCTTATTTGTTCAGATTAATGTTATCAAAAAATCCCTCTTTCAATTTGGTTCATTTTTCTTTCTCCATTAATTGATTTTAATTCCATCCCCTTTTTTCTTCTTGATTTGGTTTTAGTTTACTCTTTCATTTTGTTTTTGTTCTTGTCAAGAACACATGACAAAAAAGGGTAAAGCAAAATCCAGTCCAGCAAGACGCACCGGTACCATTGTGAAGACTTGCCGCTGCAATGCACTGCACCTCCATTCTGCTGGGTCTTTCTTATCTGGTACGTGTATTCTTTGTTTCTTTCGCCTTTACTTTTTCAATTTGGGATAGAATCAACTTTCTTCAATTTGGATTCATTCTGAAGTGTTATGCATTGTTGATTGATTTGTGGAAATAGCATCATGGATTCCATATTATCAATTCCTTGTTTTGGATACTTACTTTCTTTAAATTCATTTACATGGTTAAGGGAAGAAAAAGAAAACAATACATAAAAGAAAACAAAACAGAGCCAAAAAACATAACTAAACAAGGATGGACGAAACTTGTTAAGGAAGTTAAACTAAAAAAAGTTAATTAGGTTCAAAAACCATTCTTGAGTTTTATGTGTATACAAAGTCACTGTAGGGTGTCATTGTATGCAGAATATTACTCATAATTCTGTTCATTCAGTTTCATGCAACTCTTGCTCTTATAATACTTCACGACATTAATCACAACAAAACCAAATAAAATGAATTAAAATAAGCTAATCCTAACCTATTGTAATAAACTCTAAAATAGTGTTGGAGCTAATAATTTAGTGAAAATGTCTATTATTTGTTCTTTAGTCAAACTGATAAAAGCTTCACTTATACACAAATAGTTCTCTCTCTATTATATCTTAGTGATTTCTCTCTATCATGCTATTTTATTGGAAAATTTTAACATATAAAGTTTGATATGTATATAAAAGTCATTTAATTAAAATTCCTTTAGATTGTCACTTCTTATACATTTAAGAGATGTTTAAGACTATGAAAATACAAATTGGATTATATTCTAAATGAGCTAGTTTACGAATTTCAACTTTTAATTTTATTAACAATATATATATATATATCCATTGGTCCATATATCCATTCATGCACGGACTACACAAGTATTCATTGCTTGTGTTGTTGTTGTTAAGTGTTTTGGTGCTTGTGGATGGTGGATTGTTTTATATTTTATTTTATTAATAATATAATAAGTATAGTAGTTAATGGAGAGCAAAGGAGAAAACATGACCAATTTTCTTTTCTAGTAAGACACATCTCACCCTCAAAATAAAAGATTATAAAATCAAATGAACTTTTTTTTTATTTTTCACAAGTTCTTGTCTCAATCAAAGTAAAGTGGCAGATTTGGTCATTAAAATAAATTACATAATGGATAATATGGATATTCCTATCTCTTTCATGCATGAACCACACTTAATTGCAGTAGGATAACATTATTCTTTGTTTTCAAACTATAAAAGGACATTATAAAATATAAGCAATTTGAATATTTACTTTTTCTAGTTTTATGTCTATTATATGCTTTATTATATAAAGCAAAATCTCTATATCTTCAATTGTCATTGTGATTGTGCTAACATAAAAGCATGAATAAATAATTATGTTCTTGTTAAGAATTTGAATGTACTTGTTGATCTACTTATACTACTATTTTGATTTATTATGTGCCTTGTAGTGAAGTTTTTAGTTAGAAAGCTTACATTTAGTAATATATACATATAAATGTGCACCCGAATCTGTTCATTTATTTTTTGTGGTTCTAAAAATAGAAGAAGATGATGACACAAAATTCTGGTAGATATTCAGGTAGTAGATCAACATGTATAAGAACATACTTCTGTTTTAATTTTTTCGATTCTTTTTGGAAAAGGAGAAGAAGGAATTAAATATTATCATTCATGGGGTGGGATAAGGAGATTAGATAGAACATATAATAATTTTATTTTTATCTAATTTAGCAGTTGTTAAACAAACTGGTGGTGCTTGACGAATTATAATCGACTCCTGCTTTCCATATCCTCCCTCTGTTAAACAAACTGTTAAGCAAAATCTCTATACTTTTGATCAAGCAATTCAGGTAAAATTCTGATGTTTGTGTTGAATAATAATATAATATATTGTGTACATATCTTCCTTTTGTTTTGCTTCTTTTTGTATTATAATGAATAAAGAATACATTTAAGAGGCATTGATGGGAGAACTTGCTTTTAGTTTTTATTATATATTAAAATTCAAGGGTTGCATTGAAAATAGCTTCTACATTGAGGTTCAAATTGGCATTATATACTCAACTATATATAAGGCAAATATTGTATGGCTGTATGGGTGACTCCCAATAAAGAGAAAAGAAAAGAAAAGAAAAGATATTGTATGAAGTGAACATGTGTTTCATCATTTAGCTTCTTGTTTTTTGATTTATTTTCTGAAGTTTATAAATTTTTCCTAGTATACTTCATGTGATGTGCAACATGTAACACTCTTACTATCAGAATGTCACACTTTCGGCTGTGTCACCCTAATAGTGAGAAGTATTATGACGATTTTCATATATTTAATAATAAAATAGGAGCCTTTGACTCAAAACCGTATCACTTTTTTTTTGAAAAACCGAAAATACTTTTTCTCAATCAAACATGCATATATAACCCAATTCAAATCACAATCCTCGTATATATACATATACATACAAATCTTCTTCTACAAGTAACTTACAAATATACATGCATACAAATCATTATAACTCCTATCTCTCTTACAAATATAATAATAAAGGCGAGGGAAAATTATAACTGTATATACAATAATATAGAATACAATCTGATGCTCGAAAGAAACTCCTTAAACTCTTCGTCCGTCCTGAAAAGGAAAATCTATAGGGAGTGAGAACATCGTTTTCGCTGGTTCTCAGTAGAGGATTTTTAAGAATTGTCATAAGAGGATACGTATAGAGAAAACTGATTTCAATTGCAGTGATTATCGTTTGTTTTATGAATCTATTCAAACATCAACATATAAATAAATCCGAAAATCTAACTGCATATCTTGAATTTATAAAAATTCCATTCTTGATAAAACACATAACATTCAATATATACCAAAGGATCAATCAATCCAAACTCACCAATCATGGCCTCCGGCCCAAACATAACTAATCACGGCCTCCGGCCCAAACATAACTAATTACGGCCTCCGGTCTAACATAAACACAATCTTGGCCTTTGGCCTAAAACATAAACTGTCACGGCCTCTGACCCAAAGCATAATCAAACCAACACTCCGACCACCATAGTCTGAACCAACAGTCACATTCACAAGTAATAAAATTCAAACACAATCAAGAGCAATTACAGCAAGTATGGCAATTAGCAGTTAAACAGAAATATTCACATAGGCAAACCAAATACAATATGCACACCCAACAATATCACATAGATGCATATGATGCATGCCTGTCCTACTGGTCATGAGCTCACGTGTCGATTATTTTGCTAGAATCCAACACATCCGGTAGCTAACCCGGACATTATCCTCTCTGCTATTTACTTGCTATATGTAACACGCTAATTTTCCTAAGCCTTACCTCATGCCGTAAAGCAAAGGATAACAAAGTGCCACGACAGTTCTACTTATACAATATATATATATATATATATATATATATATATATATAGAGAGAGAGAGAGAGAGAGAGAGAAGGAAATAATAATAATAATAATAATACGAGAAGCCTGATGAAGAACTACAGCTCAAAACAGAATCAGAAAAGCACAAAGCGTTTACACGATAACCCAAAGCATAATGGTACAGGATATTAGAAAAGACATAATACAATAATAATCAAGATAGCTATATGTAAGTATGATAGTCATAATATCTCTAGCCATAACCCGTAGAGTTTAGGCCGACTAGTTACATACAGACGATATAGAATTTTTAAGTTAAAACAACTTATACAACTTATCTCTCAAAGTCAAGCCTCTAAGGCAACAAAGATATAAAAGTGAGAGTATATCTTTGACAAAGTAAACCAAAATGCAAAAGAGAGCAAAAAATCCTCTACTCCGTCACCATCTCGCAACTCATCGAGGTGGGTCACGACCTGCATCTGAAAAAAACAACAAAATGTGATATGGGAACCAGATGTTCTCAGTATGGTAACAGTGCCCAATATATAAGATATAAGGTTCTAGGATGCCAAAGGCAATCCTAGAACTTCACATCGGTACAGATATTCAAGTTTAACGAAATAAATAATTCAAACCATAAATTAGGGTATTCTAACTTAAGGGATTTCTAACTATCACTAAAACATCGTCGTCCCACAGCCTTCACCAACTTATCCGCCATAAGATCCCATCGCCACCGCCTACTGAGCCTCCTCAATCCTAGCAAAAAACACAAGTAACACAAAAAAGTAAAGCACAAGTAAAGTATATATACAGAAAGTAGAACAATTAGCAAGTAGACATGTAATGCATTTAGGCACAACAGAAATAAATCAAGCAAACAAGCATATAGGTGAAGCATATGATGAATGCCTATCCTATTTGGCTCGTGATATCACTTGTCGGTTCAAAATGCCAACCCGACACATTTTTGGGATGTCGCCTTTCTGCCACGACCAGGGTTATAGTACCCTGCTCACTCTTTCTTACGCTCCGCGAGTTATAGTGCTCGGCACACTCTTTTGGGTTATAGCGTCCGAGTTTACTTTGGAGGCAGAGAAGGTTATACGAGCGGGAGACTGCCTCAGTCCTCACATCTCAACGTAGGCGGGAGACTACCTCGACCCCTACGGCAGCACCGCTACCTCGACAAGCAAGAGATTGCACAGCCCTTGCCCGAGGCACATAGTGACTCAACAAATCAATGCATTTCACGTGAGCGGGAGACTGTCACAGCTCTCACATCCAAACGTAGGCAGGAGACTGTCACAGCCCCCTGTGATGGAGAATAATGCATATCACAATCACATACTCAATCTCGGAGATCATTGCTCATAGCACAAGTCTGCTTATACTCATCTTATTAACCATAATCATTCATGTTTCTTAATTCATCGTCACCTCAACACTCTGCCAAGACACTCAAGCTATTTCATCCACAGAACTCCCAAGCCTAATTCATCGTCTTCTAAACTTATAATAGAAACTCATCAATTTAATTTACTAACTCATCTCTAATAGTCTTAGGGCCTAATTACTAGATAAAAATCTTAAATGATAATTAAAAAAATTTATAAAGCTAGAGAATCCTTGAAAAAGTGAAGAAAATAAATTTTCAGCAAAACAGGAGCCGTGCGTAGGCACACCCCTGTCGTGCGTACAAACATTGAAGAAAATGCATTCGCGTACGCGTGCCAATGTGCCGCGTACGCATCCAGGTAAAATTGGACCATGCCACGTACGCATGCATACGCCACGTACGTGGGAGTGCTGGGCAGAGACCACTACCAGCGTCGCATGCATGTGCCGCGTATGCATGCTGAACCAGACTTTGAAAAATTTAAAGCTGCAGAATTTTAGATTTTTTGCACCGAACTTCAAACGCTCATAACTTCCTCTATAAAACTCCATTTTCCTCAAACTTTATATCATTTTAAAACTCTTGAAATCATCTTTAATTTAAAAAAATCATTCAATTTCAATGTCTGAGGCTCAAGTTATGATCCGCCAACGTTCACCAAAAATAGGTTTTTACCAAAAATGACAATTCTCTAATTTTTCCAAAACTTCTAAAACCAAACCAAACAAAACACAATCAACACAACTCAAATATTCATAGTAAACACTTCCCAACCATTTCTCAAGCATGTAGCTATCAAACCATCAAATCCTCCTAATTTCTTTAATGTCTTCTCAATATAACCATCTTAAACATAATCAATAATTCCAACATCAAACAATTTACAAATACACCATTCTATACCATCACAAACTTTGTTTATCAACTTATCATCATAAATTCTCTAATTTCTCATCATCTATCAACAACAACATCATCAATCATCAACACATCAACAATTACCCATTATTAACATCATAATTCATCCAATCATCACAATCATCATAATTATCAATATTCATACTCCACCATATACAACTCCTTCAACCTTCATCAAAATAATCATTAACCATAACATTTACATGCAATTAATCATACAACCGCATCATTTAGTCTTATCTTAAAGGTCACTAGCCTAAGTGTCTCGAAACATTACATATTACATAAAGGAAACCGATACCATACCTTGGCCGATTCCCAATATGCACAAAACACCAAAATCCTCAACCAAGTTTAATGAGCTCAGCCACCAAGTCCACTTCCAAGCAACCAATTCACCAATACACTTAACACAACCAATTTAAGCTAGCAAATACACAAAATTTCACAAATCAAACCTAGGGTTTCATATATACACAAAAACACAAGGGATTCGAATATGCTCACCTTACCCAACTTTAATTGGAACAAAATCCAATAGCAATCAAGTGCTAGATTGGTGTGCCACTTGAGAAGGCACGCCCAAGTTAAAGTGTTCAGAATGCTTTTCCAGTATGCCACGCCCTTCATACGCCCAAAATGTGCTTCAGGAAAAATGGCCCAGCGTGTCACGCCGAGTGCACGTCCAACGCACACCCAATTTGAGTCTTGGAAGGATTTGCAGGTGTGTGGCTTTTGGCACGCCAGCCACACACCATAGTGCACACCCACTTGGTTAAGTTTTGCTCCCTCGGAAGTTGGCCTAGCGTGCCACTTCCCAGGCACGCCATATTACACTCCTGTTAGTGAGAGGAGTTGGTTCTAGGGCATGTCATGCCACAATGCATGCTAGTGTTGCTGAATGCTTGAGACACCTGAAAATGTTGCCTGGCATGCCACGCAAGAAGAGACACGTCCAGGGGCATGCCGATGAGGTCTTGTGAGGGCGTGTGGCTTTTGGCATCTAGGATTGAAGACTATTGGAGGTGCCTTATGGAAAAATTGCCCAGTGTGCCACGCCAGAGACACGTCCAGGGCCACGCCAATATTGGTGAGAGTTTTGCTCCCTCTGGAGATGTTGCCCGGCGTGCCACTTCCGAGGCATGCCATAGTGCACACCAGTGTTGATGAGAATTGACTCGAGGGTGTGCCACGCCACACTTGGTCTTGTATAATGCTTGAGGTTGGGTGGCTTTTGGCACGCCAGCCACACACCATAGTGCACGTGCTTGCTCTAGGTGCTTCAAAGGCTCTGGTGCAGAATTCAAAATCTACAAACTAACTGGCAAGTGCACTATAGTAATACCTCAAGTGAATGAGGGTTGATCCCATGAGGATTGATGGACCAAGCAACTATAGTCGAATGACCCACTTAGTCAAGCAAGCAGAAAATGGTGTTTTGAGGATCAAAAGCATCAAACAGTAATTTAGAGAGTAAGAACGCAAACAATGAAATTATGTGAAAAGTATTGGTGCACGTGTACGCAAACCCCACACTGTTTGTACAGTAGCAGTACCAGCAAGTGCACTGGGTCGTCCAAGTAATACATGAGCGAGTCAGGGTCGATCCAACGAGAATTGTGGTTTGAAGCAAGTAATGGTTGTCTTGCAAGTCTTAGTCAGGCGGAATCAGAATGATTTGGATTATATTATGTAAATCTTGAATGATTATATGTCATAAATACTTGGATGTTAGGTAGAAATAAGGATAGAAATAGAATTAAGAGTTGGAGTTACTTTGTCTTTCTGAATGAACTCTGGTATTACTGTCTTCCTTGCTTGTGAATGATCTTCTTCTATGGCAGGCTGTAAGTGATCAAAGCCATTGCCCGTGATCATTCAATCTGACGAAGGGTGAAGCTCTAGCAAGACATTCTCTTGGCGATCCTACTCAAAACGCCACAGACAAGGACGAATCTTCCTGATCAAAGAATGCTGCTTCTTTGGATTCTAGCTTATACCACGTAGACCCTAATCTCCCTAGAAATCGGCTGAACTGGTGTCTCAAGAAGTCCCAAACGAAGTCGTGGATTAACCGTCTGAGAGATGTATAAACATAGCTGTTGGCTCGTGCTTTCCTTCCAAGTATTCACACGAACCCAAGTAGACGCAGGTGTTTGTCAGGCACGTTCGTCTTAATGTGATGAACATAGCTAATTTGTCAGATCATCCTATTCACCACGATGAATATCGGATATACATCTTAGAGATAGATCAAACACGGATCAAAGAAGAAATAATAATACTTTTATTAATTCATAGGACTTAGCAGGGCTCCTCCCCTTAACCTAGGAGGTTTAGAAACTCATACTGAAGTAAAAAAAATGATAAAAAATGTATGATGTTAAAAAGTGTCTCCAATAAGGTCTTAAATTACATAGATCAAATCCTTTAAATACTAAACAAATGACTAGTAAAAGTAAAACAGTCTGTTTTCCAGTATTATCACCGGATACATTCATGCCACAGACACTTTACCTGGGTGAACCTTTTCAGATTGTGACTCAACTTTGCTAGGGTCCCCAGATAGAGGTGTCCAGAGTTCTTAAGCACACTCTTTTTACTTTGGACCATGACTTTAACCGCTCAGTCTCAAGCTTTTCACTTGACACCTTCACGCCACAAGCTCATGGTTAGGGACAGCTTGTTTTAGCCGCTTAGGCCAGGGTTTTATTCCTTTGGGCCCTCCTAACCACTGATGCTCAAAGCCTTGGGTCCTTTTACCCTTGCTTTTTGGTTTAAAGGGTTACTGGCTTTTTCAACCTGCCCTCCTTTTCCTGCATTTTTGGGTAGTAATGGATTTTTTTTATTTATTTTTTTGTCTTTCTCTTTTTCGCCCTTTTTTTCTTTCTTGCATGCATATAATTTTTTTTCTTTTGCAACATGCTTTTTCTTTTGCTTTTTTTTTTGCTTTTTCTTGCTTCAAGAATCAATTTTCAAATTTTTCAGATTATCAATAATATTTTTCCTTTTTCCTTATTCTTTCCAGAGCCAACATTCTAAAATTTCAACTTCAAATATGCACTGTTTAATCATACATTCAGAAAACAAAAGCAAATGACACCACATCAAACTAATTAAACTAAGCTTATTTTAAACTTGAAATTCATGCATCTCTCAGTTCTTTTCAATAAAATTTTTTTTATTTAAGCAAGGTGAGAGATATACGGAACATTTTACAACTTAAAGACATCAAATGCAAATGACCATGTAACTTAGAACAAGAAAACAGATAAATAAACAGACAAAAAACAGGAAAATAATAAAGGAAAGGAATAAAAAAAGAGAACGAGTCCACCTTTAATGGTGGCGTCTGGTGCTCTTCCTTGAGGATCTAATGTGCTACTTGATCTCTTCTATGTCATCCTTTTACCTTTGTTGCTCTTTCCTTATAGCCCTTTGGTCTTTTCTAATGGTTCTTTGATCTTCTCTGATTTCATTGAGGGTGGTGGCATGTCCTTAATGCTCCATCCTCAATTGCTCCATGTAGTGCTCAATTCTCCAAGAGAAGTTTGCCATTGATCCCAATAGCTTTGGAGAGGAAAATACATCCCTTGAGGCATCTCAGGGATCTCATACTGAGGCGGCTGTACAGGCCCTTGTGCATGCTCTCTAGTTTGCTTCATTCGCTTCTTAGTGATGGGCTTATCCTCCCCAATGGAGATATCTCCATTTATGACAATTCCAGTTGAATTACATAAGTGACAGATGAGATGTGGGAATGCTAATCTTGCATTGGTGTGAGGCTTCTCAGCTACCTTGTACAGTTCTTGAGGAATCACCTCATGAACTTCCACCTCCGTTCCAATCATGATGCAATGAATCATGATGGCTCTGTCAACAGTCACCTCTGACCGGTTGCTAGTAGGGATGATGGATCTTTGGATGAACTCCAACCATCCTCTAGCTATGGGCTTAAGGTCAACCCTTCTTAACTGAATGGGCTTGCCTTGGGAATCCTTTTTTCACTGTGCGCCTTCTACACAGATATCTGAGAGCACTTGATCTAATCTCTGATCATGGTTGACTCTCCTAGTGTAAGGATGAGGATCTCCTTGCAATAGAGGCAAGTTGAACGACAACCTCACACATTCCGGGCTGAAATCTAATATTCTTCCTCGGACCATGGTGATCTAATTCCTTGGATTTAGGTTCACACTAGTGTCATGGTTTTTGGTAACCCATGCATTAGCATAGAACTCTTGCACCATGAGAATCCCAACCTCTTGGATGGGATTGGTTAGGACTTCCCAACCTCTTCTCCGGATTTCTCTTCGAATTTCCAGATACTCATTCTTCTTGAGCATGAGAGGGACCTTAAGGATTGGTGCGCAGAAATTGTGATTACACTTTAATTATGTAAAATTCATCGCTCTTTCTTTCTCTGGTAATGGCGCCAAAAACATGATGCCAATACCATGGTTCACAACTTCACACAACTAACCAGCAAGTGCACTGGGTCGTCCAAGTAATACCTTACGTGAGTAAGGGTCGAATCCCACGGAGATTGTTGGTATGAAGCAAGCTATGGTCACCTTGTAAATCTCAGTCAGGCAGATATAAATTGATAATGGTGTTTTCGAAACATAGAATAAAGGATAGAAACACTTATGTAAATCATTGGTGAGAATTTCAGATAAGAGAATAGAGATGCTTTCGTTCTTCTGAACCTCTGCTTTCCTGCTATCTTCATCCACTTAGTCTTACTCCTTTCCATGGCTGGCTTTATGTGATACATCACCATTGTCAATGGCTACTTTCGGTCTTCTCTCGGGAAAATGATCCAAATACTCTGTCACGGCACGGCTAATCGTCTGGAGGCATCACCCTTGTCAATGGTTTCATCTTATCCTCTCAGTGAAAATGGTCAACGCACCCTGTCACGGCACGGCTATTCATCTGTCGGTTCTCGATCATGCTGGAATAGGATTTACTATCCTTTTGCGTCTGTCACTACGCCCAGCAATCGCGAGTTTGGAGCTCGTCACAGTCATTCAATCATTGAATCCTACTCGGAATACCACAGACAAGGGTTAGACCTTCCGGATTCTCTTGAATGCCGCCATCATTCTAGCTTACACCACGAAGATTCCGATTAAGAGATCTAAAAGATACTCATTCAATCTAATGTAGAATGGAAGTTGTTGTCAGGCACGCGTTCATAGGGAATGATGATGATTGTCACGTTCATCACATTCAGGTTGAAGTGCGAATGAATATCTTAGAAGCGAAATAAGATGAATTGAATAGAAAACAGTAGTACTTTGCATTAATCTTTGAGGAACAGCAGAGCTCCACACCTTAATCTATGGAGTGTAGAAACTCTACCGTTAAAATTACATAAGTGAAGGTCCAGGCATGGCCCAATGGCCAGCCCCTCTGATCTAAGAACCAGGCGTCCAAAGATGACTAATACAATGATAAAAGGTCCTATTTATAATAAACTAGTCACTAGGGTTTACAGGAGTAAGTAATTGATGCATAAATCCACTTCCGGGGCCCACTTGGTGTGTGCTTGGGATGAGCTTGAGTGTTGCTCGTGTAGAGGTCCTTCTTGGAGTTGAACGCCAGTTTTTGTGCCAGTTTGGGCGTTCAACTCTGGTTTTGGATCCTTTTCTGGCGCTAGACGCCAGAATTGGGCAGAGAGCTGGCGTTGAACGCCAGGTTTCGTCATCTATTCTTGGCCAAAGTATGGACTATTATATATTGCTGGAAAGCTCTGGATGTCTACGTTCCAACGCAATTGGAAGCGCGCCATTTAGAGTTCTGTAGCTCCAGAAAATCCACTTTGAGTGCAGGGAGGTCAGAATCCAACAGCATCAGCAGTCCTTCTTCAACCTCTGAATCTGATTTTTGCTCAAGTCCCTCAATTTCAGTCAGAAAATACCTGAAATCACAGAAAAACACACAAACTCATAGTAAAGTCCAGAAATGTGAATTTAACATAAAAACTAATGAAAACATCCCTAAAAGTAACTAGATCCTACTAAAAACATACTAAAAACAATGCCAAAAAGCGTATAAATTATCCGCTCATCACAACACCAAACTTAAATTGTTGCTTGTCCCCAAGCAACTGAAAATCAAATAGGATAAAAAGAAGAGAATATACTATAAATTCCAAACTATCAATGAAACAGAGCTTCAATCATATGAGCGGGACTTATAGCTTTTTGCCTCTTGAATAGTTTTGGCATCTCACTTTATCCATTGAAGTTCAGAATGATTGGCATCTATAGGAACTCAGAGTTCAGATAGTGTTATTGATTCTCCTAGTTCAGTATGATGATTCTTGAACACAGCTATTTTATGAGTCTTGGCCGTGGCCCTAAGCACTTTGTTTTCCAGTATTACCACCGGATACATAAATGCCACAGACACATAATTGGGTGAACCTTTTCAGATTGTGACTCAGCTTTGCTAAAGTCCCCAATTAGAGGTGTCCAGGGTTCTTAAGCACACTCTTTTTTTTTTTTTGCTTTGGACCTTGACTTTAACCACTCAGTCTCAAGTTTTCACTTGACACCTACACGCCACAAGCACATGGTTAGGGACAGCTTGGTTTAGCCGCTTAGACCAGGATTTTATTCCTTTAGGCCCTCCTATCCACTGATGCTCAAAGCTTTGGGATCCTTTTTATTTGCCCTTGCCTTTTGGTTTTAAGGGTTATTGGCTTTTTGCTCTTACCTCTTGGTTTTAAGAGCTTTTGACTTTTTCTGCTTGCTTTTTCTTTTTCTTTCTATTTTTTTCGCTATTTTTTTCTGCAAGCTTTGTTCTTTGCTGCTTTTTCTTGCTTCAAGAATCATTTTTATGATTTTTCTGATTATCAAATAACATGTCTCCTAGTCATCATACTTTCAAGAGCCAACATATTTAACATTCTTAAACAGCAACTTCAAAAGATATATGCACTGTTCAAGCATACATTCAGAAAACAAGAAGCATTGTCACCACATCAATATAATTAAACTAAGTTCAAGGATAAATTCGAAACTTATGTACTTCTTGTTCTTTTGAATTAAATCATTTTTCATTTAAGAGAGGTGATGGATTCATAGGACATTCATAACTTTCAGACATAGTTACTAACTACTAATGATCATGTAATGAAGACACAAACATAGATAAGCACATAACATAGAAAATGAAAAACAGAAGAAATAAGAACAAGGAATGAATCCACCTTAGTAATGGTGGCGTTTCCTTCTTGAGGAACCAATGATGTCCTTGAGCTCTTCTATGTCTCTTCCTTGTCTTTGTTGCTCCTCCCTCATTGCTTTTTGATCTTCTCTTATTTCATGGAGCATGATGGAGTGCTCTTGATGTTCCACCCTTAGTTGTCCCATATTGGAACTCAATTCTCCTAGGGAGGTGTTGATTTTCTCCCAATAATTTTGTGGAGGAAAGTGCAATTGAGGCATCTCCGGGATCTCATGGTAATGAGCTTCTTGCGCCTCTTGAGCTCCATGAATGGGCTCTTTTGCTTGCTCCATCTTCTTCTTAGTGATGGGCTTGTCCTCTTTAATGAGGATATCTCCCTCTATGTCAATCCCAGCCGAATTGCATAGGTGGCAAATGAGGTGAGGAAAGGCTAACCTTGCCATAGTGGAGGACTTGTCAGCCACCTTGTAGAGTTCTTGAGGTATAATCTCATGAACTTCCACCTCTTCTCCAATCATGATGCTATGGATCATGATGGCCCGGTCTATAGTAACTTCAGACCGGTTGCTAGTGGAAATGATTGAGCATTGAATGAACTCCAACCATCCTCTAGCTATAGGCTTGAGGTCCAATCTTCTTAGTTGAACCGGCTTGCCTTTGGAGTCAATCTTTCATTGAGCTCCTTCTACACATATGTCCATGAGGACTTGGTCCAACCTTTGATCAAAGTTGACTCTCCTTGTGTAGGGGCGTGCGTTCTCTTCCATGTTTGGCAAGTTGAACGCCAACCTCACATTTTCCGGACTAAAATCTAAGTATTTCCCCCGAACCATTGTAACATAGTTCTTTGGATCCGGGTTCTTACTTTGATCATGGTTCTTGGTGATCCATGCATTGGCATAGAACTCTTGAACTATTAGGATGCCGACTTATTGGATGGGATTTGTTAGAACTTCCCAACCTTTTCTTTGAATTTCATGTCGGATCTTCGGATACTCATTTCTTTTGAGTTTGAAAGGGACCTCGGGAATCACCTTCTTCTTGGCCACAACATCATAGAAGTGGTCTTGATGGGCTTTGGAGATGAACCTTCCATCTCCCATGACTCGGATGTGGAAGCTTTTGTCTTCCCTTTCCCCTTTCTAGAGGATTCTCCGGTCTTAGGTGCCATCAATGGTAACGGAAAAACAAAAAGCTTATGCTTTTACCACACCAAACTTAGAATGTTGCTCGCCCTCGAGCAAAAGAAGAAAGAATAGATGAAGAAGAAGAAGAAATGGAGGAGAGGGAGAGTGGGAAGTGTTTCGGCCAAGAAGGGTGTAGAGGGGTGTGTTGTGTGAATTTGATGAAGAATGGAGGGCTTTATATAGGGAAGGGAGGGGGGTTAAGGTTCGGCCATATGGGTGGGTTTGGGTGGGAAATTGGTTTTGAATTTTGAAGGTAGGTGGAGTTTATGAGGTAGGTTTATGGGAAAGATTGGATGGATGTGAGTGGTGAAGAGGTGATGGGGAAGAGAGATTGAGGTGATTGGTGAAGGGTTTTTGGGGAAGAGTGTTTATGGGATTGTGGGAAAGAGAGTGGTGAGGGATGAGAAGAAGTCAGTGGAGGTAGGTGGGGATCCTGTGGGGTCCACAGATCCTGAGATGATCCTGTGGGGTCCACAGATCCTGAGGTGTCAAGGATTTACATCCCTGCACCCATTAGGCATGTAAAATGCCTTTGCACACAACTCTGGGCGTTCAGCGCCAGGTTGGTGCCCATTTTGGGCGTTCAACGCCCATTTGTTGCCATTTCTGGCGTTGAACGCCAGAACCATGCTTGTTCTGGGTGTTCAGCGCCAGGATGCTGCCCATTTTGGGCGTTCAGCGCCAGAACCATGCTCTGTTCTGGCGTTAAACACCAGGCAGGTGCTTCCTCCAGGGTGTGATTTTTCTTCTACTGTTTTTTATTCTATTTCCAATTTTTATATTTATTTTGTGACTCCACATGATCATGAACCTAATAAAACATGAAAAACAAAAACAAAATTAGATAAATAAACATTGGGTTGCCTTCCAACAAGCGCTTCTTTAATGTCAATAGCTTGACAGTGGGCTCTCATGGAGCCTCACAGATGTTCAGAGAATTGTTGAGACTCTCCAACACCAAACTTAGAGTTTGGATATAGGAGTTCAACACCAAACTTAGAGTTTGGTTGTGGCCTCCCAACACCAAACTTAGAGTTTGACTGTGGGGGCTTGGGTTGACTCTGCTTTGAGAGAAGCTTTTCATGCTTCCTCTCCATGGTTGCAGAGGGAGGTCCTTGAGTTTTAAACACAAGGGAGTCCTCATTCCATTGAAGGACTAGTTCACCTCTGTCAACATCAATCACAGCTCTTGCTGTGGCCAGGAAAGGTCTTCCTAGGATGATGGATTCATCCTCTTCCTTTCCAGTATCCAGGACTATGAAATCAGCAGGGATGTAAAGGCCTTCAACCTTTACTAACACGTCCTCTACTTGTCCATATGCCTGTTTTCTTGAATTGTCTGCCATCTCTAATGAGATTTTAGCAGCTTGCACCCCATAAATTCCCAATTTCTCTATTACAGAGAGGGACATGAGGTTTATTCCTGAACCAAGGTCACACAGAGCCTTAAAGATCATGGTGCCTATGGTACAAGGTATTATGAACTTTCCAGGATCCTGTCTCTTCTGAGGCAATGTCAGTTGATCCAGATCACTTAGTTCATTGATGAACAAGGGAGGTTCATCTTCCCAAGTTTCAATACCAAATAATTTGGCATTCAGCTTCATGATTGCACCAAGGAACTTGGCAGCTTGCTCTTCAGTAACATCCTTATTCTCTTCAGAAGAGGAATACTCATCAGAGCTCATGAATGGCATAAGGAGGTTCAATGAAATCTCTATGGTCTCTAGATGAGCCTCAGAGTCCTTTGGTTCCTCAGAGGGAAGCTCCTTATTGATCACTGGACATCCCAGGAGGTCTTCCTCCTTGGGATTCACGTCCTCCTCTCCCTCATTGGGTTCGGCCATTTTGGTTATGTCAATGGCCTTGCACTCTCCTTTTGGATTCTCTTCTGTATTGCTTGGGAGAGTACTAGGAGGGATTTCAGTGATCCTTTTACTCAGCTGGCCCACTTGTGCTTCTAAATTTCTAATGGAAGACCTTGTTTCATTCATGAAACTCACAGTGGCCTTAGATAGATCAGAGACTAAGTTTGCTAAGCTAGATGAATTCTGCTCAGAATTCTCTGTCTGTTGCTGAGTGGATGATGGAAAAGGCTTGCTATTGCTAAACCTGTTTCTTCCACCATTATTAAAGCCTTGTTGAGGCTTTTGATCCTTCCATGAGAAATTTGGATGATTTCTCCATGATGAGTTATAGGTGTTTCCATAAGGTTCACCTAAGTAATTCACCTCTGCTATTGCAGGGTTCTCAGGATCATAAGCTTCTTCTTCAGAAGATGCCTCTTGAGTACTGTTGGATGCAGCTTGCATTCCATTCAGACTCTGGGAAATCATATTGACTTGCTGAGTCAATATTTTGTTCTGAGCCAATATGGCATTCAGAGTATCAACTTCAAGAACTCCCTTCTTCATAGGTGTCCCATTACTCACAGGATTCCTCTCAGAAGTGTACATGAACTGGTTATTAGCAACCATGTCAATGAGTTCTTGAGCTTCTGCAGGCGTTTTCTTTAGGTGAATGGATCCACCTGCAGAAGTATCCAATGACATCTTTGATAACTCAGATAAACCATCATAGAATATATCCAGGATGGTCCATTCTGAAAGCATGTCAGAAGGATACTTTTTGGTCAGCTGTTTGTATCTTTCCCAAGCTTCATAGAGGGATTCACCATCTTTTTATTTGAAGGTTTGAACATCCACTCTAAGCTTGCTCAGCTTTTGAGGAGGAAAGAACTTGGCTAAGAAAGCCGTGACCAGCTTATCCCAAGAGTTCAGGCTGTCTTTAGGTTGAGAGTCCAACCATATTCTAGCTCTGTCTCTTACAGCAAAAAGGAAAAGCATGAGCCTGTAGACTTCATGATCTACTCCATTAGTCTTAACAGTATCACATATCTGCAAGAATTCAGTTAAGAACTGAAAAGGATCTTCAGATGGAAGTCCATGAAACTTGCAGTTCTGCTGCATCAGAGAAACTTGAGGTTTCAGCTCAAAGTTGTTTGCTCCAATGGCAGGAATGGAGATGCTTCTTCCATGTAAATTGGAATTTGGTGCAGTAAAGTCACCAAGCATTCTCCTTGCATTGTTGTTGGGTTCGGCTGCCATCTCCTTTACTTGTTCGAAATTTTCAATCAAGTTATCTCTAGATTGTTGTAATTTGGCTTCTCTTAGTTTCCTCTTCAGAGTCCTTTCAGGTTCTGGATCAGCTTCAACAAGAATGTCTTTTTCTCTGTCCCTGCTCATAAGAAAGAGAAGAGAAAAAGAAAAAAAGAGGAATCCTCTATGTCACAGTAAAGAGGTTCCTTATTGTTAGTAGAAGAAAAGAAGAAGAAAATCTGAACTCAGAGAGAGAGAGAGGGTTCGGATTTTTGGTGATGTGAGGAA
The DNA here is from genome assembly GCF_003086295.3 of Arachis hypogaea. Lineage (NCBI taxonomy): Eukaryota > Viridiplantae > Streptophyta > Magnoliopsida > Fabales > Fabaceae > Arachis > Arachis hypogaea. Next base: position 96,527,541 of record NC_092054.1, on the reverse strand, counting down.
GAGATGTTAGTAGATGAATAAATAAATAGAAGGAGATGAGGGAGAAGGATTTTCGAAAATAATTTTTGAAAAAGAGTTAGTGATTTTCGAAAATAGTTTTGAAAAAGGTTAGTAGTTTTTCGAAAATTCAAATAAAAAAAATTATTAGTTAATTAAAACGAAATTTTTGAAAAAGGGGGGGAGATATTTTCGAAAATTAGAGAGAGAGAGTTAGTTAGGTGGTTTTGAAAAAGATAAGAAACAAACAAAAAGTTAGTTAGTTAGTTGAAACAAATTTTGAAAAGATAAGAGGTTAGGAAGTTAGAAAAGATATTTTTGAAATCATATTTTGAAAAAGATAAGATAAGAAGATATTTTTGAAAAGATATGATTGAAATTAGTTTTTGAAAAATATTTGATTTTTAAGATCACAATTAATGACTTGATTCACAAGAAATCATAAGATATGATTCTAGAACTTAAAGTTTGAATCTTTCTTAACAAGCAAGTAACAAACTTGAAATTTTTGAATCAAAACATTAATTGTTATTGTTATTTTCGAAAATTTGATATAAAAATAAGAAAAATATTTTTGAAAAATATTTTTGGAATTTTCGAAAATAACTAAGAATTTTGAAAAAGATTTGATTTTTGAAAAAGATAAGATTTTCAAATTGAAAATTTGATTTGACTCATAAGAAACAACTAGATTTTAAAAGTTTTGAAAAAGTCAATTCAAATTTTTGAATTTGATGAGGAGAAAAAGGGAAAGATATTTTTTTGATTTTTGAAATTTTTATGAAAAACATGAAAATGATGCAATGCATGAAAATTTTTAGATCAAAACAATGAATGCATGCAAGAATGCTATGAATGTCAAGATGAACACCAAGAACACTTTGAAGATCATGATGAACATCAAGAACATTTTTTTGAAAATTTTTATATGCAAAGAAAACATGTAAGACACCAAACTTAGAAATCTTTCATGTTTAGACTCTAACAAACGAAAAATGCACATGAAAAACAACTAAAGATGCAAAACAAGAAAACATCAAGATCAAACAAGAAGACTTACCAAGAACAACTTGAAGATCATGAAGAACACTATGAATGCATGAAATTTTTCGAAAAATGCAACATGCACATGCAATTGACACCAAACTTATAACATGACTCAAGACTCAAACAAGAAACACAAAAATATTTTTGATTTTTATGATTTTCTAATTTTTTTGGATTTTTCGAAAATTATTTGAAAGAGAAAAATAAGGATTCCAAAATTTTTAATATGAATTCCAGGAATCTTGCATTCTTAGTCTAAAGCTTCAGTTCAGGAATTAGACATGGCTCACTAGCCAGCCAAGCTTTCAATGAAAGCTCCGGTCCAAAACACTAGACATGGCCAATGGCCAGCCAAGCTTCAGCATGTAAATCAGGAACAGCAGCAGGTGGATTAACAACAACTAGCTTGCTCTTGATAACAAATTGCAAGCCTCAGTCCAAATGAATTTAGACATGGCTTTACAGCCAGCCAGGCTTCACATGCTTCATGAAACACTAGAATTCACTCTTAAAAATTTTGAATAAAAATATATTTTTGAAAACATTTTTTTTTATTTTTTTTCGAAAACAAAGGATAAATTTTTGAAAGATTTTTTTTTGAAAAGAAAACAAAAAGGAAATTACCTAATCTGAGCAACAAGATGAACCGTTAGTTGTCCAAACTCGAACAATCCCCAGCAACGGCGCCAAAAACTTGGTGCGCAGAAATTGTGATTACACTTTAATTATGTAAAATTTATCGCTCTTTCTTTCCCTGGTAATGGAGCCAAAAACATGATGCTAATACCATGGTTCACAACTTCACACAACTAACCAGCAAGTGCACTGGATCGTCCAAGTAATACCTTACGTGAGTAAGGGTCGAATCCCACGGAGATTGTTGGTATGAAGCAAGCTATGGTCACCTTGTAAATCTCAGTCAGGCAGATATAAATTGATAATGGTGTTTTCGAAACATAGAATAAAGGATAGAAACACTTATGTAAATCATTGGTGAGAATTTCAGATAAGAGAATAGAGATGCTTTCGTTCCTCTGAACCTCTGCTTTCCTGCTATCTTCATCCACTCAGTCTTACTCCTTTCCATGGCTGGCTTTATGTGATACATCACCATTGTCAATGGCTACTTTCGGTCTTCTCTCGGGAAAATGATCCAAATACTCTGTCACGGCACGACTAATCGTCTGGAGGCATCACCCTTGTCAATGGTTTCATCTTATCCTCTCAGTGAAAATGGTCAACGCACCCTGTCACGGCACGGCTATTCATCTGTCGGTTCTCGATCATGCTGGAATAGGATTTACTATCCTTTTGCGTCTGTCACTACGCCCAGCAATCGCGAGTTTGGAGCTCGTCACAGTCATTCAATCATTGAATCCTACTCGGAATACCACAGACAAGGTTTAGACCTTCCGGATTCTCTTGAATGCCGCCATCATTCTAGCTTACACCACGAAGATTCCGATTAAGAGATCTAAGAGATACTCATTCAATCTAATGTAGAACAGAAGTGGTTGTCAGGCACGCGTTCATAGGGAATGATGATGATTGTCACGTTCATCACATTCAGGTTGAAGTGCGAATGAATATCTTAGAAGCAAAATAAGATGAATTGAATAGAAAACAGTAGTACTTTGCATTAATCTTTGAGGAACAGCAGAGCTCCACACCTTAATCTATGGAGTGTAGAAACTCTACCGTTAAAATTACATAAGTGAAAGGTCCAGGCATGGCCGAATGGCCAGCCCCTCTGATCTAAGAACCAGGCGTCCAAAGATGACTAATACAATGATAAAAGGTTCTATTTATAATAAACTAGTCACTAGGATTTACATGAGTAAGTAATTGATGCATAAATCCACTTCCGGGGCCCACTTGGTGTGTGTTTGGGCTGAGCCTGAGTGTTGCACGTGTAGAGGTCCTTCTTGGAGTTGAACGCCAGTTTTTGTGCCAGTTTGGGCGTTCAACTCTGGTTTTGGATCCTTTTCTGGCGCTGGACGCCAGAATTGGGCAGAGAGCTAGCGTTGAACGCCAGTTTGCGTCATTTATTCTTGGCCAAAGTATGGACTATTATATATTTCTGGAAAGCCCTGGATGTCTACTTTCCAACGCAATTGGAAGCGCGCCATTTTGAGTTCTGTAGCTCTAGAAAATCCACTTTGAGTTCAGGGAGGTCAGAATCCAACAGCATCAGCAGTCCTTCTTCAACCTCTGAATCTGATTTTTGCTCAAGTCCCTCAATTTTAGTCAGAAAATACCTGAAATCATAGAAAAACACAAACTCATAGTAAAGTCCAGAAATGTGAATTTAACATAAAAACTAATGAAAACATCCCTAAAAGTAACTAGATCCTACTAAAAACATACTAAAAATAATGCCAAAAAGCATATAAATTATCTGCTCATCAAGGATCACTTTCTTCTCAGCCACTACTTCATAGAAGTGGTCTTGGTGATGAATCTCTCCATCTCCCAAGATTCAGAGGGATTGGCTACTGCCTTTCCTTTCCTCTTTCTAGAGGAGTCTCCAACCTTAGGTGCCATGAATGGTAATGGAAAGAAAAAAAGCTATGCTCTTTCAACACCAACTTAAAACTTTGCTCGTCCTCGAGCAAAAATAGAAGAATGGAGAAGAAGAAGAAGAAAATAGAGAAAGGAAGAGAGAGGGCTCGGTCTTGTGGGGTGGAGAAGGTATGAGAAGTGTGTGTATGTAGGGGAATGAAGAGGGGTATTTATAGGAGTGGGAAGGGCTTGGGTTTGGCCACAGGGTGGGTTGGGGGGGGGGAATTTGATTTTTGAAGTGGGTGGGGGTAGGTGGGAGTTATGATGGTTTGGGAAAATGAAATGAATATGATTGGGCTAGGGTTTTTGGGGAAGTGTGAAAGTAGGTGGGGTTAAGTGGGGTAGGTAGGGTAGTGAAGATTCTGTGGGACCTACAATTCTTGAGAGGCTAGGGAATTCCAGATTCCTTACTTTTCCGCATTGGCGTTTGAACGCCCAGGGGCTGCTCCCTGGCTGGCATTTAACGTCAGCAATGCTTCCCTCTTGGGGTGTTGAACGCACACCTAGGAGGGCTTCCTCACTGGCGTTCAACTTTAACACTCTTTTTGGAGTGTTCTATTTTCACTGCTGTGAATTTTGTCTCTGGACTGATGCACATGATCATGACTCTAAGACTGAAAGAAAAACAAAAATGAAAATAAAATAAAAAGTTGAGTAAAGTTGGATTGCCTCCCAACAAGCACTCTTTTAAAGTCACTAGCTTGACCTTTAGCTCCTTTATGGAGGAGAGTATGGGCTCGCCCTTGATAGTGAATTTTCTACCTGTCCTCTTGACGCGGCAGAAATTTACAGATTAAGAATTATTAAGAAAAATGGCGTTGCAAGTACAGCTCTTAACCAGCAAAAATACACTTGTCAATTTAGAAAAGAGTTGTCACAAATTTTAGAAATAAAATACTGGGAGTATGAGTCCCAGGTCGTCTCCCAACGAGTTTCAGGAAGATGTGCTATTTTACTAATCAGAGGTTTTCCAAAATGGTTTTTTTTAGTTTGATAAACAGGAAATTAAATTAGAGAATTTATGTAATTTAAATAAAATCTCGACCGGGAGAAGATTAATCGGAAGTTCTATCCTTGTTGGAATTTTCTCAAGATCAATCAATAATTAGTAGTTGTTTCCACTTAGTTAACCCTCAACGAATGAGGGAAAATCAAGTTAAAAGTTAACTTCTATTCACAAGTCCTAATCCTCTCCCTTGGGAAGGATTAGAGTTAGTGACTAACAAGCCAACCAACAACGAACCAATTATAATTGAACTCTTGAGTATTCCAACTCAAGGTTCTCCTTTTAATCAACTCCCAATCAAGTGGGAAAACTACTCCATTATCATAAATGTAGACTTTACAAAATAAAAAGGGAAAATAAAAAAAGACATGATAAACAATAATCAAAGAGATCAATTAAAATAAAAATAGTCTTGCATTAATGAACTCTAAAAGTAATCCAATGTTAACTCTGGACAGATTAAGGATATGAAAGAGTAAGTAAAAAGTAAGTAAACAAACTAGAATGACCAAGTCCGGAGGTAGACTCTTCTCAATAACCGAAGCCAAAATCTTCAAATCCTCAATTATGAGTATAGAGAAAAAAACCTAGGGGAAGAGTGAAAATCAGATCTAAAAACTAAAAATTATGCGGAATGAATGTCGTCCTTTGTCTCTGCATGTTCCCTGGCTCTAATCTGCGTATCTGGGCTGAAAACTGGGTTAGAACGCGGCCCAGAATTCACGCTAGCGACTTCTGTAAATTCTGCAGATCGCGCACGCCACGCGATCGCGTCGTCCACGCGTTCGCGTCATCCGCCATTTTTCCGTGCCACGCGTGCGCGTTGTCCACGCATTCGCGTCACTTGTGCAGCTTCCAATCCACGCGGTCGCGTCAGGCACGCGAGCGTGTCACTGCGATTTTCTCCAATTCGCGCGGTCGCGTGAGCCATGTGTCCGCGTCACTTCTCGCTGGTCATCTCCTCAACTTCTTGTGTTCCTTCCATCTTTGCAAGCTTCCTCTTCATTCTCTAAGCCATTCTTGCCCTATGAAACCTGAAACACTTAACACACGGATCACGGCATCGAATGGTATAAAGGAGGATAAAATAAAAAAATATACAATTAAAAGATCTTTAGGAAGCAAGTTTTCAATCATAGAACATTTTTAGGAAGGATTTGTAAATACATGCAAATCATATGAATAAGTGGGTGAAGACTTGATAAAACCACACAATTAAACACAATATAAATCATAAAATAGTGGTTTATCACCTCTCATGAATGAGCTCTACATGCTCCAGAGATAGGACACGACTCACTGTATATGGTAGGACTGGATTCTTAGTGAAGACAACTCTCATGCTAGGTGAAAAGCCTTCAGTTGGGACTTTCTTGTCCCTCCAGCCTTTAGGTACTTTCTTCTTAGTACCTTTGTGCTTAGAGCTTGTTGAAGGCTGCCCAACACCAAACTTAGAATTGATGTCTGGAGGCTCTGCAGAGCTCTACACAGAAAGAGAGGGTTGGCACACTAGGTGTTGCACTGTTATCTCTCTTTTAAAAGGAGAATTAGGATGAGGCATCTTGAATAAGATGTGATCCTCCCCTAACTTTAGGGTTAGTTCTCCCTTAGCCACATCAATGATATCATTAGCTGTAGTTAGGAAAGGTCTTCCAAGGATGACACAGTCATCCTCATCCTCTCCTATGTCCAAGACAGTGAAGTTTGCAGGAATGTAATGGTTTTCAACTTTAACCAAGACATCCTCCACTAAGTCATATGGCTTCTTCATGGTCTTGTCTGCCGTCTCTAAAGAGACATGTGTAGCTTGTACCTCAAGGATTCCCAGCTTCTCTATTACAGAGAGTGGCATGAGGTTGATGCTTGACCCTAGGTCACATAGAGCCTTTTCAAAGGTCATAGTGCCTATGGTGCAAGGAATCAGAAAGCGTCCAAGATCTGGAAGCTTCTGAGGTAGCTCTTGCTGAACCAAAGCATGGAGTTCTTTGGTAAGCAGTGGAGGTTCTTCCTCCAGAGGCTTTGTACCAAATAACTTGGTATTTAGCTTCATTAGAGCTCCTAGAAAATGAGCAACTTGCTCTTCTCTGGTGTCTTCATCCTCACTTGAGGATGAGTAGTCATCAGAACTTATGCACTGCAGAAGTGCATTCAAAGGAACCTCAATAGTCTTTATGGTTTCCTTTGATTCTGGGCTAGAGGGTTCTTGAGTGGGCTTTGAGCACTCAAAAGGTGTGCTTTGGTTAGCGTTCAACGCCAACTCTGTTAGCTTATTGGGTGTTGAATGCCCTTGCTGTCCATCCTGACTGGCGTTTAACGCCAGTCCCTCTAGCATTCTGGGCATTGAACGCCCAGTGAGGGGTTCCTCACTGGCGTTCAGCGCCAGAATGGCTACCTGGTTGGGCATTGAACGCCCAGCCAGTGAACGCCAGCTTTTCTGCCAGGATGGGCGTTAAACGCCCAGTGAGGGCTTCCTCACTGGCGTTTAACGCCAGGCTTGCTGCCATTGTGGGCGTTGAACGCCCAGTGAAGGCTTCTTCACTGGCGTTCAACCCCTTCCCACTCTCCTTCAATTCGGCCTCAACCTCCATGGTTATGGACTTGCACTCTTTTCTAGGATTAACTTCTGTATTACTGGGAAGAGTTTCATGAGGCATCTCAGGGATCTTCTTGCTCAGTTGACCAACTCGTACCTCCAAGTTTCTAATGGAGGACCTTTTTTCATTAATGAAACTATGAGTGGTCTTAGTGAGGCTGGAGACTAGAGTGACTAAGTCAAAAAGGCTCTGCTTAGAGGTCTCTATATTCCCTTGAGAAGATGGGAATGGTGGTCTGTTATTGAACCTATTCTAGTTCTTACCATCTTGGTTGTTATTGAAACCTTGCTGAGGTTTCTGTTGATCCTTCCATGAAAGGTTAGGATGATTTCTCCATGAAGGGTTGTAAGTGTTTCCATAGGGTTCTCCTATGTAATTCACCTCCTCCATGGTGGGTTGATCAGGATCATAAGCTTCTTCTTCAAGAGAAGCTTCCTGAGTACTGCCAGCTGCAGTTTGCATCCCAGTTAGATGTTGAGAGATCATGTTGACCTGTTGGGTTAAGATCTTATTCTGAGAGATTCCATGGTTTACAGGATTTCTTTCAAAAGTGTACATGAACTGGTTGTTAGCAACCATTTCAATGAGTTCTCTAGCTTCTGCAAGCGTTTTCTTCAAGTGAAGAGATCTACCTGCAGAGCTGTCCAATGAAATTTTGGACATCTCAGACAAATCATCATAGAACACGCCTATGAGGGACCATTCTGAGAGCATGTCAGGAGGACATCTCCTGATCAGTTGCTTGTATCTTTTCCAAGCTTCATAGAGGGATTCACCTTCTCTTTGTCTGAAGGTTTGAACTTTCACTCTAATCTTGCTCATCCTTTGATGAGGAAAGAACTTAGCCAGAAAAGCATTAACTAGTTTTTCCCAATAGTCAAGACTCTCTCTAGGCTGGGCATCCAGCCAGAACTTAGCTCTGTCTCTTAAGGCAAAGGGAAAGAGCATTAGCTTGAAGACTTCAGGATTAACTCCATTAGTCTTTATAGTATCATAGATATGTAAGAATTATGCTAAGAACTGATGTGGATCTTCCAGTGGAAGTCCATGAAATTTGCAGTTCTGCTGCAGAAGAGAGACTAACTGAGGCTTAAGCTCAAAATTGTTAGCTCCAATGGCAGGTACATCAATGCTTCTACCATAAAAGTCAGAGATAGGCATGGTGAAGTCACCAAGGACCTTTCTAGGCTCCTGTTGTGGTTCGGCTATGTCCCCTGTTTCTTGTTCAAAACTTTCTGAAAGGACTCTTCCGGAGTGTTGTGCTTTAGCTAGTTGTAAACGCCTCTTTAGAGTCTTCTCAGGTTCAAGATCAGGAGTCAAGAGGGATTCTTTATCCCTGTTCCTGATCATAAACAAGAAGATAAAAAAATAAAAAATAAATAAATAAAAGAGGTATAAGAAAAAATACCTTGGAAATAGTATATAAGAGTAAATAAAAGAGGAAAGAATAAAAGAAAGAAGAAGAAAAGAAATCACAAGAAAGCTTTTTGTACCACTTGGATAAAAGAGCTTCAAGTGAGATGTGAGGAAAAAAGGAAAGAAGATAAAGAATTCTAGGTAAAGAGAGGGAAGTAGAGTTCGAATAAATAGAGATGAGAAGAGAAGAAGTATAAATAGAAAAAGTAAATAAGAATTAAAATAATTTTTTTATTTTTTAATTAATTAGTTTTCGAAAATTATGGTTAATAATTTAATAATATTTTAAAATTTAAATGTTGACTTTCGAAAAATAGAAGGGAGAGAAGAGAGAAATTTTTGAAATTTAAGAGAGAAGAGAGTTAGTTAGGTGGTTTTGAAAAATAAGAGAGAGAAGAAGAGAGATGATTTTCGAAAATTAAGGAAGAGAAGAGTTAGTTAGGAAGTTTTGAAAAAGATGAGAGAGAAGATAAGATATTAATTGAGAAAAAATAAAAATAAAAATAAAAATAAAAGATAAGATGAGAAAAGATTTGAATTTTAAAAATAAGATAAGAAATTAAAAAGTTTTTGAAAAAGATATGATTTGAATTTTGAAAAAGAGAAGATAATATTTTTAAATTTTGAAAAAGATATGATAAGTTTTGAAAAAGATAAGATTTTGGATATGATTTTTTATTTTGAAAAATTTGATTTTTGAAAACTTAACAACTAAAATATGATAAGATAAAATTTTAAAAATTGAAATCTGAATTTTTATTAGTATTTTTGAAAATTATAGTTAAAATTAGTTAGAAAAGATATTTTTTATTTTTTTGAATTTTATGATGAAAGAGAAAAACACACAAGACTCAAGAACACCTTGAAGACTCACAAGAACACGAAGAACAAAATTTAAAGACTCAAAGAACTCAAGAACATAAAAAGAACACCAAACTTAAAATATTTAGAAAACCAAAACAAAATTTTCGAAAAACACAATAAAATAAACAAGAAAATACCAAACTTAAAAATTGAAACAAGATTTGAACAAAGAAAAATTATTTTTGAAAAGTTTTTAAAAAGAAGGACTCAAAGAAACAACAATTACCAAGAACATGAACACAACGCTCTAGCCAATTGAACTACAAAAATGAAAATATTTTTGAAAAAGGTTTTTAAATTTTTGAAAAATTGAAGAAGGAAAAAATAAAAATAAAAGACTCAAATCAAAGTTAGACTCAATAAGAACATAAATTGAACAAAGAAAAGAAAAATATTTTTGAAAGATTTTTAGAAAGAAAGACTTAAAGAAAACACAAGACTCAACAAGAACATTAACACTGTGACTCAAACAATAAAGCAGAGGATGCCAAAAATAAACTATATATAAAAAATGTTTTTGAAAAAGGGTTTTAAAATTTTTGTAATTGAAAAACAAAAAACCGGAAAGACTCAAACAAAATCAAAGATCAAACAAAGAAAAGAAAAATATTTTTTTTGAAAAAGCTTTTAATGAATTTTCGAAAATTTTAGAAAAGAAAATAAAATAAAAGACTCAATTAAAACAATGTAAAATAAACTATCTGATCTAGGGAGCAAGACAATCCTTCAGTTTATCCAAACTCAACAATCCCCGGTAACGGCGCCAAAAACTTGGTGCACATGTACGCAAACCCCACACTGTTCATACAGCAGCAGTACCAGCAAGTGTACTGGGTCGTCCAAGTAATACCTGAGCGAGTCAGGGTTGATCCCACGAGAATTGTGGTTTGAAGCAATCAATGGTTGTCTTGCAGGTCTTAGTCAGGCGGAATCAGAAGGAGTTGGATTATATTATGTAAATCTTGAATGACTATATGTCATAAATAATTGGAAGTTAGGTAGAAATAAGGATAGGAATAGAGTTGAGAGTCGGAGTTGCTTTGTCTTTCTAAATGAACTCTGGTATTACTGTCTTCCTTGCTTGTGAATGATCTTCTTCTATGGCAGGCTGTAAGTGATCAAAGCCATTGTCCGTGGTCATTGATCTCCTCTGCTACAGGTCAAACGCCATTGCCCGTGGTCATTCAATCTAACGGAGGGTGAAGCTCTAGCAAGTCATTCTCTTGGCGATCCTACTCAAAACGCCACAGACAAGGTCGAATCTTTCGGATCAGAGACTGCTTCTTTGGATTCTAGCCTATACCACGGAGACCCTAATCTCACTGGAAATCAGCTGAATTGGTGTCTCGAGAAGTCCCCAACGAAGTCGTGGATTAACCGTATGAGAAATGTATAAACATAGCTGTTGGCTCGTGTTTTCCTTCCAAGTATTCACACAAACCCAAGTAGACGCGGGTGTCTGTTAGGCACGTTCGTCTTAATGTGATGAACAGAGCTAATTTTTCAGATCATCCTATTCACCATGATGAATATCGGATATACATTTTAGAGATTGATCAAACACGGATCGAAGAAGAAATAGTAATACTTTTATTAATTCATAGGACTCAACAGGACTCCTCCCCTCAACCTAAGAGGTTTAGAAACTCATACTAAAGTAAAAACAATGATAAAACGTGTATGATGGTAAAAAGTGTCTCCAAGAAGGTCTTAAATTACATAGATCAAATCCTTTAAATACTACACAAATGACTAGTAAGGGTAAAACAGTTTATTTAGTGCTAAAATCCACTTCTGGGGCCCACTTTGTGAGTGTTTGGGCTGAGTTTTGATGAAATCCACGTGTTTAGGCTTCCTTGGGCGTTGAACTCCAGTCCTGGCACTTTTTGGGTGTTGGACTCCAGCTTGGAATTCCTTTCTGGTGCTGGACGCCAGAACTAGTCAGATGGCTGGCATTGAACGCCAGTTTTGGGCCTTCTAATCCGAAGCAAAGTATGGATTATTATATATTGCTGGAAAGCTCTGGAAGTCAGCTTTCCATAGCCATTGAGAATGCTCCATTTGGACTTCTGTAACTTCAGGAAAGCTCTTCCGAATGCAGGCAGGTCAGATTTGGACAACATCTACAGTGCTTTCTCTGTCTCTGAATCAGACTTCTGCTCCAACTCCTCAATTTCATCCAGAAAATACCTGAAATTTTCCAAAAACACAAAAAGTTATAGTAGAATCAAAAAATGTGAATTTAACACTAAAATATATAAAAACTCAATAGAAACTAGACAAAAACTACTAAAAATTATATGAAAATGATGTCAAAAAGCGTATAAAATATCCGCTCATCAAGTATGTGAGAAGATAGCTAAGATTTCAGAGTTATTTATTTTTTCGGATTAAGATTTCTTACCAATTATTTTAATCATGCAAGATTCATTTCATGGCAAACTGTAATTGACTAAACCCTAATTCCTTAATGATTTAGTCTCCTCTAATCTAATCAACTGCCAATTCCTTGGTCACTTAATATAAATTACAGGGTTAGGTTCAATTATAGTATATTGGCCACAAAACCCTAATTACCCAAATATAAGAGGATTATATGTCACGTATCTCATTAAGTCCAAGCAATTAGTGGTTTAGGAAGAATTTACTTTCAAGCTATTATTCAAGTGAGATAACTTTTCCAAGAATCAACAAGAATTCATGTAGAATGAGAATTATTTTCCAATATAATCAAATTCATGAGATGAAGAACGAAAGTAATCCTTGAAATTAAATCAATTTTCCCATCGGTGCTAGCAACCTATACGGGACCCTTCCGATCTTTTTTCTCCCGCTACCACCGACGCTACTCAATATCAGACTCTTCAGTTCAGACCAAGAATTTACTCACCGGATACGCAACAAAATGCCATTCTCACACTCAAATATAACCCCATTATCACTATTTTCATTTGGCAATTTGGATACACACTTACAACTAAATATTCACTACTACTAGACATTTTGACTTATTTTCGGAAGAAATAGGTAGAGAAGTAGTAAAATATTTGTGGAGAATACAAAGGGTTGCACATCCTTTTATAACTGTTGAAAATTTGTCTTTACGTATTTCATTTACAATGTAAATGTCATAATTATTTACGTATCTCATTTACAGTGTAAATGAGATAAAATTACACGTATTTTCTTTATACTATAAATAATATATACACTTCATTTTTATCAACGAGATAAGTGATCCGATGTATTTTGATCAAAACACTACAAATTATTTATTTTGGTAAATAAAATATTTATTTTATTTATTTAATAAAAAAACCGGAATATACACAATACACTCATCTTGAATAAAACTCATATACGCAACCGAAGCAACACGTGGCGCCTAAGTGAGGCACGGTAACAAAAAACCAGCACCGTTAGTCAGGTACCGCACCCAAAATCAGTTGGCGCGAAACTCCACGCCAACACGCAGTGCCACTCACCCTCTCCACATTCACCTTTCTCAAACAAACTAGGGTTCAAGCATCGAAAATCTTCACATAAAAAACCTCGTGAACTTTTTCTGTTTCTGTAAAAATGGTTTCGAAGGGTGACGGGGCGGAAGTCGGCGAAAACAAGAAGCAGAAGAAGAGAAAGAACAATGAAGGAGAAACCGAAAGGCAACGACGTCGTCGAGAGAAAGAAGAATCTAAAGAGAAGGAAAAACTTTCTTTGCAAAAGCAAGCCGATATCATGTACAAGTTTCTCAATAGAACCAAAACTAGCGATCGAAATGACCAACACTTCAATACAAAGATCGAAACTCCGTTTGATTCAGCTACACTATCGATGGATGCTACCCTTCATTCTGGTCCTGAATTTTCCAGTGAGGACATTCGCAAGTGAGTTTTTTTAGAATTTATTTTATCTAAGATAATTTATGTTTGGTAATTACTTTAGACGCAAGGAAAGTAAATCAATTTTGTAGGATAAAATTAATTTTGAGAGCTAGAAATCAAACAACATCATAACTAGTAAAATCATCTTTACCTCTTCGCTGAATCAATTCTAAGCCTTCCATTGTATGGGTTTGCAGGGCACAGATTTCGATGTGGCGTGATTTGAGTAAATCGGTTCGATCAAAGAGGAGTCAGAGGTGGGGTATACGATTGAAACCTAAGTTTGAACTTTATAAGGAGCTTAAGCTTCGACCTACTGTAAGAGTGGCTCATTATGGTGACTTGATATTGGAGGAGCATGCAGAACGTTCTCTTCTTGATGTGAAGATGAACCAGCATGGGAAACAGTTATTTCAGTTTGATCATAGTCCAAGACCTGCCTTTTATGGTATTTGGGACAAGAAAAGGTGACGTAATGACGTTCTTCTACTTCCTTATTGGATTTCAGTTCCTCTATTAGAACCTTTCCTGTAAGTAACTTGGAATAGAAACATATTCAGGCCTTTCTACAAATGAGTATTCTTTTTCTTCATTTTTTCCTTACCTCTTATCTTTCTTTACATTTCTATGGTATCTTTTTTCTATGGAATATACTTACTTTGCTATAAAGAAGTGTTATCTGATGAGTGGTGTTATTAATGTTGTCCATCACATGTTTGTTGCTATATATATTGCCACATCTAGAGAAATTGGAGCCGAGACTCCTTGATTACTTTTATTGATTTTGAAATTGCTTATACGCACGTTATTTCCAGTCAAGTTGTTGGACCACGCCATCCTTTTAGGAAGGATTCCATCTTGGATTATGATGTCGACAGCGACGAGGAATGGAAAGAGGTACTTAAAATCCTTGTATTCAATTTAAATAAATGTATGGTGGATGTTATTTTCTGATTCTTTCTTTTCTAGGTGGATCCTGGTGAAAGCCTGTCAGGTTATGACCAAGATGAAGAGGAATGTTCAACATCTGATTATGAAATTTGTGGTGGGTATTTTGTTCCTGATGGATATCTCTCAGAAGATGAGGTACAGTATTGGTGCTTATATTGTTGCATTTGCTATTTGAATTTTCTCATTTCAGTCATTGGAAGTACGTAAGGGACTTTCTCACAAAAAAATAAAAGTATGAGTGATTTTTGGTGTGTTGCATTTATGCATATTTACTTGCCAATTCCAAGGGCAATCATACCTTCAGTACCTGAACTAACAACCTGAACTGTTTTTTAGTCAACCTATTTATTATATGTAGGGTGCACATGTGGATAAAATGGAAACAAATGTTGACATTGATGGAGCTGAGAACTTACCAAAAGGCAAGGATGATGTAGAGAGGGATGAGTTCTGTGCTTTGCTTCAACAACAGAAGAATCTAAATAATTTGATAAAGATTGCTCTTGGAAAAAATAAGCCATTGATTATAACAAATTTCATGCATGAGATGAGATCGGGTCAAGATAATGGTACTATTAAGTCAGAGCAGATTTGGTTGCAATACTTGAGTTTTCATGTAATTTCTGCCATAGATATATCTGTGAATCATTTTCAAGATGAGGACCAAAAACGCTCCAGCGGAGGCAGTGTCGCTCCGGTATGTGATGATGATGCTATTCCGGAATCGAATCTTCCTCTCATTGTAAGTTGTGCATTTTTTAATTGTACCAGTATCCTTGGGAAGCTGCATGGTTTGAGAAGGCTTAAGATCAACATTTCTTTATAATGATAATTAGGAATTTAGGATTTGAGTTAGTGTTATTTTCAGAGGCTTTAGTCACAATCATCTTATGTTTCCCGTAATTGGTTTGTTACGATAGCCCATCCCTTTTTGTCTTGCTCTTTTGAATTTGCAGCTAATCTGTGGAGCTGCATTCAAATATATCAGCATATAGTGATATTTTCTTTTCAGGTGGCTGCCATTCAGACTTATCCTAGGAGCTTAAGTAAAGTGTTGAAGTCTTTGAAACGAAGATTTCCTTCTGCCTCAAAACATTTACTGAAGGATAAAGTGTGTGAGATATCAAACTATGTTGATAACTGTTTGCAGGTTTGTGACAGTGGAGATTCCAAATTCTTGTGAGTACTGCTAATTTTTATAATGTGAATAATCCAAATGATAATAGATTGGATTCTGAGAAAAGGGAAAATATTCAAGGACTAATAAATGGATACGGCTGTCAAATGATAAATGCTGACATTAGACTTGCTACTGAATATTAGCCTATAGTGGATTCATCATGTTTGAAATTTTAACATCGAATGACACCTGTACAGTTATGAACCCATCCTAGGTGTGTTAAGTAGGATTGTTCCCTGAAGGATAAAACCTTGCATCTATTGTGGGTTTCCATGAACTTAACCCCAACGATAAATTTTGGAGTTGATGACCTATAGTGGCTAAATACAGTGTGGCAGTGATAAGTTTGGAATTGTTTGTAGATTATTTTTATGAACATGATTCAGATGAACCAAAAGCCACCTATTGTGGTTATTAGAATTGTCAACAAAATCTGGCAAATTGGATTTGCCATCTCTTGATCATATTTGCAGTCAGGAAAAGGAATTCTTATGTTGTCTTTAACTCGAAGATTAGATATTTTTAATGTATGTACAGTTTTCACCAGACGGAATCTTCTGATAAGATTAGTCCAAAGCATTTTAAGAGTAACTTTTTCCAAACCCTTGTTCTCATAAAGTCAAAAAAAGTTAACATTGCATAATTAAGCACTGATTGCTTGTGTTAGGGTTAATATATCAAACCAGATCATATTTCATCCTTTTCTGTTAGTCATTAAAATGGTCTTGTGTAAGGATTTTGCTGGAAAATAACTTTGGTAAACATCATCTGATTTCAAGAAAATCTTGATAAAAAGATTTTTAATAAGAATTGTTTATGCATCAACATGAATTTATAAATTTGTAAATATGGTTTTAGAGGGGAAAAAGAAAAGCAAAAAGACTAAACAAACAACAATAACAACAACAATAACAAAGCCTTGTCCCACTAAGTGGGGTCGGCTACATGAATCAAACGACGCCATTGTGCTCTGTCTTGTATCATGTCTACAGAGAGACCATTTACATGTAGATCTCGTTTGACCACCTCATGGATGGTCTTCTTAGGTCTTCCTCTGCCTTTCGCCCTTTGTCCATCATCCATCTCATCTACTCTCCTGACTGGATGTTCTATCGGTCTTCTTCTCACATGTCCAAACCACCTGAGACGCGATTCAACCATTTTTTCCACAATGGGTGCTACTCCAACTCTCTCCCTTATATCTTCATTCCTTATTTTATCCAATCGCGTATGACCACTCATCCATCTCAACATCTTTATCTCTGCCACACTCAGCTTATGTTCGTGCTCCCCTTTAGCCGCCCAACACTCCGTACCATACAACATAGCTGGTCTTATAGCGGTGCGATAGAATTTACCTTTAAGTTTTAAAGGCACTTTTTTGTCGCATATAAAACCAGATGCACTCCGCCATTTTGACCAACCTGCTTAGATTCTATGATTTATATCCTGTTCAATCTCTCCATTATCCTGTATGATGTACTCAAGATATTTAAAACTTTTAACTTTTCGTAGGATGTTTTCTCCAATCTTCACCTCTATATTGGGTTTTTTCCCTTTTCAAACTGAACTTACATTTCATATATTCCGTCTTGCTACGGCTAAACGAACAACAAAAAGACTAAACAAACAACAAAAAAAAAACTCTAATACCTATATTTATTTTAGTGATGTTTATTGCTTTTGCAAATGCTTAGAAAAATTAAAACATGCTCAAAATATGTGTTTTAAAAGCTTTTCAAGAAGCTTATACAAACAACTGCAAAATACTAGAATGGTTCTTATTTGAACAGCAACATAGCACATAAGTGTCTATTTTGTGCATCATTCTTAAATTATTGTCATACCCCTTTGAATTTGATTTTGATTTTTTTAATAAAAGCCAACTCTATCTTGATCGAGTATGACTAGGACCGCGTTCGTAGCTATGTTGAATTTATGGTTTCATTTTTGACCAGGTGAAGAAAGAAGTTCTAGTTAAGCTTGGTCTAGGTAATTTTCATTGTCTCAAGCACTTGACTATTGACATCAATTCTTTCTGCAGATGTTTTTCTTAACTAAATTTTTTGGTTGCACTGATAGATCAGGGTTGTTCAAAATCGGAATCAAGGAGCAGGACTGTGCATTCTTCAAGAAGTTGCTTTCCATCTACTAGTGACATCCTGAAACCTGGTGAAATTCTAATCCTATCATCCCAATAATCAGGTTATGTTATTCATGAATTAGTGCAGAGTTATTCTTGTAATCTAGAAGGTCCTTTTTCAATAGGATATGATTGGTTTGGGATATTAAACTCGCCTTGAGGATGATACTCCTGTCCTTTAACATTGTTTTCTTTTCTATGGGGCATGAAATATAGATGGTAAGCATATAAGTGTAGGGAATGCATGAGATCTTATCTAATTATCAAAAATGAGAAGAAAAATTATATTAAAACCCTAAATCCTAAATGTAATGACATGTTTGGCATAAATGAGGTTTTAGAGACTTGTACTGTTATTACTATTTTTGAATTGGCCACATGATGGCTGAAACCTGAAAGTATACTTTACAATGGGCTGGTAGTTAACTATTTAACAGATATTTAATTTCTTTTGTTGTTATATTATTAACTGTAAATTTTGCAGGAGAGTTTCTACTGGTTCCTTTAACAAACAATGATTACACGGCAGTTTTAACCCCTTTTTGTTGATATATTTTAATAACTTTTAGAGTTTGCAGTAGAGTTTCTACAGGATCCTTTAACGAATATTACCTTGCAGGTGATAATAAGAAAAAACAGACCTAGTAACTCAACTGCAAAAGAATGGAGATTGAGCATATTTTTAGAGAAGCAAATGTGGGTGGTTGACATTTTGACTATAACAGCTATTTTAAGAATAGCTAAGGATTTCTTTTTGTATATAGGGAAACATCCTTTCTTTGAATTCACTGATGTCACTAACTAGTAATTCTCCTCTGTATTGCTCTATGTTGTATTTTTTGGGATGTATAGCTAGATGTATAGTGATTAGGCCAGTTTAGTTGCAGAATACTAGTTGTCCTTTAGCTTTTTGTATGATACTTCCAATACTATTCCCGTTTCACAAAGGCACAAGTAAGATGGTTTTAGCTTTATTTGTTGTATTTATAGGTGTCACTAATTCTTTTCAAGTTTTAGACCTTATATAGGATGTCTTCTACTATTTTAGGTTTTAAAGAAAGGTAAATCGTAGTAATCTTTAGCAAGCATGAATGAACTTTCATCTTAAAGCGTGGGTGCTATTATCAGCTTATGTACTACACCATGGCTTACAAAAAGGGAGGAAAAATGACAGTGTAACGTGTTGCATCACTATTTCCTTCTTATGGTATTCGAGAACTCCTTTTAGTATTGACCAAAGTGCATATCGATATTTGAGCTTTTGGTTTTGTTTATTTGTTCTTAGAGTTTGATGATGGAGCATTATTATAAATCTCCCCCTAAGCATTCTTCTTAAATCTTAATACTTCAAAGAAGTAAAAGGAAAATGAATTGTGTGTCTTAAAATATCAAAAAGGTTATTACTTCTTCATATATTACTATATTAGTAATTGAGAGGAAAAACAATTTAGATAAATTTAAATAACATAAGGTTTGGATGTACTATTTTATGTTTGATAATAATTGATAAAAAATAAAATAAACATAGTGATTCTTAAGTACTTTTAGCTGTCAATAATGATCATTACAAGTTACAATGTTGGTTCCCCGTGATCGTTTCATTACAATAAATTCACATTGGTCTCATCGAAGAACCAACATATTATCCATTACCCTTAAAACCATAACGGAAGAAGAAAACTTTGCTGTATTATCAATTGCAATAAAACAATAATGGCCTCTTCTTTTGCTTCTGCGGCATCAACCACTCCTTCAGCTATTATTTCTCCCAATTACATTTGCAAATGCTCTTCATCATCTTCGTGTATGCTCTCTTTCCACCTTTCTCATAAAACCATGTTACCATTGTTCACCAAGGTATAATCTCTCCTATATTACTGCCACCAATTATATTTAATGGGGGTGTTACGTTATTTTTTGACAAACAAATTGAAAAGGAATGAATATTATAATATAGATTATAGTCAATTTAACTCCATCTTCAATTGGTGGCAGATTATAGTTAATTTAGTTCCATCTTCAATTGTAGGTACCACCACCTAGTCGGATCGTATTGCCTAGAGTTAAGGTCGAACCTGATGATGTTAGTATCTTTCATTGGCCCTCAATTGAAAATGCGCTTTCGGAGGCATTATATCACCTCTTGAACAAGCTTTTGGGCTCCATTTTTGTCTCCAAAATTACAACGATCGATAGTTCCTCAAATGCTACGGTTGATAACAAAACCATTTCAGAGGTAGCAAGGAGTGTAGACAATGATGCCAAGACAAGATCAAGTGAAGGAGTTTTGGCAACTGAAGAATCAATCTCTAATTTTATAACTCATGTTGCTAGCCTTGTCAAGTAAAATTAAATTTATAAAGCGTATTTTAAGTTTGGTACTTGAATAACTATTAGCTTTAAAACATGGTTGGACGAAAATAATGAAATTTTGTGCAGGTTGGTTGATTCAAGACACATTGTAGAATTACAATTGAAGAAGCTTGACTGTGAAGTAATAATAAGGAAACAGGAGGCTATGCCTCAACCACAAGCTCCTACCGAGGTTGCCATGTTGAATTGCCACCACACACCTTCGCCACCACCGGTAGTGTGACCTATCCCACATGATCCAACCTTCCTGGTGAATCTATGATAGCACTAGAATAGATTTATAACTATCTATCAATGCAGAAGATAGATTAATTGATTCTTGAAAACCAATTATTGTAAAAAGTGAAACAACAGTATCTTAGCTTCTCATCCTCACGCAAACATCAGAATCTTACCAAATTTAAGAGGAGTTTCCAATGCACATTCCTTGAATTCATCGTTAGCCACTTGAGTAAATGTTGTTTCCTTTTGTAATTTTAAGAGGTTTTGTTTTTTGCTTTTGTTTGTTTGTTTATTTTTTTTTAAACACACTCCAGTCCCTTCATAAATTTCCATATTATCTGTAAGTAGGGGTGCACAGACCCGGCCCGGCCCGAAGGCCCGGCCCGGTCTCGAATACTTTAGGGACTAATTTGGTGTGATTTCATCGGGTCTAGGGTCGGGTACGGGTCTCAAAAATAGACCTGGTTATTATTTTGGGTCGGGTCCGTGCCATAGCTCGGGTCACCCGAAGTCGGCCCGGTGGCCCGGTCATCATACACAATTAATATTTTGTGTTATTAGTGATAGATCATGACTATTCTTATGTGGAATTTAAGTATTGTAAACCTTAATATTTTGTGTTATTAGTCATTATAAGACTATAAATTAATATTTTATGTTTAGAATGCATAAGACTTTAGACTAATACATAAGATTGTGTTATTTGTATTGATTTAAATATTTGGTATTATTAGACAATATTAGTATTGATTGTGGTTATGCTTTAATTTTGAAGAAGGGTTGGTTCTTGTTATATTTTTCTAAGTGAATTTTACCATGTTAACTAATAGTTGGAGTCTTGGAAATTTGAATTTTTTTACATGCTAGCTTACAAGAAGATATCAACGTAATGTAATGTTAACGGCCCGGTTTTTACCCGGTTTTCACCCGGTATAATTGTGGCCCGAAAGTGTATTGGTTTCATCGGGTCTAGGACCGGGTTCGGGTCTAATAAATAGACCCGGTGTATATTTCGGGTCGGGTCTGGGTCACATCAAACCCGGCTTCACCCGGCCCATGTGCACCCTTATCTGTAAGGGATGTCACTCGTACGGGTTGTGAGGGGGTTGAGAATTGGCCGGTCTTGATGGCGACGGGTGGGACTCTTGGAGCAGCGGGGGGTGGTACCTGAGAAGATACTCCAACGCTCAAATCAGAATGGATCCAAGAGGTAGGTGAGAGTTGAGAATGTGTAACATACTTGAGGGGGTCTCTGACTCCCCTTTATATAGCTTGAGGTAGTTATCTTATCTTATGTTGTTTAGCTAAGAGAGGAATTTGAATTTGAATGTTGGGTTAGGATATTGGTGGTTATTGATTTGCTTTGGGCCGTAAGGGTGGCCCAACCTAGGATAACCGGGTTTGGTAACCGTTCCGAGGAAGGACCCCGAGATCAGGTCCAGAACAGTTGCCCCCGGAGCGAGAGAGTGAGGGTGCTCAATCTCCGTCGCTAGAGCTTTGGTCTAGCCGTGTAGCTGTGAACTCGGCGCTGAGGGCATCGTTCGGGTTCTGCGAGCAAGGTCGGAAAACCGTGGAGTGCCTTGGACGTCCCATCGCCTGTCCGTTGCTTTTTCCGAAGGATAGTTTCGCCAGTTGCAGTTTTCTAGGTGTTATAGTGACGCTTTTAATGCCAGGGTTTTTTGGACTCTCTTTCCAACTTTGTCCTTTGAGCCTTCATGTTTTACTTGAAAAGTTGGGGGTTTTGTATGTAACCGTCTCTTTGTTATGTACCTCTTTGCTTCATGACTCCCTCTTCTTCTTCCATTTTCGCTGATTTTCATACCTTCTTTCTGCTGCTTGCATTTTGGCTGGTCTCATCCGTGCGTTGTGCGTTTGCTTGTCTGTTTTTCGTGTTGTTCCTTCTTTCTTTGTTTACTTCAAACAACCAGGTTAGTATTTTGCTCTATACCTTCCTTCTTTGCTTACTTGTTTGTTTTTTCTATGTTTTGCTTCCGATTGTTCTTGTTTCTGCGTTTCTCTAATTTTGGGTTCTTTATCTGACTGGGAGTGGTACAGAATCAAGGAGTGTGTGCCACTATTTTTGTTGTAGTCTTGTGATAAGTAGGAGGGGAAGATGTTTGTCTTTTGGGGCATCCTTTGCGTGTGTTTAGTTTATGATTTTCTTCTCATTTGGTCAGTAGAGCTGCTGGTGGTGCCCTCCCCCTTTTTTAGGTATGGCACGACGGAGGAGTGAGGGCCCTAGGGCTTCCATTGTCCGGGTCGACGGTGTTCCGAACGCGTATTACTGGGTGACCTCCGATGTGTGGGGGACGCTGTCACGGGTGATGGAGGTGAACCTCTAGAGGCTCTGTGATGAAGGAGCTATTTGCGAGGGTGGTGAGGTGGAGTGTCAATATGAGCTCGTGCTCCCCATGGTGGATGAGACGGTATGCTATATAAATCCTGACTCCCCCGAGTTGCCGATTGGATGTGTGTCTACGAATCTCTGTTCACGTGACTGAGGGTGCGGCTCTCTTTCTCGGATTTTATACAAGTGCTGCTTAATCGGTGTTTGGTCTCAGTTGCATCCTAATAGTTGGGTGGCCATCCAGACTTTTGAGTTGGTCTATGATTACTTGGAGCTTCCTACTCGGGTGGAGGTGTTTTTATTCTTCTTTTTATGTACCCTTCCGACCAAGGAGGAAAACCATAAAAAGAGTTACATGTCGTTCCGGACTCAATTGAACCAAAAACTTTTTGGGTTATTTGAAGATTCTTTTCACGGGTTTAAAGGGGAGTACTTTAAAGTGCTCTCTGCTCGGGGGCACCATCCCTTTTGGTTGACCATGGAGGGGGAATGTTGGTTTGCGACGTACTGGAATTTCGGGGCCGGTGCGTCCTACTTGACGCGTGTCACTTACGAGGGGATGTCTCTCGAGAATTAAGACGTTACTGATGTGTTGTCGTCGGTTTTTGGGAAACGGCTGTTGAACCCTCTAGACGTCATGGGTGATCCGGTAACGTGCCAGACTTATATTGGTGTGTGTTTAACTGCTTTCTTTAGTACATCTTTGCTTCCCAAGTTTGAGACTTATGTTCTCTTCTTTTCCCTTTTTCAGTCCAGATGGCTGTCAAGTTGACCAACTTGGCGAGATTGATGGCTGCCATATCCCAGGAAGAGGGCGGGGAGGCTTCGCTGTCGACACCTTAGTCTCGGCCTCAGGCGAACTCTCGAATTGTCTCTTAGGACCTGGTCTCGACTGGGGCAGCTAGTGTCGCTTCACCTGGGCTAATTGCTGCTGAGGTTGAGGAAGATGTTGTCGTGGTTTCCCCTGTTGAGGCGAGTAGGAAGCGGAAGAGGGCGGTAGAAGGGAGTAGCGGTGAAAATGTGGAAGAGGAGGGGTCGGTGCCGTCCGTGATGGACTGAAGTTTTGATGCTCCTGCCTTTATTGATCAACACCTTCTTCCAAGCACAGAGGAGTTTTTCTATGATTATGATGTTGCCAGCCAGGCAAAGTTGGTGTATCGAGCCCTCCTTTGTTTTGCTGTTATCGTCCGTAAGGCGGAGCCGGTGCTGAATCAGGTGGGGCTTTTGGACGGTAAGCTTTGCCAAGCTCATTCGGACATTGGTAAGAAGAAGGAAAAGCTAGAGGCATCCGAGAGGGCTTGTTTGAAGGCTGTGAAAGATGCCGAGGATGCAGGTGCCGAGCTACTCCGCCTCTCTAGAGTAGAGACTTCGCTTCTCTTCTCAACTTTCCAGTGAGCGCAAGCGGTCCTTGGACGCCGAGTCTAAGTGAGTGAGTGATTTCAGGTTTTGAAGGCAAATATTAGATTGAAGGAATGAAGAAAAAGGATGTAAAAGTGGAGAATTCATGAAGAAATGAAGTTTTGAAAATCTACCATGCGAGACGTACGCGTGACCCACGAGTACGCGTGACCAGAATTTGCAATATGACGCGTACGCGTGACCCATGCGTACGTGTGACAAGCAGCACATGACCAACTTAATGAAACACGCTGGGGGAAATTTCTGGGCCTTCAGAAGCCCAATCCAACTCATTTCTAGAGCTATTTGATGCATAATTCAAGAGGGAACAAGGGAAAAGCAATTAAGAGTAGTTTTAGAAACATGCTTTAGGTTATATTCTAGAGAGAGAAGCTCTCTCTTCTCTCTAGAATTAGGGTAAAATTAGGTTAGATTTCCCTTAGATTTAGTTTCCATTGACTCTAGTTGTCACTAAATAAATTAGTGAGTGGCTAGGACTTATGGACTAGGATCAATTAAGCTCATTTGACTTTCCTCTAATTTTGGGGATGACAAAGTGGGAATGATCCTTGTAATTATCATGTTGTGGTTAGTGACAAAGATAGAGATCCCTAACCATTAACCCTTGCTAAGACCTTTTAACTATTTGAGTTTCCTTTACTTTCTTGCTATTTACATTTCTTGTCCCTTATTTCAAAACCCCAAAAATATTACCTCATAACCAATAACATGAACACTTCCCTGCAATTCCTTGAGAGACGACCCGAGGTTTAAATACTCTCGGTTTTTATTGGGTTTGTATTGTGACAAACAAAATTTAACTTTGATTGAGGGTTAATTATTGGTTTAGACTATGCTTGAAACAAAATTCCTTTGAGAAATTCTAGACCGATATTAATCCCACATCAATGATAGCGGACAGGTCATTGATCGTCTTCCTCCCTAGGATGATGTTGTAAGCGGTGGAATCTTTAAGGACCACAAATTCAAAGACTATGGTTTTTCTCTGGCTTCCGGTTCTAATGGTTACTAGTAATACAATGGAACCGTCCGGTTTGACGAAATTGTCCCCGAGTCCAGTCACCCCGTTGTGATGGCTTTGCAGATTTATGTTTTGGAGGCCTATCTTATCGAAGGCTCCTCTGCAGAGGATGATAGAGTCAGCTCCAGTGTCGACCAATATTCTTTTCACCAGTCCGGTCCCAACTCTTGCTGAGATGATTCCGGCTAGGTGTCGTGCTGGTATTCATCAGGGGAGAACGTAACCGCCACTAGAAAGGAAGGGGTTGATGCTTGGTATTTTAAGGCTAGGACTCTTAGATTCTTTTCTAGAGCTGATTTTCACTTTTCTGGTGCGTCTTTTCCCGTGATCATGTTTACTATTATGGTGGGGTTGGCCTCAGAGCTTTCTTGGAGTATATGTCGTATTGTCCTGGGGTTGTGTCCTTCCCGTTCTTGTGATCTTTCTCTTTTGATTTTCTTGGGTTCTCGGATGATTTTGGTGAACTCAGAGAGTTTGCCGCTCGGATGGCTTATTCCAGGGCGTCCTTCAAATCAAAGCAATCTTCAATCTTATGTTCATATCCTCGGTGGTAATCGCAATATAAACTCTAGTTGCTGCCTGTCTGTTCCTTCAATTGTCATGCCTTTGGGAGGATGCCTCGCTCCGCTATATGGTGATAGATCTCCATGATTGGGGCTGGCAGAGGGGCGTAGTTTGTTAATTTTTCCACCCTAGGTGGCTGGTTGGTGGGGGCGGGCTTGAAGTGTTCCTTTGGGGTTTCTTTGAGTGGGGGGTTGCTTCGTGGTGCCGTTTACTAGTGGCCACGACTTGGCTTACCTCTCTGTCATTTATGTATTCCCTTGCCACATTTTAGATCCCATGCATTGTCGATACCGGTTTGATTGTTAGGTGCTTCTGAAAGTCTTGGTTCATGAGTCCGTTGGTCAGGCAGAGACTGGCCATAGAATTTGTGACCCCGTCGACCCTTAGGCACTCGTCGTTGAATATGTTGAGGTACTTCCTCGTGGGTTTGTCTTGGCGTTAGCTGACTTCCAGCCAGCTGATCGGGTATTTTGCCTTTGCAATACTAGTAGTAAATTGTGACATGAACTTGCTGGAGATGTCGTCGTAACTGGCAATTGATCCATTTGGGAGAGCGTTGAACCACTTGATTGTGGGGCCAGCTAGGGTTACCGGAAAGGCTCTACATTGAACCTCATTGGCAGTTCCTTCCAGGTTAATCTTGGCGTCGAAGACCGTTAGGTGTTCTTGGGGATCTTTGATGCTGTCGTACTTCATGTCGGTGGATTTGTCAAAACCCTTTGGTAGTTTGGCCCTTAGGATCCTTTCGGTGAATGGGGTGGTGGTGCACGAAATTGTAATGTCAATGTTCACATTACTCTCTTACAACTTCGCACAACTAACCAGCAAGTGCACTGGGTCGTCCAAGTAATACCTTACGTGAGTAAGGGTCGATCCCACGGAGATTGTTGGCTTGAAGCAAGCTATGGTTATCTCGTAACTCTTAGTCAGGATATAATATCAATAATAATTCTTAATTTGAATTGTAAAAAGTAAGGGCAGAACACAAATTATACTTGTATGCAGTAATGGAGAATATGTTGGAGTTTTGGAGATGCTTTGTCTTCTGAAATTCTGCTTTCCTCTGTTTTCTGATTCACGCACGCAAGTCCTCCTATGGCAAGCTGTGTGTTGGTGGATCACCATTGTCAATGGCTACCATCCATCCTTCCAGTGAAAAGGGTCCAGGTGCACTGTCACCGCACGGCTAATCATCTGCAGGTTCTCAATCGTACCGGAATAGGATTTACTATCCTTTTGCGTCTGTCACTACGCCCAGCACTCGCGAGTTTGAAGCTCGTCACAGTCATTCAATCCCTGAATCCTACTCAGAATACCACATACAAGGTTTAGACTTTCCGGATTCTCTTGAATGCTGCCATCAATCTAGCTTATACCATGAAGATTCTGATTAAGAGATCCAAGAGATATTCATTCATTCTACGGTGAACGGGAGTGATTGTCAGGCACGCGTTCGTGGGGGAATAATTATGATTGTCACGTTCATCACATTCATGTTGAAGTGCGAATGAATATCTTAGATAGGAACACGCATGTTTGAATAGAAAACAGAAACACTTGCATTAATTCTTCGAGACACAGCAGAGCTCCTCACCCCCAACAATGGAGTTTAGAAACTCATGCCGTCAAAGAGTACAAAATTCAGATCTAAAAATGTCATGAGATACAAAATAAATCTCTAAAAGTTGTTTAAATACTAAACTAGTAACCTAGGTTTACAGAAAATGAGTAAACTATGATAGATAGTGCAGAAATCCACTTCTGGGGCCCACTTGGTGTGTGCTGGGGCTGAGACTAAAGCTTCTCACGTGCCTGGGCTGTTTTGGGCGTTCAACGCCAGGCTGTAACCTGTTTCTGGCGTTGAACTCCAACTTGTAACATGTTTCTGGCGCTGGACGCCAGACTGCAACATGGAACTGGCATTGAACGCCAGTTTACGTCATCTATCCTTGAGCAAAGTATGGACTATTATATATTGCTGGAAATCCCTGGATGTCTACTTTCCAATGCAATTGGAAGCGCGTCAATTGGACTCCTGTAGCTCCAGAAATTCCATTCCGAGTGCAGAGAGGTTAGGATCCAACAGCATCAGCAGTCCTTTTTCAGCCTGAATCAGATTTTTGCTCAGCTCCCTCAATTTCAGCCAGAAAATACCTGAAATTACAGAAAAACACACAAAATCATAGTAAAGTCCAGAAATATGAATTTTTCCTAGAAACTTATGAAAATAAACTAAAAACTAACTAAAATATACTAAAAACTATATGAAATTAACCCCAAGAAGCGTATAAAATATCCGCTCATCACAACACCAAACTTGAACTGTTGCTTGTCCCCAAGCAACTAGACAAATAAAATAGACTACAAATGAGTCAAGAAACAATAATATCTCAGAGTTTTTTTTTGAGTGAAGCTCAGATTCTAATTAGATGAGCGGGACTAGTAGCTTTTTGCTTCCGAACAGTTTTGGCACCTCACTTTATCCATTGAAGCTCAGAGTGATTGGCATCTATAGGAACTTAGAATTCAGATAGTGTTATTGATTCTCCTATTTCAGTATGATGGTTCTTGAACACAGCTACTTTATGAGTCTTGGCCGTGGCCCTAAGCACTTTGTTTTCCAGTATTACCACCGGATACATAAATGCCACAGACACATAATTGGGTGAACCTTTCCAGATTGTGACTCAGCTTTGCTAAAGTCCCCAATTAGAGGTGTCCAGGGTTCTTAAGCACACTCTTCTTTTGCTTTGGACCTTGACTTTAACCGCTCAGTCTCAAGTTTTCACTTGACACCTTCACGCCACAAGCACATGGTTAAGGACAGCTTGGTTTAGCCGCTTAGGCCAGGATTTTATTCCTTTAGGCCCTCCTATCCACTGATGCTCAAAGCCTTGGGATCCTTTTTATTTACCCTTGCCTTTTGGTTTTAAGGGCTATTGGCTTTTTGCTCTTGCCTTTTGGTTTTAAGAGCTTTGGCTTTTTCTGCTTGCTTTTTCTTTTTTTCTTTCTCTAATTTTTTTTTCTGCAAGCTTTTGTATTCAATGCTTTTTCTTGCTTCAAGAATCATTTTTATGATTTTTCAGAGTATTAATAACATGTCTCATGTTCATCATTCTTTCAAGAGCCAACATATTTAACAGTCTTAAACATCAAATTCAAAAGACATATGCACTGTTCAACCATTCATTCAGAAGATAAAAAGTATTGCCACCACATATAAATAATTAAAATTTTTCTTATTAAAAACTCGAAAATTATTGACTCCTTATTCTAAAGAAAACCTTCTATTTTATTCATGTTTAATGATGATGAGAAAAATAAATTATAGCTTAATTGGAGATAAAATCAAAAATATAGATACTAATTACTACTATATGACTCCTAAGGTAAAAATCAAATAAAAAAATTATCACAGGATTAAGGTTAAGATCAGAACTCAACAACCTTGACTTTGGGAAGCGGATGCCTCTTTAGTCTGTGGGGTGCTTGGCCCTTCAAAAGATAGTTTCTGACGCTTTAGTTCTCTTAATTCACGCCCTTGCACCTGTTGTTCTCTGAGCAGTTTGCAAAGCATGCTGTTTTGATTTTGCTGTTCTTCCTTCAATTGGTCCATGGTTTCTTGCAACTTAGTGACAGATGCCTCAAGATGCTCCCAGTATTCAAATTGAGGGAGTTCTGGTAGGAATTCTTGCGCCCTCCTCTTGATGGGGTCATCCTGCATTTGTTGTTTTTCCATTGTGATTTTAGTGATTGGTTGCTCCACTGAGATATACTCTGTTATTCCCATCTTTACTCCAGCATCTTTGCAGAGCATAGAGATTAGGCTTGGATAAGCCAACCTAGCATCCTTGGAGTTCTTGTTGGCAAGTATGTAGAATTCAGATGGGATCAATTGATGAACTTCTACTTCTTTTCCCAACATAATGCAATGGATCATCACTGCTCTTCTAATATTGACTTCAGAACGGTTGCTGGTGGGCAATATAGAACTCCCAATGAAGTCCAGCCATCCTCTGGCGACTGGTTTGAGATCTTCTCTCTTGAGTTGATTTGGGGCACCCTTCGTGCTGGTGGTCCACCTGGCTCCAGGGATGCATATATCCTCTAGAATCTTATCCAGGCCCTTGTTTGTTCTCATCATTCTCCTATTGAAGGAGTCTGGGTCATCTTTCAGCTGAGGTAGCTTAAAGATCTCCCTGATTTTGTCAGGGTGGATGTGAACAATCTTTCCTCTGACCACAGTCCTATAGTCATAGAGGGCAGCTCCAGATATTCTCTGCCTGTTTGTTTGCCACAGATTAGCATAGAATTCTTGAACCATATTCCTTTCCACTTTTGTTTCAGGATTAGCTAGGACTTCTCAGTTCCTGTTTCGAATCTGCTCTTGGATCTCCGGATATTCATCTTCTTTCAGATCGAACTTGACTTCCGGGATCACAGATCTTAGACCCATTATTTTGTAGTAATGGTCTGAATGTTCTTTGGTTAAGAACCTCCCTTGATTCCAAAGTGGTTTTGGAACACTCTCTTTCTTGCCTCTTGGAGTGGGTTGTTTTCCTTTAGGAGCCATGATCTTAGTGGGTATGGTTTAGTGATCACGGATAAACACACCAAACTTAGAGGATTACTTGTCCTCAAGCAAAAGAAAAGAAAGGAGAGGGATAGAAGGAGAGCTAGTGTTGAATGGTGGATGAGGGGAAGGAGGCCGAATGTGTTTTTAAAAGGGAGGAGGGGTGGGTTTTCGAAAATAGGGAGAAAGATAAGATAGAAGATATGATTTAAAAAGATATTAGTATGATAAGAAAAGATATAATTTAAAAAAGATATGAAAGATATTTGAAAAAGATAAATTTGGATTTTTGAAAAAGATAATATGGAGATTTGAAAAAGATATTGATTAGTTGAAAAGATTTTTGAATGAAAAGAGATAGATTTGTTTTAAAAATTTGAAAAAGAGTTGAATTGGATTTTGAAAAAAAAAAGGATTTGTGCTTATGGATTAAGATACATTTGATATATATATATATATATATATATATATATATATATATATTTGTAGGGTTTTTTTTTTGAAATTAGGGATTTTAGAAATCAGGGTTTGTAACATGTTTATGCAAGAAATCATGAATTGAAACATGAAAATTAAGATTAAAATGAAAAATATGAAGAAAAAAAACGAATTTACCTCCTCCCCACCATCCTGGCGTTTGAACGCCTAAACGCTGCATGTTTTGGGCGTTCAACGCCCAACTGCTGCTTCTCCTGGGCGTTCAACGCCCAACTGTTGCTTCTTTCTGGCGTTGAATGCCAGGAACTCCTTTGTCACTGGGCATTTTTCTGAACGCCCAGGACGCTGTAAATCTGGCGTTAAACGCCCAGAAGGAGCTTCTTTCTGGCGTTCAACGCCTAGAAGATGCTTCTTTCTGGCGTTTAACGCCCAGATGGCTATCCTTACTGGTGTTCAATGCCCAGTGGATGCTTCTTTTGGGCGTTGAACACCCAAAACAGACTTTTACTGGCGTTTTCTTGCCAGTGAGCTCTTTTTTCTCTGTTTTGTGTGCAGAATCCTTCTGTAACCCTGTAAACTTATACAATTGACTCTTTACCTTAGTATCAATGAACTTTATATAAACAAATAAAATCAAGAATAGGGCAAAATGCTTAGAGGAAGTGATGCCCTATGGCTGGGTTGCCTCCCAGCAAGTGCTTCTTTATTGTCTTTAGCTGGACTTTGCTGAGTTTTTAATCTAGCCTCAGCCTTGAGCACTCTTGCTCAACATTGCCTTCAAGATAGTGCTTGATTCTCTGTCCATTAACAATGAACTTCTTATCAGAATCAATATCTTGAAGCTCCACATAACCATATGGCGATACACTTGTAATCACATATGGTCCTCTCCACCGGGACTTCAGTTTCCCGGGAAATAGCCTGAGCCTAGAGTTAAACAACAGAACCTTTTGTCCTGGTTCAAAGATTCTAGATGACAGCTTTCTATCATGCCACCTTTTTGATTTCTCTTTGTAAAGCTTGGCATTTTCGAAAGCAGTGAATCTGAATTCCTCTACCTCATTCAGCTGGAGCAATCTTTTTTCTCCAGCTAATTTGGCATCAAAGTTTAGGAATCTGGTTACCCAGTAGGCTTTATGTTCCAGTTCCACGGGCAGGTGGCATGCCTTACCATACACAAGTTGGTATGGAGAGGTCCCTATAGGAGTCTTGAATGCTGTTCTGTAAGCCCACAGAGCATCATCCAAGCTTCGTGCCCAATCCTTTCTACGGGTACTCACAGTCCATTCCAGGATTCTTTTTAGTTCTCTGTTAGAAACTTTAGCTTGTCCATTTGTCTGCGAATGATATGGAGTTGCCACCTTATGGCGAATCCCATACCGGACCATGGCAGAGTAAAGCTGTTTGTTGCAGAAGTGAGTGCCCCCATCACTGATTAGTACCCTAGGGACACCAAATCTGCTGAATATATGTTTTTGGAGGAACTTTAGTACTGTTTTAGTATCATTGGTGGGTGTGGCAATGGCCTCTACCCATTTTGATACATAGTCAACTGCCACCAGAATATAAGTGTTTGAGTATGATGGTAGGAAAGGCCTCATGAAATCAATTCCCCATACATCAAACAACTCAATCTTCAAGATTTCTTGTTGAGGCATGGCATAACTATGAGGCAAATTACCAGCTCTCTGGCAACTGTCACAGTTACGTACAAACTCTCGGGAATCTCTATAGAGTGTAGGCCAGTAGAAACCACATTGGAGGACCTTGGTGGCTGTTCGCTCACCTCCGAAATGGCCTCCATATTGTGATCCATGGCAATGCCATAGGATCCTCTGCGCTTCTTCTCTAGGTACACACCTACAGATTATTCCGTCTGCACATCTCTTAAAGAGATAGGGTTCATCCCACAAGTAGTACTTTGCATCAGTAATTAATTTTTTCTTTTGTTGCCTACTGTACTCCTTGGGAATGAACCTTGCAGCTTTGTAGTTTGCAATGCCTGCAAACCATGGTAATTCCTGAATGGCGAACAAATGCTCATCCGGAAAGGTTTCAGAGATCTTAATAGAGGGGGAGGACGCCCCTTCCACTGGTTCTATCCGGGACAGATGGTCAGCCACTTAGTTTTCTGTCCCTTTTTCTGTCTCTTATTTCTATATCAAACTCTTGCAGAAGTAACACCCATCTTATGAGTCTGGGTTTTGAATCCTGCTTTGTGAGTAGATATTTAAGAGCAGCATGATCTGTGTACACAATCACCTTTGATCCTACTAAGTATGATCTAAACTTGTCAATGGCATAAACCACTGCAAGCAATTCTTTTTTTGTGGTTGTGTAATTTTTCTGGGCATCATTCAGAACATGGCTAGCGTAATAAATGACATGCAGAAGCTTGTCATGCCTCTGCCCCAGTACTGCACCAATGGCATGATCACTGGCATCACACATTAATTCGAATGGCAATGTCCATTCTGGTACAGAGATAACTGGTGCTGTGACCAGCTTAGCTTTCAGAGTTTCAAACGCCTGTAGGCATTCTGTGTCAAACACAAATGGCGTGTTAGCAGCTAGCAGGTTGCTTAGAGGTTTTGCAATTTTTGAAAAATCTTTTATAAACCTCCTATAGAATCCTGCATGCCCCAGAAAGCTTCTGATTGCCTTAACATTGGTAGGTGGTGGTAATTTTTCAATTACCTCTATTTTTGCTTGATCCACCTCTATTCCCTTGTTTGAAATTTTATGCCCAAGGACAATCCCTTCAGTCACCATAAACTGACATTTTTCCCAGTTTAAAACCAGGTTGGTCTCTTGGCATCTTTTCAAAACCAGTGTCAAGTGATCAAGATAGGAGCTGAATGAGTCTCCATATACTGAGAAGTCATCCATGAAGACTTCCAGAAATTTTTCCACCATATCAGAGAAAATAGAGAGCATGCATCTCTGAAAGGTTGCAGGCGCATTACACAGCCCAAAAGGCATTCTTCTGTAAGCAAATACTCCAGATGGACATGTGAATGCTATTTTCTCTTGATCCTGGGGATCTACTGCAATTTGGTTGTAGCCTGAATAACCATCCAAAAAGCAGTAGTAATTATGACCTGCTAGTCTTTCTAGCATCTGGTCTATGAATGGTAAAGGAAAATGATCCTTTCTGGTGGCTGTATTGAGCCTTCTGTAATCAATACACATGCACCACCCTGTAACTGTTCTTGTAGGAACCAGTTCATTTTTTCATTATGAATCACTGTCATGCCTCCCTTTTTAGGGACAACTTGAACAGGACTCACCCAGGGGCTATCAGAAATAGGATAAATAATCCCAGCCTCCAGTAATTTAGTGACCTCTTTCTACACCACTTCCTTCATGGCTGGATTTAGCTGCCTCTGTGGTTGAACCACTGGCTTAGCATCATCCTCCAATAGGATTTTGTGCATGCATCTAGCTGGGCTTATGCCCCTAAGGTCACTTATGGACCACCCAAGAGCTGCCTTGTATGTCCTTAGAACTTGGATTAGTGCTTCCTCTTCCTGTGAATTTAAAGCAGAGCTTATAATCATTGGAAAAGTATCACCTTCTCCCAGAAATACATATTTCAGGGATGGTGGTAATGGTTTGAGCTCGGGTTTAGGAGGTTTTTCCTCTCCCTGAGGAAATTTCAGAGGCTTTTTCAATTCCTCTGAATCCTCTAGATCAGGCGGAATATCTTTAAAGATGTCTTCCAGCTCTGATTCGAGACTCTCAGCCATGTTGATCTCCTCCACCAGAGAGTCAATAAGATCAACTTTCATGCAGTCTTTTGGTGTATCTGGATGCTGCATGGCATTGACAACATTTAATTTAAACTCATCCTCATTGATTCTCAGGGTGACTTCCCCCTTTTGAACATCAATGAGATTTCGTCCAGTTGCTAGGAAAGGTCTTCCTAGAATGAGAGTAGCACTCTTGTGCTCCTCCATTTCCAGCACAACAAAGTCAGTGGGAAAGGCAAATGGCCCAACCCTGACAATCATGTCCTCAATCACGCCTGATGGGTATTTAATGGAGCCATCAGCAAGTTGGAGACATATCCGGGTTGGCTTAACTTCTTCAGTTAAACCAAGCGTTTTGATGGTGGATGCAGGTATTAGGTTGATGCTTGCCCCAAGATCGCATAAAGCTGTCCTAGTGCAATTTCCCTCTAATGTGCATGGTATCAGAAAGCTTCCGGGATCTTTAAGCTTTTCAGGAAAGCTTTTCAGAATGACTGCACTGCATTCTTCAGTGAGGAGAACTCTTTCAGTTTCTCTCTAATCCTTCTTATGACTCAAGATCTCTTTCTTGAACTTGGCGTAAGAAGGTATTTGCTCAAGTGCTTCTGCAAATGGAATCTTTATTTCAAGAGTCCTGAGATAATCTGCAAAGCGAGCAAATTGCTTATCCTGCTCTTCTTGGCGGAGTTTTTGAGGATAAGGTATTTTGGCTTTATATTCCTCAACCTTGGTTGCTGTAGGTTTATTTCCTACAGAAGTGGTTGAAGAAGCCTTTTTAGATGGGTTGTCATCAGCACTTGTGTGTGTCTGATCCCTCTCTGGCAATTGAATGCCAAAGTTAGAAGCTGGAGTGATGGTGCACGAATTGTGAATCACACTTTTCACAACTCGTACCACTGACCAGCAAGTGCACTGGGTCGTCCAAGTAATACCTCACGTGAGTAAGGGTCGAATCCCACGGAGATTGTTGGTTTGAAGCAATCCATGGTTATCTTGTAAATCTTAGTCAGGAAGTCAATTATGTTTATCAGTTGAATTGTGAATAAACAAAAGAGCATGGATTAACGGTTACTTGTTATGCAGTAATGGAGAATATGTTGGAGTTTTGGAGATGCTTTGCCTTCTGAATCTCTGCTTTCCTCTGTCTTCTGATTCACGCACGCACGTCCTCCTATGGCAAGCTGTGTGTTGGTGGATCACCGTTGTCAATGGCTACCTTCCATCCTTCCAGTGAAAACTACGCTCACGCGCTCTGTCACAGCACGGCTAATCACCGGTTGGTTCTCGATTCGGTTGGAATAGGATTTACTATCCTTTTGCGTCTGTCACTAACGCCCAGCCTTCAGGAGTTTGAAGCTCGTCACAGTCATTCAATCCTTGAATCCTACTCGGAATACCACAGACAAGGTTTAGACTTTCCAGATTCTCATGAATGCCGCCATCAATTCTAGCTTATACCACGGAGATTCTGATTAAGGAATCTAAGAGATACTCATTCAATCGTATATAGAACGGAGGTGGTTGTCAGGCACACGTTCATGATTTGAGGAGGGTGATGAGTGTCATAGATCATCACCTCCATCACAGTTAAGCGCGAATGAACATCTTAGATAGGAACAAGTGTGTTTGAATGGAAAACAGAAATACTTGCATTAATTCATCGAGACACAGCAGAGCTCCTCACCCCCAACAATGGGGTTTAGAGACTCATTCCGTCAG